>NC_140588.1:935245644-935962179 GCF_964204655.1 Triturus cristatus | reverse complement strand
CACTTTGCAACTGGATTCAAGCTAGTCTGGCTGATGACGGCCAATTACCCAAAAAACTGTCCCAGGATGCTTGCTTCCGGTCCAGGGAAGACATGGCTTGGCAGTTCGGGCTGGACTGTTCTCATGAGGCACAGGGTCAGACTGATTTGCATATGGCCATGTCTGAACTGAGGTGGCGGAGTGAGCTAAAGTATGATGATGGATTAAACCCATATCACGTGACTGGGGGTGAGTGCTTCCAATGTTCAACACTCCGTCCAACATCCCCTTTGGTTTTGCTTTGTTCGCCTAAGTTGGCAGGGTATACCGAGACATGGGTCCCTTGCTCACTTTGCCACTGGATTCAAGATAGCCTGGCTGATGACGGCTAATTAGCCAAAAAACGGTCCCAGGGTGCGTGTTTCCGGTCCAGGGAAGACATGGCTTGGCAGTTCGGGCTGAACAGTTCCCATGCGGCACAGGGTCAGACTGATTTGCATATGGCCATGTCTGAACTGTGGTGGCAGAGTGAGTTAAAGAATGATTATGGATTAAACCCAGATCAGTTGACTGGGGGTGATTGCTTGCAATGTTCAACACTCCGTCCATCATCCCCTTTGGTTTTGCTTTGTTCGCACTAAGTTGGCAGGTTATGCACAGACGTGAGTCCCTTGCTCACTTTGCCACTGGATTCAAGCTAGCCTGGATGATGACGGCTGATTAGACAGAAACCGGTCCCAGGGTGCTTGTTTCCAGTCCAGGGAAGATATGGCTCGGCAGTTCGGGCTGGACTGTTCCCATGAGGAACAGGGTCAGACTGATTTGCATATGTCCATGTCTGAACTGGAGTGGCGGAGTGAGGTAAAGAATGATGATGGATTAAACCCAGATCAGTTGACTGGGGGTGAGTGCTTGCAATGTTCAACACTCCGTCCTTTCTCACCTTCGGATTTGCTTTGTCCACCCTAAGTTGGCAGGGTATGCACAGACGTTGGTCCCGTGCTCACTTTGCCATTGGATTCAAGCTAGCCTGGCTGATGATGGCTGATTAGCCAAAAAACGGTCCCAGGATGCTTGTTTCCGGTCCAGGGAAGACATGGCTTGGCAGTTCGGGCTGGACTGTTCCCTTGAGGCACAGGGTCAGACTGATTTGCATATGGCCATGCCTGAACTGGGGTGGCAGAGTGAGCCAAAGAATGATGATGGATTAAACCCAGATCAGTTGACTGGGGGTGAATGCTGGCAATGTTCAACACTCCGTCCATCATCCCCTTTGGTTTCGCTTTGTATGCCCGAAGTTGGCAGCGTATGCCCAGACGTCGGTCCCTTGCACACTTTGCCACTGGATTCAAGCTGGCCTGGCCGATGACGGCTGTCTAGCCAGAAACCGGTCCCAGGATGCTTGTTTCAGGTCCAGGGAAGACATGGCTTGGCAGTTCGGGTTGGACTGTTCCCATGAGACACAGGGTCAGACTGATTTGCATATGGCCATGTCTGAACTACGGTGGCAGAGTGAGCTAAAGAATGATGATGGATTAAACCCAGATCAGTTGACTGGGGGTGAGTGCTTGCAATGTTCAACACTCCGACCATCATCCCCTTTGGTTTTGCTTTGTTCGCCCTAAGTTGGGAGGATATGCCTAGACGTGGGTCCCTTGCTCACTTTTTACTGGATTCAAGCTAGCCTGGCTGATCACGGCTGATTAGCCAAAATCCAGTCCCAGGATGCTTGTTTCCGGTCAACGGATGACATGGCTTGGCAGTTCGGGCTGAACTCTTCCCATGAGGGACAGGGTCAGACTGATTTGCATATGACCATGTCTGAACTGGTGTGGCGGAGTGAGCTAAAGAATGTTGATGGATTAAACCCAAATCAGGTGAGTGGGGGTGAGTGCTTGCAATGTTCAACACTCCGTCTATCATCCCCTTTGGTTTTGCTATGCTCACCCTAAATTGGCAGGGTATGCCCCGACATGGGTCCCTTGCTCACTTTGCCACTGGATTCAAGCTAGCCTGGCCGATGACGGCTGATTAGCCAGAAACCGGTCCCAAGATGCTTTTTTCTGGTCCAGGGAAGACATGGCTTGGCAGTTCGGGCTGGACTGTTCCCTTGAGGCACAGGGTCAGACTGATTTGCATATGGCCATGCCTGAACTGGGGTGGCAGAGTGAGCCAAAGAATGATGATAGATTAAACCCAGATCAGTTGACTGGGGGTGAGTGCTTGCAATGTTCAACACTCCGTCCATCATCCCCTTTGGTTTTGCTTTGTTCGCCCTAAGTTGGGAGGATATGCCCAGGCGTGGGTCCCTTGCTCACTTTGCACTGGATTCAAGCTAGCCTGGCTGATGACGGCTGATTAGCCAAAATCCAGTCCCAGGATGCTCTTTTCCGGTCCATGGATGACATGGCTTGGCAGTTCGGGCTGGACTCTTCCCATGAGGCACAGGGTCAGACTGATTTGCATATGACCATGTCTGAACTGGTGTGGCGGAGTGAGCTAAAGAATGTTGATGGATTAAACCCAAATCAGGTGAGTGGGGGTGAGTGCTTGCAATTTTCAACACTCCGTCCTTCATCCCCTTTGGTTTTGCTTTGTTTGCCCTAAGTTGGCAGGGTATGCCCAGACGTGGGTCCCTTGCTCACTTTGCCACTGGATTCAAGCTAGCCTGGCTGATGACGGCTCATTAGCCAAAATCTGGTCCCAGGATGTTTGTTTTCTGTCCAGGGAAGACATGGCTTGGCAGTTCGGGCTGGACTGTTCCCATGAGGCACAGGGTCAGACTGATTTGCATATGGCCACGTCTGAACTGGGGTGGCTGAGTGAGCTAAAGAATGATGATGGAGTAACCCCAGATCAGTTGACTGGGGGTGAGTGCTTGCAATGTTCAACACTCCGTCTATCATCCCCTTTGGTTTTGCTATGTTCGCCCTAAATTGGCAGGGTATGCCCCGATGTGGGTCCCTTGCTCACTTTGCCACTGGATTCAAGCTAGCCTGGCTGATGACGGCTGATTAGTCGGAAACCAGTCCCAGGATTCTTGTTTCTAGTCCAGGGAAGACATGGCTTGGCAGTTCGGGCTGGACTTTTCCCATGAGGCACAGGGTAAGACTGATTTGCATATGGCCATGCCTGAACTGGGGTGGCGGAGTCAGCTAAAGAATGATGATGGATTAAACCCAGATCAGTTGATTGGGGTGTGAATGCTTGCAATGTTCAACACTCCGTCCATCATCTCCTTTGGTTTTTCTTTGTACGCCCTAAATTGGCAGGGTATGCCCAGACATGGGTCCTTTGCTCACTTTGCAACTGGATTCAAACTAGTCTGGCTGATGACGGCCAATTACCCAAAAAACTGTCCCAGGATGCTTGCTTCCGGTCCAGGGAAGACATGGCTTTGCAGTTCGGGCTGGACTGTTCCCATGAGGCACAGGGTCAGACTGATTTGCATATGGCCATGTCTGAACTGAGGTGGCGGAGTGAGCTAAAGTATGATGATGGATTAAACCCACATCACGTGACTGGGGGTGAGTGCTTCCAATATTCAACACTCCGTCCAACATCCCCTTTGGTTTTGCTTTGTTCGCCTAAGTTGGCAGGGTATACCGAGACATGGGTCCCTTGCTCACTTTGCCACTGGATTCAAGATAGCCTGGCTGATGACGGCTAATTAGCCAAAAAACGGTCCCACTGTGCGTGTTTCCGGTCCAGGGAAGACATGGCTTGGCAGTTCGGGCTGAACAGTTCCCATGCGGCACAGGGTCAGACTGATTTGCAGATGGCCATGTCTGAACTGGGGTGGCGGAGTGAGTTAAAGAATGATTATGGATTAAACCCAGATCAGTTGACTGGGGGTGATTGCTTTCAATGTTCAACACTCCGTACATCATCCCCTTTGGTTTTGCTTTGTTCGCACTAAGTTGGCAGGGCATGCCCAGACGTCGGTCCCTTGCTCACTTTGCCACTGGATTCAAGCTAGCCTGGCCTATGGCGGCTGACTAGCCAGAAACCGGTCCCAGGATGCTTGTTTCCAGTTCAGGGAAGACATGGCTTGGCAGTTCGGGCTGGACTGTTCCCATGAGGCACAGGGTCAGACTGATTTGCATATGGCCATGTCTGTACTACGGTGGCAGAGTGAGCTAAAGAATGATGATGGATTAAACCCAGATCAGTTGACTGGGGGTGAGTGCTTGCAATGTTCAACACTCCGTCCATCATCCCTTTTGGTTTTGCTTTGTTCGCCCTAAGTTGGGAGGATATGCCCAGACGTGGGTCCCTTGCTCACTTTGCCACTGGATTCAAGCTAGCCTTGCTGATGACGGCTGATTAGCCAAAATCCGGTCCCAGGATGCTTGTTTCCGGTCCACAGATGACATGGCTTGGCAGTTCGGGCTGGACTCTTCCCATGAGGCACAGGGTCAGACTTATTTGCATATGGCCATGTCTGAACTGGGGTGGCGGAGTGAGCTAAAGAATGATGATGGATTAAACCCAGATCAGTTGACTGGGAGTGAGTGCTTGCAATATTCATCCCTCCGTCCATTATCCCCTTTGGTTTTGCTTTGTTCGCCCTAAGTTGGCAGGGCATGCCCAAACATGAGTCCCATACTCACTATGCCACTGGATTCAAGCTAGCCTGGCCGATGACGGCTGATTAGCCAGAAACCGGTCCCAGGATGTTTTTTTCTGGTCCAGGGAAGATATGGCTTGGCAGGTCGGGCTGGACTGTTCCCTTGAGGCACATGGTCAGACTGATTTGCATATGGCCATGCCTGAACTGGGGTGGCAGAGTGAGCCAAAGAATGATGATGGATTAAACCCAGATCAGTTGACTGGGGGTGAATGCTGGCAATGTTCAACACTCCGTCCATCATCCCCTTTGGTTTCGCTTTGTATGCCCGAAGTTGGCAGGGTATGCCCAGACGTCGGTCCCTTGCACACTTTGCCACTGGATTCAAGCTAGCCTGGCCGATGACGGCTGTCTAGCCAGAAACCGGTCCCAGGATGCTTGTTTCAGGTCCAGGGAAGACATGGCTTGGCAGTTCGGGTTGGACTGTTCCCATGAGACACAGGGTCAGACTGATTTGCATATGGCCATGTCTGAACTACGGTGGCAGAGTGAGCTAAAGAATGATGATGGATTAAACCCAGATCAGTTGACTGGGGGTGAGTGCTTGCAATGTTCAACACTCCGACCATCATCCCCTTTGGTTTTGCTTTGTTCGCCCTAAGTTGGGAGGATATGCCCAGACGTGGGTCCCTTGCTCATTTTGCACTGGATTCAAGCTAGCCTGGCTGATGACGGCTGATTAGACAAAATCCAGTCCCAGGATGCTTGTTTCCGGTCAACGGATGACATGGCTTGGCAGTTCGGGCTGAACTCTTCCCATGAGGCACAGGGTCAGACTGATTTGCATATGACCATGTCTGAACTGGTGTGGCGGAGTGAGCTAAAGAATGTTGATGGATTAAACCCAAATCAGGTGAGTGGGGGTGAGCGCTTGCAATGTTCAACACTCCGTCTATCATCCCCTTTGGTTTTGCTATGCTCACCCTAAATTGGCAGGGTATGCCCCGACATGGGTCCCTTGCTCACTTTGCCACTGGATTCAAGCTAGCCTGGCCGATGACGGCTGATTAGCCAGAAACCGGTCCCAAGATGCTTTTTTCTGGTCCAGGGAAGACATGGCTTGGCAGTTCGGGCTGGACTGTTCTCTTGAGGCACAGGGTCAGACTGATTTGCATATGGCCATGCCTGAACTGGGGTGGCAGAGTGAGCCAAAGAATGATGATGGATTAAACCCAGATCAGTTGACTGGGGGTGAGTGCTTGCAATGTTCAACACTCCGTCCATCATCCCCTTTGGTTTTGCTTTGTTCGCCCTAAGTTGGGAGGATATGCCCAGGCGTGGGTCCCTTGCACACTTTGCCACTGGATTCAAGCTAGCCTGGCCGATGATGGCTGACTAGCCAGAAACCGGTCCCAGGATAGTGTTTCAGGTCCAGGGAAGGCATGGCTTGGCAGTTCGGGTTGGACTGTTCCCATGAGACACAGGGTCAGACTGATTTGCATATGGCCATGTCTGAACTACGGTGGCAGAGTGAGCTAAAGAATGATGATGGATTAAACCCAGATCAGTTGACTGGGGGTGAGTGCTTGCAATGTTCAACACTCCGGCCATCATCCCCTTTGGTTTTGCTTTGTTCGCCCTAAGTTGGGAGGATATGCCCAGACGTTGGTCCCTTGCTCACTTTGCACTGGATTCAAGCTAGCCTGGCTGATGACGGCTGATTAGCCAAAATCCAGTCCCAGGATGCTTGTGTCCGGTCCACGGATGACATGGCTTGGCAGTTCGGGCTGGACTCTTCCCATGAGGCACAGGGTCAGACTGATTTGCATATGACCATGTCTGAACTGGTGTGCGGAGTGAGCTAAAGAAAGTTGATGGATTAAACCCAAATCAGGTGAGTGGGGGTGAGTGCTTGCAATTTTCAACACTCCGTCCTTCATCCCCTTTGGTTTTGCTTTGTTTGCCCTAAATTGGCAGGGTATGCCCAGACGTGGGTCCCTTGCTCACTTTGCCACTGGATTCAAGCTAGCCTGGCTGATGACGGCTCATTAGCCAAAATCTGGTCCCAGGATGTTTGTTTTCTGTCCAGGGAAGACATGGCTTGGCAGTTCGGGCTGGACTGTTCCCATGAGGCACAGGGTCAGACGGATTTGCATATGGCCACGTCTGAACTGGGGTAGCTGAGTGAGCTAAAGAATGATGATGGATTAACCCCAGATCAGTTGACTGGGGGTGAGTGCTTTCAATGTTCAACACTCCGTCTATCATCCCCTTTGGTTTTGCTATGTTCGCCCTAAATTGGCAGGGTATGCCCCGATGTGGGTCCCTTGCGCACTTTGCCACTGGATTCAAGCTAGCCTGGCTGATGACGGCTGATTAGTCGGAAACCAGTCCCAGGATTCTTGTTTCTAGTCCAGGGAAGACATGGCTTGGCAGTTCGGGCTGGACTTTTCCCATGAGGCACAGGGTAAGACTGATTTGCATATGGCCATGCCTGAACTGGGGTGGCGGAGTCAGCTAAAGAATGATGATGGATTAAACCCAAATCAGTGGATTGGGGTGTGAATGCTTGCAATGTTCAACACTCCGTCCATCATCTCCTTTGGTTTTTCTTTGTACGCCCTAAATTGGCAGGGTATGCCCAGACATGGGTCCTTTGCTCACTTTGCAACTGGATTCAAGCTAGTCTGGCTGATGACGGCCAATTACCCAAAAAACTGTCCCAGGATGCTTGCTTCCGGTCCAGGGAAGACATGGCTTGGCAGTTCGGGCTGGACTGTTCTCATGAGGCACAGGGTCAGACTGATTTGCATATGGCCATGTCTGAACTGAGGTGGCGGAGTGAGCTAAAGTATGATGATGGATTAAACCCATATCACGTGACTGGGGGTGAGTGCTTCCAATGTTCAACACTCCGTCCAACATCCCCTTTGGTTTTGCTTTGTTCGCCTAAGTTGGCAGGGTATACCGAGACATGGGTCCCTTGCTCACTTTGCCACTGGATTCAAGATAGCCTGGCTGATGACGGCTAATTAGCCAAAAAACGGTCCCAGGGTGCGTGTTTCCGGTCCAGGGAAGACATGGCTTGGCAGTTCGGGCTGAACAGTTCCCATGCGGCACAGGGTCAGACTGATTTGCATATGGCCATGTCTGAACTGTGGTGGCAGAGTGAGTTAAAGAATGATTATGGATTAAACCCAGATCAGTTGACTGGGGGTGATTGCTTGCAATGTTCAACACTCCGTCCATCATCCCCTTTGGTTTTGCTTTGTTCGCACTAAGTTGGCAGGTTATGCACAGACGTGAGTCCCTTGCTCACTTTGCCACTGGATTCAAGCTAGCCTGGATGATGACGGCTGATTAGACAGAAACCGGTCCCAGGGTGCTTGTTTCCAGTCCAGGGAAGATATGGCTCGGCAGTTCGGGCTGGACTGTTCCCATGAGGAACAGGGTCAGACTGATTTGCATATGTCCATGTCTGAACTGGAGTGGCGGAGTGAGGTAAAGAATGATGATGGATTAAACCCAGATCAGTTGACTGGGGGTGAGTGCTTGCAATGTTCAACACTCCGTCCTTTCTCACCTTCGGATTTGCTTTGTCCACCCTAAGTTGGCAGGGTATGCACAGACGTTGGTCCCGTGCTCACTTTGCCATTGGATTCAAGCTAGCCTGGCTGATGATGGCTGATTAGCCAAAAAACGGTCCCAGGATGCTTGTTTCCGGTCCAGGGAAGACATGGCTTGGCAGTTCGGGCTGGACTCTTCCCATGAGGCACAGGGTCAGACTTATTTGCATATGGCCATGTCTGAACTGGGGTGGCGGAGTGAGCTAAAGAATGATGATGGATTAAACCCAGATCAGTTGACTGGGAGTGAGTGCTTGCAATATTCATCCCTCCGTCCATTATCCCCTTTGGTTTTTGCTTTGTTCGCCCTAAGTTGGCAGGGCATGCCCAAACATGAGTCCCATACTCACTTTGCCACTGGATTCAAGCTAGCCTGGCCGATGACGGCTGATTAGCCAGAAACCGGTCCCAGGATACTTTTTTCTGGTCCAGGGAAGACATGGCTTGGCAGTTCGGGCTGGACTGTTCCCTTGAGGCACAGGGTCAGACTGATTTGCATATGGCCATGCCTGAACTGGGGTGGCAGAGTGAGCCAAAGAATGATGATGGATTAAACCCAGATCAGTTGACTGGGGGTGAGTGCTTGCAATGTTCAACACTCCGTCCTTTCTCACCTTCGGATTTGCTTTGTCCACCCTAAGTTGGCAGGGTATGCACAGACGTTGGTCCCGTGCTCACTTTGCCATTGGATTCAAGCTAGCCTGGCTGATGATGGCTGATTAGCCAAAAACCGGTCCCAGGATGCTTGTTTCCGGTCCAGAGAAGACATGGCTTGGCAGTTCGGGCTGGACTGTTCCCATGAGGCACAGGGTCAGACTGTTTTGCATATGGCCATGCCTGAATTGGGGTGGCGGAGTGAGCTAAAGACTGATGATGGATTAAACCCAGATCAATTGACTGGGAGTGAGTGCTTGCAATGTTCAACCCTCCGTCCATCATCCCCTTTGGTTTCGTTGGTTCGCCCTAAGTTGGCAGGGCATGCCCAGACGTCGGTCCCTTGCTCGCTTTGCCTACTGGATTCAAGCTAGCCTAGCTGATGATGGCTGATTAGCACAAAAATGGTCCAGGATGCTTTTTCCGGTCCTGGGAAGACACGGCTTGGCAGTTCGGGCTAGACTGTTCCCATGAAGCACAGGGTCAGAGTGATTTGCATATGGCCATGTCTGAACTGGGGTGGCGGAGTGAGCTAAAGACTGATGATGGATTAAACCCAGATCAATTGACTGGGAGTGAGTGCTTGCAATGTTCAACCCTCCGTCCATCATCCCCTTTGGTTTCCCTTGGTTCGCCCTAAGTTGGCAGGGCATGCCCAGACGTCGGTCCCTTGCTCACTTTGCCACTGGATTCAAGCTAGCCTGGCCGATGACGGCTGACTAGCCAGAAACCGGTCCCAGGATGCTTGTTTCCAGTCCAGGGAAGACATGGCTTGGCAGTTCGGGCTGGACTGTTCCCATGAGGCACAGGGTCAGACTGATTTGCATATGGCCATGTCTGAACTACGGTGGCAGAGTGAGCTAAAGAATGATGATGGATTAAACCCAGATCAGTTGACTGGGGGTTTGTGCTTGCAATGTTCAACACTCCGTCCATCATCCCTTTTGGTTCTGCTTTGTTCGCCCTAAGTTGGGAGGATATGCCCAGACGTCGGTCCCTTGCTCACTTTGCCACTGGATTCAAGCTAGCCTGGCTGATGATCTCTGATTAGCCAAAATCCGGTCCCAGGATGCTTGTTTCCGGTCCACGGATGACATGGCTTGGCAGTTCGGGCTGGACTCTTCCCATGAGGCACAGGGTCAGACTTATTTGCATATGGCCATGTCTGAACTGGGGTGGCGGAGTGAGCTAAAGAATGATGATGGATTAAACCCAGATCAGTTGACTGGGGGTGAATGTTTGCAATGTTCAACACTCCGTCCATCATCCCCTTTGGTTTCGCTTTGTACGCCCGAAGTTGGCAGGGTATGCCCAGACGTCGGTCCCTTGCTCACTTTGCCACTGGATTCAAGCTAGCCTGGCCGATGACGGCTGATTAGCCAGAAACCGGTCCCAGGATGCTTTTTTCTGGTCCAGGGAAGACATGGCTTGGCAGTTCGGGCTGGACTGTTCCCTTGAGGCACAGGGTCAGACTGATTTGCATATGGCCATGCCTGAACTGGGGTGGCAGAGTGAGCCAAAGAATGATGATGGATTAAACCCAGATCAGTTGACTGGGGGTGAATGTTTGCAATGTTCAACACTCCGTCCATCATCCCCTTTGGTTTCGCTTTGTACGCCCGAAGTTGGCAGGGTATGCCCAGACGTCGGTCCCTTGCTCACTTTGCCACTGGATTCAAGCTAGCCTGGCCGATGACGGCTGACTAGCCAGAAACCGGTCCCAGGATGCTTGTTTCCAGTCCAGGGAAGACATGGCTTGGCAGTTCGGGTTGGACTGTTCCCATGAGACACAGGGTAAGACTGATTTGCATATGGCCATGTCTTAACTACGGTGGCAGAGTGAGCTAAAGAATGATGATGGATTAAACTCAGATCAGTTGACTGGGGGTGAGTGCTTGCAATGTTCAACACTCCGTCCATCACCCCTTTTGGTTTTACTTTGTTCGCCCTAAGTTGGGAGGATATGCCCTGACGTGGGTCCCTTGCTCACTTTGCACTGGATTCAAGCTAGCCTGGCTGATGACGGCTGATTAGCCAAAATCCAGTCCCAGGATGCTTGTTTCCTGTCCAGGGAAGACATGGCTTGGCAGTTCGGGCTGGACTGTTACCATGAGGCACAAGGTCAGACTGATTTGCATATGGCCATGTCTGAACTGGGGTGGCAGAGTGAGCTAAAGAATGATGATGGATTAACCCCAGATCAGTTGACTGGGGGTGAGTGCTTGCAATGTTCAACACTCCGTCTATCATCCCCTTTGGTTTTGCTATGTTCGCCCTAATTTGGCAGGGTATGCCCGACGTGGGTACCTTGCTCACTTTGCCACTGGATTCAAGCTAGCCTGGCTAATGACGGCTCATTAGCCAGAATCTGGTCCCAAGATGCTTGTTTTCTGTTCTGGGAAGACATAGCTTGGCAGTTCGGGCTGGACTGTTCCCATGAGGCACAGGGTCAGACTGATTTGCATATGGCCATTTCGGAACTGGGGTGGTGGATTGAGCTAAAGAATGATGATGGATTAAACCCAGATCAGTTGACTGGGGGTGAGTGCTTGCAATGTTCAACACTCCGTCCATCATCCCCTTGGGTTTTGCTTTGATCACACTCAGTTGGCAGCGTATGCCCAGCCGAGGGTCCCTTGCACACTTTGCCACTGGATTCAAGCTAGCCTGGCTGATGACGGCTGATTAGCCAAAATCCGGTCCCAGGATGCTTGTTTCCGGTCCACAGATGCCCTGGCTTGGCAGTTCAGGCTGGACTCTTCCCATGAGGCACAGGGTCAGACTGATTTGCATATGACCATGTTTGAACTGGGGTGGCGGAGTAAGCTAAAGAATGTTGATGGATTAAACACAAATCAGGTGAGTGGGGGTGAGTGCTTGCAATTTTCAACAATCCGTCCATCATCCCCTTTGGTTTTAATTTGTTCGCCCTAAGTTGGCATGGTATGCCCAGACATGGGTACCTTGTTCACTTTGCCACTGCATTCAAGCTAGCCTGGCTGATGACGGCTCATTAGCCAGAATCTGGTCCCAAGATGCTTGTTTTCTGTCCAGGGAAGACATGGCTTGGCAGTTCGGGCTGGACTTTTCCCATGAGGCACAGGGTCAGACTGATTTGCATTTGGCCATGTCTGAACTGGGGTGGCGGAGTGAGCTAAAGAATGATGATGGATTAAACCCAGATCAGTTGACTGGGGGTGAGTGCTTACAATGTTCAACACTCCGTCTATCATCCCCTTTGGTTTTGCTATGTTCGCCCTAAGTTGGCAGTGTATGCCCCGAAGTGGGTCCCTTGCTCACTTTGCCACTGGATTCAAGCTAGCCTGGCTGATGACGGCTGATTAGTCGGAAACCAGTCCCAGGATGCTTGTTTCTGGTCCAGGGAAGACATGACTTGGCAGTTCGGGCTGGACTTTTCCCATGAGGCACAGGGTCAGACGGATTTGCATATGGCCATGTCTGAACTAGGGTGGCGGAGTGAGCTAAAGAATGATGATGGATTAAACCCAGATCAGTTGAATGGGGAGAGTGCTTGCAATGTTTAACACTCCGTCCATCATCCCCTTTGGTTTTGCTTTGTTCGCCCTAAGTTGGCAGGGTATGCCCAGACGTGGGTCACTTGCTCACTTTGCCACTGGATTCAAGCTAGCCTGGCTGATGATGGCTGATTAGCCAAAATCCGGTCCCAGGATGCTTGTTTCCTGTCCACGGATGACATGGCTTGGCAGTTCGGGCTGGACTTCTCATGAGGCACAGGGTCAGACTGATTTGCATATGGCCATGTCTGAACTGGGGTGGCGGAGTGAGTTAAAGAATGATGATGGATTAAACCCAGCTCAGTTGACTGGGGGTGAGTGCTTGCAATGTTCAACACTCCGTCCATCATCCCCTTTGGTTTTGCTTTGTTCGCACTAAGTTGGCAGGGTTTGCCCAAACGTCAGTCCCTTGCTCACTTTGCCACTGGATTCAAGCTAGCCTGGATGATGACGGCAGATTAGCCAGAAACCGGTCCCAGGATGCTTGTTTCGAGTCCAGGGAAGACATGGCTTGGCAGTTCGGGCTGGACTGTTCCCATGAGACACAGGGTCAGACTGATTTGCATATGGCCATGTCTGAACTGGGGTGACGTAGTGAGATAAAGAATGATGATGGATTAAACCCAGATCAGTTGACTGGGGGTGAGTGCTTGCTATGTTCAAAACTCCGTCCATCATCCCCTTTGGTTTTGCTTTGTTCGCCCTAAATTGGCAGGGCATACCCAGACGTGGGTCCCTTGCTCACTTTGCCACTGGATTCAAGCTAGCCTAGCTGATGACGGCTGATTAGCAAGAAACCAGTCCCAGGATGCTTGTTTCCGCTCCTGGGAAGACATGGCTTGGCAGTTCGGGCTTCACTGTTCCCATGAGGCACAGGGTCAGACTGATTTGCATATGGCCATGTCTGAACTGGGGTGGCGGAGTGAGCTAAAGAATGATGATGGATTAAACCCAGATCAGTTGACTGGGAGTGAGTGCTTGCAATGTTCATCCCTCCGTCCATCATCCCCTTTTGTTTTGCTTTGTTCGCCCTAAGTTGGCAGGGCATGCCCAAACGTGGGTCCCATGCTCACTTTGCCACTGGATTCAAGCTAGCCTGGCCGATGACGGCTGATTAGCCAGCAACCGGTCCCAGGATGCTTTTTTCTGGTCCAGGGAAGACATGGCTTGGCAGTTCAGGCTGGACTGTTCCCATGAGGCACAGGGTCAGACTGATTTGCATATGGCCATGCCTGAACTGGGGTGGCAGAGTGAGCTAAAGAATGATGATGGATTAAACCCAGATCAGTTGACTAGGGGTGAATGCTTGCAATGTTCAACACTCCGTCCATCATCCCCTTTTGGTTTTGCTTTGTACGCCCTAAGTTGGCAGGGTATGCCCAGACGTGGGTCCTTTGCTCACTTTGCCACTGGATTCTAGCTAGCCTGGCTGATGACGGCCGATTACCCAAAAACTGTCCCAGGATGCTTGCTTCCGGTCCAGGGAAGACATGGCTTGGCAGTTCGGGCTGGACTGTTCCCATGAGGCACAGGGTCAGACTGATTTGCATATGGCCATGTCTGAACTGAGGTGGCAGAGTGAGCTAAAGAATGATGATGGATTAAACCCAGATCAGGTGACTGGGGTGAGTGCTTGCAATGTTTAACACTCCGTCCAACATCCCCTTTGGTTTTGCTTTGTTCGCCTAAGTTGGCAGGGTATGCCGAGACATGGGTCCCTTGCTCACTTTGCCACTGGATTCAAGATAGCCTGACTGATGACGGCTAATTAGCCAAAAAACAGTCCCAGGTTGCGTGTTCCCGGTCCAGGGAAGACATGGCTTGGCAGTTGGGGCTGAACTGTTCCCATGCGGCACAGGGTCAGTCTGATTTGCATATGGCCATGTCTGAACTGGGGTGGCGGAGTGAGCTAAAGAATGATGATGGATTAAACCCAGATCAGTTGACTGGGCGTGATTGCTTGCAATGTTCAACACTCTGTCCATCATCCCCTTTGGTTTTGCTTTGTTCACACTAAGTTGGCAGGGTATGCCCAGATGTGGGTCCCTTGCTCACTTTGCCACTGGATTCAAGCTAGCCTGGATGATGACGGCTGATTAGACAGAAACCGGTCCCTGGATGCTTGTTTCCAGTCCAGGGAAGATATGGCTTGGCAGTTCGGGCTGGACTGTTCCCATGAGGAACAGGGTCAGACTGATTTGCATATGTCCATGTCTGAACTGGAGTGGCGGAGTGAGGTAAAGAATGATGATGGATTAAACCAAGATCAGTTGACTGGGGGTGAGTGCTTGCAATGTTCAACACTCCGTCCTTCATCCCCTTTGGTTTTGCTTTGTTCACCCTAAGTATGCAGGATATACACAGACGTTGGTCCCTTGCTCACTTTGCCACTGGATTCAAGCTAGCCTGGCTGATGACGGCTGATTAGCCAGAAACCGGTCCCAGGATGCTTGTTTCCGGTCCAGGGAAGACATGGCTTGGTACTTCGGGCTTGGACTGTTCCAATGAGGCACAGGTCAGACTGATTTGCAAATGGCCATGTCTGAACTGGGGTGGTGGAGTGAGCTAAAGAATGATGATGGATTAAACCCACATCAGTTGACTGCGGGTGAGTGCTTGCAATGTTCAACACACCGTCCATCATCCCCTTTGGTTTTGCCTTTCTACTCTATTGGGCATATTCTCAAGGATCTATCGCAGAATTATCGGAACTTTGGCACAGCCAAAGTTGCGCTAAATGTATCGCCCTATTCACAAGCTGGTGCAAACAGCCGATATCAATAGTTTTCCGGCTATAGCATCCTCAAAAAACATCACCACGGATGAGACCAGCAACTGTCGCTCATGAGATGCAGAGTAGGCATTCCCGAGCAAAAAGCCACGACAACACTACTCCGTTACATTCCAGCGACGAGCCAGATCGGTGATAAGATCACAAAACAGGCAATAAGGCGCATTAGCTGCAGGAATTTAACACCTGCTCTGACCTGGTGCAAAGTCAAATGACAACCGGCACCAGAAAAGGGAGCCGCACCTGAAGAACAACAGATGCCATGGAGCCACTGATCCTGCAACTCGGAGCCCCAACAGGATCACAAAACCCACCGCCACAACACCCAGGACAGCCACCCCCGTACCACCACCGGGCCACCACAGAGGCAGCGCAGACCACGACAGCGGACCTTCAGAAAATGCACCAACCTCACAGACCCAACACTAGAGAATGTTGTTGCCCACTACAGGCTCAAAAGGACAACCATCATACACATCCTGACTACCATTGCCCACAGGCTGATGATACCAACACAGTGGACAACCAACATTCCTCTGCAAACAAAGCTGCTGGCTGTGCTGCACATGTTGGCCTCTGGGACCTTCCAAACAACAACCGCCAGAGTTGGAGGAGTCTCACAGCTAGGCCTGGGTGGTAAATTCCGTTCCGCTCGCGGAATTTGCGGAATTTCGGTAATTTCGTGTTCCGCGGAGAGCGCGTAATTGACCAAAATTCTTCTTTCCGCGACTTTGTGAAATTTTTTCTTGTTCGCGTTCTCAAAATGCGTGTTCGCGAGATATTTCTCCCCGAGCACGCAAACAGCAATTGTGAACAGGAAAAAAGCATCGCGAACAAGCAATTCCGCGTGTTCGCGGAATTTCTGCATGTTCGCGGAGATTTTTTACCGTTTCGCGGAGATTTGCGTAACGCGATTACGCAGTACATGTACCACCCCTGGGCTTGCCATGTACATGTGCCATCAACGGCATGGCACCTCAGCCTTACAATAGCGGAATGTGGGGAGAGGTGGGGGCCAGGCATGTGCAACAGAGGCAAGTGACCCCTGAATGAGAAGGTACACAATGCCAAATGTGGCGGAAATGTGCTGGACAGCCTGCAGTATGCAGAACCACAGACATATCCACATGCAATGCTGTTGTATGGAGTGCAGTATACAGTGGATGCAACTATGTCACCCCAGCCAGTGGGGAAGATCCCACAAATGTAAATTGTGACATACCCCCCTGTAAGCGTGAGCGTAGTGGGCCGACCCGGTGTACACCAGGCCAGTGTAGGGGTGTGAATAAAAAACACATAGCCCTGGGCGTGGTTCTCTTCCAGAATGCCCAATGCGTCTGCCAGGATGGCGCCTCCCAGCCTGCCATGAGGCTGTCACCGTCGCCCTGAGGGGTGTTGCCTGCGATCCTGTGCACCTGCTGCATCCTGGGTCACTGGTCCCCAACCTGTCATGCCCGCCCCTGTGCAGCCAGGCCTCACTGCTCACCTGCAGACACCGGCGTGTGTCAAGGAGTGCCCACCATGTGCCACCGAAAGCCCCAAGCCGGAGGCCCGCGAGCTTAGCAGCCTCCTCAGACCATCACGGCCTCTGCGACACAGGCACGCAGGACTCCTTTCTTATAGACATACTCCACCGTTCTACACAGCTGCCAGGTCAGTCACACATTTGGAACTGAGTCTTGATTAAGCAATGGCAGAATACACACTTTATGGTAGATTGTATGTCACTGTTCTCGATGTGGTGCCACCAACTCTGTGCCTAGCATCCGAACGATACCTGTCTGTGGTCCCTTGCTGATTACTGCCTTCAGCCTACACTGCAGTCAAGTAGATCACACATTGGGAACTCAGTCTTGGTTTGTGTATGGCAGAGTTCATATCATTGAACGAATGGAGAGGAGTAAGAGGAAGAAGTGGTGCAGTCCAGGGGAAAAAAAGCTTCCTTGTTACAGAGGTGATTGAACACTGCCAACAACTGCTCTGGTGTCACTAACTCTCTGCATCGCGAGCCAACGACACGTGGCTGTGGGCCCCTGCTGACCGCTGCCTTGGGCCTACACTGCGGTCGAGTAGGTCACACATTGGGAACTCAGTCTTGATTTATTCATGGCAGCTTTTATATCATTGTACTGGCCTTATCGCAGACTGCATACCCCTTCAGCTCCGGTGCCAGTAAGTCTGTTCCCCGACAGCCATTAACACTTTCTGGTTGAACTTTGGTGGCGACTGAGTCTAAGGACAGGGGGTTGTCTTCATCATCATGTCGGTGATACTGATTTACTTTCGGAAACCAGGCTGTAGCATTCCACTCCTCAATTTGCTGCTTCCGGATGGCTTCTACCCTCTGCATCATGCCCAGGAGGACACCTGCCACTGTCATCCGCAACCCTATGCCACATTCACCTTGGACATGGATGAGGATCCACTCAGCTCGCGTGGCCCATCTCACTGCACCGCAAGTCACCATCCCGTGGCGGTGTGCCTGTGCCGGCTGCAGTGCATCAGGGTCACTAACTCTGTGCAGCTCAACTCAGGGACCCTGTCCGGTGAGATATTGGATGGCCTCTGAGACGATGGCCTTGAGGTCCTCAACACCATGTGTCTGTGGCCACGCGCTGTCCGCTGACTCCGAACTCAACTGCCGTCCACCAGGGCTCACACATCAAATCGAGATCTGACCGGCCCGGATGTCACATCGCCACTGGAGGCACACGCCACCACTGCCAGAACCACCACCAAACGCCAACCGCCAGAGTCGAAACAGCCGTACTGGTAGACTAACGGAGTTGCTCACACCTGTTGTGGATGCCATCATCTGCCTGATACCCTGTTCAGCACTCCAGGTACCACTAACTCAGTGCCCCACTACTCATGGACCATTTCTGAATGAGTTGTGTGCTGTGGTAAGCTCACACAGCAATGTCACCTCAGGCAGTGTGGGAGACCTGGGACAATGATGAGGAAGATGATGCATGTGTAGCACACCCCACTGCTGCTGCATCAGGAATTACCCTGAGGTACACAATCCTAGACATTTTTTTCACCAGAGCACGCTCATCTCTAGTGCCCCAACCTCAGTGCACTGCAACTCACGGACACTTCTGTTTGCAGATTGGGGGACTTCTGTACTTGCTCCGACTACCACCATGATGCTCTGCAGTTGTCTCTGTAATGCTGGTGTTTTCTGTTTCTGTTTTAATGGTGTTCACTGTACAAGTTGTTGCCAGCACCAACCACTCTGTGCGGGCTGGCTTACACTCACCCAACACCCATCTAGCATAGGCGTCACTGTACATGTGACCCTGCCAATAAAGGGGTCTTGCGCACGAGCCTGCAGCCAGTTCCACAAACTATCTGCGTGTGTCCCTGTGGTCATGATGTATGCATGAGGGCCCAGGGGCCTACAACATGACATTGTTCTGTGTATAACAGATGCAACCATGTCACCGCTGGCAGCGGGTGAGACCTTGGACATGTAGCTTTGTTGTCACCCACACAATGCGTAAGAGGAGTGGACTGGTCCATCATACGGAGGTCCAGCATGGGGGTGTGGATGATGATTCCGGGGCTCTGGGCATTGTTCATTGCAGAAAATGTGCACATGCATGTGTATCTGTCGCAGTGTGGGTCTCCTCTGTGGGGTGTAGGTGTTCCCTGATGGGACTTAGACACCCACGTATGTTGTCCAGTTCGGCTTCCATGAGCTCTGACCCTACCCGCACCTGCTCGGCCACCTCCTTTTGACATTCTGACACCTGGCATTGGAATGCGATGTGTGCCTAGGTGAAGTGTTGGGAGCCAGCCATGGTGGCAGATGCTTCCTCCAGTGTGGTCTGTGCAGGGGCTGGAGTCTCCTCTATGTAGCGTGGCTGCCCTGCTCCTGGGGGTGGGTTGCCTAAGATGTCCACGGGCTGTTGTAGGGCATCAGTGCCGAAAGTGTGGTGGTCCTCTCAAGCATCACTGATGAGTAGTCTTGTCTGCTCTGCTGAAGGTGTTGTTTGTCCCTCTGCAATGTGAAGGGGAGATGCATGTTGACATTGTGTTGACATGTATGTTGGTGCATTGTTCTAGTTTACGTGCAGACTGTATGACAATGTACATTGTGATTGTTTGGGAGGTACTGTATATTTAATGCGGGACAGTGGACCTTTGGACTACATGACGGATGTGTGGTTGTAAACGGGCATTTCCATCTCACAGTTTCCTACTGTGTTACATGTGATTGGCCTGTCTCTGCGCATGAGCGGACCCAGTTGTGTACTCTGTTCTGCAGTGTCGGTGTTTTACTTTGTGCCACATTGTCGTGGGATGTGCTGTTATTCCTATGTGTGTGTGCTGCGGTGTGCTACGGGCATCAGGGACATGATCCAGGGTCATTGTGGGTGTGCAATGTGCTACACATCTTTGTGCATGTGTGACATTGTGCCCATTTCCCCCGTCCTCTCAGTCTCTGGTCATTGCTCACCCTGTTGATGTTGTGTCATGTCCTATCGTGCTGTGTCCGCACTCCCGACTCCTTGCATCGTCTCCACACTTATGGCTGTGGCCTCCATTTCCTCAATCTCCTCCTGTGGCACAGGACTACCACCTCCTGTCGCCGTTGCTGCCTTCCCATTGGCAGCGGGTTTGTGCTTGGTTTGGCTTTTCACATCATGCCAGCGCCTCTTGGCCTCCTCTATTGACCTCCTCGACACTCCGACTGCATTCATGTTTGTCAAATTGGCGTTCAGTTGATGGCAGTGTTCTGTCACCTCCGTGACGCTGATCTCGTTTTCCGGCAGACTGCACCCCGCCTTTCTCTTCCTCTTTTCCTTGCTCTTCCCCGACCCCGGGGTTCCCTGCTGGTGGTTTTTGTTGTGTTTTTCTTGTTCTGCTTTTATAGTGCATTTTCCCTCATGACGCGTGGGATTTGCAGCCCTGTCGCTGGTTAACGGTGAATTTCATATCACGCTTGGCCTCATCACAACGTTTTTCATGTTCGTGTTTCGCATTTTTGCGGCGTCTCATTGCTTTTAATGTGGTCATTTGACGCGTTGTCGGACTATTGCCTTATTTTCCCGCGATAGACTGCGATGTGAAGAGTTGCGTTAAGGAACTTTTGCGGTAGTTATCACACGTTCTTGAGAATATCCCCCTATAAGTCACCTCAATGACGTGTTATACTTAACCTATACAATCTAATTAAAATGTATTAATATATAATTTTGTATTTAATGAATCACTCTTATAAGGCTAACTTCTAAGGAAATCTGTTTCACATAAGGCACTACTAATCCAGAATGTCAAAGATATGTTTATTAAAGTTTTGCAACATACATTCTGAGATAGTGCCAGTGCAGCATCCCACGCAGGGGAGCAAAATAGTGCAGCAACAGCATAAATGCAAAAAGAGGTGCAATGCCCAGTCTAAATCAAGCTCCACCCTTATGGAGTGGTCCGGGTAGAAGACACAGTTTCTAAACATTACGGAGCTTGAAATTAGTCCTTTCTGGTTCAAATGGAGAGCACGTAGTTTCCCAAGTGCCATCTATTCTCTACTACAACAATCTCTTCATGTCTTAAACATGGCACATATGACATTGAATACGCATTAAACGAATAACAAGTTATCTCAGATGTAAAAAAAACAAAAAAAGAAAAACTGGAAAAAAGACAGAATGACCCCCCCTGAAGCCCACCCCCCACCCTCCACATGGTGGCGGCGACAATCATACAATGAAGAAGTCACATGACACTAGAACTCCAAATAAAATTGAAATAGGTGAAGAGCTCTTATGGTGGCAGGACACACAGCAGATGGAAGGCCTCGTGAGAGGAAGGCGACCAGGGGGCCCCACTTAAACTCAAAGGGGCAGATCTATGTTGGAGTTGCGCCACTTTTACGCCGCCTTTGCGTCACTTTTGTGATGCAGCGGCGGCGTAAACCCTGCGCCACGTTGCGCCCTATTTACATCGTGACGCATCTATGGAGATGCGTCATGGTGTAAAGCCCTGCGCCACATGAAACCTGCGTCAGGTTTCATGTGGGTGTTTCCACGCAGGGGGGGGCGTTCCGTCACAGGAACGCCCTTGAAAAGTGACTCAGTGAAATCTATAAGATTTCACTGAGTCACTTTCCCAACGCTGATGCGTCAAAACCCTGCGCCTGCTTGAAGCAGGCGTAAGGCTTGATGCACCATGTTAGGTATGGGGTAGGTTAGAAGAGTGTTGAAGTTGCATCGCGCTTGCGACGCAACTTCAGGACTCCACCAATCTTACGCTGGCCGATACGTCACGCATCCGCTTGTCCTTGTGCCACGATCACTGCATTGTAAATGCGGCGCATCTGCAGTGGCGCAAGGGCAAACTTGCGTGACGCATCTTCCCTGGCGCATCCATGCTGATTTGCAGGGATGCGCCAGGGAACATAAATCTGCCCCAAAGTTCTTATAGTTATCTCTGAAAATGTCAGACATACGCTCTAGGCTGAGCAATTTCCATAGTCGAGAGTGCCAAAGAGAGATAGTCGGAGCCTCCTTTCTCTTCCAAGCGGCTGCCAAAGTAACCTTAGCTGCTCCTAGTCCAGAATCTTTTGACAGGGCTCAACCTAACAATCCTATAAGGAGTCCATATCCTCGACTGTATTTACATTGCACATACCTGATCTGTCCTATTCCAAGTCCTTTCAGTATTTTTCTACATCTCATGCTCTTCTGTACCCATCTCAGCATCTGCCATCTTATGCTACTAATATTTTTTCCGAGTCCTCCCTACTGTTAAAGCCTTTCTTGATGGTGACAAATTAAATATATCACTGTTTGCATAATTTACGCCTGGAAGCACTTTTTTCACCTCTTCTATATTCTCTTATCTTCTCTAACACAATCCATCTGATGTCAGTTGTTCCATGATTTATATCCACCCAATGACTTACTAGGGGTGCATTCTCTTTTCTGGTGTTAATCTGGGACTTATGTTCACACAGCCTCTGTCTAAATTCTCTCCCCGTCTCACCTATGTACCCCAGTCCTCATGGGCACACAATGACATACACAATGTTTTTGCTCTTGCAGTTATTGAGTGTGGTGATTTTCTGAGTCACCTCGTTCAGGGTCGCCTCCTTTGTTACAATGCATAAATGACACACACTACAGGTACCGCATTTGTGGTTCCCCGTGGCCTTACCACCTGTAAGGGTCCTTTGTGTCTCCATTGCATCTTCCCTATAGGCGAACACCAGGGAGTTTCTAAAGTTTTTATTCTTCCTAAAAGCATACAGGGTTTGGGGAGACTGGTGTTTTCTCCATCATTGAAGATTTTCCAGTTTCGATTAATAATATTTGTTTAGATTGTTGCTAATATTAGAAAACTGACTTACCATCACTATTTTATCTTGTGACTTGTCTATCTTTCCTCCTTGAAGGAGGCTGTGCCTATTCTAAAACCTAGCCCTCTTGAAAGAGTAGTTAATTAGCTTTTTGCGATAGCCTCTTTCTTTGAACTTACTTTTTACCTTTTCAGCATGCGTGTAATAATCTTGCAATTATGTGCAGTTTCTACGCAAGCGTAAAAACTCCCCAAAAGGGATATTATCCTTTTGGCTTTTAGAATGGTGACTGCTGTAATGAAGCAATATATTTCTATCTGTAGGTTTTGTGAAAAGCTCTACGGCTAACTGTCCGTACGCATGTTTTATGCAAATATCAAGAAATTTACCCTATTGTTGCTACTGTGAGCCGTAAATTTTCAATTGTTGTCGCCCAAATTGAGCCATGCTAGGAACTCCTCTAGCTGCGCATGCGGTCCACGCCAGATAACAAAGATATCTTCAATAAAATGATACCAATTGTGGGCATTTTCATAGAATGGGGAGACTTCATTATATATGTTTCTCTTCAAATGCTCCCAAATATGTGCAAGCCAGACTGGGAGCACAGTTTGCTCCTATTCTAGTCCCTTTAAGTTGTACATACAAATCTTCCTTAAAGAGAAAAATATTATTCAATAGCACCATCGATATACAATTTAAAATAAATTCTTTATTCGCACCTACTATGTCTGATTTGTCGAGGGTTTTTCTCACTTCTTCTATAGTATCAAGTTGAGGTATATTTGTATATAGTGCCTTGATATTGAGGGTCACCATATACTCTGTATTGCTGTTAAAATCAAGACCTTCAATCTTACTGATCATATCTGCTGTATCCCTCACAAAAGACTTTTGTTTTTGGACAAGAGGCTTTAAGAACACATCGGCATACTTGCTCAATGGTTCAAGTAGCGGATCTATGGACGCTACAATAGGTCTGAGAGGTAGATCTAAGAAATTCTTATGTACTTTTGAGAGTCCATTAAACGCTGAAATCTTGGGATTCCTGTTGTTTAAAAATTGGTACTCCTCAGTACTTATCCATCCCTCATTCTTTGCTGACTCTAATAAAGATCCTACCTCATTTTTCAATCTATCTAGTCTAGCACGGGGAACTAGCTGATAGTGATCCGGGTTGGAGAGGAGTCCTAATGCTCTACGCTCGTAGTCTGCTGTTATGAAGACTACTACCCCTCCCCCCTTGTCAGCTGGCTTTATTGTAATATGACTGTCAGATGCTAAAGATTCAATAGCTTTTTTTTGGTCTTTAGACACATTGTACATCTGATAATACTTTTCTTTTAGGAGGTTGCTCACTTTCATTTTGACCACCGCCTCAAATATTTCTATATTTTTATTAACCATACCTAAACTCGGGGTAACGGTGGATTTCGGGCGTAATCCTGAGTCTTGTGGGAGTTCTCTATCCCGCCTCCCTTCAAAGAATCATCGCAATCTCACTTTTCTAAAAAAAAACTGTAGATCTTTCTCCATCTGGAACTTGTTAATCCCGGCTGTGGGAACAAAACTAAATCCCCTGCCTAAAACTTCTTCATCTACCTTACTAAGTTTCCTTTTCAATAAATTGATTACAGGGGTTTGTTCTACTGCCAGTACTTCTGGCTCCTTGTTTGACTGAAATCATCTTGGATCTACTTCTGAAACAGCCGATGGTAACTAGGCCTGGGCTAAATTTCCGTTCCGCTCGCGGAAATTGCGATAATTTGACATTTTCGCGTTCCGCGGAGAGCGCGAAAATGTCAAAATTTCTGCATTCCGCAGCTTAGCGATAATTTGTTTCTTGCTCGCGCTGTAAAATAATACGATCTTGCGCGCGCGCAATCGCCTTACCTGAATCCCCGCGTTCGCCGACAAGTTTTCCCGATCCGGTCGCGTTCTCCACGAGATGTTGGATTGTCGGTAGCCAGTTCACGACAGTTAGCGCCCGCAGTAATGTCATTGGTCGTGCGATCACGTCTTTCTTTTCGCGATCATGCAGCGTGAGAAGAGTGAAAACAAGAAAATACCGCGAACGGGCGGGAAAAAAACTTCTGCATCTTCGCGATATTTACGCGGGTTTGCGGAGATTTTGTAACATTTTCGCGATAATTTGCGAAAGTCACTTTCGCAAATTCCGCCCACCCCTAATGGTAACCTATCTTGAGATGGAAATGATTATTCGACCGCTAAATGAACGCTCAAAATAATGCAAAGCAATGCATCTGTCTCTTCTACAAGATGCAACTTTGATGTAAAAATATCACCGGTGGCAATTCTTGATGCAGCTCTTGATAAAGGGCTTGACTCGCTGATATCTGTTGAGCCCCATGAAAAGGAGCAGCAACTTCCATTGAGTGCAAAGGATGTGCAATCTATCCATGGTCGATCAAACACACAGATTGTCAACTATGAGCATGCTCTGGTTGGTTTTCATAAAGATCACATGTATGCTGTGCCTGCACCGGATGATGTCGAAATGTCCTCTGACGAGGAATGAACTAAACAAGTAAGTCAACCAATGACAACATCTGGAATTCAACAATTATACCACAAAAGCCTAAATGAACTATGTTTTTTAAGACTCTTTTTAAATCTTGGGGCCCGATTCACAGAACTAACTTAAGACAAAATCCTAAACTTACTACCATTTTGGTATTCACAGAAGGCACTTACTCATTTTGGTATTCACAGAAGGCACTTACTCATTTCGGTATTCACAGAAGTTAGGAGTCCTAACTTTAGGACTCCTAAATGCCTTCTGTGAATACCGAAAGTCTTAAAATTAGGATTTTTCTCACAGTCATTTGGTTAGTAAAAACTTAATACATTTAGTACGACTGTGTCACATTGCCGTTAAAAATTTTGAGACTGCAAACACAGTTGGAGCAGAGAGGTCACTTTTTAAAATCCTGTATGCCGGAAGGTAAGTCCTGAAGCACAGGTTTTTGAGGAGTGGGACCAGCCAGTACTGTCTTGCTCTTCTATATGCCGGGCAGAAAAATATTATATGCAAGTCACACTCCCTCGGATGCGCACAAGCTGGGCATTGTGATGAGTTCTCAGAATTTGACCAGCAAGCGGTGTGCGCTTTAAGAGGAAGGGTGCTGTACCTCCATTGCATGAAGAGCTTCCTGGTAAGCGGGGGGCCTATATTATCATACACCAGCTCTTGGCAATATAGGACTTTGGACTCCAAGAATTTGCCTGTGAGGGAACACTCCTGTATATTTTTAAATTGAAGACATAAACGGTGTTCATAATAGACTTTGGCTAAAGATTTCCTTGAGACTCTGGGACATGTGATTTCCGGGTGAGACCATAAGTTCTGCCTTCCTAGTGCCTCACAGGTTTGTTTAATATGCCTGAGCCAGGGAAGTCGTGCAGGGTTACAGAGCTTGAGGATTTCCTGAAGTTCAGATCTATAGTCGGTTAATTCCGGTGTAGACCATAGCCTTCGCCAATACAATAGGGGTTTGAGGCATAGTTCTTCTGAAATTGGTCTAAGGCCTAGATCAAGTCTCAAAGGTAGGAGGGGGGTGCTGAGGGGAGAGCTGTTAGCTGTCTAAGGAAGTTATTCTCAGTTACCTGGATGGTCTGAGTGACAGTGTGTCCCCATATTTCAGCCCCATAGGTCACTGCCCCTTTTGCCTGTGATTTGTATATTTGTAGGCGAGGGGAAAATGGTTGGTAAGTCAAACCTCGGGACATCCTTGCCAGTCCTCCTATCATTTGAGATAATTTCAGGTTCGCCCTAGTGCGATGGGTGTCCCAGGACAAAGATTGATTTAATGTTATCCCCAGGTACTCGAATGTGCAGACCCTCTCTAGCCTGGAGGGCCCGAGCGTGGGATTGGGGCGAGTGGTTGATGGGGGGTTGAAGATCATGTACTTAGTTTTTGCCGCATTGATCTCCAACCCCCGAGATGCACAAAAGAGTACAAACCCATCAAGAATCCGCTGAATGCCCATGGGAGACTTGGAGAGCAATAGGGTATCATCCGCAAAGAGAATAGCGGGTACCCTCGTGCCTCCAAGCCTCGGAGCGTCAGTGTCTTTCAACGCATTCAAATGGCTAATCACC
Organism: Triturus cristatus; assembly: GCF_964204655.1. Taxonomy (NCBI): domain Eukaryota; kingdom Metazoa; phylum Chordata; class Amphibia; order Caudata; family Salamandridae; genus Triturus; species Triturus cristatus. Next base: position 935,935,594 of record NC_140588.1, on the reverse strand, counting down.
CCGTTGACAAAGAGGCAGAAAAGAGTCGGTGCGAGCACACAACCCTGTCTAACCCCCCTGTCAACGGGGAAGCGGGCCGTTAGGGTGCCCCCTCTCCCACACCTCACCCTTGCATAGTTTCCCCGGTGTAGTCTTCTCAGGATGACTAGGATGTCAGTTGGAATGCCCAGATCATCAAGAACAGTCCACAATTTTTCCCTAGGCACTAAGTCGAATGCGGCGCGTAAATCGACAAAGACCGTATATAGGGTGCCGCCCTCTAATAATACGGTCTTCCAGTGGATGAGATTTAAACGAAAAATCTGGTCAATGGTCGAAACTTTCTTTCTGAAACCAGCCTGGTATGTGCTCATGATGTTGGAGTCCTCAATCCAGTCCTGCAAATGGTTAAGGATGAGTCTGCCGAAAAGTTTCTGGGAAACATCAATGAGACTAATCGGTCTATAGTTGGCTGGGAGCAGAGGAGAGCCCTTTTTAAAAATTGGGACAATCTCTGCGCCCAGCCAAGTATCTGGCAGTTCCATACCCTTCAGAATGGAATTAAATAAAAACATGAAGTAAGGTGCCCAATCTTCAGGTTCTTGCTTGAAAAGGTCGCCTGGCAATCCATCCAAACCTGGCGCCTTTCCTGTAGCAAGGGCCATAATAGCTACTCTAACTTCTTTTAGGGAAAAGGAAAAGCCCGAAGTAGTGGTGACTTCCGTGGAGACGGTGTCGGCCCCTGTCCCCCCGGGGGACGTGTATAGAGACTGGAAGTGGTCTCGCCAAGTCTCAGCAGAAATGTTCGGTTCAATCGCAGAGACCAATTCTTCTGTGCCAGTGTTTACACAACGCCAAAAATTCCTGGAATCACCTACTGCCAGACTAGGCCTGGGCAGACTTTGTGGAGTTCTGCTACATGGAACTACGCGAAGTGGGTAAAAAATGCCACCGCACTACATGAAGTTCTGCGTGCAGGCAGAGTTTGCTGGGTGCCTGTTCGTGTTGCCAAGTGCAGTAGGGTGTGCGTCCTTGCACTGTAATTCGCGCGTGAACAGCAGTATGCGGTTATCAGGTGCATCCTCTCGTTGGAAATTACGTGCAAACAGCACCATGCACAGAAATGCCCACCTCTAAAAGTGCTATTTTTTAAAATAGTGATAATAAATCTGCGCACACCACTACGCAGCAATTATTAGGTTTCAGGGACGTTATAGTTAGTTGGACATTCGACTCATATAAAACCGGAGAAATTAGCCGGTTATAGTTGAGCTAACTATAACTCGCGCGCCCGCAATGCACTGGTGATGATGTCACATAATACATCAATCATGACATGGTCAGTGACATCACTGATGACATCACTGATGACATCTCAAATTACATCACTGATGACTTCACTGATGACATCATCCAGTGAATGTGTGTTTCTGTAAAGTTTAAATATTTTTCATATATATCTATGCCAAGGTGTATTGAAGAAAGAGTGAATTTACAAGTCCCTGAATGGAATATTTAATAGGTGCATGACTGACTGTATAAGTGAGTGATTGAACATGTGTTACTGAATGTATGGGTTAGTGACTAAACTGTGTGAAAGTCTGTATTAGTGTCTCAGTTGGTGTATAAGCGGCCTGCTCCATGCATTGGCGAGTGCATACATGAGTGTCTACATGGGTTATTGATTTGTTGTCTGACTATCTGTATGGATGCCTGAGTGTCTGTCTGGGTGGGTGCGGGGGGTGGGTGACCGTGCATACATGTATGAGTGGGTGATTCACTGGTTGTATGGATTAAAAAGTGCATCTGGGAAGGGCTGTATGGGTGAGTTAGTGTGTGTATGGGTGTGTTGGTGAGTGAATGAATGTTTCACTGGTATATGTGTGAGTAACTACATATGTTTTAAGGCAGTATATGTGAGTGTTGGAGTATATAAATGACTATACGTGAGAGTAAGTTATTTGAAGAGTGGGCGTATAAAAGAGTGTCTGCTTCTATCAGTGATTGTATAGACAGTAAGTATGTGTTAGTATCTGCATAAATAAGTGATGTGGTGTGTGTATAAATAACACAGTTGGTGTGTATAACTGTATACATCAGTAAATGCCTATGTGATTGATTCTTTGCATGACTGACTAGGTGTGTGAGTAACTCTATGGATGAGTGGCGGACTGTCACTGTATGTATAGGTGTATAAGTGCATATTATAGTACTGTATTGATGAGTAACTGTATGTATAAGTGAGTGAATGTGAGTGTAGACCTAGGAAATAGTGGGTGGTATGTAGTATCTGGCATTGTTGTGTGTATGTTTCAAAAATAGTAGTCTGTATTTTAGAGTGTGTGTGTCAAAGTATATATTAGGTCATCAGTATGTGCATCAGATTATCACGTCGATGATGTCATCAGTGATGTCATTTGAGATGTCATCAGTGATATCATCAGTGATGTCACTGACCATGTCATGAGTAATGTAATATATGACGTCATCACCAGTGCATTGCGGGCGCGCGAGTTATAGTTAGCTCAACTAACCATAACAGGCAAATTTCTCTGGTTTTATATGAGTCAAATGTCCAACTAACTATAACGTCCCTGAAACCTATGTTTTTTTCAGTGAATTTCTAAGGTTTTTTAAATGCTAATTCCTAACTATAACGTCTGTAAAACCTATGGTTTTTTCAGTGAATTTCAAAGGTTTTTTAAATGTTAATTTCATATTTTAATATTTATAAAACCTATATTTTTTCTATTTTTTTGTAATATTTTGCAACTTTTTTTTAAATTTGAAAAATTATGTAATTTTTTATATCTTCCCCAAAAAGTATGTATATATTTATATATTTTTTTTTTAGAAAACTAGACTCCCGTACCGGTAGTGTACCAAGCTCCATCACCACGCAAATCCTATCCGCGATATTGCGAAACTCGTTAAGGATGCGCATTTCATATCCGCCGGCTTCGTAGCACCATGTCCCTCCTAACATCATATACATATAAGGTAGCACCAGCTCCTAGTTTGGTATGCGACGGCTGCACGGTACCAATACGCGTGCTACGTCATCTATGTACAGGGTCGCGCCGGCTGCGCATTCCGTGTGCAACGAGTGCACGCTGCCAGGCCCTGTGTTATGTCATAGACATATGGTCTCGCGCCGGAAACGCCATTTCCCTAATTTTTTTTTTGTCTCAAAACTATATCTAAATAAGTTTAAAGTGTATATGAGAACAAGCGATAATCTAAAATATTTTAAACATTTATCTATTTCTAACTGTAATAAAATTATATTATGGTAAATATATTTTCTCAAAATCGTGTCGGGTGCGGCCTCCTTGCGCGCTCGGAGCGCGATTGCCATGTGACCTTAAAAAAAGCTTTTGATTGGTTCATAATATTTCCCATTGTAATAGTTGGAGGACCCCACCCATTTTAGTCATTCTCTCTAAACCGTTTGATGAGAGACACCTCTTCTGCTTACAGAGATTTTTTGAAAACTTTTTTGCTGTGTACACATATCTTATAGTACACACAACATGAAATGATCATCTTGATCAATAATCATGCTCTGTACAGTAGCCTTCCACGTGTGATACTCATGCATCTGAAACGTTACATCAAAAAACAAATGTGTGTTACACGATGCCCCTGGTGTGTGCGTGTGCGCATTATTGTGCTACCTTTCGGCCTGGGTATTGGTGGCACGAAGGAGTATCATCAGCCACGGGTAGAGTGCACATCCTAGATCACATGTGACAAACAGTAAAGAGTAATGTGTAGATTTGTGTTGCAGTATGCTCTGTTGTCAGGCTTTACCAGTGTAGTAGTGTGTCATATGTGAGACTTTCAGATCCACGTTTGACATGCATTGCTTAACTGTAATGAGCGCTATCACTGTGTATGACATAGCCTCACTGCTGATCCTCCCTCCATCCGAGCACATTCACATGCGTGCGCTTCGCGATAGCAACACTTTCAATAATACCGCACGCCATGCGTGTCTGTGCATATCCACAAGCTTGACGACATGTGATGTTGACCATTCAATGTTTTCGGACAGCATCTCATTAGCGATAGTTGCCACCCTCCCGGGACATGCTACATTAATGTAAATTGCGGGTTCTGCAACGTCAAAACTGCAACAGAGACACACACATAAGTACACTTCCTACCCAGGCAGGAACTCAACAACGCCCAGGTCCCTGGAATAAATATTCACACCCCTACGCTGGCCTGGCGTACACAATCCCAGCCCACTTTGCGTACGTATAAATAGGATAACGATGACGCCACATGTCCCAGTTCTCCCACACTGCTTCAGGTGATATGGCCGCATCCACCTTGCATACCACAATGCGCAATAAAAAAAAGGGCTCCATGAGGTGTACATCATCCTAGCAATCAAAACTCCATCTGAATTGTGAACCCTGCTGGACGTTGTGTTTGGACACAAACTAATGACAGCAGGTGAGCAGTGGGGCCTGAGTGCACAGGGGCTGCAATTGAGCGTGGTGCGGCGGAACAGATGGGGTGCATCAGCCTGGGTGCACAGGTGCCAACAAGCGATGTTGCCGTGCGTAATGATATGATCTCTGACCTCATTCTCTCTCATTTTAAGGACCTGCTGGACCGTACATTAAGGCCTGAGCCAGTGGGCAGCGCTGCCCTACAGACACGTGGCATTGACTTTTGGGGCACTGTAGTGAGCTGATTACTAAGTGTACATGCACACAGACTTGCCCAACTGCATTGCATGCGCACATTATCCTGCTAGCATGCGCTCTGTTCCTTTGTATGTGAACGTTGGCATAATATATTATTATTTATCCTTGTGTATTCTCGTGCACTCCAACTCCTCTTTGAACCATGATTACCACTAACAGTTGGTAGATCGTACTTCGAGAAGGAAGGATGCACTCAACTGGTGTTCTCTCTTAAGCTTGAAATAAAGCTTCATTTACCTTAAGACGTTTTACCTTCTCCCGCTCGTCGCCAAATTTATGTAGTGAAGAGGAAGACAGCAGTGGATCCGATAAGTAGATTTATATCAGGAAAAGAAGACAGCTTAAACAGCCACCAACAGGACCAGACAGCAAGGCAACCGTCTTCTCCAGCACCGTGTACAAACTCCCCAAGATACCCCTCATGACAGCCCTACATTCTAACATTACATACTTACATTATAGTAGCATTACATACTAACATTCTACTATGACTTACATTGGAATACTACAGAGAGCACATGACTTTACAGCAATGAGCTCATGGTTTAATAACCCGAGTTTTCAGACCAGTAGTGGTGAGTAGTTCGCTTCCCACTCCCTGTATAGTATAAACGCATACTAACACTACTTACACAGTTATACTACAGCGGCAGTATGCTACAGCGTCCACAGCCCATCACTTTACAACAATCAACTCTGTTTGATCCCCAACTGTTCACACCGGTAGGCGTGAGTACTTTGCTTCCTACTTCCGGTATAGTATGAACGCACAGTATAGGTCAGTAGTTCGCTTCCCACTGGTATAAATGCCTGCTAACACTACTTCCACTGGTATGCTAGAAAGACCAGAGCACATCACTTTACAGCAATGAGCTCATGGTTTAAGCTTTCGGTTTCATACCTGAGTGTAGTAGCATCTCATCACAGCACCATGTCACTCTGAGCAACACCGCACTTTCAGTCCTGTAGGAGTGACTACTTTGCTTCGCATTCCCCCACAGAAGTTACAGTGCTTCTATCCTCCTGTTTCCTACTCTTTTTGCCCTTTTTCCCCCTAACTCATTTCAACAGAATCACAAAATGGCTGCCAACACTTCCTAGTTGCAACCGCTCGCACCGCTCGCAGCCAAAAAGCAGCAAGCTCGTGTTCATAACGCCTCAACCAATCAGATGGCAGAATTCCCAAATATCGATATCTGTAAATTTTGATATGCCTCCAAAACTACTGCACGGATTTAGACCAAATAAGCAAAAGCGTGTTTTCTAGACCAAGAAACTTCTCCCTGCCAAATTTGGGGTAATTCCGTTCACCCGTTCGACCTGTAGCCTTGTCTAAAGTTTCCTATGGAAATCAACATGGAGAAAACATGTTTTAGGACCCCGCTTTCTTCTCAGCCCCCCCTTGACAAATCACCCCCAAACTTTCAACATAGGAGCTGATATGAACAAAGAATTGGTTTGGAAAATTTCATTAAGATTCATCAAACGACACCAAAGTTATAAGTTATAAGCAAAACAAAAATGCTCTTCCTGTGGAAAGTTGGTCCTAACTATAACTACCTATTGGTGACCGTCGAGACGCGTCGTCCTCTTCTGCCCTGTGAGGAATAAACTGCTTTGCTGACTAAGTGGGCTCGTGTGGATTCTTTCCGTGACCAGGAATCGACCTTTCAAAATATATATATATATATATATATATATATATATATATATATATATATATATATTCACTGAAAAAACCATAGGTTTCACACACGTTATAGTTAGGAATTAGCATTTAAAAAACCTTGCAAATTCACTTAAAAAACCATAAGTTTCACACATGTCATAGTTAGCTGGACATTTCACTCGTGAAAAACCATTGAAATTCCCCCGTTATAGTTAGTGCAGTCAACTATAACTCACGCGACCGCAATCCTCTGCTGATGACGTCAGATATTACATCACTGTATTTAGACACTTATTTACCCATGTCTTCTTCCATAAATTTTTAGCTATACATATATTACGAGAAAAAAGGGGGGTCCCAAAACGCGTTTTCTCCATGCATTTTCCCATAGGACCTTTAGTCGAAGGTACAGCCCGAACGGCTGAACAGAATTACTTGAAATTTGTCAGAGAGGTAGTCCTCAGGTCAGGCATGTGCCTTTTACATATATGGAGTCAAACTGTACAGTAGTTCCTGACAAAATTGCAGTTAAAGGTACATAAATATCTATATGCGCGCACCGTGTGCGCACCGTGCGCGCACCCTTACGTGCGCGAGCGTAATTCTGATTGGTGGTTACATGTCAGTCAACGTTCGAATCGATCGAAATCAGGAAGTGTCGCCGCCATTTAGTTTGTTTTGGGTGCGACACTGAAAAAGAGAGGTGGCGAACGTGAAAAGGGGGCAGGGTAGAGAGTTCCTGACCCCCTAGCCTTTGTCAGGGGGTCCCTGAAGGACCCCGAAGGGTGAAAAAAACATTTTTTTTTTTTAAATCGCGGGGTGCGCGCACGGTGCGTGCACGGTGAAAAACCTTTAAAAAAATATATAATAATACATACATAACTTAGCATTTAAAAAAACCGTACAAATTCACTTAAAAATCCATAGGTTTCACACACGTTATAGTTAGGAATTAGCATTTAAAAAACCTTGCAAATTAACTTAAAAAGCATAGGTTTCACACATGTTATAGTAAGGTGGACATTTCACTCGTAAAAAAACAATGAAATTCCCCCGTTATAGTTAGTTCAGATAACTATAACTCGCGCGACCGCCACTCTATCACAAGGATGATGTAATCAGTGATGTCATGAGTGATGCCACTGACCATGTCATGAGTGATGTAATATGTGACGTCATGAGCAGTGGATTGCGGGCGCGCGAGTTATAGTTATCTGAACTAACTATAAGGGGGGAATTTCATTGTTTTTTTACGAGTGAAATGTCCACCTAACCATAACATGTGTGAAACCTATGGTTTTTTAAGTGAATTTGCAAGGTTTTTTAAATGCTAATTCCTAACTATAACGTGTGTGAAACCTATGGTTTTTAAGTGAATATATATATATATATAAAATTAAAAAAACAATTGATCAATTAATATTCTTATTCATAAATGTATTAATAATGAATTTTGAATAATAAAAATAGGTATTCATTTATTATTCACTATAATTCCACAAACCTAGTGGCCCGCACTTGAATTGTGACTAAAGTCAAGAAGAATAACACAATGAACACACTTAATTATCAATTAAATATTTATTAATAAGCGAATAATTAATTGTTAATTATAGCTTAAATAACTTCCCACCCTATGCCGCTACAAAAAGCCCAGACCAAATATATAACAAAAAAGAAACAATTTTTGATCAATTTAAATAATTATTAATACATTTCAAAATGACTATTTAATAATTAATTGTTAATGAATTATTAATGAATTGATGTCCTGATACTTACCCCTAAACACCCAACAACCCAAACCTTAAAGAAAACATAAAAAATATATTTACACAATTTACATAATTAACAATCAATTCAATAGTTAATAAAAAATTTATAATCAATTATTAATCATTTATTACTTAATGAACCTCTCACCCTATACCCCTACAAATCCAACAACAGGCATATAAAACATTACTTACAAAATAATAAGTACACAATTTACATAATTGATCATCAATTAAACAATTAATACTAAATTAAAAATATATTATTAATTAAACATACTTAATTAAAGTTCCACCCTCTACGCCTACAAACCTCACAACCCACTACAACACTATAACTTACTATTAACAATTAAATAAAAAATTATAAATAACTTAAAATTACAAACTATATTTAACAATATTGGCAACAATTATACAAACAATATTTAACATATAAAATTAATATATGGAATAAAAATACATAAAGATAATTAAAAAACAAAAATTGTAAAACTATATTATTGTAAATGATAATAAAAAACACAGATATTCTTGAAAACGATATTATTTGCCTTACAAAATCAATTTTGTTGTCAACAGTATTTCTGCATCAGGATATTTATATGTCAATATATTAAAAACCTAATATAAATATATGTATTTATAATTCAATATTTTGTCCAAATACTGTCTTCTGAAGAAGTGTGGTAGACAGCTCTTATCTGAATTGCAGGAGGCTTGGGCCAGTTCTGATGTTTCTGGGGATGTTATTTCTCATCCTGGGAACATAGATCGAGAAAGGCTGTTTTCGGGTTGTCTCTCGTTTACAGTTTTTTTGTTTTCCAGACTCTTATATGTCTGTATTCCTCTAAGACACAACCCACACCTATGATAGGGCCCATTAATGTATAATACATCGTTTTGATGGTGGATCTTCTTCAAGAACTTACCATCGTGAAATGTGAGTGTATGGAAAAATACATATAACAACTGCGGGGGACAAATACCAGCTGCATCAGTGGTGCAGGAGATAATTATTTTGTGACCGCATGGTCAGCAGAGAGCTACTGTAGTAGTATGTATCTTGTCAGACTTTTACCTTGAGCTGATCTTGTTGCTATGGTTGGTCATTTTTCAGCATCCTACAGTTTCGAGATGTACTGTTCTATTAATATCCTGTCAGACAGATTTTCATCCCCTTCAAGGTAGAGTGTTTGTGACGTAAGATGACAAACAATATTAATATGTTCTTTCATTCTTCCTCTAAACTATCAAGGGCGTTGACAACTGTGACACTGCAAGTAAGGTACATTAAAGCTTTGGGTGCTCTTAATAAAAACAATTGAAATTTTTACACTTAAAAAGTTTCAGTTTACTTAAATGTATGCAAACACAACAAAATTAATTACATGGTAAAGTATAAAATCAGTAAAATGATAGTTTCCATAGCCTCAATAAATATTGACACTTTCATAAATGTAATTCTGACTTTAAGAAGAGAACTTTAGTTCATTAAATGCAGTGCAAATTCAGTAGAAAATCATTTTTGAACAATCTATGGGAAAAATTCAAACCCTAAGGGGTACATATCTGTTGGACAAGGTCCTCTGAGCAGGCCCACCACAAAACCTTTTGCCTTTTACTTTCCACATTTTGCAGAATCTTATTTTGCTAACTTTTGGACTGTGAGGTCATAAGCAGTGCATTTTACTACTGATAACAAGTGCTAAAGTGATTGTGATCTCTCTTTCAAACATGGTTTAATTGTATTATACCTAATTGGTAAATTTAATTTACTTGTAAGTCCCTTGTAGAGTGGTATACCATATATCCGGGGCCTGTGAATTACATGCTACCAGTGGGCCTGCTGCACTTATTGTGCCACCCACTTAAGTAGCACCCTAAAACAGGTCCTTGGCCTGCCATTTCAGCCTGATGCAGCACCATGTCAACGACTTAGCATTCAAAACCCCTTGCCAAACTGCAAGCTCCCCTTTATTACATATCAGTCACCCCTAAGGAAGGTCCTAGGTAGCCCATAGGGCAGGGTGCTATGTGATTAAAATGCTGGATGTGTACTTTTAAATTGTACATGTTCTGGTAGTGAAAAACTCCTAAAAAATGGTTCACTGTTGTGAGACCTACCCTCCAATAGTATACCAATAGGGATCTCTTACTATATTAAATACGCTGTCATTCCTTACTGGGAACAGGTAGATAGTCATGTTTGGTACCAAATAAATTAGAGTGAGAAAACCTCTTTAATGGCAAAGACTGATTTTTTGAATTTTGATAATGGCACTTTTAGAAAGTTGTAATTTTCCTACACACAGCCCATCGTGCCTGCACTCTGTCTTGGGTCACATGGCTGGGTGTGGCTGACAGACTTTTTAAAGTCCCTCTAGACTGTCACACAACAGAGGGATAGGTGTGCCTAAATGGGCCATCTTCTGGCAGGATGGGGGTATGGAGTTGAGCTCAGCCCCACTTACTCCAGAGTAGCCTGTGCAATGCCTTCATACAAAGGGACTAATTAACCTGTCTTGTCAATGCAGTCAGCTTTAAGCCAGGGCAAGATAGCCAGGAAGTTCCATGCACTTCAAAGAACCTTTCCAGAAGCTGCTCCCACCTTCCAGCGGAAGGTAATCAGGGTATAAAAACAGAACCTTCAGACCCTTTCTTCAGTTCATGACTGGACCTGCGTAAGGACTCACTGAGGAGTGCCTGCTGCTATGACCTACTGTGCCCTCTTCTAGACTCCTGCTGGTCCTGGAAGGACTGCTTTGCTGCCTGGAGCTTGCTTTGAACCCTCAGAGATCTGCACTGCTGTTGAGCCCTCCATCTTTAGCTGCACCCAGGACTACCAGAAGTGGCTCCATGTGCTAGTTTGCTAGCCTCCTGTTCATACCTACAGGTAAATAAAAGGCTCCTACCATCTTAAACCCGCCTCCGGACCAAGCCTGAGTGAGACCTTTTTTTGAACTTTATTTAACAGTTTTTCATCTACAATTTACCATAATGCATACAGTGCCACCATCATCATCATACAGATCAAGTAGGCAGTTGTCCATATAGTGTAACAATGTACATTACGACATGTTAGCAGTTTACAAATCAAGCTAGACAATGTCATGTCATCAGTACACCCCTCTATTGATCCCTTGGCTGTATTTGGGGGAATATCCGAGCTCACAAGTGGTTTGTAGGTTGACCAGGGGACAGGATAAACCCACCCTGGTCAGAACAACCTCTGGAGGTGCTTGAGATGGCACAACAGAACTGAATTCCTGTAGGTAGTCTTTTAAGGGCCCCAAATATCCCTTGGCCTCGATGTCGCCGAAAGGGTTTATGCAAATAATTCCTCATTTGTACTGCCTGAGTGAGTCCTGAATGGCCAAGAGGTGTCCACCAATCGTGGACCCTTGGTTGTGGTGCTAAAGATGCCCAGATTACCAATTTCCAAAACTGAGGAGTTGACCAACATTTGACCAAAAAGTGCTTGGAGAACCAGGAGGAGACCAGGACCAACCTAGTCTCCTATCCGACCGAGGTGCATCGCCAGTCAGACAGACTTTGCAGCTGCAGCTTTTTCCGGTACATTATTCTCCACAGCAGCAACCCCTTTTTTAGGGGTCCTTTGCCAAAGGGGTATCCAACCTTGTGGAACTGTCACTGGCCACAGCCAACTGCTTCCTCCCACAGGAGGTTTTTGACTTCCATTCTATTTCAGACTGAAATCTTCATCACAGCATCAACCCATGGCCTTCCGATGACAAAGCTCTCTTCTCATGTCATTTGCAATGTCATCAATGATGTCACTGACCGTGTCACGACTGATGTAATATGTGAGGTCATAAGTAGTCCATGCGGGGGTGTGAATTATAGTTAGCACAGCTAACTATACCTGCATAATTTCTCTGGTTTTGTAAGAGTGAAATGTCAGCCTAACTATAACTTTCCCGTAATCTTTGTTTTTATCAGTGAATTTCTAAGTTTGTTTTTATTCTACTCCCTAACAATAATGTCCCTGTAACCCTTGATTTTTTTCAGTGAATTTCTGTGGTTTTACAAGATCTATTTCCTAACTATAATGTCAATGCAACCTTTGTTTTTTTCAGTGAATTTCTAAGTTTTCTTTTATTCTATTTCATAGCTATAACGTTGTTGTATTTTTTTCCTAGAATTAGATATTGAACATGGCATATGCATGGTGCGCCACTTATTGTTAAATTTGTCATCTATTTATTTCAAAAGTACATTAATCATCTTATTTTGAGATATTTTTGGTTATCGCTATGACGTCCCAATTGCGCAGGACACAGCAAATACCGTGAGTGGATACATGAGTCTCTGAGTATATCAGTGACTGGGTGCATAAGTATGTGAGTTGGTCTGTGAGTGACTGTATGGGTGTGTGAGTATCTGAGTGGATCTGTGAATACCTGTATGAGTGTCTCAATGGGTCTGTGATTGAGAGCATAAGTCTCTGAGTGGGTGACGGAATGGGTGCATGCATGAGTGTCTGAGTGGGTCTGTGATAGGAAGGGCAAGAGTCTGGGTGGGTCTGTGAGTGGATGTTTGAGTCTTTAAGTGGATCTGTGAGTGGGTGTGTGTATACCTGAGTGAGTCTGTGACTGGGTGTGTGAGTCCTTGAGTGTATGAGTGAGTAACTGAGAGCATAAGTCTCTAAGAGGGTCTGTGACTGAGTCTGTAAGTTACTGTATGGTTGTCTGAGCGGATCTATGAGTGTGTGTCTGAGTGTCTCAGTGGGTCTGTTAGTGGGTGTGTGAGTGTCTCAGTGGGTCTCTGAATATACAAATAAGCCTATGAGTGGGTCGCTAAGTAGGTGCGTGAATCACAGACTGAGTTTGTACATGTATGCATCACTTTCCGAGTGAGTCTGTAAGTGGGTACATGAGTACTTTACCGGGTATGTGAGTGGGTGCATGATTATGTGACTGGGTATTTGACTGGATATAAAAGTGTCTGAGTGGATATGTAAATGGGTGTATAAGTGTCTGAGTGAGTTTGTGAGTACATACACGAGTCTGAACAGTGACCGGCGAGATTTGCACCAACTAATGAAAAGCACAATCTGCATAATAACATCTACTTTTCTGCCAAATTTGGTGTGATTCCGTCCAGTGGATCAGGCTATAAGTTTGACAAAATGTACCTATGGGAGTTAACATTATAAACACACCCTTATTTCACACCTCTATTCCTCAGTCCTCACTGCAGGGATCACCCTCAAACTTTTCAAGACGCTCAGAATCTACTTTGACAATTGTTGGGGAAAATTTCACGAAAATTGGTCAAACAACACCAAAGTTATAGGCAAGTCAAAAAAAAGAATTCCTGTGGAAACAAGGTCCTAGCTATAACTACCTACTGGTGACTGCCAGTAAACACTGATTCCATGTGTGAGTGGCTGTATATTTGTATCAGTGGGTATGTAAGTGTATGTATATCAGTATGATTGGATGTGTGAGTGGCTGTATTGGTATGGTAATTGATTAGGTGCATGAGTGGCTGTATACGTGAGTTACTGGCTGTGTTAGTGGCTGTATAGGTGAGCTGATGTGTGAGTGGCTCTCTGGATCAGTGAGTAGGTTTGTGAGTGTTTGTATTGGTCTGTGAATGGGTATGTCAGTGGTTGTGTGGGTGTATGAGATGTATGGGGTGTAATTTGGTATGTGAGTGGTTATGTGGATAATGCGAACAGTGTTGTGATTTGAGATGTCATCAGTGATGTAATTTGAGACATCATCAGTGATGTCATTGACCATGTCATGAGTGATATAATATGTGAGGTCATAAGCAGTGGATTGCGGGGGAGTTTTAGTTCGCTCTGCTAACTATAACAGCTGGATTTCTCTGTTTTTGAACGAGTGAAATGTAAGCCTAAATATAACGTCCCTGAAACTTTTTTTTTTTTCAGTGGATTTCTAAAAAAAAAATTAATTCTATTTCCTAACTATAATGTCCCTGTAACGTTTGGCTTTTTTCAGTAAATTTCTAAGTTTTCTTGTAAATTCTGTTTCCTAACTAAATCCGCCTTGTAACCTTTGGATTTGTCAGTGAATTACTGAGTTTTTTTAAATTCTATTTTCTAATCATAGTGTCCATGTAACCTTTTGAATTTCAACAGTTTGTTAAACTTTATTTCTGAACTGTAACCTGTAGAGTTAAAATTTCTGTGAAATGAGCATCGTGCCAGAATGAATCCTGCCCTGCGTATTTATCCAAGAAGAAGCTACCATTTTGCCAAACACCTCTACCCAATCAAACAATGTCTACTGGCTAATAGTAAGTGCTACCTCATTGGGTAAATGTATAGTGCATCTCCTACACTACAGCTGTGTAAAGGACACTGAGGAAATGTCTACAGTGACCTTGTGTGTCTGTAACATTGCCATTGTGATTGATCCTTGACTATCTTCACCAGATAACTTTATAAGGTGAAACTACAGAGAGAACACTCTTGGATGATTTGTACTTCACAAAGTAAGTGCTTCTTTGTTTGGTGGAGATGCGATCATTTACCCAGGCATCAATAACCCATCTCCAATATCTCTAGGAAAGGTACTGTGGGGCCTCATAGTAAGCTGTTCATCGTCCTGAGAAAAGGGCAGAAAGATGCTGCATACCGCTGATATATATTGGGCTAAGCCAAAGGGCAGGGTTTCTAGGCAAGTTTACATACTTCTAGTTTTTAAAAGTTTAGAACACAATCTCTGATCTCAGCAGCTACTGTGATGGGTAGAATTAATTTTATAGTTATAATTTTTTATTGTGGTGATGGCTACTGAATTACTGCTTTTGCTTTCTTCTTTCATGATGTAACTGCGGGTTTCGCGACGACCAACTTCATTGCGATCTCCGGTCTCACAGCGAAAACGGAAATAGGTTTTAGAGATGATTGTTCTAGAAATACACTAGAAAAACATGAGTTTGAAGTGTACAGTAATAAACCCAACTGAGTAAAATACTGTAATTTGTGTACATATATATGCTTTCACTTTATGGAAAAGAAGCTACTGTCGCGGTCAATGGCGATGTTGTGATGTACCGAATAACCATGAAAATGGAAAATTGGTCTGAAAGATGGTTTTTACAGAAACTTAATACAAAAATATGAGTTTAAACATGCTTTGAAAGAAGTATGCATTAAGTAACTCGTGTAGGGTAATGTTCAGAATGGATTTTTTTTTACATATTATTTTTGGATGTGTTGGTGGTTATTGAATGTCTGCTTTTGTTTTCCGTTTTCACGACATATCGTCGGGGGTCGCGATTACCGATGTCATCGCAGTCTCCGGTGTCACCCCAAAGAGATAAAATAGGTTTTATGGATGGTTTTTATAGAAACTCTACGAAAACATGATTTTAGAGAATACTGTAAGAAACGCATAATGTGTAAAATACTGTGGTGCGTGTCGATGGATGTGTTTTACCCTTTATGCCTTTATGGAAAAGGCACGTTTGTCGTGCTTAAAGATGCCATGGGGACATCCCGAATAACCACAAAAATGGAAAATATATCTGAAAGATGGATTGTAAAAAAACTTTGTACAAAAACAAGAGTTTAAACATGTTTTTAAACAAGTATGTATATAGTAATATGTGTAGGGTAGTGTTCAGAATGGATATTTTAAATATTATTTTTGGATGTGTTGGTGGTAAGTAAATG
The DNA here is from genome assembly GCF_964204655.1 of Triturus cristatus. NCBI lineage: Eukaryota > Metazoa > Chordata > Amphibia > Caudata > Salamandridae > Triturus > Triturus cristatus. The sequence goes on along the minus strand of NC_140588.1, from coordinate 935,919,775 downwards.
TCTGCTTTTGTTTTCCATTTTTGGGATGTGTCCACGGGGATCGTAACGTCATCGTGCATATAAAAAATGTTAAGAAAAAAAACAATGGTTATTAATCCACTGAAGAAAATACAACCTTATTAAAAAAAACTCTTATAGAGCTATTTCAGATAGAAAATACAATTTACAAACCTTAGAAATTTAAGAAATAAACATCATAGGTTACATGGACATTATAGTCTGGAAATAGATTGTGAAAAACCTTATACATTCCCTGTAAAAACCAGAGGTTACAGGGATGTTATAGTGAGGATTTAGCATTTAAAAAAACTTAGAAATTCAGTTAAAACCAAAGTTCACAGGGACATTATTGTTAGGCAGACATTTCATACAATCAAAACCAGAGAAAATCAGCATTGGCATCCCTGCAATACACTGCTTAAGACCTACCTGATGACATTTGAAATGACATCACTGATGACATCATCCACAGAATCTCCGACTCACCTACTCACACCCCCATGTAACCTTTCATACACCCACTCCAACTTCCACACTACCATTCTCAAAACCATTGACATGCCCATACCAGTACTTACACATCCACTCACTGATTCATAGGTCTACACATATATCCACTCAGTCACCCATACAGCCACTCATACACCAACTTGCTCCCTAATACACCTACTGACATTGCCACTCATATACCCATACAGCTACTTAGACACTGTCAGTCACTCATAGAGCTACTCACACACATACTCACTCACCTTGAGTGTCATGCACACAGCCATTTACTCACCTTTACTGTTATAAACACTCAGTCCCTAATTCATACAGATACTAACACATACTCACTCACCTATACAGTAACTGAAGCACGTACACAATCACCCATACAGCCACTATTATAATCCCTCACTCACACATATAGTTGCTCACATACTGCATCACTCACCTATACTGCCTTTCACACATCGAGTCACTCACCTATATACCACTGATATAATCATTCACTTATCGACACACCCATGCATACACTCAGTCAACTATACAGCCCCTCACTTACATACTCACTAACCCATACATCTACTGACTCATCCGCTCACTCATCCATGCAGGCAGGCACACACTCTCTCACCCAGCCACACACACTCATGCACCAAGACAGGTACTCAGACACCCAATCAATCACCCATACAGCCACTCACATACCCAGCAGGCAACCCATACAGCCACTTAGATACCATCTGACAGACTGATACAGACATTCGCAAAATCTAGTCACTCACCCATAGATTCAATGAGTCACCTGAGCACTAACTTATACAGACAGTCAAGCACCCACTGACTCATCCATACAAGCACTCATACAGCCACTGATTCATCAATACACCTTGTTATATATATTTAACACTCATAAAGTTTTTAAAAACACTCACAGTCACTGGATGATGTCCAGGATGAGTGATGTCGAGATGTCATTGACTATGTCATGAGTGATGTAATATGTGAGTTCATAAGCAGTGCATTGTAGGGGCACCAGTTATAGTTAGCTTACCTAACTATAACTGCTGAATTCCTCTTGTTTTGTATGTGTGACATGCCAACCTAACTGTAAAGTCACTGTAACCTTTGATTTTTTCACTGACTACACACATATATATATATATTAACTGTAAAAAAATTAGGTTTCAGGAACGTTATAGTTCGTTGGACATTTCACTTGTACAAAACCATAGAAATTCCGGCGTTATAGTTAGTTCAGCTAACTATAACTCGCGCCCCCGCAATGCACTGCTGACGACGTCACATATTACATCATTCATGACATGGTCAGTGACATCACAGATGACATCACTGATGACATCTCAAATAACATCACTGATGACATCATCCAGTGACTGTGTATTTCTGTAAAGTTTAATTTTGTTTTATATATATGCCAAGCTGTATTGAGGAATGAGTGGGTGTATTAGTGTCTGTATGGAGGATTTAGTAGGTACGTTACTGACTGTATAAGTGAGTGATTAAATGTGTCTTACTGAATTCATGGGTTAGTGACTAAACTGTGTGAAAGTCTGTATCACTCTGTCTGTTGTTTGTGTAAGCTGCTGCATGGGTTGGTGAGTAGCTACATGAGTGTCTATATGGGTTATTGATTGCTTGCCTGAGTATTTGTATGGCTGCCTGAGTGTGTGTGTGGGTGGGTGGGAGGTGTGTGACTCTGTGCATAGATGTGTGAGTGGTTGATTCACTGGGTGTATGGGTTCAAGAGTGCATGTGGATACAGCTGTATGGATGGGTGAGTGTGTGTATGGGTGTGTTGGTGAGTGAATGGATGTCTCAGTGGTACATGTGCAAGTAACTACATATGTAAAAGGCAGTATATGTGAGTGATGGTGTATATAAATAACTATATGTGAGAGTCAGTAATTGTGAGATTGGCTGCATGGATGAATGTGTATTTGTATCAGTGATTCTATAAGAGAGTAATTTTGTGTTAGTATCTGTATGAATAAGTGAGGTTGTATCTGTATAACTGCATAGGTGAGTAAATGGAAGTATGATTGATTCTTTGCATGACTGATTAAGTGTGTGAGTAACTCTTGATATGTGGCAGTGTGTGAGTGTCTGTATAGGTGTATGAGTGCATATGATAGTGTTGTATTGATGAGTGATTGCATGTATGAGTGACTGTATGAGTGAATGAGTGGATGTGTGTGTAGACCTAGGAATCAGTCAGTGCGTATTTAGTAACTGGTATTGATGTGTCTATTTTTTGGGAAATGGTAGTCTGTATTTTAGAGTGGGTTCATCAAAGGTTATATTCAGGTGTGAGGAGGTGCATCAGATTTTCACGTGGATGATGTAATCAGTGATGTCATCAGTGATGTCAATGACCATGTCATGAATGATGTAATATGTGACGTCATCAGCAGTGCATTGCGGGGGCGCGAGTTATAGTGAGCTGAACTAACTATAACTCTGGAATTTCTATCGTTTTGTATGAGTGAAATGTCCAACTAACTATAACGATCCTGAAACCTATGGTTTTTTCAGTTAATTTCTGTGGTTTTTTTAAATGCTAATTTCTAACTATAACGTGCCTGAAACCTATGTTTTTTTCAGTGACTTTCTATGGTTTTTTAAATACTAATTTCTAACTATAACGTGCCTGAAACCTATGGTTTCTCCAGTGAATTTCAAAGGTTTTTTAAATGAAAATTTGTAAGTCTAATGTACCTCAATCCTATGTTTTTTTATTTTGTATATATATATATATGACAATTTAGAGTGTCGCTGGTGTTGAGGGTGCTCTGTACTCGAGCTGCCGTCCAACTAAACTTGGGAACTACCCAGAGTTTTCTCCTATTTTGCATAATTTATGCGTCACTCTATGCCTGCAAGGGAATTGTTTTGACTTATTCTGGGTGCTCCCTTGTGTCTGGACAAAGCTAAACCTCTCTGAAGAGCTGTAATGACAGCGAAACACGTGTCAGGGGTTGCTTTTATTCATTTCAGGTTGGCTTGGATGGTATTTCACCAATCCAAAGCTATAATACTGTGCCTGGAGTGATAAATGGCTTTTGTCATTTTACAGCTCGGTGTGGATAGCACTGTGCTAATCCTATGCTTAAAGACTTTGCTGTACAAATGGCAAAAGACTTTGTCCATTTCTATCTCGGCGTGGATAGCATTGTGCTAATCCTATGCTTAAAAACTTTGATAGAAAAGCAGACATTTGAGGTGAGCAAATTTAGAGTGTCGCTGGTGTTGAGGGTGCTCTGTACTCGAGCTGCCGTCCACCTAAACTTGGGAACTACCCAGAGTTCTCTCCTTCTTTTTTGCATATATATATATATATATACACATATATATTTTACAAAATTGTGAATAATTTTTAGTAAGGAAAACTATATTAATTCTTTTTAAAAAAAAAAATATTATAGAGAAGTCGCGTACCCTTCGCACACCCTACACGATGGCTGAGTGCATTCCGGTAGCCATTTTGAAAAGTCACGCTGGGGTCGTGACTTCGGCGTACTTTGTAAAGTATGAAATATCTTTAAATTAATTATAAATAAAAGTTTTCCTTCAAGTGTTTGTCTAAATATATTAATAACAGTATTTTTAAAGTATTATTTTCAATATAATTTTGACAAAAAATTATTCAATTATTATTGGATTCGGAGGTTAGGACGGATGGCCATTTTGCTTGATCTGTTTTGACAGATTTTTTGGTCTAGTCAGGTGCACACCCTCCTCTGGGTGAGGTACGACTTGAGGATTCTATTCAAAAGGTGAGGAATCAACAGGCAGAAGTATCCATCAGAAGAGCAAGTTACTTACCTCCTGTAACGCTTTTTCTGATGGCTACAGTATCTGCACGTGGATTCCTCAATGTCCCACCCGCCTCCCCGTTGTCCACCTGTTTCTACCAAAAAGATGCTTTTACTGTTTGGCATGAATGTTTTTAATATGTCTTAATCATGCTTATGTTTTATTAGTGAAAAATGCTTAATCTGTTGCTATTTCTTTATGCCTTAATTGGTTATGCATTTGTATATATATATATTTATATTTATATATATTTATTTATTTAGTATACTATGTATACATGTGAAAATGTGTCGGTCCACCTGTTTACCTTAGTGGTACGGAAAAAATGGGTGGATATTCTCCTAAGTGTTTAGGCTAGGCCATTGGGAGCAACTGTTTATGTTACCACTCCAGAAACCGAAACCAGTGATCCGAGGACGGAGGCCCTAAAGATGGCACATGAGGTGGGGAGCCTAGTCATGTGCACCGGCGGGGCAGCAAAGTGGCAAGCACCACTACCCACAGAAAAGGTAACAAGGGCACTGAATAACACAGGATCTTCTCTTTGTGTCTGGCAGGAACAACAAGGTTAAAATGCCCTAGTTCCAAAATGTAGAATTAGTGCTACAACGGTCTTCAAGAGGACCTGTGATGGATGCCGCTTCTGCCTTCCGTACACTGGAGGCGGCACATGGGTCACGTGATACGGTCATACTGCGGTGGGATGCACACTTGTTGACCTCTCATTGCACTGCTCCACACTTCGGGGACAACGCTTTCCATTAGCTGTGTTTTCTGATGACGTGTCGCGCTGGCCCCATCCAACAGCAGAACCCCTTTAAATCCAAACAGACTCTTCCACTCTGTCACCGGAAATGAAACCAGGCCACGCGGACACTTTCACAATACAACAGCCGTGAATGCACTTTTCGGTAAAAAAAACACATTCCTTCCTCCTAATTTATCAAAAAAACGACTCACCGAAGAACAGGGTCCAGCTTCGATCGGTAAACAGCCGTTACAATGAATTTTTTACTTCGCGATACCATTACAATGCATGCATTACCACGCATGCGTTGTTCATCGCGATGTCATTACTACGCATTTTTTTACCATGCATGCCTTTATGCCAACAAATTTTGTTTCAAAGGTATGTATGGTAATTGACCATGAGTTCTAAAATAATGTAGACGATCCACGTAGTTGTAAGGAAACAGAGGCTGTTCCGTTTCCTCATAACGACGTGCACCACCCCTCAGAGACGACATGAAGCAGGAACCATGAGGAGAGAGGAACCACGAGGAGTGAGAGGTAAGGGGGATTGGGCATGGGGTGGTGGTCACTTTTCTAGGGTTTAGGGTAGTGCAGTGGTGTTTGAGTAGTGTAGGGCAGTGGTTCCCAAACTTTTGACTCCTGAGGACCCCCATTGACTCACCACTGAAAGCCGGGGACCCGCAGTAATCAGTATGATTTAACTTTTCAAACATTAAAAGAGTATTTCGAAAAAAATAAACACACATCTGCACACAAACCAAATACTCGAATTACTAAGGATTTTAGTATTTTATATTGAAAGAGTTTTGCCAGGGCCTGAGTGGAAACCCAAAGAAGCCTTGGCAAATGTTTTTCAGACCAGTCCCCATACAGTGCACACCAAGTGCAGTGAGTGAGCCTGACCACTACAAAGGGGGCTTTGGGAGGCTCTCCCCCCAAGAAAATTTAAGATACAATGGTGCATTCAACAACACATTTATAATTATATATTGAATTGTATTCGCTTTTAAAGAATAGTAAATGATGACCTTACTATGCACCAGGATACAACAATATTTGTTGGGGTTCTTCAATGATTCCCTTATTATCACCCTTTAACAGTGCCTCTCATTCCTCCATAGCACATCTGTCACATGTATTTCATTTGTTTTATAGCATCTCCCATACCATTGAAGGATGTCAGAGCACTTTACATCACACACATATAGAGACAATGAATCATACTTGTAAATCAGTGTAGAGAAAATGTTACATAAGGCAAAGGGGACTACAAGGTGTAGGATTCACATGTCTTTCATACTAGCAGGCATTTTTAAAGAGTGCTTGGTCTGGAAAAGCACAAACTCAGGATTCAGAACATAACACAGTGGTTAGCATTGGCTTTAACAATAAAAATGTATTTTCACCCAAATAAACCCCTTTAGCAGCATCAGGCTAATGAAAGACTGGGTAAAAAACAGAAGTTACTAACTTGTACTATGCAGTGTGTAAGCAGCTCTTTGATGACAGTTTATAGGTCACTATGCTACATTATGATTGTCTCTTATGAGCTGCAGAGTAACAAAAGACAGAAGAAGTAACTCACTGACCTATGCACATAAAATACTGTTTTTAAAAAAGCATGGTACGCGTTCTTTGCAGCAGCCATATTAACCCTCTGTGCTACATTAGATAAGTCAAACCTGCCACTGGACAACACTCTCATCTCTCTCCAGCAGGTACATTAATCACTAATGTTATCTTGACACTTTTATTGCTGCTCGAAAACTGCTAATTCTACAAGGAACTTTGCAGTGTTTTTAAAACTGCTGCCTGCGGACCCCCTGGGAATGTGTCATGGACCCCAGTTTGGGAAACACTGGTGTAGGGAGTCGTGCTGAGGGTAGTGTTTTAGGGTTTAGGGAAGTGCAGTGGTGTTTGTGTAGTGTGGGAGGTCGTGCTAGGGATAGTGTTTTAGGGTTTAGGGCCGTGCAGTGGTGTTTGCGTTGTGTAGGGGGTCGTGCTGGTGGTAGTGTGTTAGGGTTTAGGGTTGTGCTGTGGTGTTTGTGTAGTGTAGGGGGTCGTGCTGGGGGTAGTGTTTTAGGGTTTAGGGCAGTGCAGTGGTGTTTGTGTAGTGTAGGGGGTCGTGCTGGTGGTAGTGTGTTAGGGTTTAGGGTAGTGCAGTGGTGTTTGGGTAGTGTAGGGGGTCGTGCTGGGGGTAGTGTTTTAGGGTTTAGGGTAGTGCAGTGGTGTTTGGGTAGTGTAGGGGGTCGTGCTGGGGTAGTGTTTAAGGGTTTAGGGTAGTTCAGTGGTGTTGGTGTAGTGTAGGGGGTCGTGCTGGGGGTAGTGTTTTAGGTTGTAGGGTAGTGCAGTGGTGTTTGGGTAGTGTAGGGGGTCGTGCTGGGGGTAGATTTAGGGTTGAGGATAGTGCAGTGGTGTTTGGGTAGTGTAGGGGTCGTGCTGGGGGTAGATTTAGGGTTTAGGGTAGTGCAGTGGTGTTTGGGTAGTGTAGGGGGTCATGCTGGGGTGGTGTTTTAGGGTTTAGGGCAGTTCAGTGGTGTTCGGGTAGTGTAGGGGGTCATGCTGGGGTGGTGTTTCAGTGTTTAGGGCAGTGCAGGGGTGTTCGGACAGTGTAGGGGGTCATGCTGGGGGTGTTGTTTCAGGGTTTAGGGCAGTGCAGTGGTGTTCAGGCAGTGTAGGGGGTCATGCAGGGGCTGGTGTTTCAGGGTTTAGGGCAGTGCAGTGGTGTTCGGGCAGTGTAGGGGGTCTTGCAGGGGGTGGTGTTTCAGGGTTTAGGGCAGTGCAGTGGTGTTCGGGCAGTGTTGGAGGTCATGCTGGGGGTGGTGTTTCAGGGTTTAGGGCAGTGGTGTTTGTGTAGTGTAGGGGGTCATGCTGGGGGTGGTGTTTCAGGGTTTAGGGCAGTGAAGTGGTGTTCAGGCAGATTAGGGGGTCGTGCTGGGGTGGTGTTTCAGGGTTTAGGGCAGTGGTGTTTGTGTAGTGTAGGGGGTTGTGCTGGGGGTGGTGTTTCAGGGTTTAGGGCAGTGCAGTGGTGTTCAGGCAGTGTAGGGGCATGCTGGGGTGGTGTTTCAGGGTTTAGGGCAGTGCAGTGTTGTTCGGACGGTGTAGGGTGTCGTGCCGGGGCTGGTGTTTCAGGGTTTAGGGCAGTGCAGTGGTGTTCGGGCAGTGTAGGGGGTCGTGCGGGGCTGGTGTTTCAGAGTTTAGGGCAGTGCAGTGGTGTTCGGGCAGAGTAGGGGTTCGTGATAGGGGTAGTGTTTCAGGGTTTAGGGCAGTGGTGTTCGGGCAGTGTAGGGGTCTTGCTGGGGCTGGTGTTTCAGGGTTTAGGGCAGTGGTGTTCGGGCAGTGTAGGGGTCTTGCTGGGGCTGGTGTTTCAGGGTTTAGGGCAGTGGTGTTCGGGCAGTGTAGGGGGTCTTGCTGGGGCTGGTGTTTCAGGGTTTAGGGCAGTGCAGTGGTGTTCGGGCAGTGTAGGGGGTCGTGCTGGGGCTGGTGTTTCAGCGTTTAGGGCAGTGCAGTGGTGTTCGGGCAGAGTAGGGGGTCGTGCTGGGGTAGTGTTTTAGGGTTTAGGGTAGTGCAGTGGTGTTTGGGTAGTGTAGGGGGTCGTGCTGGGGGTAGTGTTTTAGGTTGTAGGGTAGTGCAGTGGTGTTTGGGTAGTGTAGGGGGTCATGCTGGGGGTAGATTTAGGGTTGAGGGTAGTGCAGTGGTGTTTGGGTAGTGTAGGGGTCGTGCTGTGGGTAGATTTAGGGTTTAGGGTAGTGCAGTGGTGTTTGGGTAGTGTAGGGGGTCATGCTGGGGGTGGTGTTTTAGGGTTTAGGGCAGTTCAGTGGTGTTCGGGTAGTGTAGGGGGTCGTGCTGGGGTGGTGTTTCAGTGTTTAGGGCAGTGCAGGGGTGTTCGGACAGTGTAGGGGGTCATGCTGGGGGTGTTGTTTCAGGGTTTAGGGCAGTGCAGTGGTGTTCGGGCAGTGTAGGGGGTCATGCAGGGGGTGGTGTTTCAGGGTTTAGGGCAGTGTAGTGGTGTTCGGGCAGTGTAGGGGGTCATGCAGGGGGTGGTGTTTCAGGGTTTAGAGCAGTGCAGTTGTGTTCGGGCAGTGTTGAAGGTCTTGCTGGGGGTGGTGTTTCAGGGTTTACGGCAGTGGTGTTTGTGTAGTGTAGGGGGTCGTGCTAGGGGTGGTGTTTCAGGGTTTAGGGCAGTGAAGTGGTGTTCAGGCAGATTAGGGGGTCGTGCTGGGGTGGTGTTTCAGGGTTTAGGGCAGTGGTGTTTGTGTAGTGTAGGGGGTTGTGCTGGGGGTGGTGTTTCAGGGTTTAGGGCAGTGCAGTGGTGTTCAGGTAGTGTAGGGGGTCGTGCTGGGGTGGTGTTTCAGGGATTAGGGCAGTGCAGTGTTGTTCGGACAGTGTAGGGTGTCGTGCCGGGGCTGGTGTTTCAGGGTTTAGGGCAGTGCAGTGGTGTTCGGGCAGTGTAGGGGGTCGTGCGGGGCTGGTGTTTCAGAGTTTAGGGCAGTGCAGTGGTGTTCGGGCAGAGTAGGGGTTCGTGATAGGGGTAGTGTTTCAGGGTTTAGGGCAGTGGTGTTCGGGCAGTGTAGGGGTCTTGCTGGGGCTGGTGTTTCAGGGTTTAGGGCAGTGGTGTTCGGGCAGTGTAGAGGGTCTTGCTGGGGCTGGTGTTTCAGGGTTTAGGGCAGTGCAGTGGTGTTCGGGCAGTGTAGGGGGTCGTGCTGGGGCTGGTGATTCAGCGTTTAGGGCAGTGCAGTGGTGTTCGGGCAGAGTAGGGGGTCGTGCTGGGGGTAGTGTTTTAGGGTTTAGGGTAGTGCAGTGGTGTTTGGGTAGTGTAGGGGGTCGTGCTGGGGGTAGTGTTTTAGGTTGTAGGGTAGTGCAGTGGTGTTTGGGTAGTGTAGGGGGTCGTGCTGGGGGTAGATTTAGGGTTGAGGGTAGTGCAGTGGTGTTTGGGTAGTGTAGGGGTCGTGCTGTGGGTAGATTTAGGGTTTAGGGTAGTGCAGTGTTGTTTGGGTAGTGTAGGGGGTCATGCTGGGGGTGGTGTTTTAGGGTTTAGGGCAGTTCAGTGGTGTTCGGGTAGTGTAGGGGGTCGTGCTGGGGTGGTGTTTCAGTGTTTAGGGCAGTGCAGGGGTGTTCGGACAGTGTAGGGGGTCATGCTGGGGGTGTTGTTTCAGGGTTTAGGGCAGTGCAGTGGTGTTCGGGCAGTGTAGGGGTCCATGCAGGGGGTGGTGTTTCAGGGTTTAGGGCAGTGTAGTGGTGTTCGGGCAGTGTAGTGGGTCATGCAGGGGGTGGTGTTTCAGGGTTTAGGGCAGTGCAGTGGTGTTCGGGCAGTGTTGGAGGTCTTGCTGGGGGTGGTGTTTCAGGGTTTACAGCAGTGGTGTTTGTGTAGTGTAGGGGGTCATGCTAGGGGTGGTGTTTCAGGGTTTAGGGCAGTGAAGTGGTGTTCAGGCAGATTAGGGGGTCGTGCTGGGGTGGTGTTTCAGGGTTTAGGGCAGTGGTGTTTGTGTAGTGTAGGGGGTTGTGCTGGGGGTGGTGTTTCAGGGTTTAGGGCAGTGCAGTGGTGTTCAGGTAGTGTAGGGGGTCGTGCTGGGGTGGTGTTTCAGGGATTAGGGCAGTGCAGTGTTGTTCGGACAGTGTAGGGTGTCGTGCCGGGGCTGGTGTTTCAGGGTTTAGGGCAGTGCAGTGGTGTTCGGGCAGTGTAGGGGGTCGTGCGGGGCTGGTGTTTCAGAGTTTAGGGCAGTGCAGTGGTGTTCGGGCAGAGTAGGGGTTCGTGATAGGGGTAGTGTTTCAGGGTTTAGGGCAGTGGTGTTCGGGCAGTGTAGGGGTCTTGCTGGGGCTGGTGTTTCAGGGTTTAGGGCAGTGGTCTTCGGGCAGTGTAGGGGGTCTTGCTGGGGCTGGTGTTTCAGGGTTTAGGGCAGTGCAATGGTGTTCGGGCAGTGTAGGGGGTCGTGCTGGGGCTGGTGTTTCAGCGTTTAGGGCAGTGCAGTGGTGTTTGGGCAGAGTAGGGGGTCGTGCCGGGGGGTGGTCTTTCAGGGTTTAGGGCAGTGGTGTTCGGGCAGTGTAGGGTCCTTGCTGGGGCTGGTGTTTCAGGGTTTAGGGCAGTGGTGATCGGGCAGTGTTGGGGTCTTGCTGGGGCTGGTGTTTCAGGATTTAGGGCAGTGCAGTGGTGTTCGGGCAGTGTAGGTGGTCGTGCTGGGGCTTGTGTTTCAGGGTTTAGGGCAGTGCAGTGGTGTTCAGGCAGTATAGGGGGTCGTGCTGGCGGTTGTGATTCAGGGTTTAGGGCAGTGCAGTGGTGTTCGGGCTGTGTAGGGCGTTGTGCTGAGGGTGGTGTTTCAGGGTTTAGGGCAGTGCACTGGTGTTCGGGCAGTGTAGGAGGTCGTGCTGGGGGTGGTGTTTCAGGGTTTAGGGCAGTGCAGTGGTGTTCGGGCAGTGTAGGGGGTCGTGCTACGGCTGGTGTTTCAGGGTTTAGGGCAGTGCAGTGGTGTTCGGGCAGTGTAGGGGGTCATGCTGGGGAGGGTGTTTCAGGGTTTAGGGCAGTGCAGTGGTGTTCGGGCAGTGTAGGCAGTTGTGCTGGTGTAGTGTTTCAGGGTTTAGGGAAGTGCAGTGGTGTTCCTGCAGTGAAGGGGCTCGTGCTGGGGTAGTGTTTTAAGGTTTAGGGCATTGCAGTTGTGTTTGTGTCATGATCAGCGCATGCGCTGCATCGCTAGGTGAGACCTAAAAAGCATTGCACCAAGATGGCTGCCAACACTCCCTGGATTGAAGTGGTAGCAGCCAATTAAAACCATGCTCGTGCTTGTGTAGTTAGGTCCTGCCCAGATATATAAAGATTGTTTTCCTTTATTATCTCAATGCAAAAAGAAGCAAGAGCAGTACAGCAAAAGGTAGAAGAGGTGCACAAAGAGGCAAGAGAGGTAGAGAAAGAGGCATGAGGGGTGCAGAAAGAAGGAAGAGAAGTGCAGAAAAAAGCAACAGAGATGCTGAAAGAGGCATGAGGAGTGCAGAAAGAGGTAGGAGCGATGCACAAAGAGGCAAGAGAAGTAGAGAAAGAGTTAGGAGGGGTGCAGAAAGAAGGAAAAGAAGTGCAGAAAGAACCAAAAGATTTACAGAAAGACATAAGAGAGGTACAGAAACAGGTTGAAAAGATGCAGAAAGATTAAATAGGGGTGCAGAAAGAGGCCAGAGAGGTGCGGGAAGAGGCAAGAGGGGTGCAGAAAGAAGAAAGAGAGGTACAGAAAGAGGCAAGGGAAGCGCAGAAACTGGCAATTGAAATGCACAAAGAGGCAAGAGAGGCGCATAAAGAAGAAAAAGAGGTGTGGAAAGAAACAAGAGAAGTGCAGAAAGACGCAGGAGGGATGCAGAAAGAAGCAAGTGAGGTACAGAAAGAGGCAACAGAGGTGCAGAAATATGCAAGAGAGGTGCACAAAGAAGCAAGAGAAGTACAGAAAGAGGTAATAGAATGGTTGAAAGAAGCAACAGATGTGTAGAAAGATGCAAGAGAAGTGCAGAAAGAGGCAAGTGAGGTGCAGAAAGAAGCATGAGCAGTGCAGAAACCACCGGCAGAGGTGCAAAAAGAAGCAAGAGCAGTACAGAAAAAGGTAGAAGAGGTGCACAAAGAGCAAGAGAGGTAGAGAAAGAGGGAAGAGGGGTGCAGAAAGAAGGAAGAGAAGTGCAGAAAAAAGCAGCAAAGGTCCTGAAAGAGGCAAGAGGAGTACAGAAGGAGGTAGGAGAGATGCACAAAGAGGCAGGAGAAGTACACAAAGAGGCAGGAGGGGTGCATAAAGAATGAAGAGAAGTACAGAAATAGCCAAAAGAATTCCTGAAAGATGCAACAGAGGTGTAGAAACAAGCAAGAGAAGTGCAGAAAGAGGCAAGAGAGGTACAGAAAGAGGCAGGAGTGGTGCATAAAGAAAGAATACAAGTGCAGAAAACGCAATACAACAGCAGAAAGAGGCAAGAGGGAAGCAAAAAAGGGAAGAAGGTGCAGAAAGAAGAAAAAGAGGTATAGAAAGAAGCAAGAGAAGTGCAGAAAGAGGCAAGAGAGTCGCAGAAAAAAGAAAGAGGTGTAAAGAAAGAGGTAAGGGAAGTGCAGAAACAGGCAAGAGAAATGCACAGAGAGGCAAGAGAGGAGCAAAAAGAGGAAAGAGAGGTGTAGAAAGAAGCAAGAGAAGTGCAGAAAGACACAGGAGAGATGCAGAAAGCAGCTAGTGACGTACAGAAAGAGGTAACAGAGGTGCACAAATACTCAAGAGAGGTGCAGAAAGAGGCAATAGAATAGCTGAAAGAAGCAACAGAGGTGTAGAAGAAGCAAGAGAATTACAGAAAGAGGCAAGTGAGGTGCAGAAAGAAGCAAGAGCAGTGCAGAAAGAAGCAAGAGCAGTGCCGAATGAACCAACAGAGGTGCAAAAAGAAGCAAAAGCGGTACAGAAAAAGGTAGAAGAAGTGCACAAAGAGGCAAGAGAGGTACAGAAAGAGGCAGGAGGCGTGCAAAAAGTAGGAAGAGAAGTGCAGAAACAATCAACAGAGGTGCTGAAAGAGGCACAAAGGGTGCAGAAAGAGCAAGAGAAGTTCAGAAAGAACCAACAGATTTACAGAAGGAGGCAAGAGAGGTGCCAAAACAGGCTGGAAAGATGCAGAAAGAGGGAACAGGGGTACAGAAAGAGGCCAGAGAGGTGCAGAAAGAGAAAAGAGGGGTGCAGAAAGAAGCAAGTGAGGTGTGAAAAGAGGCAACAGAGGTGCATAAAGACTCAAGAGAGGTGCAGAAACAACCAAAAGAAATGCAGAAAGGGGCAAGAGAATTGAAGAAAGAAGCAAGAGAGGTGCAGAAAGAAACAAGAGAAATGCACAAAGAGGCAAGAGAGGAGTAGAAAGAAGCAGGAGAATTGCTGAAAGACTCAGGAGGGGTGCAGAAAGAAGCAAGTGAGAGCAGAAAGAGGCAACAGAGGTGCAGAAAGACACAAGAGAGGTGCATAAAGAAGCAAGAGAAGTGCAGAAAGAGGCACTATAATTGCTGAAAGAAGCAACAGAGGTGTAGAAAGAAGCAGGAGAAATGCAGAAAGAGGCAAGTGAGATGCAGAAAGAAGCAAAACCAGTCAGAAAGAATCAACAGAGGTGCAAAAGAGGCAAGAGGGGTGCAGAAATAGGTAGGAGGGGTACACAAAGAGGCAAGAGAGGTACAGAAAGAGGCAGGAGGGGTGCAGAAAGAGCACGAGAAGTGGAGAAAAAAGCAACAGAGGTACAGAAAGAGGCAAGAGAGATGCAGAAACAGGCAGGAAAGGTGCAGAAAGAGGGAACAGGGGTGCAAAAAGAGGCAAGTGAGATGCAGAAAGATGGAAGAGAGGTGCAGAAACAAGCAAGAGTAGTGGAGAAAGAGGCAAGAGAATTGCTGAAGGAAGCAACAGAGGTGTAGAAAGAAGCAAGGGAAGTGCAGAAAGAGGCAAGTGAGATGCAGAAAGAAGCAAAAGCAGTGCAGAAACAACCAACAGAGATGCAAAAAGAAGCAAGAGCAGTACAGAAAAATGTAGAAGAGGTGCACAAAGAGGCAAGAGAGGTAGAGAAAGAGGCAAGAGGAGTGCAGAAAGAAGGAAGAGAAGTGCAGAAAGAAGCAAAAGAGGTGCCGAAAGAGGTGTAAAAGGGTGCAGAAAGAGCAAGAGAAGTGCAAAAAGAAGCAACAGAGATGTAGTAAGGGGGAAGTGGGTTGGAGAAGAAGCCAAGAGGGAAACAGAAAGAAACAAGAGAGGAGCAGAAAGAGGCAAGAGAGGTGCAGAAAGAAGCAATAGTGGTTTACACACCATTAGTACCAATTTCATACCCACATTTAGCAATAAGTAACAGGTGACCATTCTAGATTTGCACAGGGCCTTCCACCATGCTGCAACACTTGTTGCTGCATTTTTGGTAACGTTTGAGCTGCTTGAGCCAGAAACAAATCTTTTTTCTTCAAATCTGCAGGTTATGCAGCAGATGATGGATTATGTGGCAAATGGAGAAAATTTATAATTGTGAAAAAGTCGGTGCATCCAGTTACATAATTCCGATGGCCCTGCTGATACCTCTGACTACGCCCGGAAGTGCTCCTCAGTGGTTCCTTCTTTTTTTTGTCTCATTGAGTTTATAGTTTAGCTTCTATGGAAACGAGGAATACTAAACCTGAGGTTACCACTCTACAACACTGAATACAATGCCACATAATTACTTTCCAAAACACATAATCCCACTCCACATAATTACTACACACTAAATACCAAATATTTGCTATTCACATAATTTCACTGCACGACATACCACATAATTCCATTACACACAACATACATCCACTCTACACCAATAAACATTAGTAAACAACTTTTATATTTACAACACCAATAGGTCTAACTCTTGCTATTACAAAAACTATTACATTGCAAGTGTTTTTTAGGTCTCGCCTGATCCAGCGCATGTGTTGATCTGGTGAGACATTTATTGAGTGGGCTTCAGAAATCCGTCACAAGCTTTTGCTTGTGGCCTAAAGAATGCAGTTACGCGTGCCGGCACGTGCACAGCCGCCATCTGGCTGTGCCATCTGGCTTTCCTCTCTTGCTCGCGGGCACCCACTTGCTGGACGCAGCAGCTGCTTTCACTTTTGCCGCCGCGCACACCACTCACGTGTTTTTTTTAATTTCCTTTTAGCGCGCGCGCACACAACTCCCGGGCTTAGTGCTCTCACCTGATATTGTCCGATTACATTACATTAGGCCACACCCGCTTGCCTGTCCTGAATAATTATAGCGCAAAATTGAACCAAGGGCATTATAGCGCTTCAAACGGAAATCAGCTCCCCTTACACAACAGTTTTTAAGTACAGTGTAACAAAGCAATTTCCACGGAATCACAAGGTGCTGCGCCTGAGCCGGGATTCTAACCTAGTTACCCAGTTCTAACATCTGCAGCCCTAGCCACAATGGGTGTGGTATTAGGAGATTTGTCATAAGAAGAAGCACTCCCTGTGCTGTGAATACGTAGTGTTTCACCTGATATTGTCCGATCACTTTACATTAGGCCACACCTGCTTCCCTGTCCCGCATAATTATAGCGCAAACTTGAACCAAGGGCATTATAACGCTTCGCATGGAAATCAGCTCCCCTTACCCAACAGTTTTTAAGCACAGTGTAAAGAAGTGATTTGCACAGAATCACAAGATGCTGCGCCTGAGCTGAGATTCTAACCTAGTTACCCATTTCTAACATCCGCAGCCCTAGCCGCAACGGGTGTTATATTAGGAGATTTTTTATAAGAAGAAGCACTCACTGAGCTGTGAATATGTAGTGCTTTCACCTGATATTGTCCGATTACATTAAATTAGGCCACACCCGCTTGCCTGTCCCGCATAATTATAGCGCAAACTTGAACCAAGGGCATTATAGCGCTTCACACGGAAATCAGCTCCCCTTACACAACAGTTTTTAAGCATAGTGTAAAGAAGCGATTTTCACGGAATCACAAGATGCTGTGCCTGAGCCGCGAGTATAACCTAGTTACCCAGTTCTAACATCCGCAGTCCTAGCCACAACGGGTGTGATATTAGGAGATTTTTCATAAGAAGAAGCACTCCTTGAGCTGTGAATACGTAGTTCATTCACCTGATATTGTCTGATTACATTACATTAGGCCACACCCGCTTGCTTGTCCCGCATAATTATAGCGGAAACTTGAACCAAGGGCATTATAGCGCTTCACACGGAAATCAGCTCCCCTTACACAACAGTTTTTAAGCACAGTGTAACAAAGCGATTCGCATGGAATCACAAGATGCTGCTCCTGAGTAGGCCTGGGCGACAAATTCCGTTCCGCTCGCGGAATTTGCGGAATTTGCGTAATTCCGCGTTCCGCGGAGAACGCGAAATTGCTCAAAAGTCTGCTTTCCGCGATTTCGCGAAATTTTTGCTTGTTCGCGTTCTCAACATGCATGTTCGCGAGATATTTCTCCTCGAGCACGCAAACAGCAATTGTGAACAGGAAAAAAGCATCGCGAACAAGCAATTCCGCGTGTTCGCGGAATTTCTGCGTGTTCGCGGAGATTTTTTACCGTTTCGCGGAGATTTGCGTAACGCAATTACGCAAATTCCGCCCACCCCTACTCCTGAGCCAAGATTTTAACCTAGTTACCCAGTTCTAACATCCGCAGTCCTAGCCACAACGGGTCTGATATTAGGAGATTTTTCATAATAAGAAGCACTCCCTGAGCTGTGAATGCGTAGTTCTTTCACCTGATATTGTCTGATTACATTACATTAGGCCACACCCGCTTGCCTGTCCTGAAGGGTCTGCTGGGTTTGTTGCATCAGTCTTTATAGATAAGCTACTAGGCTCTAAAGTACCCGGGATCGGAGATATATACGGTACTCTGAATGAGCTAAGACCAGATGATTTAAGCAAAGTAGATACTAAATGGCAGCTTAAATTGAATATCTCCTTTAATGTTCTCTGTCACGCATTAAGTTTAGCACGTACATACTTGCTATCTCCCAAATTACAAGCACAATTTTATAAAACTGGATTTTTTATGTATATCACTCCGAATAAGGTCTCTAAATGGACAACTGGGCCTGGAACTACTTGCCCTCGTTGTACGGAATACTGTGCTGACTCTGTACACATGTTTGCTACATGTCCAAACCTTGTGCCACTTTTGAAAGAAACCCAACTGTTTTTGAACAGAGTTCTTTTATCAGATATGCAACTTACACCAATTACTATTATGCTTGGGTTATATGAGACACTTAGTGTTAAAGAAGGCGGAGCTTTAATATTTGTAGCCATGACTATTTTGCGGATATGTATTGCCACGCAGTGGAAAGACCTGAATCCCCCTTCTTTTAGTCAATGGCAAGCTAGATTTCTTGCTACGTACAGATTGGAGAAAGCCATTTATACTAAAAAGGGAAGAAGAGCAAGAGAAAGGGGGTTAGTGGTTTGGGATCCTTTGACTAGATGGCTTGAGTCTTTGAATGTTTTTGAGGAATAATGTATATGCTGAGTATTGTTTGTTTATATTTGTGATTTATTTATCTCTTCCTCTCTCTCTCCATTGTACTCATTGTTTTTTTTTCGCTTTTATATGGATTTAAGACCGCCTCTATCTCACTGTTCTTTTTATTATCCTTTGTTATCTCTTGGACCCGGAGTGGGAGGGTGGGTTGAATTGACGTTGTGAAAAATGACTTAATTTCGTCTGACTAACTATGGTGAAAAAAAAGAAAATTATAAAAAAAAAAAAAAAAAGGCCACACCCGCTTGCTTGTCCCACATAATTTTAGCGGAAACTTGAACCAAGGACATTATAGCGCTTCACACGGAAATCAGCTTCCTTTACACAACAGTTTTTAAGCACAGTGTAAAAAAGCGATTTGCATGGAATCACAAGATGCTGCGCCTGAGCCGAGATTTCAACCTAGTTACCCAGTTCTAACATCCGCATCCCTAGCCACAACGGGTGTGATATTAGGAGATTTGTCATAAGAAGAAGCACTTCCTGAGCTGTGAATACGTAGTGCTTTCGCCTGATATTGTCCGATCACATTACATTAGGCCACACCCGCTTGCCTGTCCTGCATAATTATAGCGCAAACTTGAACCAAGGGCATTATAGCGCTTCACACGGAAATCAGCTCCCCTTACACAACAGTTTTTAAGCACAGTGTAACAAAGCGATTTGCACAGAATCACAAGATGCTACACCTGAGCCGAGATTCTAACCTAGTTACCCAGTTCTAACATCCGCAGTCCTAGCCACAACGGGTGTGATATTAGGAGATTTTTCATAAGAAGAAGCACTCCTTGAGCTGTGAATAGGTAGTTCTTTCACCTGATATTGTCTGATTACATTACATTAGGCCACACCCGCTTGCTTGTCCCGCATAATTATAGCGGAAACTTGAACCAAGGACATTATAGCGCTTCACACGGAAATCAGCTCCCCTTACACAACAGTTTTTAAGCACAGTGTAACAAAGCGATTTGCATGGAATCACAAGATGCTGTGCCTGAGCCGAGATTTCAACCTAGTTACCCAGTTCTAACATCCGCAGCCCTAGCCACAACGGGTGTGATATTAGGAGATTTGTCATAAGAAGCACTCCCTGAGCTGTGAATACGTAGTGCTTTCGCCTGATATTGTCCGATCACATTACATTAGGCCACACCCGCTTGCCTGTCCTGCATAATTATAGCGCAAACTTGAACCAAGGGCATTATAGCGTTTCACACGGAAATCAGCTCCCCTTACCCAGCAGTTTTTAAGCACAGTGTAACAAAGCGATTTGCACAGAATCACAAGATGCTACACCTGAGCTGAGATTCTAACCTAGTTACCCATTTCTAACATCCGCAGCCCTAGCCGCAGAGGGTGTTATATTAGGAGATTTGTCATAAGAAGAAGCACTCCCTGACCTGTGAATACGTAGTGCTTTCACCTGATATTGTCCGATTCCATTACATTAGGCTACACCCGCTTGCCTGTCCCACATAATTATAGCGCAAACTTGAACCAAGGGCATTATAGCGCTTCACACGGAAATCAGCTCCCCTTACACAACAGTTTTTAAGCACAGTGTAACGAAGTGGTTTGCACGTAATCACAAGATCTTGAGCCTGAGCCACAAGTACAAACTATTTACCCGGGTCTAACAACCTCAGCCCTCGCCGCAACGGGGGCGATATTAGGAGATTTGTCATAAGAAGAAGCACTCCCTGAGCTGGACATTATAGCGCTTCACACGGAAATCAACTCCCATAACACAACAGTTTTTAAGCACAGTGTAACAAAGCGATTTGCATGAAATCACAAGATGCTACACCTGAGCCGAGATTCTAACCTAGTTATCCAGTTCTAATATCCGCAGTCCTAGCCACAACAGATGTGATATTAGGAGATTCTTCATAAGAAGAAGCACTCTCTGAGCTGTGAATACGTAGTTCTTTCACCTGATATTGTCTGATTACATTACATTAGGCCACACCCGCTTGCTTGTCCCGCATAATTATGGCGGAAACTTGAACCAAGGACATTAAAACGCTTCACACGGAAATCAGCTCCCATTACACAACAGTTTTTAAGCACAGTGTAACAAAGCGATTTGCATGGAATCACAAGATGCTGCGCCTGAGCCGAGATTTCAACCTAGTTACCCAGTTCTAACATCCGCAGCCCTAGCCACAACGGGTGTGATATTAGGAGATTTGTCATAAGAAGAAGCACTCCCTGAGCTGTGAATACGTAGTGCTTTCGCCTGATATTGTCCAATCACATTACATTAGGCCACACCCGCTTGCCTGTCTTGCATAATTATAGCGCAAACTTGAACCAAGGGCATTATAGCGCTTCACATGGAAATCAGCTCCCCTTACACAACAGTTTTTAAGCACAGTGTAACGAAGCGATTTGCACGTAATCACAAGATCTTGAGCCTGAGCCACGTGTACAACCTATTTACCCAGTTCTAACATCCACAGCCCTAGCCGCAATGGGGGCGATATGAGGAGATTTGTTATAAGAAGAAGCACTCCCTGAGCTGTGAATACGTAGTGCTTTCACCTGATATTGTCTGATTACATTACATTAGGCCACACCCGCTTGCCTGTCCTGCATAATTATAGCGCAAACCTGAACCAAGGGCATTATAGCGCTTCACACTGAAATCAGCTCCCCTTACACAACACTTTTTAAGCACAGTGTAACGAACTCAGCGCCACCACAGCATCCCTCAGCACCACCTCAGCCTGCTCTCGGAATCTGGCATCTGTTGATTCTCCCCAAGCGTCTAGCCGCTGCTAGTGTTATAATACAGATACTAGTTCCCAACCTTCACCCTCTGATTGTTTATGCCCTCAAAAAAAATCTTTAACAAACAACCATTGGAATAGGCAGAAACAAGTTGCCAGCAATGCAAGAACAAGAGAAAACTGAGGACATTTTGTATTGTAAATACTTTTTTCAATATGGTCGTTCAGTTGTACATAATGCCTTCTTGGTCATATATAAGGTAACAAAAATGCTTCTGACACTTTTTTATTAAAACTTTTCAGCAAGCTGCACAGCAGCCACACTTCTCTACAGCACAGCTTAAAGACATTAGCAAAGTCAATAGCTCTGGCTAAACACTTATACGGCCCCAAAGGTGAGACCTATTGGCTATGCCAATGCTTGTTTAACTAGTAGTCATGTTTGCAGAGTGGTGGAGAAGGGGTGCTGGGCCTCCAACCAGCGTTCAGTAATTTCGCTGCATAGGAATTACAGGAGGTACCAGGAAGGCTTCTTAGCCCCCAAAGTCCCTCAAGAGTAAAGTGGACTTCATCCCCCATCCTGTAGTCTGCCAGGAGGCGCATTTGCAGAGTGGTGGGAAAAGGGGGCGTGGCCTCCTTATACATCTTAGCAATTCCACTGTCTGGGACTTACTGGAGGTAACAAGCCCTCCTATTATCTCCAGTAAGTACCACACAGCAGGATTGCTAAATTCTCATAGCAGCCTACGCCCCCTCTGCCCACCACTCTGCAAACACGCTCCCTGGCGTGCTCTTGGATGGGGATTGAAGTCCCCTTCACTGCTGGGGGTGGATAGGGGCCAACTACCCTACCTGTTACCTCCAGTAAGCCCCCCACTCAGTGGGATTGCTGAGAGGTGGACACAGGCCATGCCCCCTTTCTCCACCACTCCGCAAACGCACCTCCTGGCGAGCTCTTGGTTGGGAGATGAAGTCAATTGTCCTCATGAGGGTCAACTAGTCCTCCTGTTATCTCCAGTAAGTACCATACAGCTGGTTTCCAGAAAGTGCTCAAAGGCCATGCCCCCTTTTCACACCACTCTGCAAACACGGCTCCTGGTGCACGGCTGCTCAGGGGATGAAGTCCACTTGTGTCCTGGAGTCCTCAGTACACTAGAGGACCTCATAGCCCCACCAGAGGTGCACCAAGAGGCGTGTTTGCAGAGTGGTGTAAAAAGGGCCGTGGCCTCGGACCACTTCTCAGCAATCCCACTTTGTGGGGCTTACTGGAGGTACCTGGTGGGCCAGTAGGCCCTCAGGGACCCTCAGGAATGAAGGGGCACTTAATCTCCAACTTAGAACACGCTAGGGGGCGCATTTGCAGAGTGGTGCAGGGAGGGGGTGGTGAGGCCCCCCTTTCCTTTATTATGTTTGGGCCCTGGGGACCCCATTCCCAGGGCCTTAGCAATTTTTGGTCACGGCCACATATTTAATATTTTTTTATGTATATTTTTTAAGGCGGGTGCTGCGTGGTCCCCCTCCTGAGGCCTTTATTGGCCCCGGGGACCCCATTCCACGGGGCTGTGCCTCAATCTTTGTTTGGAATTCTTAATTTTTTTATTTGTAATTAGGGAGGGGAGCCGCGTGCCCCTATTCCCTTGGCCACTTCTGGCCCCGGGGACCCCATCCCCTGGGGCCTGGCCACAGGGTTGGGGGCAAAGTTGGGAGCCCCAATGCCCCCATGGTCCCTGCCAGCTCCCCACCTCCTGCGGGAGCCATCATTGCTTTTGGGCAAGGGGAGCTGCTAACATGCAGCTCCCCTTGCCCAAAAGCAATTCTGCTTTGCTTCGTCAAAGCAAGAGCAGGTTTCCTGCTCTTGCTTCAATGAAGCAAAACAGTATTTGCTATGGCAGGGCGGGAGTCATGCTCCCATCCTGCCATAGCAGACAGCAATGTCCCGGGCTGGGGACCCCGGGAAATTGCAGGAGCCGTCCATGGGGTGGCGGTCCCCGGGGCCATCGAGGGCTCTAGGAGAGGGGCCGCGCGGCCCCCTCTCAACATGTAAATAGCCGCAGGAAGGTGGTGGTCCTGGGGGCCTGGGGGTTTGCAACGGACTCCTGCAGTTAAATAAACAGCACCCCGGGGATGTAGTGGTCCACAGGGCAGTGTGGGGGGGGCTTGAGCCCCCCACACTAATTATTTGACAAAGCCCCAGGGACATGGCAGTCCCTGGGGCTTGGGGGGCCCTCAAAGCCCCACCCTTATTTTAATAAAGCCCCGGGAGGTGGCAGTCAGCCTGCGAGGACCCCGCCTATATTTAAATTATGCCTGGTGAGGTGGTGGTCCCTGGGACGGTGGAGGGGCTGCGTGCCCCCCTGCACATTATGTAAAGCCCCAGGGAGATGGCGGCCCCTGCTTACTCTTACTGGTGGTTTACTGACCCCCTCAAACGATATTGAGCTTTTCACTGAGTTGGTCAGCGACCTCCGCTCCTGGTACCAGTATATCTTGATGATGGGGGATTTTAACTTTCACTGGGACCAGGTACCAAGAGACTCCTATGCTAAACAGTTGGATGAGGCACTGACTACCATGGAACTTAAAGAACCTGTAAATGCCCCCACCCATGATAAGGGTCACACATTTGACCTCGTCTGGACCACCCACCCATTAGCCAGCCTGACGGATATCAGTCCTTGCGGCTGGTCTGATCACTTTCTGATCAGGTGCCTGATCCCGCTCACGGGCTGAGTGGCCCATCCTCCCTCAGAGTGGAAAGTGCTGCGCAGGTGGAATAAAATAAAAGAAGGTGACCTTCTGGGGACTCAGCTTAAATCAGCCCCAAAAAGGCTTGTACAGGGTAACCTGGACCAGGAAAGCGAGTCCCTCTCAATTATGCTGGGTAATGCCATTGACAAGGTAGCACCCACACGTAGGGAAAGAGTTAGGAACAAAGGCAAGGGGGCCCCCTGGTTTAATGAGGTTTTAAGAGGGATGAAACAAACACTGCGCCAGTTCGAGAGAGCCTGACGTGAAGCATACGATCCAGGGGCTCTTTCTGAATGCAAAGCCGTGTTTGCAACCTATAAAAAAGCCATTATAGCTAGGAAGGTGGAATATTACGAAACCAGGATCCTGGCCGCCGACAACAAACAGAAAGAGACCTTCCGGATCTTAAAGGAGCTGAGGCAGTCACAAGAACAGAAACCCCCTGTCTGCCCTGGACACTGTAACAAGTTTCAGTCCTACTTTCTTCACAAAGTCAATGACCTCTTGACGGTCATCCAAAACACACCCATTGTCCATTGCCCTCTGGTGGTGGAACCTACACCGCTCACCTAAGGCAAGCGCCTTACTCTCTTCCCAAAGCTCAATCATGACTACCTGAGCCTTCTAATGGGTCATGTCAAATCAGGGTCACCAGCGGACCCCTGTCCCCCTAGGGTGTTTCAAATGGCACTCCCCCGGGTAGAGAGCCAGGTCCTCAACTTGCTAAACCGGTCACTTGAAATGGGCCACGTCCTGACCAACTTTAAGGAAGCTAGAGTTATACCCCTGCTGATAAAAACAGAGGCGGATATAGCTAACCTTAAAAACTTAAAATTTCCCAGCTTCCTTTTCTGGCAAAGGTGCTAGAACAACATGTGCTGAAAACCCTATCCCACCACATAGAGGAACATCAGCTACTCCAAATGGAAAAGGCAGGTTTCAGGGCTCACCACAGCACAGAACTGGTTATGCCGGCTGTGATGGATTAACTTAGGCTCATGGCCGACAATAAGAAGCCATGCGCCCTGGTCCTGCTAGACCTGTCCACGGCATTCGCCACGGTCAATCATGACCAACTTTTGCCACAGGTCTCAGGGCATCCAGGGTCTGGCATGTCAATGGCTTTTGTCCTTCCTGTCAGGTCAATCCCAAATGATCCAACCGGCTGACCATGTGTCTGATTCTGGCAAGCTAACGTGCAATGTCCCCCAGGGTTTGGCGTTGTTTCCCCTTCTTTTCAATGTATATCTACAGCCTCTGGTGGCCACTTTGACCCGCATGGAGTGACAAGTCTTCAACTATGCGGATGATACCCAAATCATCATCCAGATGGACAACTCTCCCACGGCCCACGCACAGATGCAGAATATTCTGAAATACACAATCAACTGGATCAGTGGTCATTTGAGATGTCATCAGTGATGTCATCAGTGATGTCACTGACCATGTCATGAATGATGTAATATGTGACATCATCAGCAGTGGATTGCGGGCGCGCGAGTTATAGTGAGTACAACTAACTGTAACGGAGGAATATCAATGGTTTTGTACGAGTGAAATGGCCAGCTAACTATAACAGCCCTGAAACCTATGGCTTTTTCAGTGAATTTCTAAGGTTTTTTAAATGCTAATTCCTAACTATAACATGTCTGAAACCTATGTTTTTGTCAGTGAATTTCGAAGGTTTTTTAAATGATAATTTTTAAATGTAATAATAGTTATATGTATTTTGTTATACTGATTTTTACAGTTTTTTAACTGTTTATTTTTACATATTTTAATTTTTAAATTACATTATATATTTTTATTATAAATGGAAATAAAAATGTTTTTTAAAATATTGAAACTGAAATGCTTTTTTTTTTGTTGAATGTATAAGTGCAGAACTATAAGTGTGTTGGTTAGTTAGGATACTGCATGCATAGTGGATAGGGGTTTGAGGCAGTCCATGTGCTAATGCCTGGCTCGCTGCATGAGTACTTGGATACTGACTGAATGATTAGAGTACTGCAAGGAGAGTGCCTGGGTGAATTTATAAGTGTTAGCATTACTTTTCAGAATCAGTACTGGGCTGAAAGATGCAGCACTGAGGTCTCTCCTGATAACAGGTGAGTAAATCGGAATTTGTAGTGCGGCTGAATTTTGATGAATATTTTAAAGTTCCAAAACTGCACACTTAGAAAAATTTCCAAGTGAAACCAGTCACTGTTAGCCTATGGAAGGAAATTCAAGTTACTGGTACAGTTAGAATTACTTTTCAGCATCAGTACTGGGCTCAAAGATGCAGCACTGAGGTCTCTCGATGTTCACAGGAGTACTATTAAACAGGAACAGGGATGGGAGCACACCGCTTAAACTCCCAGCAAGGTTCGCCTCTGGCATTGTAGTAAATGTAGTTTCAGTTACTTGCTTGCTTCAAGACTGTTCGAGTGTTTCGCTACAGTTGGTGCAGATAGTGCTGATCTCTAGACACATGGTTCTGGGTCTTTAACCGTCATCAGTACAGATTACAGTCTTTCAAATGTGGAGTTTGCTGAGTAGGCTGCCAACATCTTTCTCAGGTCAGGTACCTCTCACAGGCATGCGGGTGCTTCATGCATGAGCTCATCAGCTCAATGATTCACGGGAATACTATTAAACAGGAACAGAGGTGGTAGCACACCGCTTCACCTCCCAGCAAGGTTCGCCCCTGGCATTGTGGTAAATGCAGTTTTGGTTACTTGCTTGCTTCAAGAGTGTTCGAGTGTTTTGCCACAGTTGGCGCAGATAGTGCTGATCTCTAGACACGTGTTTCTGGTTCTTTAACCATCATCAATAGAGATTACAGTCTTTAAAATCTGGGGCTTGCTGAGTAGGCTGCCAACATCTTTCTCAGGTCAGGTACCTCTCACAGGCACGCAGGTGCTTCATCCACCAGCTCGTCAGCTCAATGACTCATGGGAGAACTATTAAACAGGAACAGGGGTAGGAGCACATCGCTTCACCTCCCAGCAAGGTTCGCCTCTGGCATTGTGGTAAATGCAGTTTCGGTTACTTGCTTGCTTCAAGAGAGTTCGAGTGTTTCGCCACAGTTGGCGCAGATACTGCTGATCTCTGGACATGTGTTTCTGGTTCTTAACCCTCATCAGTTGAGATTACAGTCTTTCAAATGTGGGGTTTGCTGAGTAGGCTGCCAACATCTTTCTCAGGTCAGGTACGTCTCACAGGCATGCGGGTGCTTCATCCACGAGCTCGCCAGCTCAATGACTCACCGGAGAACTATTAAACAGGAACAGGGGTGGGAGCACACCGCTTGACCTCCAAGCAAGGTTCGCTCCTGGCATTGCGGTAAATGCAGTTTCAGTTACTTGCTTGCTTCAAAAGTGTTCGAGTGTTTCGCCACAGTTGGCGCAGATAGTGCTGATCTCTAGACATGTGTTTCTGGTTCTTTAACTGTCATCAGTAGAGATTGCAGTCTTTCAAATGTGGAGTTTGCTGAGTAGGCAGCGTACATCTTTCTCAGGTCAGGTACGTCTCACAGGCATGCGGGTGCTTCATCCACGAGCTTGTCAGCTCAATGACTCACGGGAATACTATTAAACAGGAAGAGGGGTGGTAGCACACCGCTTCACCTCTCAGGAAGGGTCACCCCTGGCATTGTCGTAATTGCAGTTTTGGTTACTTGCTTGCTTCAAGAGTGTTTGAGTGTTTCGCCACAGTTGGCGCAGATAGTGCTGATCTCTAGACACATGTTTCTGGTTCTTTAACTGTCATCAGTAGAGATAACAGTCTTTGAAATTTGGGGTTTGCTGATTAGGCTGCCAACATCTTTCTAAGGTCAGGTACCTCTCACAGGAATGCGGGTGCTTCATCCACGAGCTTGTCAGCTCAATGACTCACAAGAGTACTATTAAACAGGAACAGGGGTGGGAGCACACCGCTTCACCTCCCAGCAAGGTTCGCCCCTGGCATTGTAGTAAATGCAGTTTCGGTTACTTGCTTGCTTCAAGTGTGTTCGATTGTTTCGCCACAGTAGGCGCAGATAGTGCTGATCTCTAGACATGTGTTTCTGGTTCTCTAACCGTTATCAATAGAGATTACAGTCTTTGAAATCTGGGGTTTGCTCAGTAGGCTGCCAACATCTTTCTCACGTCAGGTACCTCTCACAGGCATGCGGGTGCTTCATCCACTAGCTCGTCAGCTCAATGACTCACGGGAGAACTATTAGACAGGAACAGGGGTGGGAGCACACTGCTTCACCTCCCAGCAAGGTTCGCCCCTGGCATTGTGGTAAATGCAGTTTCGGTTAATTGCTTGCTTCAAGAGTGTTTAAGTGTTTCGCCACAGTTGGTGCAGATAGTGCTGATCTCTAGACATGTGTTTCTGGTTCTTTAACCATCATCAGTAGAGATTACAGTCTTTGAAATTTGGGGTTTGCTGAGTAGGCTGCCAACATCTTTCTCAGGTCTGGTGCCTCTCACAGGCATGGGGTGCTTCATCCATGAGCTTGTCAGCTCAATGACTCACTGGAGAACTATTAAACAGGAACAGGGGTGGGAGCACACCGCTTCACCTCCCAGCAAGGTTCGCCCCTGGCATTGTGGTAAATGCAGTTTCAGTTACTTGCTTGCTTAAAAAGTGTTCGAATGTTTCGCCACAGTTGGCACAGATAGTGCTGATCTCTAGACACGTGGTTCTGGATCTTTAACTGTCATCAGTAGAGATTACAGTCTTTCAAATGTGGAGTTTGCTGAGTATGCTGCGTACATCTTTCTCATGTCAGGTACCTCTCACAGGCATGCGGGTGCTTCATCCACGAGCTTGTCAGCTCAATGACTCACGGTAGTACTATTAAACAGGAACAGGGGTGGAAGCACACTGCTTCACCTCCCAGCAAGGATCGCACCCTGGCATTGTGGTAAATGCAGTTTCAGTTACTTGCTTGCTTTAAGAGTGTTTGAGTGTTTCGCCACAGTTGGCGCAGATAGTGCTGATCCCTAGATACGTGTTTCTGGTTCTTTAACTGTCATCTGTAGAGATTAATGTTTTTCAAATGTGGGGTTTGCTGAGTAGGCTGCCAACATCTTTCTCAGGTCAGGTACCTCTCACAGGCATGGGGGTGCTTCATCCATGAGCTTGTCAGCTCAATGACTCACTGGAGAACTATTAAACAGGAACAGGGGTGGGAGCACACCGCTTCACCTCCCAGAAAGGTTCACCCCTGGCATTGTGGTAAATGCAGTTTCAGTTACTTGCTTGCTTCAAGAGTGTTTGAGTGTTTCGCCACAGTTGGCGCCGATAGTGCCGATCTCTAGACACGTGGTTCTGGTTCTTTAACCGTCATCAGTAGAGATTACAGTCTTTCAAATGTGGAGTTTGCTGAGTATGCTGCGTACATCTTTCTCAGGTCAGGTACGTCTCACAGGCATGCAGGTGCTTCATCCACGAGCTTGTCAGCTCAATGACTCACAGGAGTACTATTAAACAGGAACAGGGGTGGGAGCACACCGCTTCATCTCCCAGCAAGGATCGCACCCTGGCATTGTGGTAAATGCAGTTTCAGTTACTTGCTTGCTTTAAGAGTGTTCAAGTGTTTCGCCACAGTTGGCGCAGATAGTGCTGATCTCTAGATACGTGTTTCTGGTTCTTTAACTGTCATCTGTAAAGATAAATGTTTTTCAAATGTGGGGTTTGCTGAGTAGGCTGCCAACATCTTTCTCAGGTCAGTTACCTCTCACAGGAATGCGGGTGCTTCATCCACGAGCTCGTCAGCTCAATGACTCACGGGAGTACTTTTAAACAGGAACAGGGGTGGGAGCACACCGCATCACCTCCCAGCAAGGTTCTCCCCTGGCATTGTGGTAAATGCAGTTTCAGTTACTTGCTTGCTTCAAGAGTGTTTGAGTGTTTCGACACAGTTGGCGCAGATAGTGCTGCTATCTAGACACGTGTTTCTGGTTCTTTAACCGGCATCAGTAGAGATTACACTCTTTGAAATTTGGGGTTTGCTGGGTAGGCTGCCAACATCTTTCTCAGGTAGGGTACCTCTCACAGGCATGGGGGTGCTTCATCCATGAGCTCGTCAGCTCAACGACTCACGGAACTACTATTAACCAGGAACAGGGGTGGGAGGCAATGATATCCCATGGAAGGAAATTCAAGTTACTGCTAAGTGCGGTAAGAATTACTTTTCAAGATCAGTACTGGGATCAAAGATGCACCACTAAGGTCTGTCCTGATAACATGTGAGTAAATTGGAATTCGTAGTTTGGCTGATTTTAGAGGAATATTTGTAAGTTCCAAAACTCCACACTTACAAGAATTTCCAAGTGAAACCAGTCAATGTTAGCCTATGGAAGGAAATTCAAGTTACTGGTAAGTACGGTTAGAATTACTTTTCAGGATCAGTACAGGGCTTAAACATGCAGCACTGAGGTCTCTCCTGAAAACAGGTGAGTAAATCGGAATTCGTAGTTCGGCTGATTTTAGAGGAATATTTGTACATTCCAAAAATCGACACTTAGAAACTTTTCTGCTGAAAACCACACAATGGATTTCTATGGAAGGAAATACAAGTTACTGGTAAGTACGCTTAGAATTACTTTTCAGGATAAGTACTGGTCTTAAACATGCAGCACTGAGGTCTCTCCTGATAACAGGTGAGTAAATCGGAATTTGTGGTTCAGGTTATTTTAGAGGAATATTTGTAAGTTCCAAAACTCCACACTTCGAAGAATTTTCAAGTGAAACCAGTCAATGTTAGCCTATGGAATGAAATTCAAGTTACTGGTAAGTACGGTTAGAATTACTTTTCATGATCAGTACTGGGCTTAAAGATGCAGCACTGAGGTCTCTCCTGATAACAGGTGAGTAAATCGGAATTCGTAGTTCAGCTGATTTTAGACGAATTTTTGTACGTTCCAAAAATAGACACTTATATACTTTTTTGCTGAAAACCACACCCTGGTTTCCTATGGAAGGAAATACAAGTTACTGGTAAGTACTCTTCAAATTACTTTTCAGGGTCAGTGCTGGGCTAAAAGATGCAGCACTAGGTTCTCTCTAGATAACTGGTGAGTAAATCGGAATTCGTAGTTCGGCTGATTTTAGAGGAATATTTGTAAGTTCCAAAACTCCACACTTAGAAACTTTTCTGCTGAAAACCACACAATGGATTCCTATGGAAGGAAATACAAGTTACTGGTAAGTACGCTTAGAATTTATTTTCAGGGTCAGTGCTGGGCTAAAAGTGCAGCACTGGGTTCTCTCCTGATAACAGGTGAGTAAATCGGAATTCATAGTTTGGCTGATTTTAGAGGAATATTTGTAAGTTCCAAAACTCCACACTTAGAAACTTTTTTTGCTGAAAACCACACAATGGATTACTATGGAAGGAAATACAAGTTACTGGTAAGTACGCTTAGAATTACTTTTAAGAATCAGTACTGGGCTTAAACATGCAGCACTGAGGTCTCTCCTGATAACAGGTGAGTAAATCGGAATCTGTAGTTTGGCTGATTTTAGAGGAATATTTGTAAGTTCCAAAACTCCACACTTAGAATAATTTCCAAGTGAAACCAGTCAATGTTATCCTATGGAATGAAATTCAAGTTACTGGTAAGTATGGTTAGAATTACTTTTCAGGATCCCTACAGGGCTTAAACATGCAGCACTGATGTCTCTCCTGATAACAGGTGAGTAAACCGGAATTCATAGTTCGGCTGATTTTAGAGGAATTTTTGTACGTTCCAAAAATCGACACTTAGATACTTTTCTGCTGAAAACCACACAATGGTTTCCTAAGGAAGGAAATACAAGTTACTGGTAAGTACGCTTCGAATTACTTTTCAGGGTCAGTGCTGGGCTAAATAGATGCAGCACTGGGTTCTCTCTTGATAACAGGTGAGTAAATCGGAATTCGTAGTTCGGCTGATTTTAGAGGAATATTTGTAAGTTCCAAAACACCACACTTAGATGAATTTCCAAGTGAAACCAGTCAATGTTATCCTATAGAATGAAATTCAAGTTACTGGTAAGTACGGTTAGAATTACTTTTCAGGATCAGTACTGGGCTTAAACATGCAGCACTGAGGTCTCTCCTGATAACAGGTGAGTAAATTGGAATTCGTAGTTCGGCTGATTTGAGAGGAATTTTTGTACGTTCCAAAAATCGACACTTAGATACTTTTCTGCTCAAAACCACACAATGGTTTCCTATAGAAGGAAATACAAGTTACTGGTAAGTACGCTTCAAATTACTTTTCAGGGTCAGTGGTGGGCTAAAAATGCAGCACTGGGTTCTCTCCTGATAACAGGTAAGTAAATCGGAATTCGTGGTTTGGCTGATTTTAGAGGAATATTTGTAAGTTCCAAAACTCCACACTTAGAAACTTTTTTTGCTGAAAACCACACAATGGATTCCTATGGAAGGAAATACAAGTTACTGGTAAGTACGCTTGGAATTACTTTTCAGGGTCAGTGCAGGGCTAAAAGATGCAGCACTGGGTTCTCTCTTGATAACAGGTGAGTAAATCGGAATTCGTAGTTCGGCTGATTTTAGAGGAATATTTGTAAGTTCCAAAACTCCACACTTAGAAACTTTTTTTGCTGAAAACCACACAATGGATTCCTATGGAAGGAAATACAAGTTACTGGTAAGTACGCTTGGAATTACTTTTCAGGGTCAGTGCAGGGCTAAAAAATGCAGCACTGGGTTCTCTCTTGATAACAGGTGAGTAAATCGTAATTCGTAGTTCGGCTGATTTTGGAGGAATTTTTGTACCTTCCAAAAATAGACACTTATATACTTTTTTGCTGAAAACCACACAATGGCTTCCTATGGAAGGAAATACAAGTTACTGGTAAGTACGCTTGGAATTACTTTTCAGGGTCAGTGCAGGGCTAAAAGATGCAGCACTGGGTTCTCTCCTGA
The DNA here is from genome assembly GCF_964204655.1 of Triturus cristatus. NCBI lineage: Eukaryota > Metazoa > Chordata > Amphibia > Caudata > Salamandridae > Triturus > Triturus cristatus. The sequence goes on along the minus strand of NC_140588.1, from coordinate 935,887,298 downwards.
TAACAGGTGAGTAAATTGGAATTCGTAGTTCGGCTGATTTTAGAGGAATATCTGTAAGTTCCAAAACTCCACACTTAGAAACTCTTCTGCTGAAAACCACACAATGGATTACTATGGAAGGAAATTAACCCCGGGCGTAGCACTACGCTTCGCCCACGTAGTGTATGTAGCGCTGCCTGCTTCGCACTTTCCGAAGTAGGTGAAGCAGGGCAGCGCTACGCACACGCCGAGGGCGAAGCGTAGCTGCTTGCCACCTGCCACCCACCTCCCGCCTGCCCTCCTTTTAATAATATCAGCAATGAAAAATAAATTAAAGTAAAGCGACTTACCGTAAGCGCGGCGTCTCCGGGGCTCCCTCTTTCTCGTTTCTAATTTCTTCTGGCAAATGCGCATGCACGGACACCCGCGCATGCGCATTTCTTACGAGAAATGCGCATGCGCAGGCGTCCGCGCATGCGCATTTGTCAGAAGAAATTAGAAACGAAGAAGAGGGAGCCCCGGAGACGCCGCGCTTACAGTAAGTCGCTTTACTTTAATTTATTTTACATTGCTGATATTATTTAAAAGGAGGGCGGGCGGGAGGTGGGTGGCATGTAGTGGGGCTACGCGAAGCGCGTAGTGTGCGTAGATTTGGGCACACTACGTGCTGCTTCACGTAGCCCCACTACGCCCACTACGCCCACTCTTAAAGGAAATACAAGTTACTGGTAAGTACGCTTAGAATTACTTTTCAGGGTCAGTGCTGGGATAAAAGATGCAGCACTGAGTTCTCTCCTGATACCATGTGAGTAAATTGGAATTCGTAGTTCAGCTGATTTCAGAGGAATATTTTAAAGTTCCAAAACACCACACTTAGAAGAATTTCCAAGTGAAACCAGTCAATGGTAGCCTATGGAAGGAAATTCAAGTTACTGGTAAGTATGGTTAGAATTACATTTCAGGATCAGTACTGGCCTTAAAGATTCATCACTGAGGTCTCTCCTGATAACAAGTGAGTGAATCGGAATTCGTAGTTCGGCTGATTTTAGAGGAATTTTGGTACGTTCCAAAAATCCATACTTTTCTGCTGAAAACCACACATTGGATTCTTATGGAAGGAAATATAAGTTACTGGTAAGTACGCTTAGATTTACTTTTCAGGGTCAGTGCAGGGCTAAAAGATGCAGCACTGGGTTCTCTCCTGATAACAGGTGAGTAAATCAGAATTCGTAGTTCGGCTGATTTGAGAGGAATATTTGTAAGTTCCAAAACTCCACACTTAGAAACTTTTCTGCTAAAACCACACAATGTAATACTATGGAAGGAAAGACAAATTACTAGTAAGTACACTTAGAATTACTTTTCAGGGTCAGTGCTCGGCTAAAAGATGCAGCACTGAGTTCTCTCCTGATAACATGTGAGTAAATCGGAATTCATAGTTCAGCTGATTTGAGAGGAATTTTTGTACGTTTCTAAAAATCGACACTTAAATACTTTTCTGCTCAAAACCACACAATGGTTTCCTATGGAAGGAAATACAAGTTACTAGTAAGTACGCTTTGAATTACTTTTCAGGGTCAGTGGTGGGCTAAAAGTGCAGCATTGGGTTCTCTCCTGATAACAGGTGAGTAAATCGGAATTCGTAGTTTGGCTGATTTTAGAGGAATATTTGTAAGTTCCAAAACTCCACCCTTAGAACCTATTTTTGCTGAAAACCACACAATGGATTACTATGGAAGGAAATACAAGTTACTGGTAAGTACGCATAGAATTCCTTTTCAGAATCAGTACTGGGCTTAAACATGCAGCACTGAGGTCTCTCCTGATAACAGGTGAGTAAATCGGAATTCGTAGTTTGGATGATTTTAGAGGAATATTTGTAAGTTCCAAATCTCCACACTTAGAAGAATTTCCAAGTGAAACCAGTCAATGTTATCCTATGGAATGAAATTCAAGTTACTGGTAAGAACGGATAGAATTACTTTTCAGGATCAGTACTGGGCTTAAACATGCAGCACTGACGTCTCTCCTGATAACAGGTGAGTAAATCGTAATTCGTAGTTCGCATGATTTTAGAGGAATTTTTGTACGTTCCAAAAATCGACACTTAGATACTTTTCTGCTGAAAACCACACAATGGCTTCCTATGGAAGGAAATACAAGTTACTGGTAAGTACGCTTCGAATTACTTTTCAGGGTCAGTGCTGGGCTAAAAGATGCAACACTGGGTTCTCTGCTGATAACAGGTGAGTAAATCGGAATTCATAGTTCGGCTGATTTTAGAGGCACATTTTTAAGTTCCAAAACCCCACACTTAGAAACTTTTCTGCTGAAAACCACACAATGGATTCCTATGGAAGGAAATACAAGTTACTGGTAAGTACGCTTGGAATTACTTTTCAGGGTCAGTGCAGGGCTAAAAGATGCAGCACTGGGTTCTCTCCTGATAACAGGTGAGTAAATCGGAACTCGTATTTCGGCTGGTTTTAGAGGAATATTTGTAAATTCCAAAACTCCACACTTAGAAACTTTTCTGCTGAAAACCACAGAATGGATTACTATGGAAGGAAATACAAGTTACTGGTAAGTACGCTTACAATTACTTTTCAGGATCAGTGCTCGGCTAAAAGATGCAGCACTGAGTTCTCTCCTGATACCATGTGAGTAAATCGGAATTCGTAGTTCAGCTGATTTTAGAGGAATATTTTAAAGTTCCAAAGCACCACACTTAGAAGAATTTCCAAGTGAAACCAGTCAATGGTAGCCTATGGAAGGAAATTCAAGTTACTGGTAAGTACGGTTAGAATTACTTTTCAGGATCAGTACTGGCCTTAAAGATTCATCACTGAGGTCTCTCCTGATAACAAGTGAGTGAATCGGAATTCGTAGTTCGGCTGATTTCAGAGGAATTTTTGTATGTTCTAAAAATCCATACTTAGAAACTTTTCTGCTGAAAACCACACAATGGATTCTTATGGAAGGAAATATAAGTTACTGGTAAGTACACTTAGAATTACTTTTCAGGGTCAGTGCTGGGCTAAAAGATGCAACACTGGGTTCTCTCCTGATAACAGGTGAGTACATCGGAATTCTTAGTTCGGCTGATTTGAGAGGAATATTTGTAAGTTCCAAAACTCCACACTTAGAAACTTTTCTGCTAAAACCACACAATGGATTACTATGGAGGGAAATACAAATTACTGGTAAGTACGCTTAGAATTACTTTTCAGGGTCAGTGCTGGGCTAAAAGATGCAGCACTGAGTTCTCCCCTGATAACATGTGAGTAAATCGGAATTCGTAGTTCAGCTGATTTTAGAGGAATATTTTAAAGTTCCAAAACACCACACTTCGAAGAATTTCCAAGTGAAACCAGTCAATGTTATCCTATGGAATGAAATTCAAGTTACTGGTAAGTACGGTTAGAATTACTTTTCAGGATCAGTACTAGGCTTAAACATGCAGCACTGAGGTCTCTCCTGATAACAGGTGAGTAAATCGGAATTCGTAGTTCGGCTGATTTGAGAGGAATTTATGTACATTCCAAAAATCGACACTTAAATACTTTTCTGATCAAAACCACACAATGGTTTCCTATGGAAGGAAATACAAGTTACTGGTAAGTACGCTTCGAATTACTTTTCAGGGTCAGTGGTGGGCTAAAAGTGCAGCACTGGGTTCTCTCCTGATTACAGGTCAGTAAATCGGAATTCGTAGTTTGGCTGATTTTAGAGGAATATTTGTAAGTTCCAAAACTCCACACTTAGAAACTTTTTTTGCTGAAAACCACACAATGGATTACTATGGAAGGAAATACAAGTTACTGGTAAGTACGCTTAGAGTTACTTTTCAGAATCAGTACTGGGCTTAAACATGCTGCACTGAGGTCTCTCCTGATAACAGGTGAGTAAATCGGAATTCGTAATTTGGCTGATTTTAGAGGAATATTTGTAAGTTCCAAATCTCCACACTTAGAAGAATTTCCAAGTGAAACCAGTCAATGTTATCCTGTGGAATGAAATTCAAGTTATTGGTAAGTACGGATAGAATTACTTTTCAGGATCAGTACTGGGCTTAAACATGCAGCACTGAGGTCTCTCCTGATAACAGGTGAGTAAATCGTAATTTGTAGTTCGGCTGATTTTAGAGGAATTTTTGTACGTTCCAAAAATCGACACTTAGATACTTTTCTGCTGAAAACCACACAATGGCTTCCTATGGAAGGAAATACAAGTTACTGGTAAGTACGCTTCAAATTACTTTTCAGGGTCAGTGCTGGGCTAAAACATGCAACACTGGGTTCTCTGCTGATAACAGGTGAGTAAATCGGAATTCATAGTTCGGCTGATTTTAGAGGCACATTTTTAAGTTCCAAAACTCCACACTTAGAAACTTTTCTGCTGAAAACCACACAATGGATTCCTATGGAAGGAAATACAAGTTACTTGTAAGTACGCTTGGAATTACTTTTCAGGGTCAGTGCAGGGCTAAAAGATGCAGCACTGGGTTCTCTCCTGATAACAGGTGAGTAAATCGGAATTCGTAGTTCGGCTGATTTTAGAGGAATATTTGTAAGTTCCAAAACTCCACACTTAGAAACTTTTCTGCTGAAAACCACACAATGGATTACTATGGAAGGAAATACAAGTTACTGGTAAGTACGTTTAAAATTACTTTTCAGGGTCAGTGCTGGGCTAAAAGATGCAGCACTGAGTTCTCTCCTGATAACATGCGAGTAAATTGGAATTCGTAGTTCGGCTGATTTTAGAGGAATATTTGTACGTTCCACAAATAGACACTTAGAAACTCTTCTGCTGAAAACCACACAATGGATTCTTATGGAAGGAAATATAAGTTACTGGTAAGTACACTTAGAATTACTTTTCAGGGTCAGTGCTGGGCTAAAAGATGCAACACTGGGTTCTCTCCTGATAACAGGTGAGTACATCAGAATTCGTAGTTCGGCTGATTTTAGAGGCATATTTGTAAGTTCCAAATTTCCACACTTAGAAACTTTTCTGCTGAAAACCACACAATGGATTCCTATGGAAGGAAATACAAGTTACTGGTAAGTACGCTTAGATTTACTTTTCAGGGTCAGTGCTGGGCTAAAAGATGCAGCACTGAGTTCTCTCCTGATAACATGCGAGTAAATTGGAATTCGTAGTTCGGCTGATTTTAGAGGAATATTTGTAAGTTCGAAAACTCCACACTTAGAAGAATTTCCAAGTGAAACCAGTCAATGGTAGCCTATGGAAGGAAATTCAAGTTACTGGTAAGTACGGTTAGAATTACTTTTCAGGATCAGTACTGGCCTTAAAGATTCATCACTGAGGTCTCTCCTAATAACAGGTGAGTAAATCGGAATTCGTAGTTCGGCTGATTTTAGAGGAATTTTTGTACGTTCCACAAATAGACAAATAGAAACTTTTCTGCTGAAAACCACACAATGGATTCTTATGGAAGGAAATGCAAGTTACTGGTAAGTACACTTAGAATTACTTTTCAGGGTCAGTGCTGGGTTAAAAGATGCAACACTGGGCTCTCTCCTGATAACAGGTGAGTAAATCGGAATTCGTAGTTCGGCTGATTTTAGAGGCATATTTGTAAGTTCCAAAACTCCACACTTAGAAACCTTTCTGCTGAAAACCACACAATGGATTCCTATGGAAGGAAATACAAGTTACTGGTAAGTACGCTTAGATTTACTTTTCAGGGTCAGTGCTGGGCTAAAAGATGCAGCACTGGGTTCTGTCCTGATAACAGGTGAGTAAATCGGAATTCGTAGTTCAGCTGATTTGAGAGGAATATTTGTAAGTTCCAAAACTCCACACTTAGAAACTTTTCTGCTGAAAACCACACAATGGATTACTACGGAAGGAAATACAAGTTACTGGTAAGTACGCTTAGAATTACTTTTCAGGGTCAGTGCTGGGCTAAAAGATGCAGCACTGAGTTCTCTCCTGATAACATGCGAGTAAATTGGAATTCGTAGTTCGGCTGATTTTAGAGGAATATTTGTAAGTTCCTAAACTCCACACTTAGAAGAATTTCCAAGTGAAACCAGTCAATGTTAGCCTATGGAATGAAATTCAAGTTACTGGTAAGTACGGTTAGAATTACTTTTCAGGGTCAGTGCTGGGCTAAAAGATGCAACACTGGGTTCTCTCCTGATAACAGGTGAGTAAATCAGAATTCGTAGTTCGGCTGATTTTAGAGGAATATTTGTAAGTTCCAAAACTCTACACTAAGAAACTTTTCTGCTGAAAACCACACAATGGATTCCTATAGAAGGAAATACAAGTTACTGGTAAGTACGCTTAGAATTACTTTTCAGGATCAGTAATGAGCTAATAGATGCAGCACTGAGGTCTCTCCTGATAACAGGTGAGTAAATCGGAATTCGTAGTTCGGCTGATTTTAGAGGAATATTTGTATGTTCCAAAACTCCACACTTAGAAGAATTTCCAAGTGAAACCAGTCAATGTTAGCCTATGGAATGAAATTCAAGTTACTGGTAAGTACGGTTAGAATTACTTTTCAGGGTCAGTGCTGGGCTAAAAGATGTAGCACTGAGGTCTTTCCTGATAACAGGTGAGTAAATCGGAATTCGTAGTTCGGCTGATTTTAGAGGAACTTTTGTACGTTCCAAAACTCCACACTTAAAAGAATTCCAAAGTGAAACCAGTCAATGTTAGCCTATGGAATGAAATTCAAGTTACTGGTAAGTATGCTTAGAATTACTTTTCAGGGTCAGTGCTGGGCTAAAAGATGCAGCACTGAGTTCTCTCCTGATAACATGCGAGTAAATTGGAATTCGTAGTTCGGCTGATTTTAGAGGAATATTTGTAAGTTCCAAAACTCCACACTTAGAAGAATTTCCAAGTGAAACCAGTCAATGTTAGCCTATGGAATGAAATTCAAGTTACTGGTAAGTACGGTTAGAATTACTTTTCAGGGTCAGTGCTGGGCTAAAAGATGCAACACTGGGTTCTCTCCTGATAACAGGTGAGTAAATCGGAATTCGTAGTTCGGCCGATTTTAGAGGAATATTTGTAAGTTCCAAAACTCCACACTTAGAAACTTTTCTGCTGAAAACCACACAATGGATTACTACGGAAGGAAATACAAGTTACTGGTAAGTACGCTTAGAATTACTTTTCAGGGTCAGTGCTGGGCTAAAAGATGCAGCACTGAGTTCTCTCCTGATAACATGCGAGTAAATTGGAATTCGTAGTTCGGCTGATTTTAGAGGAATATTTGTAAGTTCCAAAACTCCACACTTAGAAGAATTTCCAAGTGAAACCAGTCAATGTTAGCCTATGGAATGAAATTCAAGTTACTGGTAAGTACGGTTAGAATTACTTTTCAGGGTCAGTGCTGGGCTAAAAGATGCAACACTGGGTTCTCTCCTGATAACAGGTGAGTAAATCAGAATTCGTAGTTCGGCTGATTTTAGAGGAATATTTGTAAGTTCCAAAACTCTACACTAAGAAACTTTTCTGCTGAAAACCACACTATGGATTCCTATAGAAGGAAATACAAGTTACTGGTAAGTACGCTTCAAATTACTTTTCAGGGTCAGTGCTGGGCTAAAAGATGCAGCACTGGGTTCTCTCTTGATAACAGGTGAGTAAATCAGAATTCGTAGTTCGGCTGATTTTGGAGAAATATTTGTAAGTTCCAAAACTCCACGCTTAGAAACTTTTCTGCTGAAAACCACACAATGGATTACTATGGAAGGAAATACAAGTTACTGGTAAGTACGCTTAGAATTACTTTTCAGAATCAGTACTGGGCTTAAACATGCAGCACTGAGGTCTCTCCTGATAACAGGTGAGAAAATCGGAATTCGTAGTTTGGCTGATTTTAGAGGAATATTTGTAAGTTCCAAATCTCCACACTTAGAAGAATTTCCAAGTGAAACCAGTCAATGTTATCCTGTGGAATGAAATTCAAGTTACTGGTAAGTACGGATAGAATTACTTTTCAGGATCAGTACTGGGCTTAAACATGCAGCACTGAGGTCTCTCCTGATAACAGGTGAGTAAATCGTAATTTGTAGTTCGGCTGATTTTAGAGGAATTTTTGTACGTTCCAAAAATCGACACTTAGGTACTTTTCTGCTGAAAACCACACAATGGCTTCCTATGGAAGGAAATACAAGTTACTGGTAAGTACGCTTCGAATTACTTTTCAGGGTCAGTGCTGGGCTAAAAGATGCAACACTGGGTTCTCTGCTGATAACAGGTGAGTAAATCGGAATTCATAGTTCGGCTGATTTTAGAGGCACATTTTTAAGTTCCAAAACTCCACACTTAGAAACTTTTCTGCTGAAAACCACACAATGGATTCCTATGGAAGGAAATACAAGTTACTGGTAAGTATGCTTTGAATTACTTTTCAGGGTCAGTGCTGGGCTAAAAGATGCAGCACTGAGTTCTCTCCTGATAACATGCGAGTAAATTGGAATTCGTAGTTCGGCTGATTTTAGAGGAATATTTGTAAGTTCCAAAACTCCACACTTAAAAGAATTTCCAAGTGAAACCAGTCAATGTTAGCCTATGGAATGAAATTCAAGTTACTGGTAAGTACGGTTAGAATTACTTTTCAGGGTCAGTGCTGGGCTAAAAGATGCAACACTGGGTTCTCTCCTGATAACAGGTGAGTAAATCGGAATTCGTAGTTCGGCCGATTTTAGAGGAATATTTGTAAGTTCCAAAACTCCACACTTAGAAACTTTTCTGCTGAAAACCACAAAATGGATTACTATGGAAGGAAATACAAGTTACTGCTAAGTATGCTTAGAATTACTTTTCAGGGTCAGTGCTGGGCTAAAAGATGCAGCACTGAGTTCTCTCCTGATACCAAGTGAGTAAATCGGAATTCGTAGTTCGGCTGCTTTTAGAGGAATATTTGTAAGTTCCAAAACTCCACACTTAGAAGAATTTTCAAGTGAAACCAGTCAATGTTAGCCTATGGAATGAAATTCAAGTTACTGGTAAGTACGGATAGAATTACTTTTCAGGATCAGTACTGGCCTTAAAGATTCATCACTGAGGTCTCTCCTGATCACAAGTGAGTGAATCGGAATTCGTAGTTCGGCTGATTTCAGAGGAATTTTTGTACGTTCCACAAATAGACACTTAGAAACTCTTCTGCTGACAACCACACAATGGATTCTTATGGAAGGAAATATAAGTTACTGGTAAGTACACTTAGAATTACTTTTCAGGGTCAGTGCTGGGCTAAAAGATGCAACACTGGGTTCTCTCCTGATAACAGGTGAGTACATCAGAATTCGTAGTTCGGCTGATTTTAGAGGCATATTTGTAAGTTCCAAAACTCCACACTTAGAAACTTTTCTGCTGAAAACCACACAATGGATTCCTATGGAAGGAAATACAAGTTACTGGTAAGTACGCTTAGATTTACTTTTCAGGGTCAGTGCTGGGCTAAAAGATGCAGCACTGGGTTCTGTCCTGATAACAGGTGAGTAAATCGTAATTCGTAGTTCGGCTGATTTGAGAGGAATATTTGTAAGTTCCAAAACTCCACACTTAGAAACTTTTCTGCTAAAACCACACAATGGATTACTATGGAAGGATATACAAATTACTGGTAAGTACGCTTAGAATTACTTTTCAGGGTCAGTGCTGGGCTAAAAGATGCAGCACTGAGTTCTCTCCTGATAACATGCGAGTTAATTGGAATTCGTAGTTCGGCTGATTTTAGAGGAATATTTGTAAGTTCCAAAACTCCACACTTAGAAGAATTTCCAAGTGAAACCAGTCAATGTTAGCCTATGGAATGAAATTCAAGTTACTGGTAAGTACGGTTAGAATTACTTTTCAGGGTCAGTGCTGGGCTAAAAGATGCAACACTGGGTTCTCTCCTGATAACAGGTGAGTAAATCAGAATTCGTAGTTCGGCTGATTTTAGAGGAATATTTGTAAGTTCCAAAACTCTACACTAAGAAACTTTTCTGCTGAAAACCACACAATGGATTCCTATAGAAGGAAATACAAGTTACTGGTAAGTACGCTTAGAATTACTTTTCAGGATCAGTAATGAGCTAATAGATGCAGCACTGAGGTCTCTCCTGATAACAGGTGAGTAAATCGGAATTCGTAGTTCGGCTGATTTTAGAGGAATATTTGTATGTTCCAAAACTCCACACTTAGAAGAATTTCCAAGTGAAACCAGTCAATGTTAGCCTATGGAATGAAATTCAAGTTACTGGTAGGTACGGTTAGAATTACTTTTCAGGGTCAGTGCTGGGCTAAAAGATGTAGCACTGAGGTCTCTCCTGATAACAGGTGAGTAAATCGGAATTCGTAGTTCGGCTGATTTTAGAGGAATTTTTGTACGTTCCAAAACTCCACACTTAAAAGAATTCCAAAGTGAAACCAGTCAATGTTAGCCTATGGAATGAAATTCAAGTTACTGGTAAGTATGCTTAGAATTACTTTTCAGGGTCAGTGCTGGGCTAAAAGATGCAGCACTGAGTTCTCTCCTGATAACATGCGAGTAAATTGGAATTCGTAGTTCGGCTGATTTTAGAGGAATATTTGTAAGTTCCAAAACTCCACACTTAGAAGAATTTCCAAGTGAAACCAGTCAATGTTAGCCTATGGAATGAAATTCAAGTTACTGGTAAGTACGGTTAGAATTACTTTTCAGGGTCAGTGCTGGGCTAAAAGATGCAACACTGGGTTCTCTCCTGATAACAGGTGAGTAAATCGGAATTCGTAGTTCGGCCGATTTTAGAGGAATATTTGTAAGTTCCAAAACTCCACACTTAGAAACTTTTCTGCTGAAAACCACACAATGGATTACTACGGAAGGAAATACAAGTTACTGGTAAGTACGCTTAGAATTACTTTTCAGGGTCAGTTCTGGGCTAAAAGATGCAGCACTGAGTTCTCTCCTGATAACATGCGAGTAAATTGGAATTCGTAGTTCGGCTGATTTTAGAGGAATATTTGTAAGTTCCAAAACTCCACACTTAGAAGAATTTCCAAGTGAAACCAGTCAATGTTAGCCTATGGAATGAAATTCAAGTTACTGGTAAGTACGGTTAGAATTACTTTTCAGGGTCAGTGCTGGGCTAAAAGATGCAACACTGGGTTCTCTCCTGATAACAGGTGAGTAAATCAGAATTCGTAGTTCGGCTGATTTTAGAGGAATATTTGTAAGTTCCAAAACTCTACACTAAGAAACTTTTCTGCTGAAAACCACACTATGGATTCCTATAGAAGGAAATACAAGTTACTGGTAAGTACGCTTAGAATTACTTTTCAGGATCAGTAATGAGCTAATAGATGCAGCACTGAGGTCTCTCCTGATAACAGGTGAGTAAATCGGAATTCGTAGTTCGGCTGATTTTAGAGGAATATTTGTATGTTCCAAAACTCCACACTTAGAAGAATTTTCAAGTGAAACCAGTCAATGTTAGCCTATGGAATGAAATTCAAGTTATTGGTAAGTACGGTTAGAATTACTTTTCAGGATCAGTACTGGGCTTAAAGATGTAGCACTGAGGTCTCTCCTGATAACAGGTGAGTAAATCGGAATTCGTAGTTCGGCTGATTTTAGAGGAATTTTTGTACGTTCCAAAAATCGACACTTAGAAACTTTTCTGCTGAAAACCACACAATGGATTCTTATGGAAGGAAATACAAGTTACTGGTAAGTACGCTTCAAATTACTTTTCAGGGTCAGTGCTGGGCTAAAAGATGCAGCACTGGGTTCTCTCTTGATAACAGGTGAGTAAATCAGAATTCGTAGTTCGGCTGATTTTGGAGAAATATTTGTAAGTTCCAAAAATCCACGCTTAGAAACTTTTCTGCTGAAAACCACACAATGGATTACTATGGAAGGAAATACAAGTTACTGGTAAGTACGCTTAGAATTATTTTTCAGAATCAGTACCTGGCTTAAACATGCAGCACTGAGGTCTCTCCTGATAACAGGTGAGTAAATCGTAATTTGTAGTTCGGCTGATTTTAGAGGAATTTTTGTACGTTCCAAAAATCGACACTTAGGTACTTTTCTGCTGAAAACCACACAATGGCTTCCTATGGAAGGAAATACAAGTTACTGGTAAGTACGCTTCGAATTACTTTTCAGGGTCAGTGCTGGGCTAAAAGATGCAACACTGGGTTCTCTGCTGATAACAGGCGAGTAAATCGGAATTCATAGTTCGGCTGATTTTAGAGGCACATTTTTAAGTTCCAAAACTCCACACTTAGAAACTTTTCTGCTGAAAACCACACAATGGATTCCTATGGAAGGAAATACAAGTTACTGGTAAGTATGCTTAGAATTACTTTTCAGGGTCAGTGCTGGGCTAAAAGATGCAGCACTGAGTTCTCTCCTGATAACATGCGAGTAAATTGGAATTCGTAGTTCGGCTGATTTTAGAGGAATATTTGTAAGTTCCAAAACTCCACACTTAGAAGAATTTCCAAGTGAAACCAGTCAATGTTAGCCTATGGAATGAAATTCAAGTTACTGGTAAGTACGGTTAGAATTACTTTTCAGGGTCAGTGCTGGGCTAAAAGATGCAACACTGGGTTCTCTCCTGATAACAGGTGAGTAAATCGGAATTCGTAGTTCGGCCGATTTTAGAGGAATATTTGTAAGTTCCAAAACTCCACACTTAGAAACTTTTCTGCTGAAAACCACAAAATGGATTACTATGGAAGGAAATACAAGTTACTGCTAAGTACGCTTAGAATTACTTTTCAGGGTCAGTGCTGGGCTAAAAGATGCAGCACTGAGTTCTCTCCTGATACCAAGTGAGTAAATCGGAATTCGTAGTTCGGCTGCTTTTAGAGGAATATTTGTAAGTTCCAAAACTCCACACTTAGAAGAATTTTCAAGTGAAACCAGTCAATGTTAGCCTATGGAATGAAATTCAAGTTACTGGTAAGTACGGATAGAATTACTTTTCAGGATCAGTACTGGCCTTAAAGATTCATCACTGAGGTCTCTCCTGATCACAAGTGAGTGAATCGGAATTCGTAGTTCGGCTGATTTCAGAGGAATTTTTGTACGTTCCACAAATAGACACTTAGAAACTCTTCTGCTGACAACCACACAATGGATTCTTATGGAAGGAAATATAAGTTACTGGTAAGTACACTTAGAATTACTTTTCAGGGTCAGTGCTGGGCTAAAAGATGCAACACTGGGTTCTCTCCTGATAACAGGTGAGTCCATCAGAATTCGTAGTTCGGCTGATTTTAGAGGCATATTTGTAAGTTCCAAAACTCCACACTTAGAAACTTTTCTGCTGAAAACCACACAATGGATTCCTATGGAAGGAAATACAAGTTACTGGTAAGTACGCTTAGATTTACTTTTCAGGGTCAGTGCTGGGCTAAAAGATGCAGCACTGGGTTCTGTCCTGATAACAGGTGAGTAAATCGTAATTCGTAGTTCGGCTGATTTGAGAGGAATATTTGTAAGTTCCAAAACTCCACACTTAGAAACTTTTCTGCTAAAACCACACAATGGATTACTATGGAAGGATATACAAATTACTGGTAAGTACGCTTAGAATTACTTTTCAGGGTCAGTGCTGGGCTAAAAGATGCAGCACTGGGTTCTCTCCTGATAACATGTGAGTAAATCGGAATTCGTAGTTCAGCTGATTTTAGAGGATTATTTTAAAGTTCCAAAACACCACACTTAGAAGAATTTCCAAGTGAAACCAGTCAATGTTATCCTAAGAATGAAATTCAAGTTACTGGTAAGTACGATTAGAATTACTTTTCAGGATCAGTACTAGGCTTAAACATGCAGCACTGAGGTCTCTCCTGATAACAGGTGAGTAAATCGGAATTCGTCGTTCGGCTGATTTGAGAGGAATTTTTGTACGTTCCAAAAATCGACAAATAGAAACTTTTCTGCTGAAAACCACACAATGGATTACTATGGAAGGAAATACAAGTTACTGGTAAGTACGTTTAAAATTACTTTTCAGGGTCAGTGCTGGGCTAAAAGATGCAGCACTGAGTTCTCTCCTGATAACATGCGAGTAAATTGGAATTCGTAGTTCGGCTGATTTTAGAGGAATATTTGTACGTTCCACAAATAGACACTTAGAAACTCTTCTGCTGAAAACCACACAATGGATTCTTATGGAAGGAAATATAAGTTACTGGTAAGTACACTTAGAATTACTTTTCAGGGTCAGTGCTGGGCTAAAAGATGCAACACTGGGTTCTCTCCTGATAACAGGTGAGTACATCAGAATTCGTAGTTCGGCTGATTTTAGAGGCATATTTGTAAGTTCCAAATTTCCACACTTAGAAACTTTTCTGCTGAAAACCACACAATGGATTCCTATGGAAGGAAATACAAGTTACTGGTAAGTACGCTTAGATTTACTTTTCAGGGTCAGTGCTGGGCTAAAAGATGCAGCACTGAGTTCTCTCCTGATAACATGCGAGTAAATTGGAATTCGTAGTTCGGCTGATTTTAGAGGAATATTTGTAAGTTCGAAAACTCCACACTTAGAAGAATTTCCAAGTGAAACCAGTCAATGGCAGCCTATGGAAGGAAATTCAAGTTACTGGTAAGTACGGTTAGAATTACTTTTCAGGATCAGTACTGGCCGTAAAGATTCATCACTGAGGTCTCTCCTAATAACAGGTGAGTAAATCGGAATTCGTAGTTCGGCAGATTTTAGAGGAATTTTTGTACGTTCCACAAATAGACAAATAGAAACTTTTCTGCTGAAAACCACACAATGGATTCTTATGGAAGGAAATGCAAGTTACTGGTAAGTACACTTAGAATTACTTTTCAGGGTCAGTGCTGGGCTAAAAGATGCAGCACTGGGTTCTCCATTGATAACATGTGAGTAAATCGGAATTCGTAGTTCAGCTGATTTTAGAGGATTATTTTAAAGTTCCAAAACACCACACTTAGAAGAATTTCCAAGTGAAACCAGTCAATGTTATCCTAAGAATGAAATTCAAGTTACTGGTAAGTACGATTAGAATTACTTTTCAGGATCAGTACTAGGCTTAAACATGCAGCACTGAGGTCTCTCCTGATAACAGGTGAGTAAATCGGAATTCGTAGTTCGGCTGATTTGAGAGGAATTTTTGTACGTTCCAAAAATCGACAAATAGAAACTTTTCTGCTGAAAACCACACAATGGATTCTTATGGAAGGAAATGCAAGTTACTGGTAAGTACACTTAGAATTACTTTTCAGGGTCAGTGCTGGGTTAAAAGATGCAACACTGGGCTCTCTCCTGATAACAGGTGAGTAAATCGGAATTCGTAGTTCGGCTGATTTTAGAGGCATATTTGTAAGTTCCAAAACTCCACACTTAGAAACCTTTCTGCTGAAAACCACACAATGGATTCCTATGGAAGGAAATACAAGTTACTGGTAAGTACGCTTAGATTTACTTTTCAGGGTCAGTGCTGGGCTAAAATATGCAGCACTGGGTTCTGTCCTGATAACAGGTGAGTAAATCGGAATTCGTAGTTCAGCTGATTTGAGAGGAATATTTGTAAGTTCCAAAACTCCACACTTAGAAACTTTTCTGCTGAAAACCACACAATGGATTACTACGGAAGGAAATACAAGTTACTGGTAAGTACGCTTAGAATTACTTTTCAGGGTCAGTGCTGGGCTAAAAGATGCAGCACTGAGTTCTCTCCTGATAACATGCGAGTAAATTGGAATTCGTAGTTCGGCTGATTTTAGAGGAATATTTGTAAGTTCCAAAACTCTACACTAAGAAACTTTTCTGCTGAAAACCACACAATGGATTCCTATAGAAGGAAATACAAGTTACTGGTAAGTACGCTTAGAATTACTTTTCAGGATCAGTAATGAGCTAATAGATGCAGCACTGAGGTCTCTCCTGATAACAGGTGAGTAAATCGGAATTCGTAGTTCGGCTGATTTTAGAGGAATATTTGTATGTTCCAAAACTCCACACTTAGAAGAATTTTCAAGTGAAACCAGTCAATGTTAGCCTATGGAATGAAATTCAAGTTACTGGTAAGTACGGTTAGAATTACTTTTCAGGGTCAGTGCTGGGCTAAAAGATGTAGCACTGAGGTCTCTCCTGATAACAGGTGAGTAAATCGGAATTCGTAGTTCGGCTGATTTTAGAGGAATTTTTGTACGTTCCAAAACTCCACACTTAAAAGAATTCCAAAGTGAAACCAGTCAATGTTAGCCTATGGAATGAAATTCAAGTTACTGGTAAGTATGCTTAGAATTACTTTTCAGGGTCAGTGCTGGGCTAAAAGATGCAGCACTGAGTTCTCTCCTGATAACATGCGAGTAAATTGGAATTCGTAGTTCGGCTGATTTTAGAGGAATATTTGTAAGTTCCAAAACTCCACACTTAGAAGAATTTCCAAGTGAAACCAGTCAATGTTAGCCTATGGAATGAAATTCAAGTTACTGGTAAGTACGGTTAGAATTACTTTTCAGGGTCAGTGCTGGGCTAAAAGATGCAACACTGGGTTCTCTCCTGATAACAGGTGAGTAAATCGGAATTCGTAGTTCGGCCGATTTTAGAGGAATATTTGTAAGTTCCAAAACTCCACACTTAGAAACTTTTCTGCTGAAAACCACACAATGGATTACTACGGAAGGAAATACAAGTTACTGGTAAGTACGCTTAGAATTACTTTTCAGGGTCAGTGCTGGGCTAAAAGATGCAGCACTGAGTTCTCTCCTGATAACATGCGAGTAAATTGGAATTCGTAGTTCGGCTGATTTTAGAGGAATATTTGTAAGTTCCAAAACTCCACACTTAGAAGAATTTCCAAGTGAAACCAGTCAATGTTAGCCTATGGAATGAAATTCAAGTTACTGGTAAGTACGGTTAGAATTACTTTTCAGGGTCAGTGCTGGGCTAAAAGATGCAACACTGGGTTCTCTCCTGATAACAGGTGAGTAAATCAGAATTCGTAGTTCGGCTGATTTTAGAGGAATATTTGTAAGTTCCAAAACCCTACACTAAGAAACTTTTCTGCTGAAAACCACACTATGGATTCCTATAGAAGGAAATACAAGTTACTGGTAAGTACGCTTAGAATTACTTTTCAGGATCAGTAATGAGCTAATAGATGCAGCACTGAGGTCTCTCCTGATAACAGGTGAGTAAATCGGAATTCGTAGTTCGGCTGATTTTAGAGGAATATTTGTATGTTCCAAAACTCCACACTTAGAAGAATTTTCAAGTGAAACCAGTCAATGTTAGCCTATGGAATGAAATTCAAGTTATTGGTAAGTACGGTTAGAATTACTTTTCAGGATCAGTACTGGGCTTAAAGATGTAGCACTGAGGTCTCTCCTGATAACAGGTGAGTAAATCGGAATTCGTAGTTCGGCTGATTTTAGAGGAATTTTTGTACGTTCCAAAAATCGACACTTAGAAACTTTTCTGCTGAAAACCACACAATGGATTCTTATGGAAGGAAATACAAGTTACTGGTAAGTACGCTTCAAATTACTTTTCAGGGTCAGTGCTGGGCTAAAAGATGCAGCACTGGGTTCTCTCTTGATAACAGGTGAGTAAATCAGAATTCGTAGTTCGGCTGATTTTGGAGAAATATTTGTAAGTTCCAAAACTCCACGCTTAGAAACTTTTCTGCTGAAAACCACACAATGGATTACTATGGAAGGAAATACAAGTTACTGGTAAGTACGCTTAGAATTACTTTTCAGAATCAGTACTGGGCTTAAACATGCAGCACTGAGGTCTCTCCTGATAACAGGTGAGAAAATCGGAATTCGTAGTTTGGCTGATTTTAGAGGAATATTTGTAAGTTCAAATCTCCACACTTAGAAGAATTTCCATGTGAAACCAGTCAATGTTATCCTGTGGAATGAAATTCAAGTTACTGGTAAGTACGGATAGAATTACTTTTCAGGATCAGTACTGGGCTTAAACATGCAGCACTGAGGTCTCTCCTGATAACAGGTGAGTAAATCGTAATTTGTAGTTCGGCTGATTTTAGAGGAATTTTTGTACGTTCCAAAAATCGACACTTAGATACTTTTCTGCTGAAAACCACACAATGGCTTCCTATGGAAGGAAATACAAGTTACTGGTAAGTACGCTTCGAATTACTTTTCAGGGTCAGTGCTGGGCTAAAAGATGCAACACTGGGTTCTCTGCTGATAACAGGTGAGTAAATCGGAATTCATAGTTCGGCTGATTTTAGAGGCACATTTTTAAGTTCCAAAACTCCACACTTAGAAACTTTTCTGCTGAAAACCACACAATGGATTCCTATGGAAGGAAATACAAGTTACTGGTAAGTATGCTTAGAATTACTTTTCAGGGTCAGTGCTGGGCTAAAAGATGCAGCACTGAGTTCTCTCCTGATAACATGCGAGTAAATTGGAATTCGTAGTTCGGCTGATTTTAGAGGAATATTTGTAAGTTCCAAAACTCCACACTTTGAAGAATTTCCAAGTGAAACCAGTCAATGTTAGCCTATGGAATGAAATTCAAGTTACTGGTAAGTACGGTTAGAATTACTTTTCAGGGTCAGTGCTGGGCTAAAAGATGCAACACTGGGTTCTCTCCTGATAACAGGTGAGTAAATCGGAATTCGTAGTTCGGCCGATTTTAGAGGAATATTTGTAAGTTCCAAAACTCCACACTTAGAAACTTTTCTGCTGAAAACCACAAAATGGATTACTATGGAAGGAAATACAAGTTACTGCTAAGTACGCTTAGAATTACTTTTCAGGGTCAGTGCTGGGCTAAAAGATGCAGCACTGAGTTCTCTCCTGATACCAAGTGAGTAAATCGGAATTCGTAGTTCGGCTGCTTTTAGAGGAATATTTGTAAGTTCCAAAACTCCACACTTAGAAGAATTTTCAAGTGAAACCAGTCAATGTTAGCCTATGGAATGAAATTCAAGTTACTGGTAAGTACGGATAGAATTACTTTTCAGGATCAGTACTGGCCTTAAAGATTCATCACTGAGGTCTCTCCTGATCACAAGTGAGTGAATCGGAATTCGTAGTTCGGCTGATTTCAGAGGAATTTTTGTACGTTCCACAAATAGACACTTAGAAACTCTTCTGCTGACAACCACACAATGGATTCTTATGGAAGGAAATATAAGTTACTGGTAAGTACACTTAGAATTACTTTTCAGGGTCAGTGCTGGGCTAAAAGATGCAACACTGGGTTCTCTCCTGATAACAGGTGAGTACATCAGAATTCGTAGTTCGGCTGATTTTAGAGGCATATTTGTAAGTTCCAAAACTCCACACTTAGAAACTTTTCTGCTGAAAACCACACAATGGATTCCTATGGAAGGAAATACAAGTTACTGGTAAGTACGCTTAGATTTACTTTTCAGGGTCAGTGCTGGGCTAAAAGATGCAGCACTGGGTTCTGTCCTGATAACAGGTGAGTAAATCGTAATTCGTAGTTCGGCTGATTTGAGAGGAATATTTGTAAGTTCCAAAACTCCACACTTAGAAACTTTTCTGCTAAAACCACACAATGGATTACTATGGAAGGATATACAAATTACTGGTAAGTACGCTTAGAATTACTTTTCAGGGTCAGTGCTGGGCTAAAAGATGCAGCACTGGGTTCTCCATTGATAACATGTGAGTAAATCGGAATTCGTAGTTCAGCTGATTTTAGAGGATTATTTTAAAGTTCCAAAACACCACACTTAGAAGAATTTCCAAGTGAAACCAGTCAATGTTATCCTAAGAATGAAATTCAAGTTACTGGTAAGTACGATTAGAATTACTTTTCAGGATCAGTACTAGGCTTAAACATGCAGCACTGAGGTCTCTCCTGATAACAGGTGAGTAAATCGTAATTCCTAGTTCGGCTGATTTGAGAGGAATTTTTGTACGTTCCAAAAATCGACAAATAGAAACTTTTCTGCTGAAAACCACACAATGGATTCTTATGGAAGGAAATGCAAGTTACTGGTAAGTACACTTAGAATTACTTTTCAGGGTCAGTGCTGGGTTAAAAGATGCAACACTGGGCTCTCTCCTGATAACAGGTGAGTAAATCGGAATTCGTAGTTCGGCTGATTTTAGAGGCATATTTGTAAGTTCCAAAACTCCACACTTAGAAACCTTTCTGCTGAAAACCACACAATGGATTCCTATGGAAGGAAATACAAGTTACTGGTAAGTACGCTTAGATTTACTTTTCAGGGTCAGTGCTGGGCTAAAATATGCAGCACTGGGTTCTGTCCTGATAACAGGTGAGTAAATCGGAATTCGTAGTTCAGCTGATTTGAGAGGAATATTTGTAAGTTCCAAAACTCCACACTTAGAAACTTTTCTGCTGAAAACCACACAATGGATTACTACGGAAGGAAATACAAGTTACTGGTAAGTACGCTTAGAATTACTTTTCAGGGTCAGTGCTGGGCTAAAAGATGCAGCACTGAGTTCTCTCCTGATAACATGCGAGTAAATTGGAATTCGTAGTTCGGCTGATTTTAGAGGAATATTTGTAAGTTCCAAAACTCCACACTTAGAAGAATTTCCAAGTGAAACCAGTCAATGTTAGCCTATGGAATGAAATTCAAGTTACTGGTAAGTACGGTTAGAATTACTTTTCAGGGTCAGTGCTGGGCTAAAAGATGCAACACTGGGTTCTCTCCTGATAACAGGTGAGTAAATCAGAATTCGTAGTTCGGCTGATTTTAGAGGAATATTTGTAAGTTCCAAAACTCTACACTAAGAAACTTTTCTGCTGAAAACCACACAATGGATTCCTATAGAAGGAAATACAAGTTACTGGTAAGTACGCTTAAAATTACTTTTCAGGATCAGTAATGAGCTAATAGATGCAGCACTGAGGTCTCTCCTGATAACAGGTGAGTAAATCGGAATTCGTAGTTCGGCTGATTTTAGAGGAATATTTGTATGTTCCAAAACTCCACACTTAAAAGAATTTCCAAGTGAAACCAGTCAATGTTAGCCTATGGAATGAAATTCAAGTTACTGGTAAGTACGGTTAGAATTACTTTTCAGGGTCAGTGCTGGGCTAAAAGATGTAGCACTGAGGTCTCTCCTGATAACAGGTGAGTAAATCGGAATTCGTAGTTCGGCTGATTTTAGAGGAATTTTTGTACGTTCCAAAACTCCACACTTAAAAGAATTCCAAAGTGAAACCAGTCAATGTTAGCCTATGGAATGAAATTCAAGTTACTGGTAAGTATGCTTAGAATTACTTTTCAGGGTCAGTGCTGGGCTAAAAGATGCAGCACTGAGTTCTCTCCTGATAACATGCGAGTAAATTGGAATTCGTAGTTCGGCTGATTTTAGAGGAATATTTGTAAGTTCCAAAACTCCACACTTAGAAGAATTTCCAAGTGAAACCAGTCAATGTTAGCCTATGGAATGAAATTCAAGTTACTGGTAAGTACGGTTAGAATTACTTTTCAGGGTCAGTGCTGGGCTAAAAGATGCAACACTGGGTTCTCTCCTGATAACAGGTGAGTAAATCGGAATTCGTAGTTCGGCCGATTTTAGAGGAATATTTGTAAGTTCCAAAACTCCACACTTAGAAACTTTTCTGCTGAAAACCACACAATGGATTACTACGGAAGGAAATACAAGTTACTGGTAAGTACGCTTAGAATTACTTTTCAGGGTCAGTGCTGGGCTAAAAGATGCAGCACTGAGTTCTCTCCTGATAACATGCGAGTAAATTGGAATTCGTAGTTCGGCTGATTTTAGAGGAATATTTGTAAGTTCCAAAACTCCACACTTAGAAGAATTTCCAAGTGAAACCAGTCAATGTTAGCCTATGGAATGAAATTCAAGTTACTGGTAAGTACGGTTAGAATTACTTTTCAGGGTCAGTGCTGGGCTAAAAGATGCAACACTGGGTTCTCTCCTGATAACAGGTGAGTAAATCAGAATTCGTAGTTCGGCTGATTTTAGAGGAATATTTGTAAGTTCCAAAACTCTACACTAAGAAACTTTTCTGCTGAAAACCACACTATGGATTCCTATAGAAGGAAATACAAGTTACTGGTAAGTACGCTTAGAATTACTTTTCAGGATCAGTAATGAGCTAATAGATGCAGCACTGAGGTCTCTCCTGATAACAGGTGAGTAACCGGAATTCGTAGTTCGGCTGATTTTAGAGGAATATTTGTATGTTCCAAAACTCCACACTTAGAAGAATTTTCAAGTGAAACCAGTCAATGTTAGCCTATGGAATGAAATTCAAGTTATTGGTAAGTACGGTTAGAATTACTTTTCAGGATCAGTACTGGGCTTAAAGATGTAGCACTGAGGTCTCTCCTGATAACAGGTGAGTAAATCGGAATTCGTAGTTCGGCTGATTTTAGAGGAATTTTTGTACGTTCCAAAAATCGACACTTAGAAACTTTTCTGCTGAAAACCACACAATGGATTCTTATGGAAGGAAATACAAGTTACTGGTAAGTACGCTTCAAATTACTTTTCAGGGTCAGTGCTGGGCTAAAAGATGCAGCACTGGGATCTCTCTTGATAACAGGTGAGTAAATCAGAATTCGTAGTTCGGCTGATTTTGGAGAAATATTTGTAAGTTCCAAAACTCCACGCTTAGAAACTTTTCTGCTGAAAACCACACAATGGATTACTATGGAAGGAAATACAAGTTACTGGTAAGTACGCTTAGAATTACTTTTCAGAATCATTACTGGGCTTAAACATGCAGCACTGAGGTCTCTCCTGATAACAGGTGAGAAAATCGGAATTCGTAGTTTGGCTGATTTTAGAGGAATATTTGTAAGTTCCAAATCTCCACACTTAGAAGAATTTCCAAGTGAAACCAGTCAATGTTATCCTGTGGAATGAAATTCAAGTTACTGGTAAGTACGGATAGAATTACTTTTCAGGATCAGTACTGGGCTTAAACATGCAGCACTGAGGTCTCTCCTGATAACAGGTGAGTAAATCGTAATTTGTAGTTCGGCTGATTTTAGAGGAATTTTTGTACGTTCCAAAAATCGACACTTAGATACTTTTCTGCTGAAAACCACACAATGGCTTCCTATGGAAGGAAATACAAGTTACTGGTAAGTACGCTTCGAATTACTTTTCAGGGTCAGTGCTGGGCTAAAAGATGCAACACTGGGTTCTCTGCTGATAACAGGTGAGTAAATCGGAATTCATAGTTCGGCTGATTTTAGAGGCACATTTTTAAGTTCCAAAACTCCACACTTAGAAGAATTTCCAAGTGAAACCAGTCAATGTTAGCCTATGGAATGAAATTCAAGTTACTGGTAAGTACGGTTAGAATTACTTTTCAGGGTCAGTGCTGGGCTAAAAGATGCAACACTGGGTTCTCTCCTGATAACAGGTGAGTAAATCGGAATTCGTAGTTCGGCCGATTTTAGAGGAATATTTGTAAGTTCCAAAACTCCACACTTAGAAACTTTTCTGCTGAAAACCACAAAATGGATTACTATGGAAGGAAATACAAGTTACTGCTAAGTACGCTTAGAATTACTTTTCAGGGTCAGTGCTGGGCTAAAAGATGCAGCACTGAGTTCTCTCCTGATACCAAGTGAGTAAATCGGAATTCGTAGTTCGGCTGCTTTTAGAGGAATATTTGTAAGTTCCAAAACTCCACACTTAGAAGAATTTTCAAGTGAAACCAGTCAATGTTAGCCTATGGAATGAAATTCAAGTTACTGGTAAGTACGGATAGAATTACTTTTCAGGATCAGTACTGGCCTTAAAGATTCATCACTGAGGTCTCTCCTGATAACAAGTGAGTGAATCGGAATTCGTAGTTCGGCTGATTTCAGAGGAATTTTTGTACGTTCCACAAATAGACACTTAGAAACTCTTCTGCTGACAACCACACAATGGATTCTTATGGAAGGAAATATAAGTTACTAGTAAGTACACTTAGAATTACTTTTCAGGGTCAGTGCTGGGCTAAAAGATGCAACACTGGGTTCTCTCCTGATAACAGGTGAGTACATCAGAATTCGTAGTTCGGCTGATTTTAGAGGCATATTTGTAAGTTCCAAAACTCCACACTTAGAAACTTTTCTGCTGAAAACCACAAAATGGATTCCTATGGAAGGAAATACAAGTTACTGGTAAGTACGCTTAGATTTACTTTTCAGGGTCAGTGCTGGGCTAAAAGATGCAGCACTGGGTTCTGTCCTGATAACAGGTGAGTAAATCGTAATTCGTAGTTCGGCTGATTTGAGAGGAATATTTGTAAGTTCCAAAACTCCACACTTAGAAACTTTTCTGCTAAAACCACACAATGGATTACTATGGAAGGATATACAAATTACTGGTAAGTACGCTTAGAATTACTTTTCAGGGTCAGTGCTGGGCTAAAAGATGCAGCACTGGGTTCTCTCCTGATAACATGTGAGTAAATCGGAATTCGTAGTTCAGCTGATTTTAGAGGATTATTTTAAAGTTCCAAAACACCACACTTAGAAGAATTTCCAAGTGAAACCAGTCAATGTTATCCTAAGAATGAAATTCAAGTTACTGGTAAGTACGATTAGAATTACTTTTCAGGATCAGTACTAGGCTTAAACATGCAGCACTGAGGTCTCTCCTGATAACAGGTGAGTAAATCGGAATTCGTAGTTCGGCTGATTTGAGAGGAATTTTTGTACGTTCCAAAAATCGACACTTAAATACTTTTCTGCTCAAAACCACACAATGGTTTCCTATGGAAGGAAGTACAAGTTACTGGTAAGTACGCTTTGAATTACTTTTCAGGGTCAGTGGTGGGCTAAAAGTGCAGCACTGGGTTCTCTCCTGATAACAGGTGAGTAAATCGGAATTCGTAGTTTGGCTGATTTTAGAGGAATATTTGTAAGTTCCAAAACTCCACACTTAGAAACTTTTCTGCTGAAAACCACACAATGGATTTCTATGGAAGGAAATACAAGTTACTGGTAAGTGCACTTAGAATTACTTTTCAGGGTCAGTGCTGGGCTAAAAGATGCAGCACTGAGTTCTCTCATGATAACATGGGAGAAAATCGGAATTCGTACATCGGCTGATTTTAGAGGAATATTTTAAAGTTCCAAAACTCCACACTTGGAAACTTTTCTGCTGAAAACCACACAATGGATTCCTATGGAAGGAAATACAAGTTACTGGTAAGTATGCTTAGAATTACTTTTCAAGGTCAGTGCTGGGCTAAAAGTGCAGCACTGGGTTCTCTCCTGATAACAGATGAGTAAATCGGAATTCGTAGTTTGGCTGATTTTAGAGGAATATTTGTAAGTTCCAAAACTCCACACTTAGAAACATTTTCTGCTGAAAAACAACCAAATGGATTCTTATGGAAGGAAATACAAGTTACTGGTAAGTACGCTTAGATTTACTTTTCAGGGTCAGTGCTGGGCTAAAAGATGCAGCACTGGGTTCTGTCCTGATAACAGGTGAGTAAATCGTAATTCGTAGTTCGGCTGTTTTGAGAGGAATATTTGTAAGTTCCAAAACTCCACACTTAGAAACTTTTCTGCTAAAACCACACAATGGATTACTATGGAAGGAAAGACAAATTACTGGTAAGTACGCTTAGAATTACTTTTCAGGGTCAGTGCTGGGTTAAAAGATGCAGCACTGAGTTCTCTCCTGATAACATGGGAGTAAATCGGAATTCGTAGTTCAGCTGATTTTAGAGGAATATTTTAAAGTTACAAAACTCCACACTTAGAAGAATTTCCAAGTGAATTCAGTCAATGTTAGCCTATGGAATGAAATTCCAGTTACTGGTAAGTACGGTTAGAATTACTTTTCAGGATCAGTACTGGGCTTAAACATGCAGCACTGAGGTCTCTCCTGATAACAGGTGAGTAAATCGGAATTCGTAGTTCGGCTGATTTTAGAGGAATTTTTGTACGTTCCATAAATTGACACTTAGATATTTTTCTGCTGAAAACCACACAATGGTTTCATATGGAAGGAAATACAAGTTACTGGTAAGTACGCTTCGAATTACTTTTCAGGGTCAGTGCTGGGCTAAATAGATGCAGCACTGGGTTCTCTCTTGATAACAGGTGAGTAAATCGGAATTCGTAGTTCGGCTGATTTTAGAGGAATATTTGTAAGTTCCAAAACTCCACACTTAGAAACCTTTCTGCTGAAAACCACACAATGGCTTCCTATGGAAGGAAATACAAGTTACTGGTAAGTACGCTTCGAAGTACTTTTCAGGGTCAGTGCTGGGCTAAAAGATGCAACACTGGGTTCTCTGCTGATAACAGGTGAGTAAATCGGAATTCATAGTTCGGCTGATTTTAGAGGCACATTTTTAAGTTCCAAAACTCCACACTTCGAAACTTTTCTGCTGAAAACCACACAATGGATTCCTATGGAAGGAAATACAAGTTACTGGTAAGTACGCTTCGAAGTACTTTTCAGGGTCAGTGCTGGGCTAAAAGATTCATCACTGAGGTCTCTCCTGATAACAAGTGAGTGAATCGGAATTCGTAGTTCGGCTGATTTCAGAGGAATTTTTGTACGCTCCAAAAAT
The DNA here is from genome assembly GCF_964204655.1 of Triturus cristatus. Taxonomy (NCBI): domain Eukaryota; kingdom Metazoa; phylum Chordata; class Amphibia; order Caudata; family Salamandridae; genus Triturus; species Triturus cristatus. The sequence goes on along the minus strand of NC_140588.1, from coordinate 935,860,803 downwards.
CCACACTTAGAAACTTTTCGGCTGAAAACCACACAATGGATTCTTATGGAAGGAAATATAAGTTACTGGTAAGTACACTTAGAATTACTTTTCAGGGTCAGGGCTGGGCTAAAACATGCAACACCGGGTTCTCTCCTGATAAGAGGTGAGTACATCAGAATTCGTAGTTCGGCTGATTTTAGAGGCATATTTGTAAGTTCCAAATTTCCACACTTAGAAGCTTTTCTGCTGAAAACCACACAATGGATTCCTATGGAAGGAAATACAAGTTACTGGTAAGTACGCTTAGATTTACTTTTCAGGGTCAGTGCTGGGCTAAAAGATGCAGCACTGAGTTCTCTCCTGATAACATGCGAGTAAATTGGAATTCGTAGTTCGGCTGATTTTAGAGGAATATTTGTAATTTCCAAAACTCCACACTTAGAAGAATTTTCAAGTGAAACCAGTCAATGTTAGCCTATGGAATGAAATTCAAGTTACTGGTAAGTACGGATAGAATTACTTTTCAGGATCAGTACTGGGCTTAAACATGCAGCACTGAGGTCTCTCCTGATAACAGGTGAGTAAATCGGAATTCGTAGTTCGGCTGATTTTAGAGGAATTTTTGTACGTTCCAAAAATTGACACTTAGACATTTTTCTGCTGAAAACCACACAATGGTTTCCTATGGAAGGAAATACAAGTTACTGGTAAGTACACTTCGAATTACTTTTCAGGGTCAGTGCTGGGCTAAATAGATGCAGCACTGGGTTCTCTCTTGATAACAGGTGAGTAAATCGGAATTCGTAGTTCGGCTGATTTTGGAGGAATATTTGTAAGTTCCAAAACTCCACACTTAGAAACATTTCTGCTGAAAACCACACAATGGATTACTATGGAAGGAAATACAAGTTACTGGTAAGTACGCTTAGAATTACTTTTCAGGGTCAGTGCTGGGCTAAAAGATGCAGCACGGAGTTCTCTCCTGATAACATGGGAGTAAATCGGAATTCGTAGTTCAGCTGATTTTAGAGGAATATTTTAAAGTTCCAAAACACCACACTTAGAAGAATTTCCAAGTGAAACCAGTCAATGGTAGCCTATGGAAGGAAATTCAAGTTACTGGTAAGTACGGTTAGAATTACTTTTCAGGATCAGTACTGGCCTTAAAGATTCATCACTGAGGTCTCTCCTAATAACAGGTGAGTAAATCGGAATTCGTAGTTCGGCTGATTTCAGAGGAATTTTTGTACGTTCCACAAATAGACAAATAGAAACTTTTCTGCTGAAAACCACACAATGGATTCTTATGGAAGGAAATGCAAGTTACTGGTAAGTACACTTAGAATTACTTTTCAGGGTCAGTGCTGGGTTAAAAGATGCAACACTGGGCTCTCTCCTGATAACAGGTGAGTAAATCGGAATTCGTAGTTCGGCTGATTTTAGAGGCATATTTGTAAGTTCCAAAACTCAACACTTAGAAACCTTTCTGCTGAAAACCACACAATGGATTCCTATGGAAGGAAATACAAGTTACTGGTAAGTACGCTTAGATTTACTTTTCAGGGTCAGTGCTGGGCTAAAAGTGCAGCACTGGGTTCTCTCCTGATAACAGATGAGTAAATCGGAATTCGTAGTTTGGCTGATTTGAGAGGAATATTTGTAAGTTCCAAAACTCCACACTTAGAAACTTTTCTGCTGAAAACCACACAATGGATTACTACGGAAGGAAATACAAGTTACTGGTAAGTACGCTTAGAATTACTCTTCAGGGTCAGTGCTGGGCTAAAAGATGCAGCACTGAGTTCTCTCCTGATAACATGCGAGTAAATTGGAATTCGTAGTTCGGCTGATTTTAGAGGAATATTTGTAAGTTCCAAAACTCCGCACTTAGAAACATTTTCTGCTGAAAAACAACCAAATGGATTCCTATGGAAGGAAATACAAGTTACTGGTAAGTATGCTTAGAATTACTTTTCAAGGTCAGTGCTGGGCTAAAAGTGCAGCACTGGGTTCTCTCCTGATAACAGATGAGTAAATCGGAATTCGTAGTTTGGCTGATTTTAGAGGAATATTTGTAAGTTCCAAAACTCCGCACTTAGAAACATTTTCTGCTGAAAAACAACCAAATGGATTCTTATGGAAGGAAATACAAGTTACTGGTAAGTACGCTTAGATTTACATTTCAGGGTCAGTGCTGGGCTAAAAGATGCAACACTGGGTTCTGTCCTGATAACAGGTGAGTAAATCATAATTTGTAGTTCGGCTGTTTTGAGAGGAATATTTGTAAGTTCCAAAACTCCACACTTAGAAACTTTTCTGCTAAAACCACACAATGGATTACTATGGAAGGAAATACAAATTACTGGTAAGTACGCTTAGAATTACTTTTCAGGGTCAGTGCTGGGTTAAAAGATGCAGCACTGAGTTCTCTCCTGATAACATGGGAGTAAATCGGAATTCGTAGTTCAGCTGATTTTAGAGGAATATTTTAAAGTTACAAAACTCCACACTTAGAAACATTTTCTGCTGAAAAACAACCAAATGGATTCCTATGGAAGAAAATACAAGTTACTGGTAAGTACGCTTAGAATTACTTTTCAGGGTCAGTGCTGGGCTAAAAGATGCAGCACTGAGTTCTCTCCTGATAACATGCGAGTAAATTGGAATTCGTAGTTCGGCTGATTTTAGAGGAATATTTGTAAGTTCCAAAACTCCGCACTTAGAAACATTTTCTGCTGAAAAACAACCAAATGGATTCCTATGGAAGGAAATACAAGTTACTGGTAAGTATGCTTAGAATTACTTTTCAAGGTCAGTGCTGGGCTAAAAGTGCAGCACTGGGTTCTCTCCTGATAACAGATGAGTAAATCGGAATTCGTAGTTTGGCTGATTTTAGAGGAATATTTGTAAGTTCCAAAACTCCGCACTTAGAAACATTTTCTGCTGAAAAACAACCAAATGGATTCTTATGGAAGGAAATACAAGTTACTGGTAAGTACGCTTAGATTTACATTTCAGGGTCAGTGCTGGGCTGAAAGATGCAGCACTGTGTTCTGTCCTGATAACAGGTAAGTAAATCATAATTCGTAGTTCGGCTGTTTTGAGAGGAATATTTGTAAGTTCCAAAACTCCACACTTAGAAACTTTTCTGCTAAAACCACACAATGGATTACTATGGAAGGAAATACAAATTACTGGTAAGTACGCTTAGAATTACTTTTCAGGGTCAGTGCTGGGTTAAAAGATGCAGCACTGAGTTCTCTCCTGATAACATGGGAGTAAATCGGAATTCGTAGTTCAGCTGATTTTAGAGGAATATTTTAAAGTTACAAAACTCCACACTTAGAAGAATTTCCAAGTGAATTCAGTCAATGTTAGCCTATGGAATGAAATTCCAGTTACTGGTAAGTACGGTTAGAATTACTTTTCAGGATCAGTACTGGGCATAAAGATGTAGCACTGAGGTCTCTCCTGATAACAGGTGAGTAAATCGGAATTCGTAGTTTGGCTGATTTTAGAGGAATTTTTGTACGTTCCAAAAATCGACACTTAGATACTTTTCTGCTGAAAACCACACAATGGCTTCCTATGGAAGGAAATACAAGTTACTGGTAAGTACGCTTAGAATTACTTTTCAGGATCAGTAATGAGCTAATAGATGCAGCACTGAGGTCTCTCCTGATAACAGGTGAGTAAATCGGAATTCGTAGTTCGGCTGATTTTAGAGGAATATTTGTAAGTTCCAAATCTCCACACTTAGAAGAATTTCCAAGTGAAACCAGTCAATGTTATCCTGTGGAATGAAATTCAAGTTACTGGTAAGTACGGATAGAATTACTTTTCAGGATCAGTACTGGGCTTAAACATGCAGCACTGAGGTCTCTCCTGATAACAGGTGAGTAAATCGTAATTTGTAGTTCGGCTGATTTTAGAGGAATTTTTGTACGTTCCAAAAATCGACACTTAGATACTTTTCTGCTGAAAACCACACAATGGCTTCCTATGGAAGGAAATACAAGTTAGTGGTAAGTACGCTTCGAATTACTTTTCAGGGTCAGTGCTGGGCTAAAAGATGCAACACTGGGTTCTCTGCTGATAACAGGTGAGTAAATCGGAATTCATAGTTCGGCTGATTTTAGAGGCACATTTTTAAGTTCCAAAACTCCACACTTAGAAACTTTTCTGCTGAAAACCACACAATGGATTCCTACGGAAGGAAATACAAGTTACTGGTAAGTATGCTTAGAATTACTTTTCAGGGTCAGTGCTGGGCTAAAAGATGAAGCACTGAGTTCTCTCCTGATAACATGCGAGTAAATTGGAATTCGTAGTTCGGCTGATTTTAGAGGAATATTTGTAAGTTCCAAAACTCCACACTTAGAAGAATTTCCAAGTGAAACCAGTCAATGTTAGCCTATGGAATGAAATTCAAGTTACTGGTAAGTACGGTTAGAATTACTTTTCAGGGTCAGTGCTGGGCTAAAAGATGCAACACTGGGTTCTCTCCTGATAACAGGTGAGTAAAACGGAATTCGTAGTTCGGCCGATTTTAGAGGAATATTTGTAAGTTCCAAAACTCCACACTTAGAAACTTTTCTGCTGAAAACCACAAAATGGATTACTATGGAAGGAAATACAAGTTACTGCTAAGTACGCTTAGAATTACTTTTCAGGGTCAGTTCTGGGCTAAAAGATGCAGCACTGAGTTCTCTCCTGATACCATGTGAGTAAATCGGAATTCGTAGTTCGGCGGATTTTAGAAGAATATTTGTAAGTTCCAAAACTCCACACTTAGAAGAATTTTCAAGTGAAACCAGTCAATGTTAGCCTATGGAATGAAATTCAAGTTACTGGTAAGTACAGATAGAATTACTTTTCAGGATCAGTACTGGCCTTAAAGATTCATCACTGAGGTCTCTCCTGATAACAAGTGAGTGAATCGGAATTGGTAGTTCGGCTGATTTCAGAGGAATTTTTGTACGTTCCACAAATAGACACTTAGAAACTCTTCTGCTGACAACCACACAATGGATTCTTATGGAAGGAAATATAAGTTACTGGTAAGTACACTTAGAATTACTTTTCAGGGTCAGTGCTGGGCTAAAAGATGCAACACTGGGTTCTCTCCTGATAACAGGTGAGTACATCAGAATTCGTAGTTCGGCTGATTTTAGAGGCATATTTGTAAGTTCCAAAACTCAACACTTAGAAACTTTTCTGCTGAAAACCACACAATGGATTCCTATGGAAGGAAATACAAGTTACTGGTAAGTACGCTTAGATTTACTTTTCAGGGTCAGTGCTGGGCTAAAAGATGCAGCACTGGGTTCTGTCCTGATAACAGGTGAGTAAATCGTAATTCGTAGTTCGGCTGATTTGAGAGGAATATTTGTAAGTTCCAAAACTCCACACTTAGAAACTTTTCTGCTAAAACCACACAATGGATTACTATGGAAGGATATACAAATTACTGGTAAGTATGCTTAGAATTACTTTTCAGGGTCAGTGCTGGGCTAAAAGATGCAGCACTGGGTTCTCTCCTGATAACATGTGAGTAAATCGGAATTCGCAGTTCAGCTGATTTTAGAGGATTATTTTAAAGTTCCAAAACACCACACTTAGAAGAATTTCCAAGTGAAACCAGTCAATGTTATCCTAAGAATGAAATTCAAGTTACTGGTAAGTACGATTAGAATTACTTTTCAGGATCAGTACTAGGCTTAAATATGCAGCACTGAGGTCTCTCCTGATAAAAGGTGAGTAAATCGGAATTCGTAGTTCGGCTGATTTGAGAGGAATTTTTGTACGTTCCAAAAATCGACACTTAAATACTTTTCTGCTCAAAACCACACAATGGTTTCCTATGGAAGGAAGTACAAGTTACTGGTAAGTACGCTTTGAATTACATTTCAGGGTCAGTGGTGGGCTAAAAGTGCAGCACTGGGTTCTCTCCTGATAACAGGTGAGTAAATCGGAATTCGTAGTTTGGCTGATTTTAGAGGAATATTTGTAAGTTCCAAAACTCCACACTTAGAAACTTTTCTGCTGAAAACCACACAATGGATTTCTATGGAAGGAAATACAAGTTACTGGTAAGTACACTTAGAATTACTTTTCAGGGTCAGTGTTGGGCTAAAAGATGCAGCACTGAGTTCTCTCATGATAACATGGGAGTAAATCGGAATTCGTACATCGGCTGATTTTAGAGGAATATTTTAAAGTTCCAAAACTCCACACTTGGAAACTTTTCTGCTGAAAACCACACAATGGATTCCTATGGAAGGAAATACAAGTTACTGGTAAGTATGCTTAGAATTACTTTTCAAGGTCAGTGCTGGGCTAAAAGTGCAGCACTGGGTTCTCTCCTGATAACAGATGAGTAAATCGGAATTCGTAGTTTGGCTGATTTTAGAGGAATATTTGTAAGTTCCAAAACTCCACACTTAGAAACATTTTCTGCTGAAAAACAACCAAATAGATTCTTATGGAAGGAAATACAAGTTACTGGTAAGTACGCTTAGATTTACTTTTCAGGGTCAGTGCTGGGCTAAAAGATGCAGCACTGGGTTCTGTCCTGATAACAGGTGAGTAAATCGTAATTCGTAGTTCGGCTGTTTTGAGAGGAATATTTGTAAGTTCCAAAACTCCACACTTAGAAACTTTTCTGCTAAAACCACACAATGGATTACTATGGAAGGAAATACAAGTTACTGCTAAGTACGCTTAGAATTACTTTTCAGGGTCAGTGCTGGGCTAAAAGATGCAGCACTGAGTTCTCTCCTGATACCATGTGAGTAAATCGGAATTCGTAGTTCGGCTGATTTTAGAGGAATATTTGTAAGTTCCAAAACTCCACACTTAGAAGAATTTCCAAGTGAATTCAGTCAATGTTATCCTATGGAATGAAATTCAAGTTACTGGTAAGTACGGATAGAATTACTTTTCAGGATCAGTACTGGCCTTAAAGATTCATCACTGAGGTCTCTCCTGATAACAAGTGAGTGAATCGGAATTCGTAGTTCGGCTGATTTCAGAGGAATTTTTGTACGTTCCACAAATAGACACTTAGAAACTCTTCTGCTGACAACCACACAATGGATTCTTATGGAAGGAAATATAAGTTACTGGTAAGTACACTTAGAATTACTTTTCAGGGTCAGTGCTGGGCTAAAAGATGCAACACTGGGTTCTCTCCTGATAACAGGTGAGTACATCAGAATTCGTAGTTCGGCTGATTTTAGAGGCATATTTGTAAGTTCCAAAACTCCACACTTAGAAACTTTTCTGCTGAAAACCACACAATGGATTCCTATGGAAGGAAATACAAGTTACTGGTAAGTACGCTTAGATTTACTTTTCAGGGTCAGTGCTGGGCTAAAAGATGCAGCACTGGGTTCTGTCCTGATAACAGGTGAGTAAATCGTAATTCGTAGTTCGGCTAATTTGAGAGGAATATTTGTAAGTTCCAAAACTCCACACTTAGAAACTTTTCTGCTAAAACCACACAATGGATTACTATGGAAGGATATACAAATTACTGGTAAGTACGCTTAGAATTACTTTTCAGGGTCAGTGCTGGGCTAAAAGATGCAGCACTGGGTTCTCTCCTGATAACATGTGAGTAAATCGGAATTCGTAGTTCAGCTGATTTTAGAGGATTATTTTAAAGTTCCAAAACACCACACTTAGAAGAATTTCCAAGTGAAACCAGTCAATGTTATCCTAAGAATGAAATTCAAGTTACTGGTAAGTACGATTAGAATTACTTTTCAGGATCAGTACTAGGCTTAAACATGCAGCACTGAGGTCTCTCCTGATAACAGGTGAGTAAATCGGAATTCGTAGTTCGGCTGATTTGAGAGGAATTTTTGTACGTTCCAAAAATCGACACTTAAATACTTTTCTGCTCAAAACCACACAATGGTTTCCTATGGAAGGAAGTACAAGTTACTGGTAAGTACGCTTTGAATTACTTTTCAGGGTCAGTGGTGGGCTAAAAGTGCAGCACTGGGTTCTCTCCTGATAACAGGTGAGTAAATCGGAATTCGTAGTTTGGCTGATTTTAGAGGAATATTTGTAAGTTCCAAAACTCCACACTTAGATACTTTTCTGCTGAAAACCACACAATGGATTTCTATGGAAGGAAATACAAGTTACTGGTAAGTACACTTAGAATTACTTTTCAGGGTCAGTGCTGGGCTAAAAGATGCAGCACTGAGTTCTCTCATGATAACATGGGAGTAAATCGGAATTCGTACATCGGCTGATTTTAGAGGAATATTTTAAAGTTCCAAAACTCCACACTTGGAAACTTTTCTGCTGAAAACCACACAATGGATTCCTATGGAAGGAAATACAAGTTACTGGTAAGTATGCTTAGAATTACTTTTCAAGGTCAGTGCTGGGCTAAAAGTGCAGCACTGGGTTCTCTCCTGATAACAGATGAGTAAATCGAAATTCGTAGTTTGGCTGATTTTAGAGGAATATTTGTAAGTTCCAAAACTCCACACTTAGAAACATTTTCTGCTGAAAAACAACCAAATGGATTCTTATGGAAGGAAATACAAGTTACTGGTAAGTACGCTTAGATTTACTTTTCAGGGTCAGTGCTGGGCTAAAAGATGCAGCACTGGGTTCTGTCCTGATAACAGGTGAGTGAATCGTAATTCGTAGTTCGGCTGATTTGAGAGGAATATTTGTAAGTTCCAAAACTCCACACTTAGAAACTTTTCTGCTAAAACCATACAATGGATTACTATGGAAGGATATACAAATTACTGGTAAGTACGCTTAGAATTACTTTTCAGGGTCAGTGCTGGGCTAAAAGATGCAGCACTGGGTTCTCTCCTGATAACATGTGAGTAAATCGGAATTCGTAGTTCAGCTGATTTTAGAGGATTATTTTAAAGTTCCAAAACACCACACTTAGAAGAATTTCCAAGTGAAACCAGTCAATGTTATCCTAAGAATGAAATTCAAGTTACTGGTAAGTACGATTAGAATTACTTTTCAGGATCAGTACTAGGCTTAAACATGCAGCACTGAGGTCTCTCCTGATAACAGGTGAGTAAATCGGAATTCGTAGTTCGGCTGATTTGAGAGGAATTTTTGTACGTTCCAAAAATCGACACTTAAATACTTTTCTGCTCAAAACCACACAATGGTTTCCTATGGAAGGAAGTACAAGTTACTGGTAAGTACGCTTTGAATTACTTTTCAGGGTCAGTGGTGGGCTAAAAGTGCAGCACTGGGTTCTCTCCTGATAACAGGTGAGTAAATCGGAATTCGTAGTTTGGCTGATTTTAGAGGAATATTTGTAAGTTCCAAAACTCCACACTTAGATACTTTTCTGCTGAAAACCACACAATGGATTTCTATGGAAGGAAATACAAGTTACTGGTAAGTACACTTAGAATTACTTTTCAGGGTCAGTGCTGGGCTAAAAGATGCAGCACTGAGTTCTCTCATGATAACATGGGAGTAAATCGGAATTCGTACATCGGCTGATTTTAGAGGAATATTTTAAAGTTCCAAAACTCCACACTTGGAAACTTTTCTGCTGAAAACCACACAATGGATTCCTATGGAAGGAAATACAAGTTACTGGTAAGTATGCTTAGAATTACTTTTCAAGGTCAGTGCTGGGCTAAAAGTGCAGCACTGGGTTCTCTCCTGATAACAGATGAGTAAATCGAAATTCGTAGTTTGGCTGATTTTAGAGGAATATTTGTAAGTTCCAAAACTCCACACTTAGAAACATTTTCTGCTGAAAAACAACCAAATGGATTCTTATGGAAGGAAATACAAGTTACTGGTAAGTACGCTTAGATTTACTTTTCAGGGTCAGTGCTGGGCTAAAAGATGCAGCACTGGGTTCTGTCCTGATAACAGGTGAGTGAATCGTAATTCGTAGTTCGGCTGTTTTGAGAGGAATATTTGTAAGTTCCAAAACTCCACACTTAGAAACTTTTCTGCTAAAACCACACAATGGATTACTATGGAAGGAAATACAAATTACTGGTAAGTACGCTTAGAATTACTTTTCAGGGTCAGTGCTGGGTTAAAAGATGCAGCACTGAGTTCTCTCCTGATAACATGGGAGTAAATCGGAATTCGTAGTTCAGCTGATTTTAGAGGAATATTTTAAAGTTACAAAACTCCACACTTAGAAGAATTTCCAAGTGAATTCAGTCAATGTTAGCCTATGGAATGAAATTCCAGTTACTGGTAAGTACGGTTAGAATTACTTTTCAGGATCAGTACTGGGCTTAAAGATGTAGCACTGAGGTCTCTCCTGATAACAGGTGAGTAAATCGGAATTCGTAGTTTGGCTGATTTTAGAGGAATTTTTGTACATTCCAAAAATCGACACTTAGATACTTTTCTGCTGAAAACCACACAATGGCTTCCTATGGAAGGAAATACAAGTTACTGGTAAGTACGCTTAGAATTACTTTTCAGGATCAGTAATGAGCTAATAGATGCAGCACTGAGGTCTCTCCTGATAACAGGTGAGTAAATCGGAATTCGTAGTTCGGCTGATTTTAGAGGAATATTTGTAAGTTCCAAATCTCCACACTTAGAAGAATTTCCAAGTGAAACCAGTCAATGTTATCCTGTGGAATGAAATTCAAGTTACTGGTAGGTACGGATAGAATTACTTTTCAGGATCAGTACTGGGCTTAAACATGCAGCACTGAGGTCTCTCCTGATAACAGGTGAGTAAATCGTAATTTGTAGTTCGGCTGATTTTAGAGGAATTTTTGTACGTTCCAAAAATCGACACTTAGATACTTTTCTGCTGAAAACCACACAATGGCTTCCTATGGAAGGAAATACAAGTTACTGGTAAGTACGCTTCGAATTACTTTTCAGGGTCAGTGCTGGGCTAAAAGATGCAACACTGGGTTCTCTGCTGATAACAGGTGAGTAAATCGGAATTCATAGTTCGGCTGATTTTAGAGGCACATTTTTAAGTTCCAAAACTCCACACTTAGAAACTTTTCTGCTGAAAACCACACAATGGATTCCTACGGAAGGCAATACAAGTTACTGGTAAGTATGCTTAGAATTACTTTTCAGGGTCAGTGCTGGGCTAAAAGATGCAGCACTGAGTTCTCTCCTGATAACATGCGAGTAAATTGGAATTCGTAGTTCGGCTGATTTTAGAGGAATATTTGTAAGTTCCAAAACTCCACACTTAGAAGAATTTCCAAGTGAAACCAGTCAATGTTAGCCTATGGAATGAAATTCAAGTTACTGGTAAGTACGGATAGAATTACTTTTCAGGATCAGTACTGGCCTTAAAGATTCATCACTGAGGTCTCTCCTGATAACAAGTGAGTGAATCGGAATTCGTAGTTCGGCTGATTTCAGAGGAATTTTTGTACGTTCCACAAATAGACACTTAGAAACTCTTCTGCTGACAACCACACAATGGATTCTTATGGAAGGAAATATAAGTTACTGGTAAGTACACTTAGAATTACTTTTCAGGGTCAGTGCTGGGCTAAAAGATGCAACACTGGGTTCTCTCCTGATAACAGGTGAGTACATCAGAATTCGTAGTTCGGCTGATTTTAGAGGCATATTTGTAAGTTCCAAAACTCCACACTTAGAAACTTTTCTGCTGAAAACCACACAATGGATTCCTATGGAAGGAAATACAAGTTACTGGTAAGTACGCTTAGATTTACTTTTCAGGGTCAGTGCTGGGCTAAAAGATGCAGCACTGGGTTCTGTCCTGATAAGAGGTGAGTAAATCGTAATTCGTAGTTCGGCTGATTTGAGAGGAATATTTGTAAGTTCCAAAACTCCACACTTAGAAACTTTTCTGCTAAAACCACACAATGGATTACTATGGAAGGATATACAAATTACTGGTAAGTACGCTTAGAATTACTTTTCAGGGTCAGTGCTGGGCTAAAAGATGCAGCACTGGGTTCTCTCCTGATAACATGTGAGTAAATCGGAATTCGTAGTTCAGCTGATTTTAGAGGATTATTTTAAAGTTCCAAAACACCACACTTAGAAGAATTTCCAAGTGAAACCAGGCAATGTTATCCTAAGAATGAAATTCAAGTTACTGGTAAGTACGATTAGAATTACTTTTCAGGATCAGTACTAGGCTTAAACATGCAGCACTGAGGTCTCTCCTGATAACAGGTGAGTAAATCGGAATTCGTAGTTCGGCTGATTTGAGAGGAATTTTTGTACGTTCCAAAAATCGACACTTAAATACTTTTCTGCTCAAAACCACACAATGGTTTCCTATGGAAGGAAGTACAAGTTACTGGTAAGTACGCTTTGAATTACTTTTCAGGGTCAGTTGTGGGCTAAAAGTGCAGCACTGGGTTCTCTCCTGATAACAGGTGAGTAAATCGGAATTCGTAGTTTGGCTGATTTTAGAGGAATATTTGTAAGTTCCAAAACTCCACACTTAGAAACTTTTCTGCTGAAAACCACACAATGGATTTCGATGGAAGGAAATACAAGTTACTGGTAAGTACACTTAGAATTACTTTTCAGGGTCAGTGCTGGGCTAAAAGATGCAGCACTGAGTTCTCTCATGATAACATGGGAGTAAATCGGAATTCGTACATCGGCTGATTTTAGAGGAATATTTTAAAGTTCCAAAACTCCACACTTGGAAACTTTTCTGCTGAAAACCACACAATGGATTCCTATGGAAGGAAATACAAGTTACTGGTAAGTATGCTTAGAATTACTTTTCAAGGTCAGTGCTGGGCTAAAAGTGCAGCACTGGGTTCTCTCCTGATAACAGATGAGTAAATCGGAATTCGTAGTTTGGCTGATTTTAGAGGAATATTTGTAAGTTCCAAAACTCCACACTTAGAAACATTTTCTGCTGAAAAACAACCAAATGGATTCTTATGGAAGGAAATACAAGTTACTGGTAAGTACGCTTAGATTTACTTTTCAGGGTCAGTGCTGGGCTAAAAGATGCAGCACTGGGTTCTGTCCTGATAACAGGTGAGTAAATCGTAATTCGTAGTTCGGCTGTTTTGAGAGGAATATTTGTAAGTTCCAAAACTCCACACTTAGAAACTTTTCTGCTAAAACCACACAATGGATTACTATGGAAGGAAATACAAATTACTGGTAAGTACGCTTAGAATTACTTTTCAGGGTCAGTGCTGGGTTAAAAGATGCAGCACTGAGTTCTCTCCTGATAACATGGGAGTAAATCGGAATTCGTAGTTCAGCTGATTTTAGAGGAATATTTTAAAGTTACAAAACTCCACACTTAGAAGAATTTCCAAGTGAATTCAGTCAATGTTAGCCTATGGAATGAAATTCCAGTTACTGGTAAGTACGGTTAGAATTACTTTTCAGGATCAGTACTGGGCTTAAACATGCAGCACTGAGGTCTCTCCTGATAACAGGTGAGAAAATCGGAATTCGTAGTTCGGCTGATTTTAGAGGAATTTTTGTACGTTCCATAAATTGACACTTAGATATTTTTCTGCTGAAAACCACACAATGGTTTCCTATGGAAGGAAATACAAGTTACTGGTAAGTACGCTTCGAATTACTTTTCAGGGTCAGTGCTGGGCTAAATAGATGCAGCACTGGGTTCTCTCTTGATAACAGGTGAGTAAATCGGAATTCGTAGTTCGGCTGATTTTAGAGGAATATTTGTAAGTTCCAAAACTCCACACTTAGAAACCTTTCTGCTGAAAACCACACAATGGCTTCCTATCGAAGGAAATACAAGTTACTGGTAAGTACGCTTCAAAGTACTTTTCAGGGTCAGTGCTGGGCTAAAAGATGCAACACTGGGTTCTCTGCTGATAACAGGTGAGTAAATCGGAATTCATAGTTCGGCTGATTTTAGAGGCACATTTTTAACTTCCAAAACTCCACACTTCGAAACTTTTCTGCTGAAAACCACACAATGGATTCCTATGGAAGGAAATACAAGTTACTGGTAAGTACGCTTGGAATTACTTTTCAGGGTCAGTGCAGGGCTAAAAGATGCAGCACTGGGTTCTCTCCTGATAACAGGTGAGTAAATCGGAATTCGTAGTTCGGCCGATTTTAGAGGAATATTTGTAAGTTCCAAAACTCCACACTTAGAAACTTTTCTGCTGAAAACCACACAATGGATTACTATGGAAGGAAATATAAGTTACTGGTAAGTACGCTTAGAATTACTTTTCAGGGTCAGTGCTGGGCTAAAAGATGCAGCACTGAGTTCTCTCCTGATATCATGTGAGTAAATCGGAATTCGTAGTTCGGCTGATTTTAGAGGAATATTTGTAAGTTCCAAAACTCCACACTTAGAAGAATTTTCAAGTGAAACCAGTCAATGTTAGCCTATGGAATGAAATTCAAGTTACTGGTAAGTACGGATAGAATTACTTTTCAGGATCAGTACTGGCCTTAAAGATTCATCACTGAGGTCTCTCCTGATAACAAGTGAGTGAATCGTAATTCGTAGTTCGTCTGATTTCAGAGGAATTTTTGTACGTTCCAAAAATCCACACTTAGAAACTTTTCGGCTGAAAACCACACAAAGGATTCTTATGGAAGGAAATATAAGTTACTGGTAAGTACACTTAGAATTACTTTTCAGGGTCAGTGCTGGGCTAAAACATGCAACACCGGGTTCTCTCCTGATAAGAGGTGAGTACATCAGAATTCGTAGTTCGGCTGATTTTAGAGGCATATTTATAAGTTCCAAATTTCCACACTTAGAAACTTTTCTGCTGAAAACCACACAATGGATTCCTATGGAAGGAAATACAAGTTACTGGTAAGTACGCTTAGATTTACTTTTCAGGGTCAGTGCTGGGCTAAAAGATGCAGCACTGAGTTCTCTCCTGATAACATGCGAGTAAATTGGAATTCGTAGTTCGGCTGATTTTAGAGGAATATTTGTAATTTCCAAAACTCCACACTTAGAAGAATTTTCAAGTGAAACCAGTCAATGTTAGCCTATGGAATGAAATTCAAGTTACTGGTAAGTACGGATAGAATTACTTTTCAGGATCAGTACTGGGCTTAAACATGCAGCACTGAGGTCTCTCCTGATAACAGGTGAGTAAATCGGAATTCGTAGTTCGGCTGATTTTAGAGGAATTTTTGTACGTTCCAAAAATTGACACTTAGACATTTTTCTGCTGAAAACCACACAATGGTTTCCTATGGAAGGAAATACAAGTTACTGGTAAGTACACTTCGAATTACTTTTCAGGGTCAGTGCTGGGCTAAATAGATGCAGCACTGGGTTCTCTCTTGATAACAGGTGAGTAAATCGGAATTCGTAGTTCGGCTGATTTTGGAGGAATATTTGTAAGTTCCAAAACTCCACACTTAGAAACTTTTCTGCTGAAAACCACACAATGGATTACTATGGAAGGAAATACAAGTTACTGGTAAGTACGCTTAGAATTACTTTTCAGGGTCAGTGCTGGGCTAAAAGATGCAGCACGGAGTTCTCTCCTGATAACATGTGAGTAAATCGGAATTCGTAGTTCAGCTGATTTTAGAGGAATATTTTAAAGTTCCAAAACACCACACTTAGAAGAATTTCCAAGTGAAACCAGTCAATGGTAGCCTATGGAAGGAAATTCAAGTTACCGGTAAGTACGGTTAGAATTACTTTTCAGGATTAGTACTGGCCTTAAAGATTCATCACTGAGGTCTCTCCTAATAACAGGTGAGTAAATCGGAATTCGTAGTTCGGCTGATTTCAGAGGAATTTTTGTACGTTCCACAAATAGACAAATAGAAACTTTTCTGCTGAAAACCACACAATGGATTACTACGGAAGGAAATACAAGTTACTGGTAAGTACGCTTAGAATTACTTTTCAGGGTCAGTGCTGGGCTAAAAGATGCAGCACTGAGTTCTCTCCTGATAACATGCGAGTAAATTGGAATTCGTAGTTCGGCTGATTTTAGAGGAATATTTGTAAGTTCCAAAACTCCGCACTTAGAAACATTTTCTGCTGAAAAACAACCAAATGGATTCCTATGGAAGGAAATACAAGTTACTGGTAAGTATGCTTAGAATTACTTTTCAAGGTCAGTGCTGGGCTAAAAATGCAGCACTGGGTTCTCTCCTGATAACAGATGAGTAAATCGGAATTCGTAGTTTGGCTGATTTTAGAGGAATATTTGTAAGTTCCAAAACTCCGCACTTAGAAACATTTTCTGCTGAAAAACAACCAAATGGATTCTTATGGAAGGAAATACAAGTTACTGGTAAGTACGCTTAGATTTACATTTCAGGGTCAGTGCTGGGCTAAAAGATGCAGCACTGGGTTCTGTCCTGATAACAGGTGAGTAAATCATAATTCGTAGTTCGGCTGTTTTGAGAGGAATATTTGTAAGTTCCAAAACTCCACACTTAGAAACTTTTCTGCTAAAACCACACAATGGATTACTATGGAAGGAAATACAAATTACTGGTAAGTACGCTTAGAATTACTTTTCAGGGTCAGTGCTGGGTTAAAATATGCAGCACTGAGTTCTCTCCTGATAACATGGGAGTAAATCGGAATTCGTAGTTCAGCTGATTTTAGAGGAATATTTTAAAGTTACAAAACTCCACACTTAGAAGAATTTCCAAGTGAATTCAGTCAATGTTAGCCTATGGAATGAAATTCCAGTTACTGGTAAGTACGGTTAGAATTACTTTTCAGGATCAGTACTGGGCTTAAAGATGTAGCACTGAGGTCTCTCCTGATAACAGGTGAGTAAATCGGAATTCGTAGTTTGGCTGATTTTAGAGGAATTTTTGTACGTTCCAAAAATCAACACTTAGAAACGTTTCTACTGAAAACCACACAATGGATTCTTATGGAAGGAAATACAAGTTACTGGTAAGTACGCTTCGAATTACTTTTCAGGGTCAGTGCTGGGCTAAAAGATGCAGCACTGGGTTCTCTCTTGATAACAGGTGAGTAAATCGGAATTCGTAGTTCGGCTGATTTTGGAGGAATATTTGTAAGTTCCAAAACTCCACACTTAGAAACTTTTCTGCTGAAAACCACACAATGGATTCTTATGGAAGGAAATACAAGTTACTGGTAAGTACGCTTCGAATTACTTTTCAGGGTCAGTGCTGGGTAAAAGATGCAGCACTGAGTTCTCTCCTGATAACATGGGAGTAAATCGGAATTCGTAGTTCAGCTGATTTTAGAGGAATATTTTAAAGTTACAAACCTCCACACTTAGAAGAATTTCCAAGTGAATTCAGTCAATGTTAGCCTATGGAATGAAATTCCAGTTACTGGTAAGTACGGTTAGAATTACTTTTCAGGATCAGTACTGGGCTTAAAGATGTAGCACTGAGGTCTCTCCTGATAACAGGTGAGTAAATCGGAATTCGTAGTTTGGCTGATTTTAGAGGAATTTTTGTACGTTCCAAAAATCAACACTTAGAAACGTTTCTACTGAAAACCACACAATGGATTCTTATGGAAGGAAATACAAGTTACTGGTAAGTACGCTTCGCATTACTTTTCAGGGTCAGTGCTGGGCTAAAAGATGCAGCACTGGGTTCTCTCTTGATAACAGGTGAGTAAATCGGAATTCGTATTTCGGCTGATTTTGGAGGAATATTTGTAAGTTCCAAAACTCCACACTTAGAAACTTTTCTGCTGAAAACCACACAATGGATTCTTATGGAAGGAAATACAAGTTACTGGTAAGTACGCTTCGAATTACTTTTCAGGGTCAGTGCTGGGTAAAAGATGCAGCACTGAGTTCTCTCCTGATAACATGGGAGTAAATCGGAATTCGTAGTTCAGCTGTTTTGAGAGTAATATTTGTAAGTTCCAAAACTCCACACTTAGAAACTTTTCTGCTAAAACCACACAATGGATTACTATGGAAGGAAATACAAATTACTGGTAAGTACGCTTAGAATTACTTTTCAGGGTCAGTGCTGGGTTAAAAGATGCAGCACTGAGTTCTCTCCTGATAACATGGGAGTAAATCGGAATTCGTAGTTCAGCTGATTTTAGAGGAATATTTTAAAGTTACAAAACTCCACACTTAGAAGAATTTCCAAGTGAATTCAGTCAATGTTAGCCTATGGAATGAAATTCCAGTTACTGGTAAGTACGGTTAGAATTACTTTTCAGGATCAGTACTGGGCTTAAAGATGTAGCACTGAGGTCTCTCCTGATAACAGGTGAGTAAATCGGAATTCGTAGTTTGGCTGATTTTAGAGGAATTTTTGTACGTTCCAAAAATCAACACTTAGAAACGTTTCTACTGAAAACCACACAATGGATTCTTATGGAAGGAAATACAAGTTACTGGTAAGTACGCTTCGAATTACTTTTCAGGGTCAGTGCTGGGCTAAAAGATGCAGCACTGGGTTCTCTCTTGATAACAGGTGAGTAAATCGGAATTCGTAGTTCGGCTGATTTTGGAGGAATATTTGTAAGTTCCAAAACTCCACACTTAGAAACTTTTCTGCTGAAAAGCACACAATGGATTCTTATGGAAGGAAATACAAGTTACTGGTAAGTACGCTTCGAATTACTTTTCAGGGTCAGTGCTGGGTAAAAGATGCAGCATGGAGTTCTCTCCTGATAACATGGGAGTAAATCGGAATTCGTAGTTCAGCTGATTTTAGAGGAATATTTTTTTTTTTTTTTTTTTCGGTTGAAACCGTTTATTGCAATCTCAAGTATATACAAGTATGGGCCTACAACCTTCCGGCCGGCCGCTAGAGTGACAGGAGCATCTGACAAACTTACAAAAGGGCACTTGGCGTTGCAAAGAAGTAAAGCAGGAGGCATCAACAACGTGGGCCACATGACTCTAAGCCCACAATACGGTTTCATTTTATACAAACACAACAACATAGAAAAACCACACCCGCAAGGCAACCCGCAGTCGAAGGTAACCACACGTGCTCCTCAAGTGAGGGACCCCAACCATACACAGGAGTCTAAAGAGGGGGAAGGGAAACAAGTCCAGGACTGGGGGAACTCTGTGCCCGGGGCTGGGGGAGGGGGTCAACTAGGGGGACGGAGCCGGTGAGGCAGCAGGCAGCAGTGGTGGCGCGCAGATACCCCCGCGGTAGGCGTTCCAGGGGCCCCATATTTTCACCCACGCCCCAGGCTTTCCCCTCGCCACATACACCACCTTTTCTCGGAACATGCACCAATCCATATGTTCTTTCCAGGCCGACACCGCCGGGGGCCGCTGGGATCCCCACAGTTGAGCGATGTCACACTTAGCAATCATATATCCCAGAGTCACCCATCGCGTCTGCGGAACCGAGTAATCAGTTGGTTCCCACACATTCAGCAAGCATCTCCTCGCTTCAGGCAACAGCGCGACATGCGTAACCAGACGCAGGACCTCGTGCACACCACGCCAGAATCGCTCGACCTTCGGGCATTCCCACAAAATATGCAAAAAAGTCGCCAAAGCACCACACCCACGCTTACACAACCCATCCTCGGCATAACCCATACGCAGAAGCCTTGGCCCCGTCACGTAAACCCGGTGGAGTATCTTAAGCTGGACGAAGCGAAGGCGAGCCGGTATGGCCACCTCCTTCGGAGAGGCCACCGCGGAAATCCAGTCTTCGTCGTCCAACTCCAGCCCGTCGGCAACCCAAGCCTCACGGAGGCCGGTCAGCAGGCCCGATCGGTCATTAATCAATTTTTTGTAAATGAGGGAGATCGTGCTATCCGGAACGTGGCCATCCAGCACTCTATCCTCCAGGGGGGAAGACTCCGGGATGGAGGCGACGTCTGGGAAGACGGAGCCCAGCGCATGACGGACCTGCAAGTACCGAAAGTATTCACTGCCCTGCAGCTGATACTCCGTCTGCAGCGTCTCGAATGTTTTAAATCCCCCTCTCGTCCAGAGGTCCCCCACTTTACTGATGCCAATCGTGTCCCACTTCTCGAAACCCTTCGAGGTCCACAGGGAGCCCAACCGCTGAGGCGCATACAACGGCGACGCCCGGGTCAAACGGTCCTTCCACCCCATAGCTGCATTGGCCGCGTGCCACACCCGCACCATGACACGCGTGGGCCCCGTCAAGCGGGGATCCGGCGCGCCAGAGTAGAGCGCTCGATTGTAGTCGCCACCGGGCAGGAGCATCTTGTCCATTTCAAATGCCGGGTTCAAGGCGGGCCCATAGAGGCCGTGATTAATTGCAGCTAGCTGGGAGGCCCAGTAATACCGCTTAATGTCCGGGAGGGCAATCCCCCCGTCATACCACGGGAGCGTCAACTTCGCCAGGGCTATACGCGGCCTCCCGTCCCAGAACAGGCGGCGCTGTAAACTCTCCACCTCACGGAAGTAGCGCGCCGGGACTAGGTCCATAGTGTTCTGGAGAGCGTACAGGAAGCGCGGCAACGACATCATCTTAAACAATGCCGCCCGGTCGAGCGGCGAAAGCGGCAGGCGCCGCCAGCGCGCAACGTCCTCCTTCAGGCGCTGGAGGGGGGGGAGCAAGTTTCGCTCGTAGCGGGCCTCCGGGTCCAGCGTGATATAGACACCCAGGTACCGAAACCCCTGCGAGGCAATCTGGATCGGACATCCCCGCGGGAGGACGCGAGCCTCCCCGGAAAGCACATAGACACATGATTTAGCCCAGTTGATGACAAGGCCTGAGTTACGGCCAAAGGAGCGCAGGACATCAACCAGGACAATCAGTGATTTGCGCGGGGAGGCTAGGTACAAAAGGATATCGTCAGCGTAGAGGGACACGCGGTCCTCATACTCGGGGGTCCAACGGAGACCACGGATGGAAGGGTGCCACCGCAGCCACTCCGCCAGGGGTTCCAAGGCCAATGCAAACAGGAGCGGCGACAAGGGGCAACCCTGTCGCGTGCCCCGTCCCAGCGCGAACGGGGCCGAGACTCGCCCATTCACTACCACCTGTGCTAACGGGCCCGAGTAAAACAATTTAACCCAGCTGATGAATCCCGGTCCAAATCCAAATTTCGCCAGCATCGCCCAAATGTATGGCCATTCGAGCGTGTCAAACGCCATGGTGGCGTCTAAGGACGCCAAGATGGCCGGCTCCCGCACAAACGGAACACGTGCGAGCACCCCGTGCAAGCGCCGCAGATTGAGGGCCGTGTTGCGATGGGGGATAAAGCCAGACTGGTCTTGGTGGACCAAATCGCCCACCACGCCGACCAGTCGGTTGGCGAGCACCTTGGCAAGGATTTTGGGCTCCGCATTCAAGAGCGAGATAGGCCGATAGGAGGTAACCCGGTCTCGGGGTTTCCCCTCCTTGTGGATCACCACGATTGTAGCCAGACGTTGGTCCGGCGGGAGGGAGCCCCGCGAGTGGGCCGCCAGGAACATCGCGCGGAGGTGGGGTGCCAGTACGTCCGGTCGCAGCTTATACAACTCGATAGGGATGCCGTTCGGGCCCATGGCCTTGCCAGATGCAACCGAGCGTATAGCGAGGGCAATTTCGTCCGAGGTGGGAGCAGCATCCAACGACTCCCTGTCCTCCACCGAAAGGGAGGGCAGCGCGATATCTCGAAGCAGGGCATGAGAATCCGCCTCCGAGCAGGGAGAAACCGGGGAATACACCTCGCGGAAATAATCCGCGAAGCAAGAGACAATGTCTTCTGGCTCGGTGACACGTACACCATCCATCCTCTCAATCAGCGGAACCACACGACTCGCTCTCTCCTTTTTATCCAACCACGCAATCAATTTACCAGCCTTATCACCCACATCATACAGTCGCCCCTGTTGCTCTCTACTGAGGCCCCTGGCTGCCTCCGTGACGAGGGCCCTATAGGCCGCTTGCTTAAGGTGTAGAACATGCAGTGCAGCATCCGTCACCCCACTCCCCAAATCACCCTCTAGTTCAGTAATATCGGCCTCCACTCGGGTCACCTCCTCCTGCTCGCGCCTCCGGGCATGGGATATGAAGGAGAGGGCCTCCCCCCTAATAACTGTCTTGAAGGCCTCCCAGAGGGAGATAGCCGAAGGGACAGACCCCACATTCTCCTCAAAATACCGCTGCAAGGATTTAATCAGGTCAGCACGAATAGTGGGGTCGCGCAGGTACCAGGCATTGATTGGAGCTACCCTGCCCTCCCCCCTCGGGAGGACACCAAAGTGCAACAGGAGCGGGGAGTGATCTGAAATACCCCGCGCCAGATGGTGCACCTCTCCCACCCTCCCAGCATAGGCCGCAGGGACAAGGATATGGTCAAGCCGCGAGAGGCTACCATGGGCACCCGAATGGAAGGTGTATTGCAGCTGCGTGGGATGTTTTAAGCGCCAGCAGTCCACCAATCCCAATGTATCTAAGAGGCCGGACAGCCACGCCTGCGCCCGGGGGAGGTCCCTAGGGGGGTGACGATCCATAGTCCCAGAAACCACCGCATTGAAATCCCCCCCAACCACCAGAAGCCCCCCCGGAAGGTCAAGGAGGAGGCGCCCCAGGTCCGCAAAAGTGGTGGACTGTAGCCCCGGTGGGACATACACTGAAACAAAGACAACTACTTTGCCCTCCATTCTCCCCACCAAGGCAGTGTAGCGTCCCCTCTCATCATGGCGCACCTCATCTATTTCCAGCGGGAGCGAGTTCTTAACCATGATGCCCACCCCCCGCGAGCCAGACGTGAAGCCCGAGTGGGCCACCAAACGATAGCCACGCCGATTCATGGCACAAAAGGAATTACCAATAAGGTGTGTCTCCTGCAGAAAGACCACATCTGGCGAAATTCGTTTCAGATACTGCAGGACCACACCTCGCTTAATCCTATCCCCCAGTCCATTAACGTTCCAAGACAACAAAGTCAAATCCCTACCCCCCATCACATATAAAAGCCATCATTCGTCCCCCCGAGAGCACCTCAAAAACACCAATACAGTAAAGGGTTTGCCTTGCGGTAAAAACGAACAACACCCCACCCCAACCCACCCGTCCCAACAGAACTCCCCCCTCCCTGCACCCCTGCATGAGCCCGAACAGCCCCCCCAAAGTGCAGTGTGCCTGTCGCCCCATAGATGAAAACACTAACTAGTCCCCCAGAGGAGGAGGGAAAGCCCCCAAGAGACCCCGTACGACCTCCACGGGAGGGGAACTTACACAATCAGTCGATGATGACAATAATGTTGTCCAGAGCAAGGCCTACTATTAGTCCCTCAGTCCTGATCCGGCAAGCCCTCCCCACCAACCGTGCCCCCCCCACCCCCCCGGCCCCGATCCCCGGGCAAAGTGTCCAACCAGTCCCCGGCCGCCTCGGGACGATCAAAAAAGTGCGTGCGGCCATCCACCTCTACCCTCAACTTCGCTGGAAAAAGCATCGCATACTTGAGGTTCAGGCCCCGTAGGCGACGTTTGACTCCGAGAAAACTCAGTCTCTGCTTCTGGACCGCCGGAGTAAAATCAGGATAGAAGTTGACGTCCATATTGTCGAGTCTGACCGGTCCTTGTTGCCTAGAAGTCTGCAGGATAGCGTCTCTGTCCCGAAAGTTGAAGATCCGGGCAATGAGAGGCCTCGGAGGGGCTCCGACCTTAGGTCTCCCTCCGGGGACCCTGTGGGCACGTTCCACTGCGAAGAGTTTACTCAGCCCCCGGGGCTGGAGGCGGGTGAGGATCAGGTCCTCCACAAACAGATCCGCCGCCTCCTCCTCACGTCCCTCCGGCACCCCGACAATGCGAACATTGTTCCTCCGGGCCCGACCCTCGGAATCTTCCAGTCGACGATCCATCAGGGCGCTCGCCTGGCCCAGTCGGCGCACCTCCTTTTGGAGGGCCGCCACGTCCGTTGTGAGGCCCGAGGTGGTGTGGGCCAAAGAGTCGACCCGGTCATTCGTCTTGGACAGATCGGCCCTCACCAGGCCCACATCCACGAGGACCGAGTCAATCTTTTGCGCCAGAGTGTCAAAGCGCTGGTCAACTGAGGCCTTCATCTCGGCGATAGCGCCCATGACGTCCCGGAGGGTCAGATCCGCGGGCAGAGCAGGAGCATCAGTCGGGCCAACAGGGGACCTACGCGGCGCCTCTGGAGAGCCCTTCTGGAGGGTGTAGCGATCCATGCTGTTAGACTGAGGGGCTGCGCCACGGCGGGTCGATTTCACCTTTGCCCGGTCGCCATCTTGTTTCGTGGACATGGCTCCAGTCCCCAAATCGTGCCAATCTCCTTGAAAGGGGCTGACAAACCAGTTCACGGGCCCCGGGGGAGGGCGACCACGGCTCCGAAGGGCGGATCACAGCTGGCGGGCCGGCAGGGCACACCGATGAAGCCACACCACCGCACGCCGCCTCGCGACCCTACCTCGCTTGGCAGCAAGGAGGGCGCGAAAGCGAAAGTGAAAGTGCGGGGTACGCGAATCGCCCAGCCGCGCCCGCCGCTGTTGTTCACTTTGTCTCCGGATCGCCCCACAACTCCAATCCGGGGGGCCGGCGTGGAGAAGGCCGCAAACCTCAATCGATGCTCCCGCCGGTGTCCGAGGTCCGATTTGGAAACGGAAAATGGGTGGCACCTCAGCTCGGTCTCACGAACACAGTCCCCTCGTCTAGGACAGGATATGGTCAGGATTTATGCAGGAGGTCGCGGAGGTCCTCGGGAGCCTCGCACCTACGCGGCCATCTTGGTTGCGCGCTAGGCTCCTCCTAGAGGAATATTTTAAAGTTACAAAACTCCACACTTAGAAGAATTTCCAAGTGACTTCAGTCAATGTTAGCCTATGAAATGAAATTCCAGTTACTGGTAAGAACGGTTAGAATTACTTTTCAGGATCAGTACTGGGCTTAAAGATGTAGCACTGAGGTCTCTCCTGATAACAGGTGAGTAAATCGGAATTCGTAGTTTGGCTGATTTTAGAGGAATTTTTGTACGTTCCAAAAATCAACACTTAGAAACGTTTCTACTGAAAACCACACAATGGATTCTTATGGAAGGAAATACAAGTTACTGGTAAGTACGCTTCGCATTACTTTTCAGGGTCAGTGCTGGGCTAAAAGATGCAGCACTGGGTTCTCTCTTGATAACAGGTGAGTAAATCGGAATTCGTAGTTCGGCTGATTTTGGAGGAATATTTGTAAGTTCCAAAACTCCACACTTAGAAACTTTTCTGCTGAAAACCACACAATGGATTCTTATGGAAGGAAATACAAGTTACTGGTAAGTACGCTTCGAATTACTTTTCAGGGTCAGTGCTGGGTAAAAGATGCAGCACTGAGTTCTCTCCTGATAACATGGGAGTAAATCGGAATTCGTAGTTCAGCTGATTTTAGAGGAATATTTTAAAGTTCAAAAACTCCACACTTAGAAGAATTTCCAAGTGAAACCAGTCAATGTTAGCCTATGGAAGGAAATTCAAGTTACTGGTAAGTACGGTTAGAATTACTTTTCAGGATCAGTACTGGCCTTGAAGATTCAGCACTGAGGTCTCTCCTGATTACAGGTGAGTAAATCGGAATTCGTAGTTCGGGTGATTTTAGCGGAATTTTTGTACGTTCCAAAAATCGACACAAACTTTTCTGCTGAAAACCACACAATGGATTTCTATGGAAGGAAATACAAGTTACTGGTAAGTACTCTTATAATTACTTTTCAGGATCAGTAATGAGCTAATAGATGCAGCACTGAGGTCTCTCCTGATAACAGGTGAGTAAATCGGAATGCGTAGTTCGGCTGATTTTAGAGGAATATTTGTAAGTTCCAAAAATTGACACTTAGACATTTTTCTGCTGAAAACCACACAATGGTTTCCTATGGAAGGAAATACAAGTTACTGGTAAGTACACTTCGAATTACTTTTCAGGGTCAGTGCTGGGCTAAATAGATGCAGCACTGGGTTCTCTCTTGATAACAGGTGAGTAAATCGGAATTTGTAGTTCGGCTGATTTTGGAGGAATATTTGTAAGTTCCAAAACTCCACACTTAGAAACTTTTCTGCTGAAAACCACACAATGGATTACTATGGAAGGAAATACAAGTTACTGGTAAGTACGCTTAGAATTACTTTTCAGGGTCAGTGCTGGGCTAAAAGATGCAGCACGGAGTTCTCTCCTGATAACATGTGAGTAAATCGGAATTCGTAGTTCAGCTGATTTTAGAGGAATATTTTAAAGTTCCAAAACACCACACTTAGAAGAATTTCCAAGTGAAACCAGTCAATGGTAGCCTATGGAAGGAAATTCAAGTTACTGGTAAGTACGGTTAGAATTACTTTTCAGGATCAGTACTGGCCTTAAAGATTCATCACTGAGGTCTCTCCTAATAACAGGTGAGTAAATCGGAATTCGCAGTTCGGCTGATTTCAGAGGAATTTTTGTACGTTCCACAAATAGACAAATAGAAACTTTTCTGCTGAAAACCACACAATGGATTCTTATGGAAGGAAATGCAAGTTACTGGTAAGTACACTTAGAAATACTTTTCAGGGTCAGTGCTGGGTTATAAGATGCAACACTGGGCTCTCTCCTGATAACAGGTGAGTAAATCGGAATTCGTAGTTCGGCTGATTTTAGAGGCATATTTGTAAGTTCCAAAACTCCACACTTAGAAACCTTTCTGCTGAAAACCACACAATGGATTCCTATGGAAGGAAATACAAGTTACTGGTAAGTAAGCTTAGATTTACTTTTCAGGGTCAGTGCTGGGCTAAAAGATGCAGTACTGGGTTCTGTCCTGATAACAGGTGAGTAAATCGGAATTCGTAGTTCAGCTGATTTGAGAGGAATATTTGTAAGTTCCAAAACTCCACACTTAGAAACTTTTCTGCTGAAAACCACACAATGGATTACTACGGAAGGAAATACAAGTTACTGGTAAGTACGCTTAGAATTACTTTTCAGGGTCAGTGCTGGGCTAAAAGATGCAGCACTGAGTTCTCTCCTGATAACATGCGAGTAAATTGGAATTCGTAGTTCGGCTGATTTTAGAGGAATATTTGTAAGTTCCAAAACTCCACACTTAGAAGAATTTCCAAGTGAAACCAGTCAATGTTAGCCTATGTAATGAAATTCAAGTTACTGGTAAGTACGGTTAGAATTATTTTTCAGGGTCAGTGCTGGGCTAAAAGATGCAGCACTGGGTTTTCTCCTGATAACAGGTGAGTAAATCAGAATTCGTAGTTCGGCTGATTTTAGAGGAATATTTGTAAGTTCCAAAACTCCACACTAAGAAACTTTTCTGCTGAAAACCACACAATGGATCCCTATAGATGGAAATACAAGTTACTGGTAAGTATGCTTAGAATTACTTTTCAGGATCAGTAATGAGCTAATAGATGCAGCACTGAGGTCTCTCCTGATAACAGGTGAGTAAATCGGAATTCGTAGTTCGGATGATTTTAGAGGAATATTTGTAAGTTCCAAAACTCCACACTTAGAAGAATTTTCAAGTGAAACCAGACAATGTTAGCCTATGGAATGAAATTCAAGTTATTGGTAAGTACGGTTAGAATTACTTTTCAGGATCAGTACTGGGCTTAAAGATGTAGCACTGAGGTCTCTCCTGATAACAGGTGAGTCAATCGGAATTCGTAGTTCGGCTGATTTTAGAGGAATTTTTGTACGTTCCAAAAATCGACACTTAGAAACGTTTCTGCTGAAAACCACACAATGGATTCTTATGGAAGGAAATACAAGTTACTGGTAAGTACGCTTCAAATTACTTTTCAGGGTCAGTGCTGGGCTAAAAGATGCAGCACTGGGTTCTCTGCTGATAACAGGTGAGTAAATCGGAATTCATAGTTCGGCTGATTTTAGAGGCACATTTTTAAGTTCCAAAACTCCACACTTCGAAACTTTTCTGCTGAAAACCACACAATGGATTCCTATGGAAGGAAATACAAGTTACTGGTAAGTACGCTTAGATTTACTTTTCAGGGTCAGTGCTGGGCTAAAAGATGCAGCACTGAGTTCTCTCCTGATAACATGCGAGTGAATTGGAATTCGTAGTTCGGCTGATTTTAGAGGAATATTTGTAAGTTCCAAAACTCCACACTTAGAAGAATTTTCAAGTGAAACTAGTCAATGTTAGCCTATGGAATGAAATTCAAGTTACTGGTAAGTACGGATAGAATTACTTTTCAGGATCAGTACTGGGCTTAAACATGCAGCACTGAGGTCTCTCCTGATAACAGGTGAGTAAATCGGAATTCGTAGTTCGGCTGATTTTAGAGGAATTTTTGTACGTTCCAAAAATTGACACTTAGACATTTTTCTGCTGAAAACCACACAATGGTTTCCTATGGAAGGAAATACAAGTTACTGGTAAGTACACTTCGAATTACTTTTCAGGGTCAGTGCTGGGCTAAATAGATGCAGCACTGGGTTCTCTCTTGATAACAGGTGAGTAAATCGGAATTCGTAGTTCGGCTGATTTTGGAGGAATATTTGTAAGTTCCAAAACTCCACACTTAGAAACTTTTCTGCTGAAAACCACACAATGGATTACTATGGAAGGAAATACAAGTTACTGGTAAGTACGCTTAGAATTACTTTTCAGGGTCAGTGCTGGGCTAAAAGATGCAGCACGGAGTTCTCTCCTGATAACATGTGAGTAAATCGGAATTCGTAGTTCAGCTGATTTTAGAGGAATATTTTAAAGTTCCAAAACACCACACTTAGAAGAATTTCCAAGTGAAACCAGTCAATGGTAGCCTATGGAAGGAAATTCAAGTTACTGGTAAGTACGGTTAGAATTACTTTTCAGGATCAGTACTGGCCTTAAAGATTCATCACTGAGGTCTCTCCTAATAACAGGTGAGTAAATCGGAATTCGTAGTTCGGCTGATTTCAGAGGAATTTTTGTACATTCCACAAATAGACAAATAGAAACTTTTCTGCTGAAAACCACACAATGGATTCTTATGGAAGGAAATGCAAGTTACTGGTAAGTACACTTAGAATTACTTTTCAGGGTCAGTGCTGGGTTAAAAGATGCAACACTGGGCTCTCTCCTGATAACAGGTGAGTAAATCGGAATTCGTAGTTCGGCTGATTTTAGAGGCATATTTGTAAGTTCCAAAACTCCACACTTAGAAACCTTTCTGCTGAAAACCACACAATGGATTCCTATGGAAGGAAATACAAGTTACTGGTAAGTACGCTTAGATTTACTTTTCAGGGTCAGTGCTGGGCTAAAAGATGCAGCACTGGGTTCTGTCCTGATAACAGGTGAGTAAATCGGAATTCGTAGTTCAGCTGATTTGAGAGGAATATTTGTAAGTTCCAAAACTCCACACTTAGAAACTTTTCTGCTGAAAACCACACAATGGATTACTACGGAAGGAAATACAAGTTACTGGTAAGTACGCTTAGAATTACTTTTCAGGGTCAGTGCTGGGCTAAAAGATGCAGCACCGAGTTCTCTCCTGATAACATGAGAGTAAATTGGAATTCGTAGTTCGGCTGATTTTAGAGGAATATTTGTAAGTTCCAAAACTCCACACTTAGAAGAATTTCCAAGTGAAACCAGTCAATGTTAGCCTATGTAATTAAATTCAAGTTACTGGTAAGTACGGTTAGAATTACTTTTCAGGGTCAGTGCTGGGCTAAAAGATGCAGCACTGGGTTCTCTCCTGATAACAGGTGAGTAAATCAGAATTCGTAGTTCGGCTGATTTTAGAGGAATATTTGTAAGTTCCAAAACTCCACACTAAGAAACTTTTCTGCTGAAAACCACACAATGGATTCCTATAGAACGAAATACAAGTTACTGGTAAGTACGCTTAGAATTACTTTTCAGGATCAGTAATGAGCTAATAGATGCAGCACTGAGGTCTCTCCTGATAACAGGTGAGTAAATCGGAATTCGTAGTTCGGATGATTTTAGAGGAATATTTGTAAGTTCCAAAACTCCACACTTAGAAGAATTTTCAAGTGAAACCAGTCAATGTTAGCCTATGGAATGAAATTCAAGTTATTGGTAAGTACGGTTAGAATTACTTTTTAGGATCAGTACTGGGCTTAAAGATGTAGCACTGAGGTCTCTCCTGATAACAGGTGAGTAAATCGGAATTCGTAGTTCGGCTGATTTTAGAGGAATTTTTGTACGTTCCAAAAATCGACACTTAGAAACGTTTCTGCTGAAAACCACACAATGGATTCTTATGGAAGGAAATACAAGTTACTGGTAAGTACGCTTCAAATTACTTTTCAGGGTCAGTGCTGGGCTAAAAGATGCAGCACTGGGTTCTCTCTTGATAACAGGTGAGTAAATCAGAATTCGTAGTTCGGCTGATTTTGGAGAAATATTTGTAAGTTCCAAAACTTCACACTTAGAAACTTTTCTGCTGAAAACCACACAATGGATTACTATGGAAGGAAATACAAGTTACTGGTAAGTACGCTTCAAATTACTTTTCAGGGTCAGTGCTGGGCTAAAAGATGCAACACTGGGTTCTCTGCTGATAACAGGTGAGTAAATCGGAATTCATAGTTCGGCTGATTTTAGAGGAATATTTGTAAGTTCCAAATCTCCACACTTAGAAGAATTTCCAAGTGAAACCAGTCAATGTTATCCTAAGAATGAAATTCAAGTTACTGGTAAGTACGATTAGATTTACTTTTCAGGATCAGTACTAGGCTTAAACATGCAGCACTGAGGTCTCTCCTGATAACAGGTGAGTAAATCGGAATTCGTAGTTCGGCTGATTTGAGAGGAATTTTTGTACGTTCCAAAAATCGACACTTAAATACTTTTCTGCTCAAAACCACACAATGGTTTCCTATGGAAGGAAATACAAGTTACTGGTAAGTACGCTTTGAATTACTTTTCAGGGTCAGTGGTGGGCTAAAAGTGCAGCACTGGGTTCTCTCCTGATAACAGGTGAGTAAATCGGAATTCGTAGTTTGGCTGATTTTAGAGGAATATTTGTAAGTTCCAAAACTCCACACTTAGAAACTTTTCTGCTGAAAACCACACAATGGATTTCTATGGAAGGAAATACAAGTTACTGGTAAGTACGCTTAGAATTACTTTTCAGGGTCAGTGCTGGGCTAAAAGATGCAGCACTGAGTTCTCTCCTGATAACATGGGAGTAAATCGGAATTCGTAGTTCAGCTGATTTTAGAGGAATATTTTAAAGTTCCAAAACTCCACACTTAGAAACTTTTCTGCTGAAAACCACTCAATGGATTATTATGGAAGGAAATACAAGTTACTGATAAGTACGCTTAGAATTACTTTTCAGGGTCAGTGCTGGGCTAAAAGATGCAGCACTGAGTTCTCTCCTGATAACATGTGAGTAAATCGGAATTCGTACATCGGCTGATTTTAGAGGAATATTTTAAAGTTCCAAAACTCCACACTTGGAAACTTTTCTGCTGAAAACCACACAATGGATTCCTATGGAAGGAAATACAAGTTACTGGTAAGTATGCTTAGAATTACTTTTCAAGGTCAGTGCTGGGCTAAAAGTGCAGCACTGGGTTCTCTCCTGATAACAGATGAGTAAATCGGAATTCGTAGTTTGGCTAATTTTAGAGGAATATTTGTAAGTTCCAAAACTCCGCACTTAGAAACATTTTCTGCTGAAAAACAACCAAATGGATTCTTATGGAAGGAAATACAAGTTACTGGTAAGTACGCTTAGATTTACTTTTCAGGGTCAGTGCTGGGCTAAAAGATGCAGCACTGGGTTCTGTCCTGATAACAGGTGAGTAAATCAGAATTCATAGTTCGGCTGTTTTGAGAGGAAAATTTGTAAGTTCCAAAACTCCACACTTAGAAACTTTTCTGCTAAAACCACACAATGGATTACTATAGAAGGAAATACAAATTACTGGTAAGTACGCGTAGAATTATTTTTCAGGGTCAGTGCTGGGTTAAAAGATGCAGCACTGAGTTCTCTCCTGATAACATGGGAGTAAATCGGAATTCGTAGTTCAGCTGATTTTAGAGGAATATTTTAAAGTTACAAAACTCCACACTTAGAAGAATTTCCAAGTGAAACCAGTCAATGTTAGCCTATGGAATGAAATTCCAGTTACTGGTAAGTACGGTTAGAATTACTTTTCAGGATCAGTACTGGGCTTAACGATGTAGCACTGAGGTCTCTCCTGATAACAGGTGAGTAAATCGGAATTCGTAGTTTGGCTGATTTTAGAGGAATTTTTGTACGTTCCAAAAATCAACACTTCGAAACGTTTCTGCTGAAAACCACACAATGGATTCTTATGGAAGGAAATACAAGTTACTGGTAAGTACGCTTTGAATTACTTTTCAGGGTCAGTGCTGGGATAAAAGATGCAGCACTGGGTTCTCTCTTGATAACAGGTGAGTAAATCGGAATTCGTAGTTCGGCTGATTTTGGAGGAATATTTGTAAGTTCCAAAACTCCACACTTAGAAACTTTTCTGCTGAAAACCACCCAATGGATTCTTATGGAAGGAAATACAAGTTACTGGTAACTACGCTTCGAATTACTTTTCAGGGTCAGTGCTGGGTAAAAGATGCAGCACTGAGTTCTCTCCTGATAACATGGGAGTAAATCGGAATTCGTAGTTCAGCTGATTTTAGAGGAATATTTTAAAGTTCAAAAACTCCACACTTAGAAGAATTTCCAAGTGAAACCAGTCAATGTTAGCCTATGGAAGGAAATTCAAGTTACTGGTAAGTACGGTTAGAATTACTTTTCAGGATCAGTACTGGGCTTAAAGATGTAGCACTGAGGTCTCTCCTGATAACAGGTGAGTAAATCGGAATTTGTAGTTCGGCTGATTTTAGAGGAATTTTTGTACGTTCCAAAAATTGACACTTAGATACTTTTCTGCTGAAAACCACACAATGGTTTCCTATGGAAGGAAATACAAGTTACTGGTAAGTACGCTTCAAATTACTTTTCAGGGTCAGTGCTCGGCTAAAAGATACAGCACTGGGTTCTCTCTTGATAACAGGTGAGTAAATCGCAATTCGTAGCTCTGCTGATTTTAGAGGAATATTTGTAAGTTCCAAAACTCCACACTTAGAAACTTTTCTGCTGAAAACCACACATTGGATTCTTATGGAAGGAAATATAAGTTACTGGTAAGTACACTTAGAATTACTTTTCAGGGTCAGTGCTGGGCTAAAAGATGCAACACTGGGTTCTCTCCTGATAACAGGTGAGTACATCGGTATTTGTAGTTCGGCTGATTTTAGAGGCATATTTGTAAGTTCCAAAACTCCACACTTAGAAACCTTTCTGCTGAAAACCACACAATGGATTCCTATGGAAGGAAATACAAGTTACTGATAAGTACGCTTAGATTTACTTTTCAGTGTCAGTGCTGGGCTAAAAGATGCAGCACTGGGTTCTGTCCTGATAACAGGTGAGTAAATCGGAATTCGTAGTTCAGCTGATTTGAGAGGAATATTCGTAAGTTCCAAAACTCCTCACTTAGAAACTTTTCTGCTGAAAACCACACAATGGATTACTATCGAAGGAAATACAAGTTACTGGTAAGTACGCTTAGAATTACTTTTCAAGGTCAGTGCTGGGCTAAAAGATGCAGCACTGAGTTCTCTCCTGATAACATGCGAGTAAATTGGAATTCGTAGTTCGGCTGATTTTAGGGGAATATTTGTAAGTTCCAAAACTCCACACTTAGAAGAATTTTCAAGTGAAACCAGTCAATGTTAGCCTATGGAATGAAATTCAAGTTACTGGTAAGTACGGATAGAATTACTTTTCAGGATCAGTACTGGGCTTAAACATGCAGCACTGAGGTCTCTCCTGATAACAGGTGAGTAAATCGGAATTCGTAGTTCGGCTGATTTTAGAGGAATTTTTGTACGTTCCATAAATTGTCACTTAGATATTTTTCTGCTGAAAACCACACAATGGTTTCCTACGGAAGGAAATACAAGTTACTGGTAAGTACGCTTCGAATTACTTTTCAGGGTCAGTGCTGGGCTAAATAGATGCAGCACTGGGTTCTCTCTTGATAACAGGTGAGTAAATCGGAATTCGTAGTTCGGCTGATTTTAGAGGAATATTTGTAAGTTCCAAAACTCCACACTTAGAAAATGTTCTGCTGAAAACCACACAATGGATTACTATGGAAGGAAATACAAGTTACTGGTAAGTACGCTTAGAATTACTTTTCAGGGTCAGTGCTGGGCTATAAGATGCAGCAAGGAGTTCTCTCCTGATAACAGGTGAGTACATCGGAATTTGTAGTTCGGCTGATTTTAGAGGCATATTTGTAAGTTCCAAAACTCCACACTTAGAAACCTTTCTGCTGAAAACCACACAATGGATTCCTATGGAAGGAAATACAAGTTACTGGTAAGTACGCTTAGATTTACTTTTCAGTGTCAGTGCTGGGCTAAAAGATGCAGCACTGGGTTCTGTCCTGATAACAGGTGAGTAAATCGGAATTCGTAGTTCAGCTGATTTGAGAGGAATATTCGTAAGTTCCAAAACTCCTCACTTAGAAACTTTTCTGCTGAAAACCACACAATGGATTACTATCGAAGGAAATACAAGTTACTGGTAAGTACGCTTAGAATTACTTTTCAGAGTCAGTGCTGGGCTAAAAGATGCATCACTGAGTTCTCAGTTCAAAATACAGGGAAAAAACCCATATGACAAAATAACCTCTGAAAGAACCACAGAAAAATGAACAATGAATGATACTCTGTTTTTGTTTTATTTCTAAAAAATATATATATATTGTTACTAGTCAGATTCTTTTTTTTTAATAAATCATTTCATTTTTTATAAAAAAAAAAAAATAGTACATCACTGACAATAATTCAAACTAAAGTGAACGAAGCAATACAATTAACAAAAGACATATATAAAGAGTGACAGAAATACAAATTACATCATAATCATAAACAATTATGGTCAATACAATACACAAAACATATAGACATACAATTTACGCCAATAGATACACAATTATGCCGACGCGCGTTTCGGAATCTTCCTTCTTCAGGGCGGTATAAGTGTGAAAAGGCGAGAAAATGAAAAATAATATTCTACACTAAATCAACACTAATAAAACAATAACAAACATAAATTGACTTTAAGCCTCGTCACAAACAAAAGTGTTTTTCTGTGGAAAAAGAATAACGAGGTTATCAATGTTCATATATGCGAAAGGTATACATTTATCGAGCACTAAATGCTTCAATATTGCTAGAATGCGCGGATAGGTTAAAGAATAAAACAAGTAAAATAGACGGATATACAAAAGAGAAAAAGGACAAAAAATACAAAGAATATTAATGAACGTGCCTAAGTGAAAAAATAACTTAGACTCCAATTGTGAATTTAAAAGGAAATAAGAACGTGTTAAAGGAATTATAGACAGTTACAAAGAAATACTAGTTCAGAGAAAAATAATAATAACAAATCACCCAGAAAGTGCAATCCCTGGAATAACACAAATAAAGAAAACATACTACACACTTGTTATCTTTAATAATGTAGCTCACAATCCAATGAAGCCTGGGGAGGATAGAATGTAAGGACCTTCCCAAAACTGAAGACGCAATCAGATGTCAGGTATAGGAATATCAAATATAATTCACGATACTGTAAGGAGTCTGGTAAGAAAACATATATAAAAAAGTAAATGCAAGGAGGTTCTGTGTTAAAACACAAAGGTATCTTAATGCTAGGGTACGTACTAGTGCATAATTAATTACACCACACTTACAAGATGATCCGGGGTTGTCTGGATAAAAATATGGACATAAACTCGCGACGTCAGAGTTCATGCAGGAAATGCCACATCGCTAATCCTGTCGAATTATGTCACCAAATATTAATATTCTGAAAAAAGACAGACATTCTTAGTATCCAGGTGGCTAATAGGAGTTGAAATCAGTAGATGTAGAAGACCAACTGTTTCAGACTTACAAGGTATTAATAGGTATACTTCCGATGGCACTGCCAAGAACAAATTGTAAGCGTCCAATAATATATATCCAAAGATACGACAACCTCGCTGTGGCTCAGGTTCACAGACAGTGTAGATTCAAATCGGTCTAACAGAAAAAACACGAAAACGTGATTAAAAAAATCGTTACCCAAAAATGTCTGGTTTATATAGAAAGCACAAGCTAAAATTAGCTATACTGGTGCAGTAATAGTCTCAAAAGTCAAACTGCAATTCGGACCAAAAACTGGTCTATTTTCAAAATGGTCTGTCCAAGAAGATGGAGCCAAAAGGTTTTAAAAAGGGCCATTAAAGCCTGGCATCCAAAAAGCGGAGTACAAGCTAACATTCGGAATAGATCTTAACTAAACGATTATTGTAAAACAGAGTCTCAGCAACAAGTACTTACTAGGCTCAGAACAAAATTAGATCACCAGTCAAGGGACGCCAAATAAAGAATTCCTCTTTTACCCCACCGCCGCGTAGAAGGATCTCAGATGGAATCAGGATTTAAATAGTACAGATCACACCTGAAGGCGATTAGGTGACACAGAGAGTCTAGAATTCTAACGTAAATGAAACGTATAATCACGGCCGCCATCTTTAGAGGGAGAACTCCGAGGATCTCGAATTCAAACATAAATGAAGCGTATAGTAACGGCCACCATCTCTGAACAGGAACATAAAACAAAATAGTGAGTGTGAGTTCACCAAAAGCGGTCAGAGTTAAAGTTAGCCGCAGGAATATACATTCCTAAAAAAAGTATTTAGAGAATAAATACAAAAACAAAAGAAGCATCGTAAAACGAATCAAGGTATTGGGCTTATTGCAACTTAAGATAACAGGCGCCATCTTAGGTAGGGAACAATAGGAGGAAGGGGAGATACTCCAACTAATGGTCTGTGCTCACGCAAAAGAATATAAAATAAAATAAAATATATACGCCATCTTAGAAAGGAAAAAATGATAGAATTTATCACTGTCAAAATAAATCTGTATAATAGGTATAAACAAACATATCCATTTATATAGAATAATTTATACTGGATAAGAAAGATGGGAGAGTATAAACAAAAAAGAGATAGAACTAATCCGAATGAGGAGCCTACCAGTGTAACAG
The DNA here is from genome assembly GCF_964204655.1 of Triturus cristatus. Classification (NCBI taxonomy): domain Eukaryota; kingdom Metazoa; phylum Chordata; class Amphibia; order Caudata; family Salamandridae; genus Triturus; species Triturus cristatus. The sequence continues at coordinate 935,823,880 of NC_140588.1, read as the reverse complement.
CATGTGATAACGGGCGCCATCTTGGGACAGGAGAATGAAAATCAACCAAAAAATTGGTTCATGCTCAAACAGACCATAGATAATAAATAACCTTTAATTCAGGCCATTCAAAGAAGACCCACAATTGTTACAGTTTGGTCAGAGAATGTTAAGACTAGTAGGGGAAGATCGAAAAAACGTGGCCACTACAATATATGTAGTATGTCGCCCTCTTAAAACGAAACACTAAGGGGGTAACTGAGGAACCCCCAAGGTGCTATCAAGACATCCAAGATCAGAGTGTACAGGACAAAATTCAATATTACAAAAATAGATTAGACATGAGTACTAGGGATCCGGTGATCAGCTAATAAGCAAAAATGGTGATGAAAAGGTAGTCAAAAAGAAAACTGACTACATTGTCAAGGGAAGTTGGTACCTAGGAAATATATAGTACATCAGAGGATGGCATTTTCCCCAGGTGAGTAAATCGGAATTCGTTGTTCGGCTGATTTTGGAGGAATATTTGTAAGTTCCAAAACTCCACACTTAGAAACCTTTCTGCTGAAAACCACACAATGGATTCCTATGGAAGGAAATACAAGTTACTGGTAAGTACGCTTAGATTTACTTTTCAGGGTCAGTGCTGGGCTAAAAGATGCAGCACTGGGTTCTGTCCTGATAACAGGTGAGTAAATCGGAATTCGTAGTTCAGCTGATTTGTGAGGAATATTTGTAAGTTCCATAACTCCACACTTAGAAACTTTTCTGCTGAAAACATATGGAATGAAATTCAAGTTATTGGTAAGTACGGTTAGAATTACTTTTCAGGATCAGCACTGGGCTTAAAGATGTAGCACTGAGGTCTCTCCTGATAACAGGTGAGTAAATCGGAATTCGTAGTTCGGCTGATTTTAGAGGAATTTTTGTACGTTCCAAATCTCCTCACTTAGAAGAATATCCAAGTGAAACCAGTCAATGTTCGAATTCGTACACCGCTGATTTTAGAGGAATATTTTAAAGTTCCAAAACTCCACACTTGGAAACTTTTCTGCTGAAAACCACACAATGGATTCCTATGGAAGGAAATACAAGTTACTGGTAAGTATGCTTACAATTACTTTTCAAGGTCAGTGCTGGGCTAAAAGATGCAGCACTGGGTTCTCTCCTGATAACAGGTGAGTAAATCGGAATTCGTAGTTTGGCTGATTTTAGAGGAATATTTGTAAGTTCCAAAACTCCACAGTTAGAAGAATTTCCAAGTGAAACTAGTCAATGTTAGCCTATGGAAGGAAATTCAAGTTACTGGTAAGTACAGTTAGAATTACTTTTCAGGATCAGTACTGGACTTAAAGATTCAGCACTGAGGTCTCTCCTGATTACAGGTGAGTAAATCGGAATTCGTAGTTCGGCTGATTTTAGAGGAATTTTTGTACGTTCCAAAAATCGACACAAACTTTTCTGCTGAAAACCACACAATGGATTTCTATGGAAGGAAATACAAGTTACTGGTAAGTACGCTTAGAATTAGTTTTCAGGATCAGTAATGAGCTAATAGATGCAGCACTGAGGTCTCTCCTGATAACAGGTGAGTAAATCGGAATGCGTAGTTCGGCTGATTTTAGAGGAATATTTGTAAGTTCCAAATCTCCTCACTTAGAAGAATATCCAAGTGAAACCAGTCAATGTTAGCCTATGGAATGAAATTCAAGTTACTGGTAAGTACGGTTAGAATTACTTTTCAGGATCAGTACTGGGCTTAAAGATGTAGCACTGAGGTCTCTCCTGATAACAGGTGAGTAAATCAGAATTTGTAGTTCGGCTGATTCTAGAGGAATTTTTGTACGTTCCAAAAATTGACACTTAGATACTTTTCTGCTGAAAACCACACAATGGTTTCCTATGGAAGGAAATACAAGTTACTAGTAAGTACGCTTCAAGTTACTTTTCAGGGTCAGTGCTCGGCTAAAAGATACAGCACTGTGTTCTCTCTTGATAACAGGTGAGTAAATCGCAATTCGTAGCTCTGCTGATTTTAGAGGAATATTTGTAAGTTCCAAAACTCCACACTTAGAAACTTTTCTGCTGAAAACCACACAATGGATTACTATGGAAGGACATACAAGTTACTGGTAAGTACGCTTAGAATTACTTTTCAGGATCAGTGCTGTGCTAAAAGATGCTGCACTGAGTTCTCTCCTGATAACATGTGAGTAAATTGGAATTCGTAGTTTGGCTGATTTTAGAGGAATCTTTTAAAGTTCCAAAACTCCATACACAGAAGAATTTCCAAGTGAAACCAGTCAATGTTAGCCTATGGAATGAAATTCAAGTTACTGATAAGTACGGTTAGAATTACTTTTCAGGATCAGTACAAGGCTAAAAGATGCAGCACTGGGTTCTCTCTTGATAACAGGTGAGTAAATCGGAATTTGTAGTTCGGTTGATTTTAGAGGAATATTTGTAAGTTCCAAAACTCCACACTTAGAAACTTTTCTGCTGAAAACCACTCAATGGATTACTATGGAAGAAAATACAAGTTACTGGTAAGTACGCTTAGAATTACTTTTCAGGGTCAGTGCTGGGCTAAAAGATGCAGCACTGAGTTCTCTCCTGATAACATGTGAATAAATCGGAATTCGTACACCGCTGATTTTAGAGGAATATTTTAAAGTTCCAAAACTCCACACTTGGAAACTTTTCTGCTGAAAACCACACAATGGATTCCTATGGAAGGAAATACAAGTTACTGGTAAGTATGCTTAGAATTACTTTTCAAGGTCAGTGCTGGGCTAAAAGTGCAGCACTGGGTTCTCTCCTGATAACAGGTGAGTAAATCGGAATTCGTAGTTTGGCTGATTTTAGAGGAATATTTGTAAGTTCCAAAACTCCACACTTAGAAACTTTTTTTGCTGAAAACTACACAATGGATTACTATGGAAGGAAATTCAAGTTACTGGTAAGTACGCTTAGAATTACTTTTCAGAATCAGTACTGGGCTTAAACATGCAGCACTGAGGTCTCTCCTGATAACAGGTGAGTAAATCGGAATTCGTAGTTCGGCTGATTTTAGAGGAATATTTTAAAGTTCCAAAACTCCACACTTAGAAGAATTTCCAAGTGAAACCAGTCAATGTTAGCCTATGGAAGGAAATTCAAGTTACTGGTAAGTACGGTTAGAATTACTTTTCAGGATCAGTACTGGCGTTAAAGATTCAGCACTGAGGTCTCTCCTGATTACAGGTGAGTAAATCGGAATTCGTAGTTCGGCTGATTTTAGAGGAATTTTTGTACGTTCCAAAAATCGACACAAACTTTTCTGCTGAAAACCACACAATGGATTTCTATGGAAGGAAATACAAGTTACTGGTAAGTACGCTTAGAATTACTTTTCAGGATCAGTAATGAGCTAATAGATGCAGCACTGAGGTCTCTCCTGATAACAGGTGAGTAAATCGGAATGCGTAGTTCAGCTGATTTCAGAGGAATATTTGTATGTTCCAAATCTCCTCACTTAAAAGAATTTCCAAGTGAAACCAGTCAATGTTAGCCTATGGAATGAAATTCAAGTTACTGGTAAGTACGGTTAGAATTACTTTTCAGGATCAGTACTGGGCTTAAAGATGTAGCACTGAGGTCTCTCCTGATAACATGTGAGTAAATCGGAATTCGTAGTTCAGTTGATTTTAGAGGAATTTTTGAACGTTCCAAAAATTGACACTTAGATACTTTTCTGCTGAAAACCACACAATGGTTTCCTATGGAAGGATATACAAGTTACTGGTAAGTACGCTTAGAATTACTTTTCAGGGTCAGTGCTGTGCTACAAGATGCTGCACTGAGTTCTCTCCTGATAACATGTGAGTAAATTGGAATTCGTAGTTCGGCTGATTTTAGAGGAATATTTTAAAGTTCCAAAACTCCATACACAGAAGAATTTCCAAGTGAAACCAGTCTATGTTAGCCTATGGAAGGAAATTCAAGTTACTGGTAAGTACGGTTAGAATTACTTTTCAGGATCAGTACTGGCCTTAAAGATTCAGCACTGAGGTCTCTACTGATAACAGGTGAGTAAATCAGAATTCGTAGTTTGGCTGATTTTAGAGGAATTTTTGTACGTTCCAAAAATCGACACTTATTTTCTGCTGAAAACCACACAATGGATTCTTATGGAAGGAAATGCAAGTTACTGGTAAGTACGGTTAGAATTACTTTTCAGGATCAGTACTGGCCTTAAAGATGCAGCACTGAGGTCTCTCCTGATAACAGGTGAGTAAATTGGAATTCGCAGTTTGGCTGTTTTTAGAGGAATATTTGTAAGTTGAAAAAATCGACACTTTGAAACTTTTTCAGCAAAAAGCAGGCAATGATATCCTATGGAAGGAAATTGAAGTTACTTTTAAGTATGGTTAGAATTACTGTAAAGGATCAGTACTGGGCTCAAACATGCAGCACTGAAGTCTCTCCTGATAACAGGTGAGTAAATCGGAATTTGCAGTTCGGCTGATTTTACTTCGGTCCAGTATATATAGAGCCACTTTCCTACACCATCCCTCCCTTCACCACTGTGCAAACACGCCCTGTGGAGCATTTTAAGTTGGGGAAATAATTCCCCTTCAATCTTGAGGGTCCGTAGAGTCCAACTAGCCCACTAGGTACATCCAGTAAGCGCCACAGAGCTTCGTAGCAGAGAGATGTAAAAAGGCGCACGGCCTGCACCACCTCTCTGCAACGCAGCGCAGCGCAGTGGCACTTCCTGGAAGCACCTGGTGGGCTACTTGGCCCCCAGGGTCCCTCTGAATTGAAGAGGAATTTTTTCCCCAACTTAAAACGCACCACAGGACGTGTTTGCACACGTCACCTCAAGCCCCGTCCCCTCCCTTCACCAGTGTGTAAACGCGCCCCATGGCGCATTTTAAGTTGGGAGACTAAGTCCCCTTGAATCCTGAGGGTCCCTAGGGTCAAACTAGGTGCCTCCAGTGAGCGCCACAGATCTGCGTTGCAGAGAGGTGTAAAAAGGGGCGTGGCCTCTGAACACCTCTCTGCAACGCAGCTCTCTGGCGCATACTGGAGGTACCTGGTGGGCTAGTTGGCCCCCAGGGACACTCAAGATTGAAGGGGAATTAATTTCTCAACCTAAAACACGTCACAGGGCGCGTTTGCACAATGGTGAAGGAAGGGGGCGGGGCCTGAGGTGACATGTCTGCAAACACGCCCTGTGGCACGTTTTAAGTTGGGTAATTAATTCCTCTTCAATCCTGAGGTCCCCTGGGGGCCAACTAGGCCACCAGGTACCTCCAGTATGCACCAGGGAGCGGCATTGCAGAGAGGTGTTCAGAGGCCATGCCCCTTTTTGCAACACTCTGCAACGTAGCTCGGTGGCGCTTACTGGAGGTACCTGGTGGGCTAGTTGGCCCCAGGGGACCTCAGGATTGAAGAGGAATTCATTCCCCAACTTAAAACGCACCACAGGGCCTGTTTGTACACACAAGGCCCAGGGGGTCAGGGTGTTTCTACCCTGCCCCCTTTTTGCATTTTTTGCGGGTTTTTGTGTGCTTTCTTGTGCCTCGGTTCTATCGAGGCACAAGATGGCTGTCAACACTTCCTGATTCAGAGTGTTGGCAGCCAATTAGCATTAAGCTCGTGCTCGGGAGGATCCGCGGCCCTATATCTATCTTTTTACTTTTGAATATATCAGGAACTACTGAACGGATTTACACCATTTAACCAAAAGGCACAAGTGTGAACCAAGGGCTACCTCTTTGCCAAATTTGGCATAATTCCATTCAGCAGTTCGGGCTGTAGCTGCGTCAACAGATCCTATGGGAAATTGCACGGGGAAATCGTGTTTTGGGACCCCCTTTTTTTCTCGGCCCCCGCTTGACGAATCACCACGAAACTTTCAGGATATGAGCGGACCGGAGCTGGCCAAAAGTTTGGAAAATTCCGCGAAGATTCGTCAACCGGCGCCAAAGTTATTCCCAATAGAATGTTGCGGATTTCCTATGGATAATAGGTCCTAACTATAACAACCTACTGGTGACAGCCAGTAGGTAATATACACGTATATATATATATATATATATATATATATATTCACTCAAAGATTCTATTGTTTCCAAAAAAAATTGTATATACATATAGATTTATTTACTGTTATTTAAATGAGGAGTTACAGTTGTTTGAAATTGAAATATTGAAACATACAACCTAAAATTGTTTAAATTAAAAAAAAATTAAAAAAGGGAATTGTGTCCGGCATGCGGTGGCACCGCGTAGGAGTCGCGCACCCCATGTGACACAAAAAATAAAAGAGATTTGATTGGTCAAAGAGCCTGTCATCATTAAACTTGCTAGATCCCTCCCGCCTTCTTCTTTAGGGTGTGGTTACAGTCATTCTCGTTCTAGGACCAGCTATTTTGCTGGTAGTTTGGTGGTTTTTACATGTTGTGTTTCAACATTTAAAATGGCTGCATCCAAAAACCTGCAAGAGGAGGAGGAGGACCAGACCCTGTTTGAGGAAGAGGAAAAGCCCCCACGGAAGCAAAAAGAAAGTATTGTTTGGGACTTTTTCACAATTCTGGGGGGACCAAGGAAGTGAATGCACAAAAGGTGATATGCAAAGTATGTTAGAAGGTGCTGTCTTGAGGCTCCGAGCACAAATATTCCTGATGTACGTCCTCAATGTCTAAACATTTGAGGACGATGCATGGAAACCGTTTCGCCTGAGCCAAACTGGCAAGACTGAAGAGCACTGATGAAGGACAAGGGGTGCAGCAATTTACAGTCCAACCTGGTGACAAGGTGCAGAGCATACCACCAACTTTGCTTGATTTTGCATAAATTGCACTTTTATGTCCAAAGTGCAAAACTGTTTTGAGTGTGTGGGAGCAAGTTGTTCAAACAATGCTGGAAACTGTAAATGCTCATCATTGCTAAAAATAATTTTTGGTTCTTGGAGTTGTGCACAGTGTTTTGTGCTAGCTTTTTTATTTCATTTTTCTAATTGTAAATGTAAAACACACCCAAAAAACTACAAAATAGTTAAAAAGACACACACAAAATACAAAATAGTTTTTCAAAAGGAAGAAATAAAAAGGTTCTTATGGAACCAACTATTCTGGTTTAAAAAAGAAAAGCTTTATGTTGTATGAATACATGAGTCAATAGATAGTGCCTGTGTGATTGCATTTTTGGGTATGTAGTGTCTGAGTGATTACAAGAGTAAAGAGTAGAGTTTGAGTGAATGGTTGAGTGCAAGAGTAGTGCCTGAGTGAATGGATGAGTGCATGGGTAGTGTCTGAGTGAATGTTTGAGTGCAAGAGTAGTGCCTGAGTAATTGTGTGAGTGCATGAGCACTGCCTGGGTGATTGCATAAGTTCAGGGGTAGTGCCTGGGTGATTAGATGAGTGCATGGGTAGTGCCTGAGTGAGTTTATGATTGTAACAGTAATGACTGGGTGGTTAGATCAGTGCATGGGTACTGCCTGAGTAAAAGCATGACTGCAAGAGTAATGCCTCGGTCATTGGATGAGTGCATGGGTAGTGCCTAAGTGAATGGTTGAGTGCAAGAGTAGTGCCTAATTCACTGCATGAGTGCATGGGCAGTGCATGGGTGATTGCATGAGTACAGGGGTAAGGCCTGGGTAATTGGATGAGTACATGGGAAGTACCTGAGTGAAAGAATGAGTACAATGCCAATGCCTGCATCATTAGATGAGTGCATGAGTAGTCTTTGAGGGAACAGATGAGTGCATACGTAGTGCCTGTGTGAATGCTTGAGTGCAAGAGTAGTGCCTGAATGATTTCATAAGTACATAGGTAGTAAACATAGAGAGTGCCTGGGTGATTCAATGAGTGTGGGGGTGGTGCCTTGATGATTGTATTAGTGCATGGAAAGTACCTGAGTGAATCTATGAGGGCAAGGATAATGCCTGGCTGCTTGAATGAGTTTATGGGTAGTGCCTAAGTGAATGGTGAAGTGCACGTGTAGTGCCTGAGTGAATGGTTGAGTGCAAGAGTAGTAGCTGAGTGATTGTATAACTGCATGAGTAGTGCCTAAGTGATTGCATGAGTGCATGGGTAGTGCCTGGTTGATTGCATGAGTGCAAGAGTAGTGCCTGAGTGAATGGTTGAGTGCAAGAGTAGTTCCTGGGTAATTGCATTAGTGTAGGGGTACTGTCTGGGTGACTGGATGAGTGCATGGGTAGTGCCTGTGTGAAAGAAAGAATGCAAGGGCAATGACTGTGTTTTCCTATTAGTGCAAGACTTGTGCTTCACACAATGGATATGTGCATGGGTAGGAAAGGATGATCGCCTGCCTGATTTCATGTATAAAGAACAATGGTTCCCTTGGGTAGAAACAATGCGTATTGTAGTTAGCCGTAGTTACTTCAGCATAACATATAATACATTTCTGAAAGCAAAAACATTTCTTGAACAAAAGGGGAAAGAGGAACAAGAACACAGAGAAAGGATTTTCATTGATTTATGTATCAGAATTGATAACATTCGATAAACAGAAACACATTGCAGAATGTTATACTTCCAAATTCATACAGTGATACAAAATAGTGAGATAGTGGTGCTCAGTGGTGATATAAATACATAGTGCAGTGAGGTGAGGGTGGGAAGTAAGTCCTACACAGCAGGATTTCTGAGAGCTCATTGAAGGCCCTACTACCTTTTTCCCTCACTCTGCAAACACGCGTCTTCCATTGATGCTGAGGGTCATTGAGGGCCTAGCACCCCTCCTGTTACTGCCACAATATGCCACACAGCGGTATTGCAGAGAGTTCATAGGAGGCCCCACCCCTTTCTTCACCACTTTGCAACATGCCTCCCGGCACACTACTGGTTAAGGCATGAAGTGCTCTTGGATACTGAGGGTCCTTGGGGCCAAAGAACCCCTCCTGTTACCTCTAGTAAATCCCACACAGTGGGGTTGCTTAGAGTTTGCCGGAGTTCCCGGCAACCTTTTTTTTACCACTCTATAAACATGCCTCCTAGTGCCCTTCCTGTTGGGGAATGAAGTCGCCATGGATGTTAAGAGTCCTTGGGGGCTAAGAACTCCTCCTGTTACCTTCAGTATGTTTCACACAGTGGGATTGCTGAGAGCTCATGGGAGGCCTGCATCCTTTCTCCACTAGTTAAGAAAATGAATTAAACAAACCTTAGAAATTCACAGAAAAATCCAAATGTTACAGAGGTATTATAGTTATGAAATTCACTGACAAAAATCATAGGTTACAGCGATGTTATAGTTAGGCTCAGATTTCACTAATACAAAACCATTTAAATTCAGCAGTTATAGTTACCTGAGCTAACTATAACTTATGCTCCCGCAATGCACTGCTTATGACCTCACATATTACATCACTCATGACATGGTCAGTGACATCGCTGATGATATCAGGTATGTGAGTCCAGTGGTGAGGGAGAACAGAGAAGAAAATTACCTCAAGAACTGGCGACTGTCACTCTGCCGTTTTGGGGTCAAAGTAGGGGAGAGGTTGATACCCTCTACTGACCCATCATGCACCTAGACAGACAGGAGTTCAGGGAGAAGCTTGCTCCTCTTCTAACCCTTCATCTGTCATCAGGAGCATGATAACTTTTGACCTCTCAAAGTGTGGTTTGAGACAATTAACTAGGTGTGGGCGGAATTTGCGAAATTCTCTTTCTCAAATTATCGCGAAAATGTAAAACATCTCCGCAAACACGCGGAAATATCGCGAAGATGCAGAAGTTTTTTTCCCACCCGTTCGCGGTATTTTATGCGTGGTCGCGGCTCGCCAACTTACCCATGCGGTTGCTCGCGGGCGCGGCCATCTTGTTTTCACTTGTCTCGCGGTGCATGATCGCGAGAAGAAAGACGTGATCGCGTGACGAATGATGTTACTGCGGGCGCGAACTGTCGCGAGACAGCGCAAATGGCTACCAACAATCCAACATCTCGTGGAGAACGCGACTGGACCGGGAAAACTTGACGGCGAACGCGGGGATTCAGGTAAGGCGATCGCGCGCACGCGAGAATGTATTATTTTACAGCGCGAGCAAGCAAAAAATTTCCAGTAAAATGCAGATTGCGGAAATGTTGACATTTTCGCGCTCTCCGCGGAACGCGAAAATGTCAAATTATCGCAATTTCCGCGACCGGAACGGAATTTTAGCCCAGGACTACAATTAACATGGAGCACCTTGAGAGGTTTCTAGGGGTCTTGAGATCCACCAGGTAGGTGGATTTCCCTGTCCGCTCTTTCACCTAAAAAGGGCTTGTCCAGCAATCCTAGAGAGCTCTAGGTTCCAGAGGCTCCATAAACCACATGGTCTGGCCAGTTTGAAACTTTACCAGAGTGGCAAGCTGGTCATACCAGAGTTTCATAACTTCTTGACTGGCCTCAAGATTGCTCTTCGCTTCTTCCAGAAGTGAGCATCAGATTGAGGAAGGCCACCATGTAGCTCACCATATCCTGAGGGGTTTTCTTGGAGCTTGCGTCACCTATCTCTGACAAAGCTAAAAGGTCCCCTACCAGGGTGGCCATAGTGAATCCTCTTCTGTGGTACATCCCTGTATGCAAAGAGAAGGCATGGCAGGAGGACATCCCAGTTAAGCCTCATGGGCTCAGGTAAGCCCATTATCCTGCCTTTGAGGGTCTTGTTGAATCTCTCCACAAACCTGTTTACTTGTGGGTGATAGGGTGTGGAAAGCTTATAAGTTACTCCTTACTCATCACACATGGACTTCATGCACAGCAGCATGAAGATAGTGCCTCTTTGGTACCCTACAAGGTCAGAAATCCCCATCAGGGTGCTGGCCACCACAGGTGCAGTCACCGACCTCAGAGAAATGATCTCTGGGTAGTGAGTGGCATGGTCCACCAAGAGCAGGAAGTACCTGCTGTCTAAAGCTATCTTGGGGTCCAAGAGACCAACAATGTTGATGCCCATCCTCTCAAAGGGAGTGCCAATGATAGATAATGGGGTCCACTAGCTTGATAGGTGAAACAGGACCTGGATAATGCATCTGAGGCCATCTTCATTTGGGGCCAAAAGAAATGGGAAACAAGCCAGGTAAGGGTCTTGTCTTTCCCCAGCTGTCCTGCCAGGGGGATGTCATGAGTCAACCCCGGTAGGAAGGCCCTGTAACACTGGGGGACCACCAGTACGCAGGCTGCCCTAGGAACCTTAGGCTCACTACTTAGGAGGTCATTCTCCCAAGAGATAAGGTGATCCCATGAGGTATCACCTGCTGCCTAGTGCTCAACTTGCTGCCTCAAGTCCTCTAGAGTGGGGCACTCTCATTGTACTTTGAAGAATTCCTCCCTTGTTCTGCCACCTTCAATTTGCCAACCAGCAAGCTTAGGCAGGCCACCCAGGATGGCAATGTCCTCCCCGGTTGGCTAAAGAGACTCCTTCGTATTTGCCCCATCAATCTCCACTGCAGGAACTATAGGAGGTAGTTTTCTGTGCCCCTTGCCCTTATTCTTCTTGGCAAGCCTGGGCCATTGTTCCAGGTTGCAGGCACTCATGACACCCTTTTTGGGCACCCATGGACATTGCGGTCATACAGACCTATTCAGGCAATCCTAACATCTCTAATGTGACCAGAGCTATACCTCCTTCATATAGTGGTTGATCCAGGTTGTTACCCAACAGACAATCTTCAGGAATGGCAGTGCACACAGCTACTTTTAGAGAACCTGAGACACCCCCCCACTCAAAGGGAACTAGCGCCACAGTTACATAACTCTCAAGGTTGTCTGCGATTATGACTTGATGGAATGTGTTAGGGAGGACTTACTCTAAGGACACCAGCTGATACCTTAGAGTAGTCCTGCTGGCTCCTGTTTCCCTCAGAGCCTCAACCCTTTGCATATTGATGGTGACCCGCTGTCTGTCAGACGTTTTAGTAGGCATTTGGGCTTTTGGCACCATCTCCTTATCCCCCAGGGATACTGGAGTCATCTCTGTCTGGTTCCCAAAGCTAAGTGAGACCACCTCCTCCTCAGACGCTACAACTGCCAACCCATGTGTCTGCCCACTGGTAGAGAATATGCCCTCTTGGGACATTTGGTATCTCCCTTGGAGTGTTCATACTTGTAACACTGAACATTGGGGTACAACTCCCCCTTTCTGTTTGTCAAATAATCCCTTATTCTTTGATTCAGATTGAGACTTGTTATCACTGTTCCCTTGGAAATAATTTTGGGGGCTTTTGAGAACTTCTCACTTTTAAGTTTTCTCCCTCTTTTTTCTTCTAGTGGAGCCTAGGAATCTTGCTATGGAGGTGGACCTCTCTGTCAGTACTAGAATGTCCAAAAAGCTATCTGGGGGGACTCCCAAAAGGGTGGTCAGAGTGACCACCCTTTTGGGAGTCCCCCCAGATACCTTTTTGGACACTCTGGTACTGACAGAGAGGTCCACCTCCTTAGCAAGATTCCTAGGCTCACTCAGCTCATTGACCACTAGGTGCTGGCACAGTTCTGCTGAAAACAAATACTGAGCATATGCTCCCTGAGAATCAAATTATGCAGACCTTTGTAATCATCAACTTTGCTGCCCTTCACGCAGCCATTCGGTGCCTTTTTAGATTAGTCCCAGAAATCTACCCAAGACTTATTGGGGATAATGTGGCAGTCCCTGAACCTCTGGCAACATCTTTCAGGAGTCAGCCAAAATTTTGCTAGAAGGATGGATTTTGCAGGGTGTACCTGGTTTGGTCTTCTACTTCTAGGGTCAGAAGAGTTTCCCTCTCCCCTGGAGGAAAATGCTTCCACAGTCCTTCCCCAAACCCTTCCTTCCCTTTGCTCCTCTGGGATTTTGTGTACTTGTAGGGTCACCTTTGAAGCTGAAAACCATTGTTCAATGTTATCCCCATTACATAACTGGGTACCTGGTCTTTGAGGATCCGGACTTATTGTCTCCTTCAGACACTGAGGGAATGTTGCCACCAATGCTGCTGGATTCTGCCTGCATTGCTTGTACTTCCAGCTCCTTAAGGCTCCTCTACTGAGCGTTTTTTTTCTCTTCTATTGCCAACTTCCTTTCCACCATCCTGAGTTGGGCCATCTGGAGCCTCATCTCCTTATCTGCCTTGCCTTCCTGTCTGCCAGCTCCTCCGAGTTGAGGCTATGCAAGGACACACTGTTTCCTTCTCTGGCAGAGAGTTCTAACTCATGAGTGGAGTCATACTCCTCAACTGAAGGCTGCATTTCATGGCTGTTGTCCAGATACTGATCCTGCTAATCTATTTCATTCTCGTCAGCCTGCTCCTCTGTGGCTGTCATCAACTGGTGACCTCAGTGCAGGCCCTCAGAGCTTTCTGCAGCTCTTCATTTGTTGTCCCCTTTCCTTTCAGACCTGTTCAATCTCAACCACAGTGTAACCACAGTGTAACTTCCCAAGCGGGACAACTCAAACTCCATTACTGCAGGTATGATTTCATACAATTCAGTAGTAGGAATAAAGGTAGATTTGGTTAAAAAAAAAGAAAGAAGTCAATCAGGGGAAAATCAAAAAAACTTGAATTGGTCACAAATTACTTATATGGGATGATACCGTAACACAAGAATTATAATATGGCACTGTTGAACAGAAGTCTAGATCCTCACTGCTGAATACCAGTGTAGGAAATTGGGTTACTGGTTAAGGGGGGTGAGACCATTTTCAAGCAGCAACCACAATTCTTCTCAGGATGAAATCACAAGCAACCCCTAAATTAACCTCTGCTCAACCCTTGGGTAGCTTGGCACAGAGCAGTAAGTAAGAGGCAATATTTAAAGCATTTGTGCAACACTTCAAAAAGAAACACAATGAAAACACACCACAAAAGGATCCCACACCAGTTTAGAAAAATAGAATATTTTTTAGTAAATAAAACAAGACAAAAGTAACAAAAATCCAATTGGTCAACCCAAAGACATGCAGGTTTAAAAAATGTTATACAAATAGCACCAAAATGCATAAATCACCAACTGCGGATATCTGATTGCCCCAGACTGGGACAAAGTCACAAGTTCAGACCAGCCACAATAGAGTGTAGGCCACCTACAGGGACTCAATTAGGACCATTGAACTGAGGGCCAGATGAATGCCCCTTCCAATTGCGACTCGCAAATTGCGTTGTTTTGCGACTTGCACTTTGCGACTCGCAAAATGGAATTTACAACAGCGTCTCAGACACTGTTTGCGATTCCTAATGGGGTCGCAAATTGCCTGCCTCATTAATATTGACAGGCAGGTGCAAATTGCAACCCGATTGGGAATGGCTAGCACTCTCTGTGATGGTAGCCTGCTGGGGGCAGCAGACCACCATGACTGTGACTGCTTTTTTAAATAAAGCAGTTTTTTTTAAATGCAGCCCATTTTCCTTACAAGAAAACAGGTTGCATTAAAAAAAAAAGAATCATTTTTTAAGGCAGTGGACCACTGCCTGCTCTTAGCATCCATTCACAAAGGGGAAGGGGTGCCCTGGGGACCCCTTCTCATTTGCGAGTGGCTTACCACCTACTTGATGTAGGTGGCAAACTCTGAGTGTTATGCGCCTGCAAATGCGGTCGCAAAAAACACTGGTACATTCCATTGTGACTCGCTATTAGGAAGGGACACCCCTTCCTAATAGCGAGAGTCACAAACACTTTTTTGCGAGTTACCGACTTGTAAAATAGCGTTTGTACATGCCAGGACCCTTTTTTGCGGTCACAAACGGGTCGGTTTCCCCTTTGTGACCGCAAAAACCGGTCATACATCTGGCCCAAAGTACCTTAAATCCGGGTTTGCGGAGCATTGCAAACATCTGTGTTGAAGTTAATGTTGCACAGCCGAGTAGTCGTCATGGATTTCATCGACAAGCGCTTGCAATGCGTAGTCCGGTGTTGAGGATGTGTCATGCAGCTGGGACGATCTGGTTGTTCCGAAGAGCTGTGAGCCTGCAATGTGGAGGCCAGCGTCATTGTTGAGTCTGCAGCTGACGGGGGTGCAGGGACCTAAACCAAGTATGTGTTGTGCAGCAGCGGTTCCAATGAAGCAACAGACTGCAATACATTGAGGATCTTTGTGATGTTTCCAATCCATACAGCAGTAGCAATGCATCGATTCTGCTTGTATTTGCGTCACGCAGCAGAGAAAATGCATCCATTTTGCTGGATCTGCAGAGGGTGGCAGAGCACCTTAGGCCACTTTGAAGGGTCCAGGACTGGGGTGGCACCACTTGGCAGATTAGACTCACAGATGGCAAAGTCTAGATGCTGGTTCAAGATTGTTGGAACTTTTTTTCCTGAAGCTCTAGTCAGGAGACCAGCCAACTAGCCTTTGGAGTCACTTTGGGGTCCTGGGTTCAATAGATGCAGTAATAGTATTTCACACCCAGGAAAGAGGGCAGCAGGTCAGCACAGCAGGGCAGTAGTTCTTTTAGCAGCACAGCAGTCCTTCTTCCTGTCAGATAATCCACAGGTCCAGAAAGGTAATGAAGAGGTGGTGTCTGAAGGCCCATAATTATACCCGGTATCCTTCCTTTGGAAGGTGGAAGAAGCTTCTGGAGGTTTCCCTTTGAAGTCCCCAGGCATCCTGCCTTCCCTGTCCTGACTCCAGACTAACTCCAGGAGGGGGTATGCAGCCCTTTTTTGTGGAGTCAGAACACAGCCTTTTCAAGTGTAAGTAGTGTTGTGCTCAGCTCCGCCCTCCCATCCTGCCAGTGATGGCCCATCCAGGCACATCTAAGTTCCCTATTGTATGTGGCTGCCTGGGAGTAATGCACAAGCTCAACTGTCAGATACACCCAGTCATGTGTCCCACAGACAGGCTACATGCACTAAATCCCTAAGGCAGGAAAATGGCAACATTCTAAAACTGTCATTTTCAAAATTGTAATTTAAAATCACTTCACCATAAGTTAGGATTTATCATTACAATTCTGAAGACACCAAACATTATCTGAATACCTGCTCCCCTTTGGGAATTACAGCTTATTAAATGTAATAAGTTAATTTCAATGTTATTTTATGAGACAGGTAGGCCCTACAGTAGTGAAAATGAATGTCAGAGTTTTTTACTTCATGGACATATAAAACGTAAACGTATATGTCCAACTTTTTAAATACACTGCATCCTGTACTATGGGCTTTCCAGGGCCTACCCTAGGGGGTTACTTGAAGCTATTAAAAAGGAAGGTTTAAGTCAGGCAAAAGGTTTCATTTACCAGGTTGTAATGGCAGTTTAACACTGCACACACAGGCTGCAATGGCAGGCCTAAGACATGTTTAAAGGGCTACTTAAGTGGGTGGCACAATCAGTGCGGCAGTCCCACTAGTAGCACTTGATGTACAGGCCCTAGACACATGTAGCACCACTTTACTAGGGACATATAAGTAAATGAAATATGCCAACTGGAGATAAGGCCATGTCACCATGTATTATAGAGTGATCACATGCACTTTAGCAGTGATTAGCAGTGGTAAAGTGTACACAGTCCTAAGGCCAGCAAATATGAGATCAGGGAAAAATGGAGGAGGATGGCAAAATGTTTGGGGGAAGACCACCCTCAAGCTGACAAGTCTAACAGAGAATATTTTTATAAATACAATTTTTTTAATATTTATTTTATTAAATTTTCATATATGCAAGGGTACACAAAAACAAAAAGAAACAATAATATTGAAAATAAAATAACATAAAGTACTGAGACCAATTCCAGGTATAGCATAAAATACAGTGTACATTAATGAATACGGTCAACCACTCATGATAAATATTGTGTAACATAACATTGCAGCATCGTGCCATCCGCGCCACGGAATGCTGAAAGAAAAGTGTGATAGCAGAGTGCAAAGGACAAAAATATAAAGATTTTTTTATATGTCAACCACAGCATCAATTACCAAAGCAGGGAACAAGCACTCCAGGGCAGTAGAACTGAGTGGATCCCCAGCACGTCATCTGTGAAAGCAACCAGGGACACATGCCAGGTAGTCTCATTCTGCATCATTCACTGAGGCGGTGGGGGCACCCCGTTCCCAGCATCATTTTCTTTAGTAGTGAGGTATGTCTTTTACAATTCCCAATTTTTTTTTCGGGCGGTTACACAGGAGAAGCAGTTCGCTGAAATTTTTGGTCTGGGTACAACAATACATCATATCTTTCGACCAGCTAGCTACTGTGGGAAGTGGGCCACGGGACCAGCAAACCACGATCCTACGTTTCGCAATCAGCAGCCCCATATCAGCTAATCTCCTTGTGGCTTTGGGCAGAGGTTTGGATTATCCAAGCAGGGAAAGCATGGGATCTGGGGTTAGTAGCATGTCAATAATGTTTGCCACTAATTTAGAAATCTGTGTCCAGAAATTAGCAATCCCCGGGCACACCCATGCAAGATGAAGGAAATCGGCTACATCAATACCACATCGCTCACACGTACCTGTGTCGCGTGTCACATACCGATGCAGTCTCTCTGGAGTGAAATATACCCTATTGAGAAATTTGAAGTGGATCAGCCTGTGTTGCACATTCAGCGAAATACGCTTTGTGCTTTCGCAGCAGTATTTCCACATCCCATCATCTATGTCTACCCCCAAATCCACCTGCCACGCCAATCTCGCCTTCGTATAGTGGTTGGAAAGGTAACTCTGAGTAATCTTGTATAGCTTTGCAATGATATGGTTCGGAGACTCAGTTCTAATTAGATATGTGAGGGCAGCCACTTCAGGCGGCTCCGCCATATCTGGACCCAAGTTCCCGAGTAATGACTGCCTCATCCTATGTAACTGAAACCTAGTAAGTGTTGTATGTTGCTGTACCGCCTTGGCACTTCATCCCACGTTCTGACTATACCGTCAGAGAGCATGTCACCTATCGTCTCGATATGAAGAGTCCCCATCGCCCTTGTAACCCCTCTATCAGTACATGCAGGTAGCCACAGGCACCATTCCAATGGAGAATAAGGAGAGTACAAAACTACTCCAGCCTGTAGTTTCAAGAGATGTTGCCAGGCATGCACCGTAGCGTTGATGGAGTCTATAATTCCAGTCCTACGGTCCGGCCGGTTAAATGCTGGCAAAGGGCATGGAGCAGCTACCACCCTCTCAATCGGTATATGCGGAGTGTCAGCTGGGCTGTGTATCCAATAGTGCACGTGGATACTTTGGGCCACCCTATAACATACATTTAAGTCTTGGGCCCCTAAGCCCGCCATGTGATATGGTAACGTAAGTATATCCCATTTGACACGCACCTGTTTGCCTGCCCAAGCGAGCCTGATTAACAAGGATGTAAGTGTTCTAAAAAGGGAGCTAGGGAGGACCATCAGTATGTTGGCAAACAGGATCAGAAACCGTGGCAGCACAACCATTTCCATAATTGATATTCTTCCCACCAGGGACAATGGCAATCTGATCCAACGTTCAATGTCGTCCTCCAACTTACTCACAGTGACCCATTAATTCTCCCTAAATACCACCTCCAAGTCAGTATGAAACTTGATACCTAAGTATCGCACCGGGTCCGTTGTCCGCCGCAGTGGGAAATTAGGGGCAAAGGGAACTGTGACAGGGTTAAGTGGGAAAACAATTGACTCGGTCCAGTTGACCTGTAAACTGGACACAGCACCGAATTTGAGTAACGTGTCATCAGCATAAGTGGAAATGATCAATTGGTATCCTGGGAAACAAATTCCATGGTACTTGTGATATTCTCTAAGTGCGCAGGCTAGTGGCTCCGCGAAAAGTGCATATAGTATTGGAGAAAGCGGACACCCCTGCCTTGTGCCCCTAGTGATTGGGATTTTATCAATGACTATGTCACCCACGTTTATCCTGGCCGACGGGCCATTGTATCACACACCAACCATTTGCCGATAGATACCTCCTACCCCCATCCTTGACAGCACTTGATACATAAATTTCCATTCGACTGAATCAAATGCCTTCTCCATATCAAGAAATATGGCTACAGCCTGGACATCCTGCTGCGTGTGTTGGATTGCCACAAAAACCGTTCACATATTATAAGTCAGGTTCCTGCTCGGGACGAACCCGGCCTGCTCCGGTGCCACAAGCAGCGGCACAAGGGGGTCAGCCAGTTCACCAATATTTTGGCATATAGCTTGGAGTCCACATTCAGAAGTGACAAGGGGCAATACGAAGCACACTCAGTTGGTGACTTATCAGGCTTCAAAATCGCAACAATGAGCGCCTCGCTCATCGAGGGTGACATCTGGCCACTTTCACTAATCTCCTCAAAGAACAAAATCAAGTGCGGAATAAGGAAGTTTTTCAACTCCTTCTAAAACGAGATCGTAAGGCCGTTCACTCCAGGGGCACTACCGGCTTTCATCCCCATCAAAGCCACTGTGATTTCCTCTGAGTCCAAGGGACACATCAGAAATTCCCTGTGTGCATTCTTCAGCCAAGAAAGTGTAATATGTGCCAAGTAATCGAGCATTTCGGCGTCTAGACACCCCACCTTTGACGCATATAGCTGTGTGTAGTACTGCTTGAATCTATTAGCTATGTCTGACGAGTCTGTCAAAGGGGCTCCCTGGTCGTCATTGATAACTCCCACCCCAGTTGTCTCTCTACGCTTACTTAGGTAGGAGGCCAGTACCGAGCCAGGGCGGTCACCCTCTCTATAGTCACAAGCCGTCACATATTTCCCCATATTTTTAAGCTCAGAGTCAGGTGTGTCATGATATTCTGTTATAAGGTCCTTAAACTCCTCCATAAGCCGGTCATCAGCTCCATTAAGGAGGTCACACTCTACCGCATGCAGTTTCTTCTCCAGGTCCGAAAGTCACACACAAAAGGACCTAAGGACACCGAAATATGTAGCCATTGCTATCCCCCTGATATATACATTAAAGGACTCCCAAACCGACGAAAAGGTGTCAACCGACCCAATGTTAAATGTGTTAATTGCTTCCAGAAGCTCTGATTTAAAACCGGGTCAAGTAGGGAATATGGAAGGAAGTGCAATGTAAATGGGGTTATCCGTGTGTGTGGATAGTCCATAACCAACAGTATTGACGAATGGTCCGAGAATGTATGAGGCAGCACCGAGCAGTCTCGGATTTGTTGAAACAGTTCCCTAGAAGCGAACCAGTATTCAATCCTGGTGTGTAAATCGTGATATGCAGAGTAGTGTGTAAATTAGGGGTGGGCGGAATTTGCGAAAGTGACTTTCGCAAATTATCGCGAAAATGTTAAAAATCTCCGCAAACACGCGGAAATATCGCGAAGATGCAGAAGTTTTTTTCCTGCCCGTTCGCGGTATTTTCTGCGTGGTCGCGGCTCACCAACTTACCCAAGCGGTTGCTCGCGGGCGCGCCCATCTTGTTTTCACTCTTCTCGCAGTGCATGATCGCGAGAAGAAAGACGTGATCGCGCGACCAATGACATTACTGCGGGCACGAACTGTCGCGAGACAGCGCAAATTCCTCCCAACAATCCAACATCTCGTGGAGAACGCGACCGGATCGGGAAAACTTGTCGGCGAACGCGGGGATTCAGGTAAGGCGATCACGCGCGCGCGAGAATGTATTATTTTACAGCGCGAGCAAGAAACAAATTATCGCTAAGCTGCGGAATGCGGAATTTTTGACATTTTCGCGCTCTCCGCGGAACGCAAAAATGTCAAATTATCGCAATTTCCGCGAGCGGAACGGAATTTTCGCCCAGGCCTAGTGTAAATCCTCCTCTGCTCTGTGATCTCATTCTCCACACATCTAATAACCCAAGCTGTGTCTCTACTTCTATGATAGCAAGCTCTGCAGCAGAAGGTCGCCGGTCCGGGCCCCCGATCTATCCAGCTGTGGGTTCAGTACGCAGTCACCATTCCCATAGAAAGTGTGTTCCCTGTGGCATCACATTTTGTCTATTAGGTCTGTAAAAAACTGTGGGCTGTCTTAATTTTGGCCGTACACATTCACTAATATTAAATAGAGCCCCTTCCCACTGTATCGTGGTATGTTGAACCTCCCCTCTGTGTCGGTATCGATTGAGATCAGTTGGAGTCCCGCCTTACGGTTAATCCAGGTGATGACACCTCGAGCATGTGTCGTGAACCCTGCCACATGTGCATTCCCCTGTAGTTCTCTGCAGTTTAGCATTCTACTACCAAGAGGCAAGTGCGATTCTTGCAATAAAGCAATATCATCTGCATGCCTGTGGAGATAGGAAAACACTTTTCTCAGTTTCCTGAAATCATTTAGCCCGCAGACATTCCAAGTCAACATCTTTAATTTACGAGCCTGTGGTTGTGTCATGGAGGTTGGTAAGTGTGTTGAGCAGCAATCCGGGCTGATACAATCATGCCTCCCTGCCTACCTCCATCCATATAACGACAGTACACCATGCGAGTCATACAAGCCCCAATGTTATTGAAGTCCCAAACAGGTCTCTGCACCCCCTCACCTCCACCCACGCCATACATACACCAACTTTGTAATGGTGAGTATACCCTTTCCTCCTCTTAATAAACAATAAGACAAAAACAAAAATCAAAACACCATGAATCAAAAACTAAATTGAAACAATGCCAGGTTGTGGGACACACATGTGGGCAGATATTACCCAAGCCCACTACCAATTCTGTCGCAACAAGAAAGGCGTCCCCTCCGCCCACCATCTAGCACATCTTGTGCATCAATCTGGCCATTCAGCAAGATTATAAAATTTCACAGCTTCAACAGAAGCATCCAAAAACCTCCCTCTAACAGTTATCTCCTTAGTGCAACTGAACCATGCAGTATTGCTGCATAGCGTCCATATGACTGCCGGAATCCCAAATGGACCACCATCTTTACTGCCCTAACTATGTGTTTAAGACAACAATAATTAACAATACCTGCAATGCCCCATACAAACTCAGAGTCTAATCTGCAATGTGGGAGATCCAGGGTATCAGTCCTGGTCGTCGAGACTGCCACCCGTCGTTCCCTCAAGGGTGGGTGACACCCTGCCAGGGGGCTTTTCATTTGCCCATTCTTTTATAGCCTTCTGCAGCATCTTTGGATCTGTGAAGATGCCGGAACAACGAAGGCGGTTCATCCTGAGTCGCGCTGGATACAACATGGCGTAGTCAAGGTTTTGATGTCGTAGCTGCTTCTTCAAAGGGGCAAATTGTCGGCGTGCTTCCTGTGCACGCACTGTAAAGTCCGGGTAGAGAGAGAAGGTTGACCCCTCATCTTGAAGTGTTTGTCGCTCCCGGGCTGCCTTCAAAGCTGCATCCCTGTCCCTGTAGTTTAATAATTTGGCGATAATGGGTCTAGGCGGGGCACCAGGCAGAGGTTTCTGGCCCAGCGAGTGGTGCGCTCTCTCCACCACAAATATTGAGGAAAACATGTATCGGCCCAGCATCGTGATCAAAAGTTGTTCTACAAATAACTCCATATTCCTGACACTTGTGGATTCCGGCAGCCCGGTGATTTGGATATTACTTCTGCGGGACCTCGCTTCAAGATCTTCGGCCTTATCCTGTAGTGTCAGTAGGAGCTTGCCCATTTGTTTATGTGCTGAGTCCATTTCAATCTGCGCTTCCTCAACTTCCGTGACCCTTCTCTCCGTCATGTCCATCCTCTGGACTTGCTTGTCCATGCGTTCTGTCATGCGATCCATACAGTAGGATAAAGAGTCTATCTTTTTATCTATGGAAGTTAGGCTTTTTTGCATTGCGGCCAAGATGACACGAATATCAATTCAAGCTCCTCAGGCTGTGCATTCTGGTCTTCCTCTGATGTCTGATCGTGAAGCGTAGTTTTTCTTTGTTCGAAGTGCAGCTTTGGTTGAGTCTTATCTACCTTCCCCATGGGGACACTCCGGGACGCGTGATTTTTAGTCAGTAGGGCATGAGTGGTGGAAGGAGCAAGTCCTCATGGATGTGTCTAATCTGGGGAGCAATCCGCATTCTCAGTGGGGCCTCTATGTCGTTGCTCAAGGCGGCGCTCAGTACATTTCACTGCAGAGGTATAACTCTGTCTTTATCGCACCTGAAACAGACCCTAAAATGTGGACCAAAACAGCGCACGGACCATCACCCCAAGGGGCGTCTATGGCCTCCCACTCCAGTATGCCCGAAGGAGCCGAGCAACTGCCACAACGGATATGCTTCAGCTACTCCAATCAGCCTCCGGTTCACTCCCAGGCCATCAGCAAGAAGCCAGAAGGGGCACCATGTCTCCCGCTTCGGGCGTCAGACTGGGGATCACCAACGCTCTACCAACCAGCGCCAGCTTGCAGCACAAATCTTAATGGCCAAGATGGGAGCCATCAGCGCGTCCGCACGGGACTCCGGTTCAAATGGCATAGGAGGCGCGGCACCCTCGATCACCGTCTACTCACAGAGCCTCACGCCTGATCCCGTATCAAGCATGAGAGAGCAGGGACAAACTCCAATAATAAGGCCAAGATAAGGCTGACTCTGCTTGGCAGCACGAAGGGCACAAAAGGAGAGGTAATGTTCACCGTCGCATCGGGGGGATCATGACTATCCCGGCCTCTAAAGTACAATGCAGGCTGCCTTCTTCAATGTCTGTGCCGCAGCACTGATGCGTCGCGACACCTCCCTCCGTCACACACCAAACACCACGCCGTAGTGAGAGTCCAGTGGCTTCGATCAAAATGGCGTATTACGGACCTCATCCAGCTACAGCAACCCTCAGTCCCAGACCGTACCGGCCCAGGCGCCGATAACAGAAGGGGTGGGCAGCCAACAGCAGCGAGCAGTGCGGACTCGCAACTCTCATATCTCAGCAGCCCGGAGAGCACTCACCCTCACTACGCACATCTCTCAGCCCTCCCGGGAATAGCAGGCAGCCCCGAATCTTTTCCGCCGGCCTCCGCACCACCACGCCGAAGCACAGTAGCTCCTTCTCCTGCCACACTCCAGAGTCCCCTCGGGGGTCAGCAGAGCTACAAATCTCCGCATAGTCTGCCTAACCCACTCAGCTCTCACCTCGCGGGCTCGTTGTGGGCGCAGATAGTGCAATTTTATCTTCGCCACCAGCTGCAGCATCGTCCTTGCCGCTGATCATCGGCTTCCAGCCAGATAGCTCTCCTCCGCCTCATGCCGTCCCAGGGCACCGCACAGCACTGGGAAGCGGCTCAAAATGGGCAGTATAGCTTCCGCTTCAGGCGCTACAACTTTTTAGCCTTTAGCAGCTAGGATTGTTGGAGGATAAATTACGTATCTTTTGATAGTCAGATGGAGCTCTTGGTTTACTCCACCATCTTGGGCACAGGCAAGCTCCAGACCCCTTTAATAAATACAATTACAATAGATTTACAACCATCCAATTAGTAGAACTGGAGTTATTAATTAAAATGCGTTGCATCTAAAAATAGAGTCAAAAAGCACCAAGTGCAAACCATGGGCAATAAGGTACACAGGACTTGGATAAGGTTAAGCTTTAAGACCAATTACAATGGAGAGCAGGTCGGATACAAAGACCTGGTTGTCCTGGTTACAAAGTTACCTTTACACTTAGAAACTTTTATGGAGGTAGAACATGTTAGGTGGGCCTAGGAAACTCACTAGCTCCACAAAAGGGATTGAAGATGATGGGGAGCCACGGTGCGAGGTCTCTGAATCAATTGGAGACTTCTCGAAATTGGGCTCAATGAAGTCATTGACAAAGGTATTTTCGATGTTGCTCGAATGCTGCACAGCATCAAGCCCAGTAAAGCTGCAGATCAGGTGCTGCTCGGGATGGAGTTCAGGGAAGCCATTAAACAGGTACTGCTCGTTGTCAAATCCAAAGAAGCCATAGATTGGGTGCTGCTCAGTGTCGAATGTGATGAAGCTGTTGGCAAAGGTTGTTGACAGTCGATGTTTGCGGTCATGTCCAGTGAAGCTTTCAGTGAGGCATGGGGGAGTACACTCTGACACTAGTTAACCATCCAGGACCTTTGGAACAGTACTTGGGGGTCAGTACTCACTCCCATAGCTGACAGCAGAGGGGACCGGTCAGATGCAGTTGGGACTGGGCAGGTGGAAAGCAGGAAAAGGAAGCTTTTTGTAGCCCTGTAGTTGAAACAGGAGGTCACGCTTGGAGCCGCTTCTTAGGTCCTGCGTTCAAGCAGGCAGGCCCAGTTTTTCTTCAGGTTAGTCAGACAGCAGGCCAGCCCTTCTTCTGATTCTTTTCAGGTCCAGGATTGTTTTGAGGAGGGTACTGTGGATGCTACATTTATAGCCAGTACCGACCTGTGCATGAGAGAAACAACTGGCCGTGCCCTAGCCAATGCATTAAGAGTTCAAAAAGGTGATGCTAACTATTCCATCATGCCCCTCTCTATCTAAATTCAGGATGGACTAAACCCTTAGTCAGAGCTCCCTGGACACATCCTTGGTGTGGCCATGATAATGCGCAAACTCTGCCTCGTGGTCACTCCAAACGATTTCCCAGTCTCACTGGATTTGAAGCCAAGCTGACTAGAGGGAGAAAGAAAGAGGGCTAGTCTGGTGTCAGGTCCATCTGCTTGTAACAGTGGATGCCTCTTTGAAATATAACACATGCTTCAGCAGAACCCCCTAGGCTATCATGGGAGTAACCCACATCTCACCACAGCTGAATCATCAGCAGTCAGGTGACAGTCAAATACTAGAAGATGGGCCTCCAGAGGTTTAGATAGGGATAGTTAATATTTCTAAAATTATCTTATTCATGATAATTAGTCTTTTTCACCATAAAATTTTATTTTGAACAACTATTAAAATGAGTAATCCAATGATATCTTTAACTGCTTCCAACCCACCCATAATTATTATTATGGGAGTTATGATGTAGTCTAGTGTTTTTCTGTGGGGCAGCTAACCTTGCCAAAGTGAAAAGGGCTTTTGATGCCTTTTCACAATCGTGACATGTAAAACATTCATTTCTACATATTCTGCTTTTAAATGCCACTCACCCTGTTTTATTGGGCAATAATGCCTACTTTAGGGTTGACATATATATTTAAAAGGATGGTTTAGGCTAGTCAAAATGGTTTACAGCCAGGCTTCAGTGGCAGGCTTGAAAACATAATTTACAGTGCTACTGCAGTGGGTGGAGCAATGTCGGCTGCCGCCTAATTGTAGCATTTATTTGATAGGCCCTGTATGGGAAACAGCTTTAACAACATGAGCTAAACCACGCATGCTGTTACAAGGCAAGCAGAGCAATGCTTGCCTTAACTATGCATATGCCTTAACCATGCATATGTGTGGTTAAGGCAGTCAGCGCTCTAGTTGCAGAGTGGATGGGTGGGGGAGGAACTGGAAGGGTCAGGACAGAAAGGACCGGGACGCAGCTTGGAAAGTAGGGTTGGGGCCTAGTTTTAGGGTTCATGGTATGGGAATTGCAGTAGTTTTTAGAGCTGGGGCATTTTTAGGGCTTACAGCGGTGGGCTGGGGTCAAGGTTGTTTTTAGGGCTGGGGGCTGTGTTTTAAGGCTCAGGGCTGGGGGAAAGAGCAGTTCTCAGGGCTAGGGGCCAGTTTTAGGGCTCAGGTGAAGCGGCTGGAGTTGGGGTATTTTTTAGGGCTGTGGTTGGGGGGTCAGGTCTTTTTAGTGGTGGAGTGGGGTGGATTGCAAGGCTGGGAGCAACACTCACCCTGCTGCTTCAGGGTCAGTGTTGAGAAAAGGACAATGCCTTCGACCGACCCATTCAGCTCCATGGTAGACAGGAGGTTGGGGAGAGGTTCACTCTCCTCCTCCATGCCATCATCAGTCACTAAGAGAATGGTTAACTCAGAACTCTCAAAGTGGGCTTTGAGGCAGTTTATGTGCAGGACCCTCAAAGGGTTCCTAGAAGTCCACAAGTTCATCTTGTAGGTGGCATCACTCTTGCATTTCTTCACCTCGAAGGGGCCAGGGATTTTGCCTTGCAGAGCACAGGCACAACTGGCTCTACCACAAACACTTTCTGACCAGGCTGAAACTCAACCAGAGTGGTATTCTGGTCATAGCAGCATTTCATGTCCTCCTGGCTTGATTCCTGGTTCGGCTGAGCAAATTTCCTGAAGTGGGCTTTGGAAGGCCAGCATGTACCTAAATACACCCTGGGGGCGCTTCCTGGGAGCTTCCTCCCAGCTCTCCTTCACCAAACTGAGAGGTCCTCTGACAGGGTGCCTGTACAATAGCTCAAAGGGGCTAAAACCAACTCCTTTCTGCTGTACCTCCCTGTAGGCAAAGAGAAGGAACTGTAAGAGGATGTCCCATGTATGCCTCATGGGCTCTGACAGATCCACAATCATGCCTTTCAGGATACAGTTGAATCTCTCAACCAATTCATTACTTTGAGGGTGGCAATGAGTGGTGACTTTATAGTTCATCCCACACTCCTTTCACATAGCCTTCATGTACAGTGACATGAAATTGGTACCCTGGTCCGATATCACCTCCTTAGGGAAACCCACATGGGTAAAGATCCCCATAAGTGCCCCGGCCACGATGGGGGCCATCACTGTCCTGAGAGGGATAGCTTTAGGGTACTGAGTGGCATGGTCCAACAAGACCAGGTTGAACCTGTTGCCAATGGCTCTCTTGGGATCCAGAGGCCTCAGAATGTCAATGCCCACCCATTTTTAAGGGGTGCTCATGACAGGGAACAGTTGGAGGGGAGCCTTATACTCCCCTACTCTTGCCACTTGCCTAGCAAGATGGCAAGACCTGCAAAAGGCATCTGACTGCCTTTGCATTTGGGGTCTGTAAAAGTGGGTGACAAGCCTGTCAAAAGCCTTTGCCTTACAATGTCTTGCCAAAGCCACATCATTAGTCAAACCCAGTAGGAAGTTTCTGAAGCGCAGGGGTATCACTAGCACATGGGCTGGCCCAGGCTAAGAAACCTTAGGTTCACTATAGTGGCCATTCTTCCAGTAAATCAAATGTTACCTGCCCTCTTTGCAAGCTGCTTGGTCCTTGGCCTGCTACCAAAGACCCAAAATAGCAGGTATGTCTTCTGCTCCATGCAGAACTCTTCCCTGGTAGGGCCCCTTCTTGCTGCAAATGGGGCAGCTCAGTCAACTCTCCCAGTTCAGCTACTTCTTCTCCTGTAGGTACCGGGGCATGGCCATGAGGTTGAGCCTCCTCCTGGACCATCGGATTTCAGGAGCGGGTTTCCCATTCTCCCTATCCTTCCTCTTCCCAGCAGACAGCTGAGCCACTGTTTCAGGCTCCAGGTCCTCTTGATTTCCCAGGGCTGCCATTGACTGTGTGGTCATGCACGCCCACTCAGGTAATCCCAACATCTCCAAGTGAGACCTGAACTCCATTTACCTCCAGTTGGTATGCTCTAGATCATTTCCCAGTAGACAATCCACAGGCATGGATGGGCTCACAGGTACTTGTAAGGATTTTAATCCCCTCCACTCAAAGGGAACCTGAGTCAGTTTACAGAAGTACTCACTGTTGTCTACTGCTACAACTTGATGAAGTGCATCAGGGACTACTTCATCTTCACAAACCAGGTGAACTTGACAGTAGTCACACTGCCTCCTGTGTCTCTCAGAGCCTCTACCCACTGTTGGTACTTCTTAGTATTATCAGGCATTAGGTTTCTCTGGACAATCTCACTGTACCCTAGTTAAGGGTCATCTCAGCTGGGTCACCACACCCTCCTGGGTTAAACTGCTCCCCAAGCACTACATTAGCCATCACCTGTGTCTGCCCACTGGTGGGGGACTGTGCCCGCTTGGGACACTTGGGGTCCCCTCTCATGTGACACTCCTGATTACATGCATACCATTTCCTAGGACCCCTCTCTCTAGGTTTCTCTGAAGAGTCCCATGGTATATTATCGCCTGGGATGGAATCTTTACCCTGGGAACTAGTTTGAGGCCCTTTAGAGAACTCCAGCTGTTTACCCTTGTCCCCCCACTCTTCTGATGGGGACCCTGCCCACCCTTGGGGGAATCTTCAATGTACAACTTCTTTTGGGCCCTGGTGCAAAATCAGAGGTCTGCCTCCTTAGAAAGCTGCCTGGGGTCAATCAGCTTGCTGGCAGTCAAGTGCTGGTGCAGCTTTGGTAAACAAGGATTGGACAAGTGCTCCCATGCAATCAAATTATAGCACCCCTGATAATCTGTTACCTCTCTGCCCTGCATCCAACCATCTCGTGCTCTGCAGTAAAAGTCAACATGCTCAACCCAAGTTTGAAAACCCAGTTTAGTACTTTCCCTGCAACTCTCTGTGGTACACCCATACCTCCTGACCAGGGATTCCTTCAGGAGGGGTACCTTATCATCCCCCACAACGTAATCCTTTATAACATCCTTGGGATGTGTAACTTTCACTCTGAGTGCACTGAAGAAATGCTGCCACCATCTCTGGCTAGACTTGGCCTTCAAGTCCAACTCCTTTGCCCTCAAAATCCCTGAGCTAAGTTAATCTTTTTCTTCTTCATCCTGATTCTAGCAAGTTCCAACTCGAAATGCCTCTCTTCTCATGTGTCTTCCAGCTCCTTTGGGCACAGACTCTTCGAGGAAACACTGCTGCTTGCCCTGAAAGGGACCCTCCTTTCAGACCCTGATCCGCAGCTCCTCTTTCAAGCTCTGCTTCTCCACTCCCACATTCTCTTCCAGTGGGTGCCCAGCAGCCTTCCTAACTGCCAACCAGGCCCTCAGCGGCTTTTGCAGCTCATCCTTTCTTGTGAGACCTCAAATGGAACACTTGAAATCTTTGCAAATACTTTTAAGTTGAGGCACTGTGTAGGACTCCAGTTTCTCCTCCTCAAACTCAAAATCTGAAGGCAAAATGAATGGCTCCCCAGACTGACACATGAGCGTAGACTAGCAAACTCAGGAGTTGAAAATGAGGAAAATAAAAAGCAATACCAGAATGCATAATGGTCTGCCCTCTGGTAGTAGTGTACACCAATCACTGTATGTTAAATACAAACGCAAGTCCTATCCTCACTGCTGCCCACCATCATTAGGAATTGGGGTCTCTAATTTGTAGCAGCTTGCACCTTCCTTTTAGTCACGGTAAGGGGATTACCCAACTAAGATAACCCCTGCTCACCACCTTGGTAGCTTGACACGAGCAGTCAGGCTTATCTCAGGAGCAATGTGTAAACCACTGGTACATAAACATACAGTAGCACCGTGAAAACAATACAAATGAATACCACACCAGTTTAGAAAAATAACCAAACTTTATCTACACCAAATAAGACCAAAATGGGAAAAATCCAACATACAGAGATCAAGAAATAACTTTAAAAAGATTTAAAACAGTTCAGTCCATATAAAATTATGTACATCGGTTTCGTACTGCAAGGGGGGTGGTACATTGTTTCTCAGGACACACAGCCTCAGTTCCTAACTGAAGTCCAGCATCAATGTAGACTTGGTGCACAGGTGCAAGGCCAAAAAATCCCAATGTGCTGGGGTTGATGCTGCGGTGGAGAAACAGGTACTCTGTTGATTCTTCCACCCACGAGCAGGTGATGCGCCAATTTCTTCAGCTGCACAGCAGGGCCTGTGTCTGAGTTGGAACGGAAGTCTTGGATGTCAGAGACACGGTGCTCTGGACTCGAGCTGCGGTAGTTCTTTCAGCCATGGACAGGCATTGCATCGATCTTTTCAGCCGCACCGCGACTATGCATTAGTTTTTCAACCGCACGTCTAGCTTCCTGCAGAAAAAATGGCCCAGAAGATTTGGTGCATGGATGTTTAGTTCTTGAAACAGCAAAACCACCTCAAGGAGCCCAGGATTGAAATTTGGAACCACAGGGCAGGTCAGAACTCCCAGCAGAGGAGTTCAGGTGTAGTGTTTGATGTCCCTGAGTCTTCTTAACAGGAGGCAGGTACACACAAGCCCTTGGAGATTCTTCTCAAGCAGGATACCAAACCAAAAGTCCAGTACTTAGTCTCTCTAAGACAGAACCAGCAACTACAGGACTACCCAGCAAAGCAAACACAGCAAAGGGGTAGTACTCCTCCTGACAGCTCTCCAGCTCTTCCTCTTGGCAGAGTCTCCTCTTGATCCAGATGTATTCTAAAATTGTGGGGTTACAGGTTCAATACTTATGCCCAATTTTGCGTTTGAAATAAGCATACTTAAAAGGATAGTCTTTGGAATGCAATCAATCGCTGAATCAATCAATCAGGGGTTTGTAAAGTGTGGCTACTCACCCATGAGGGTCTCAAGGGGCTGGAAGAAGGGCTGCTGATCCGTCTGGTGCTCTGATTCAGTCGAAGAGCCAGGTCTGGAGATCATTCCTGAATGGGTCAGCGACAGGGTTTGCCTGGGTGTTCTAGGTCTTCGCGGCAACATAAAAGGATCTTCCCCCAGTTCTAGTCTTATGGATCACTGGGACGGTAGCTAGGGACATTTGAGCAGTTCGGAGGTGTCTGGTGGGTACATGGAATGAGAGGAGGGGTTAAGATATGCTGGTCCTGTATCGTGAAGGACTTTGTAGGTGTGTGTGAGGAACTTAATAATAATAATAATAAACAACTTTATTCGATTTGATAGACAAACCATAAAAGCATATAAATAACAGTCATTAAATAGATTCACAGGAATACAGTTAGCTAAAATCGGCTAAAAAAACAACAACTCATTGATACTCAATCCCCCCTTGTTATTCGTAATTCATAAGGGTGGGCGGAAATTGCCTAATCGCGTTACGCAAATCTTCATGAAAAATGCTAAAAATTATCGCGAACACACGGAAATATCGCGAAGTCGCGGAAGTTTTTGTCCTGCCCGCTCGCGATGTTTTTTGCGTGATCGCGTTGGAAATGTGTCGCCAACTTGCCCATGCGGTCGCTAATGGGCGCAGCCATCTTGTTTTCACTTGTCCCACCCGCTCGCGATGCTATTTCCTATTCCGGGTCGCGCAATGCATGCTCGCGCTTGTTCGTGTTATGTATTTCCTGTTTGGGAACGTGTATTGCGTGTTCGCGATGCTTTTTGCGTGCTCGGGGGGAAAATATCTCGTGAACTTGCCTATGCGGTCGCAATGGGCGCGGCCATCTTGTTTTTCACTCTATGCTATGGTTCTAGGGCCTGCTTTTCAATCCTCCCTCTATCTTTTCAATCCTTTGTTTCTGAAAACTTTTTTTTGATCTTTTTTATTTATTATCTCTCTCTCTATTTTCCTGACTCTATATTTTTTGTTTTTGTCTGCTTTTTGTATGTTTTTTAACTACTTTTTCACTCTTTTTCTATTACCTGCTTTTGTTCATTTCTTTGACATACTTTTTTAATTTTTACCTTGTCTTTTCCGCCCCCTGCCTACCCCAGAACCATGGCAAAGGGTCACAGGGGGCATCGCAGCCTGAGCCGCGACCGCCTTCCTTGTGGAAGGCGGCGCCCACAAGGGGTGCAGGCACGGGCCCTATTTGGGGAGGTGGAGTTGGCTGCACTGGTTTTTTTTGTGCAGCGTCACCTCCCCTTAACCCTGGCAGCAGGCGGCAGGCCTGGGTCCAGGTACGGGCTCCGGGAGCGTCGGCAGTGGTGGGGAAAGGTGCACCAGGCAGTGTTTCGCTGCTCGGGTATCCGGCGCAGCCAGAACCAGCTGACGCACCGGTGGTCCGATATCCTGGACCGGGAGCAGGACCTGCTGGACCTGCTAGGAGTGGAGGTCCTGGTTCTTGGTGAGTAGCTATTTAATTATTACTACTTTGTGTCGGTTCTTCTGCTCTGTGTTATATATTGCGAATATATTTTTTTTCCGACCAGCTAGAATGCTGCTGCTTACATACATTACAGGTAATTTACGTTTAAAAGTCTTCTGTGATTATTATGACACTGGTGCTCTGCGCTACTAATCTTGTTATTTGCAACTTTGCGTTTGCGCTTGTTTTGCGTGATTATGTAAGAGTTTATTTTAGAAAACTTAAGTTAGGTAATGCTAGAGTGACTCTAGTCCTTCCTTTGTACTGTCACTAAGAGATAAGGGTGGATTGATACTTAGGTTTAGTTAATTATTATAAGTTTGTAATTTTTTAGTGGTCTGCGACGCCCCCTCTATCAAGTCACGTGCTGCTGAGTGCTGCTAGTGCTTACCCCAGTCCTTAGTAGAACCTTTTGTAGTTTGTTCAGTGAGTGCTAATAGGCTTAGCACTAGCAGAACATCTGCATAAACCAACCAACAATTTAGTGTATGCAAAAATACAGGCATATGTCCTCCATTCATGCATTTTTGAGGACTAAAAGAAGTGGAAATGCTTACTTAATGTACAATTGGCACGCCTGGAATAGGTGGGCTCGGTCAGGTGGTACGTACTACTTAGGCTTAGTTAGTATTCTGGAATCAGAATGGAACACTGGATTAGTGTAGATAAATAATAACTAACCGGTCCGCGAATCCCCAGATACTACTTGTTGACCAGATTAGATAGGTCAATTTTATTGCAATTGTTGTTTACACAAATGTTTTTTTGACAGTCTTATAAAAATATTTTATTTGTTTCACACCAATCATCAATGTTTGTCTCTTCCTTTCTTATATCTTTCATGATCAGCACCCAGGGGCAAGAAGACGGGGACAGAGTCGGCGGGAGCAGTTCCAGTCGGACAGGAGGACCAGAACACGGGCTCTTGTGCTGGCCCCAGTAAGTCTTCCTGTTTGTAATATTAATTCTTATTCACTAACTTTTACTGCACCGTATTTTTTTTCCTGAACTATTGTTTCCGTTTCCTAATGCTATTTTTTACCAAGAATTACCCTTCGATCTAGACTATCTGTTTCTAGATTCTTGTTATCCCTGCCTCTAACTGCCTCTGCTATGACTCTCTGTACTACTATTATTAGTCTGTCTGTAGCTAAGCATGTCCAGTTGGCCACTCTTTATTTAAAAGGTTTTAAATAAAACTCAGATTCACCAGTAGCTCTAGCCATTGATGAGTCCAGTCCTTTGGGTTGTCCTCTTGTACTCCTTCTATTCTTCTTAATCTTTGAGGCTTTATTAATCTTGATGTTTTTCGACAATTCCCACCAACAAAATGCCCAACCAGATTTTACTATTTTGATAGGATAGGACAAACTACTACTGTTGTAGGGATTTTCCACATACAGAACATTGCACAAGAAAATAGGATGTTGGTGATGGGAGGTTGGACCTTCCTCACACTCACACCTCAATCAGAACAGAACCTACCACAATCCCCCGCCCGACTAGTTTTCATAGTGTTTTATTACTATTAGCTCTCCGAAACCCCCCAAGATACCCAATGAGTAGACGACCCAGAACATAATACTCCCAACCTCTCAGTCGTGGAAGCAATGCACATGCACAGTTTGCACACCCTTCCTTTTGCTCGCTCACTTGTGTAAGTCCATCCACACCAAATACCACCGGGTCTATGTAAGTTCAAAAATTTTATTAGCATTTTGCAAGTGACAAGCTCTGTATGTTGTTCTATAATGCAGCACCAACAGCAAAATGCATAAGATTAAAACTATAAACATTGTTGCACTTAGTTACACTTACAACAGCTACAAGTCCATAGAACGAAAAAAAAAGAAAGCAAAATCATGATTAATAATAAGTGAACAGTGGTGGAAGCACCACCATCCCCTTTGTAGGAATAGGAATATAGTTTATATAAAATTATAAATGAAGATCTGAGCGAATTCTGTGGATCCCTCACCTTAGAAGAAGCTAGTACTGGTTACATCATAAGCTCTGCAAAGCTCTGGTTCGTAGAATAGAATCTTCCGTCTGTTAGGAGAAAAATGGTGCGCGTTAGTATATTGCAAGCATTTCTCAGTCGTGGCAAAAAGTGTAGCATTTTGGATAAGCAATATGGACTAACACCAGAACTCCATAATAAAGTGGCTTGTGTTGATTGACCTTGTACGCAGCGCTTAGACACTAGCAGTATGAGCTCATGTGGGCTCAAAGGCGTCACTCTTTATACAACAAGC
Organism: Triturus cristatus; assembly: GCF_964204655.1. Classification (NCBI taxonomy): domain Eukaryota; kingdom Metazoa; phylum Chordata; class Amphibia; order Caudata; family Salamandridae; genus Triturus; species Triturus cristatus. The sequence goes on along the minus strand of NC_140588.1, from coordinate 935,789,061 downwards.
TGCGAGATAACAACGCGTGTGTTAAAATAAAAGACACAAAGGTAAAATGCTAGCATGGCTCGGGCTAACTAAGCAAAGACTAGAATGACTCTAGGGACCATATAACTATTAGTGTCTACTCTACTATTACCTGATTTGTATTTTGTACTAGTGATGTATCTTGTATATGTATGTATGTATTACTATTAACTCATTTTTCAATCTTGCTAGTGAAAAATAGGGGGAGGTGCATATGACACCTAAAAAATGTGTAATGTTTTTTCAAGGCGCACTACCAACCACCAGTGCCGGGGCCAGCGGTGACGCGGCTGCTGACGGAGGAGAGGAGGAGGCGGCAGTTGCAGGAGGAGCTGCAGGGGGTAAGCCAGCAGCAGTGGCGGGCGGTGATAAGTTAGATTCCTAATCCTTACTTATTGACATTACACTCACTGCAAGGGTGTACTGTATAATACTGTACAGTTGACTTACTAAGTAAGAGGTTGTTGTGAACGGTTGAAGACACCGTTTACTTAGCATTAGTAAAAGCATTAGTGGCGGGAGTGTTGAGTAACCAATGGCCTCTTCTATCTGATGATTTCAACTCAGCTGTGAAAGTTTTATGGAGAAGACTAAAAGTCAGATCAGATGACCTTGATGGATGGGTTGAACGAAAAGGGAAAGAAGAGTGGAAGCAAGAAGGACGGGCGAGATTTAAGATTTATGACTGGCAGAGAAGGATTCGTGGGATGCATGCAGCATGCATACTGGTGGCTGATAGGAATCAGATGCATGGTTGGTTGAATGCCTGAAACTCCCACAAATGTTAAAGTCCAAGAAAGTGGGAGGATAGATAGTACATACCACAAATGTTATGTGCTTGCTAGTGCTACCGTGACACTATGTGTAGAAATATTTGTCTTACTGCTTTGCTAAGAGTATATTTTACAATATTCTTGTTTTTTCTTCTTCATATATAGCTACTCCTTCCAAGGGAAAACCTGACCGGAAGGAGTTGGCAGCCAAGACCCGGCGCCGGAAACTGGAGGCCATACAGACTGAATATCGTCGGCTGGTGGTCCTGGAAGAGGAGGAGGCGGCAGCAGCTGCAGCCTCCTCCAATGCCCCGGGCCCCAGCCACCGCCCTCCAGTGGTAGGGCACCACCGTCTGGCAGACACCCGCCGCCGCCCCTCTATCAGTGCTGCCCCCCCCTGTGGATGCAACTGCCACGCATTGAAGCGTTCTGTTGCCCGCCTGGAGGAGCAAGTTTGTGTCCTCCTGAAAAAAGCCCGCCGAACTTAGAACCTGCTATTATTGCCCCTTTTTTAATTATTCTTGAGGTGGGCGGGATCCGGGCGTTGGGTTTTCTCTTTTGGGCAATTGAACATTTTCTTTCCGGACATTGGTTGGGGTTAGGGAGAGGGGTGGGTCAGGTGTGGGATTTTTTTAACATAGTTTATTTTTGTTAGGGTATTAAATAATATATTTCTACTTAAGTTTACATACAATGTTGTTAATGTTTTCTGGGTGGGGTTACTGTTTTACATCACACTGTATCCTTCTTTCCTTGCTGGTGCAGGGCCGCCCACTGCCAGTGTTTGATTTTAATAATTGGATGACTTTGTAAGACAGAAACAGATAGATGCGGCACCCCTCACTGAGTGACTTGTCCTACTAGTACTGTCAGTCTCTTCTACTCTAGGCACTCTGCAACTGGACTCAAAGGGGTGTGTGAAATTGAATTAATGAAAACATGTCCATTGTTAATTATGCCTCCCCCAAACTTCTCTTACCTTTGCTTGATGTTTAACTTAGGCACAGCGATGGCTGCATGTTGATGATGGTTTTCTTTCCTAACATGCCATGATTGTGGTGGTGGTAGTAGTAGTAGTAGACACTGGCAGCAGCATTTGCCAAAAAGGAAGAGAGAGACTCTTCAAGGAGTAGTAGAATGAAGAACAGCACAGAACTTACTGCCAAACAATAATATGCCCAAATACAACAAAACATAATGGTGGTGGAGATAGCATAGTAGTACACAGAGTTATAAACTCTAGTTGGGTCGAGTCAGTTGACTAGGCCTACAGTACACTGGACACAAGCGTAACTGTTAGTGCTGTGTAGGAGGATGACAACGAATGAAATCCATTAATCCAATCAATGCCGGGAATTAATGCTGATGTATTAGCCAGTTCCTTTGGTAAAAAAATTACCTCACAAATATACTGCTCATGGGTGGGCAAGCAGAAGAAGATCCCCGCCCTGCCTTGAAATTGAAGTACTGTTGCTTTTGACACATCCGCCCCAGCAAGCGTGTGATAAATTATTGGCGTACATTTAATGTACTCATACCTCAATAAGTCACACTGCCCGGGGGAAGAGGGTTAGGGTTTGTTGAATGGTTGGGAAGGGGGTTTTGGGGAAAGGTTTGAGAAAGAAAAACAGTATGTATGGACAAACATCAAACAACAGAATCTTTGTAGACCACCATATCCATATCAATATGTTAAGGGAGAAAAAAGGAATGCATGCATGATGATTGATGATAAGGAAAGACCCGGATTACATACAGTTTGTGTTCAGTGTTACCGGGCTTACTTTTACAGACAATAAAGAAAATTTTAAAATATCTGTAGGGATGAATTATAGACAGAGAGCAAACCTAATGATAATAATAGTAATAACAACAAGAACACACTGTTGTAATGATTGTAGACAAAAAAATTAATCAAATTATTTAAAAGATGTAGAAAGTTGATACTGTTACTGTGTTATCCTAGTCAAATGGTGAGTTGAATCCCGGCATTTCTCTTGGTCTTCCCTTCTATGGATGCTCCGTCCATCAATCTTGGGTGACGCCACTGCCTGCCTGGAAGATGTAGATTCATTGGTAAGGTAAGTGTGCATTGTTTTCCCAAGTATAGCACAGGGTAAGGCCCGGCCTGTAATTGTAGATGCAAAAACAAAAGGGATATTGAGATTGAAAACCAAGTTGAAAAAAATGGACAAGTTAATGGTGTAGTGCAACAAAAACACTTTCTGAGGCGGCATGGATGCATCATCTCTACTCTAGTCTGTTTCCAGCATGAACCTACAACACCAACAGGACAGAGCAGGCCCACGGTGATGGCACCCTTTGCACATCCTCCATTTAGCGTACATTTTTTGAAAGAGTTGGACAAAGCACATATCCAGCAACATAGCATTTTACAATTTACCGCAGTCATACCACCGCTACACTTGACTACACCGCTACACAGACATTTAGGTCTGCTGTGGTTGTTGTTTACTTGTTTACCTTATATGCCACTCATGAAACGGCCTGACTTATTCCATCAATCATCTCCGATCCGTGTACTGAGTGACTGTGAAGATATTATTTCTCTGTGGTCATCATGATGGTGTTGTTCAACTCAGTCTGGGTGTACCGAGTGAGTCCCCTTCCTATGCAATGTATTGGCCTGCAGTAGAAGTACAAATTTGGTATTAAAAATACAAGAAGGGAAAAGGGACTCGAGTTACTTTTAGTGTGTAGATTATTACATAAAGTACACAATGAAGTAACTTCATGCACAACAAACAACAACAAAATCACTCAGTCAGCGTCCAATGCATGGCATCATTCAGTACCTGTTCCTTCTCATCTTCAGTTAATGGGCAGTCTCTCTCGGATCACAAAGGAGGATAGCTATAGTAGTCATCATCAATCATGTTCCACTTATTTCGGAGTTACTTGGAAATATTTTTTCTTTTTCTTCTATTTTGCATCATCCAATCATCATCTGACTTCTTGAGGGCAATGGATTTAGGGAGATTCACGAGGATGGAGGAGCAGGATTTTGAGGAGTGTACCGTGATATGCAGCCAGCCGAAACTTGTATATGGCAATAAAACAATTAGAAGACGGTGGTGATGGATTTGTTGTGATTCAAAGATTCTAACCGGAAAGACAGATACACCAATAAAAGAAAATAAGTGAGTAAGACAGTAAGAACTGGAAGTGCAAGCCTAATTGTCAGGGAAGTATAGCTCGTCCTCAAACTCTGGGGGTTCAATCAGAAATAGGTAATCATCATCTAACACACCAGTTCCATCACCTGAGCCGCTGTCCTCATCTTCCTCCCTTGATTCATGTATTATGTAATTCGGTGGTATAAAGTGCTGATTCATTTTGATCATTGATAACCTCTCCACGATTTTGGGTGAGAGACTGTTCCTTCTAACTGCTACAATGGAACCAGCAGCACTGAAAACACATTCCGAAGAGACACTTGCGATAGGGCAAGCCAGATAGTTTATCACCAGCCTGCTGAGCAATGGACATTGGGCCCTTTTCCCATACCAATACCTCAACGGGTTTTGATCAATGTACAACTCTGTTGGGTCGTCCAGATAGACCTGGACCATCTGCTCAATGTTCAGGGGTGCAAAACTTTTTTCGGGCTCATTTCTTGTTGCATCAGCACTGGACTTACCAATGCCTTGCTGTAAATACCAATCCTGTAATGATTTTACTGGGCCTGAAGATACAGATTTGCTGTTGTAGATGATGTTGGTGAGTGTTCTGAGCCAAACGCACTGCTCTCAGACTCCCAAGTTAAACTTGATGCCGGATGCCCTGCTGCAGTACTTGTGGTGGGTTTATCTAGCGGGCTTTCAATTAGCAGCCGTTCATTTTCCAACTTACTCGCTGACTCAGTTATCCACGTTTTATACTGGGCAACATCCATTTCTGAAAAAGGAATTAATGTCTTCAGTGCCCATTTTGTCCATGGATCCAGAATTGTGGCACAAATGTAATGTTTTTGTGACAAAATCTTATTTTGCACCCTTGTATTGTCAGCTAAGCGACGAGCTAAGCTCTCCACCAACTCATATGCTTCTGTTTTTCCTCTACATCTTTGTATGCTTCAGACACCTCCTTCAGCTGATGCTCTAGCATTTGCAACAATGGGATAGCTTGGCCCATAGTACAGTCCTCCTTGCTGACTTCACGTGTGAAGACCTCGAAAGGAAGAAGCATCTCAGTCAGGCATTTAACTAGGCACCATTGGTCCATCTGAAGGCTCATGCCTTTCACAGTAGCATCCCCTCTTCGCATGACATATTCACTGATTGGCCTGTACTGCTCAAACAGACGGTCAAGCATGTAATAAGTTGAGTTCGAACGTGTTGCCACCTCCTGGACAAGTGCTTTGACTGGCATTCTATAGTCACGTTGAATGATCCTCAACTGCTTCCGAGCTTTAAAAGAATGGCTAAAATGAGTGCATATTCTTCTGCAGATGGTCACTAAATTGCTGACTATGGCTTCTTTTTTCAGAAAGTCTTGAACAATAATGTTAATGCAGTGCGCCAAACATGGAACCCTGAAAAAGGGACCAAGCTCCATGGCCCTAAGTACATTACTGCCATTTTCCGTGGAAACAAAACCAATCTTAAGCCGTCTTGGGCGCAGCCATTCAAAAACCTTGCTCTGAAACTGTTCCAATATGTTTACAGCAGTATGAGATTTCTCCATGGCGAACACGGATACAGTCGCATGTTTCCGAGTAGCTTTAAAAATCTCAGCTGCGTCAACAGCACCTTCAGATAGCTTATCTCTAACCCCCATAAATGAGACCCTGTGTGCAGTGATGCACATGTAATCAGTGGCTTGGCAACTGGTCCACATGTCTGTTGTTAAGTGGATATTGTGAACAGCACTCTGCTGCAAAGCTTGTCCAACCAATTCCAGCACATCATGATGTAGTGCTGGAACAGCAACTCTCGCGAAATAGGTCCGGCTGGGAACCTTTCATTTAGGGCAGATGGTTGACACAAATTCAAGGAAACCCACCCCTTCCACAAATGAAAAAGGGAGAAGGTCCAGCGCTAACATTTTAGCCAGCTTCGCATTGTACAACCATGCCATTGGGTGGTTGCGTTGGTACTGCCCCTCCAACCTAAGCATGCTGTCAATGGTAGTCTGGATTATTTTCCTTTGTGGTGCAGTTTTCTTTAACCCAGTTAGGCTCAACAACGCACTTTGTTTCATAATCATTGCAGTACTACTTGGTCGCCTTGGTGTCTCAGCCTGACTCAGACTCTTACTGCGGTGCCGCTGAGATGTTGCTGAGGAGGATGTGGGAGGTACTACTACACTACTGGGGACAGGGCTTGAATTGTCTCCCTCTTGTTCACCTTTCACCGCGATAATATCGTCCCCTGATTCTTCATGCCCAACAACAATGGGTTGAGTTTTACTTTGTTCTAAGCGAAGTAGGTGAGCCTCCCACACGATAGTGTGGTGTATTTTGAGATGACTTGTTTGGCCTCCGGTACCATAGTTTGTACCAAGCTTAACCCGCCTAACAGCATGTCGACAAATTGAGCATATAGCAATGTTCTCCTCCTTACTGCTAACCGAAAAGAAGTCACAAACTGGGGAGGAGAACTTTCTGGTGCTGCTGGATGTGCCACTTTAAATACCAGATGAACTGGAGGGTGTGCTTGGAATGTGACTCTGAGCAGCTACACTGCGACTTCTATCACTACCTACTGAGGTGGTGGTTGAGCTGGATATAGGTCCCTGCCTTTCCTTTGCAAATGAAAATATGGAAGCTGGAGGTCGTGGTGGTGTTACCTGTGTTGGTGGTATCCGTGCTACATCCCTTGCAGCCATTTTGGAAAGGGTAACAATGTTGGTCTCCATATCCTTTGGGCCGGGAGTGATATCCGTGATGATTGGCTCATCATCATCCCCCTCTTGTACATCTATCTCCATAACTCTAAGGCTTTCTGAAACCTTCCTTTTCACTAGTCTTGTCTTGTGGCGTGTATCACTCTCAGACTGAGCTGGTGGTTTCCAATTGGCATCAAGTTCATCAGAAGCGGGGCTTGAAGAAGAAGATGATGCAATAATCCTCCTTTTCCTTGCTGGGGGTCTGGAAGACAATGGATCTTCTGAAACAGTGGCTTGCCCCTCTTTGTCTGCAGGAAGCTCGATTTCCTGAAATGCCCCTACTTCAGGAGGAACAACTACTATTGTGGGCTGTTGTTGTGGCTGTTCTTGCGGCTGCTGCTGTTCTTGCGGCTGCTGCTGTTCTAGTGGCTGCTGCTGTTCTTGCGGCTGCTGCTGTTCTTGCGGCTGCGTCAGCTGCTGCTATTCTTGCGGTTGCGGCTGCGCCTGCTGCTGCTGTTCTTGCGGCTGCGCCTGCTGCTGCAGACTTATCTGCTGAGTTTACGCATGCGTTGATTGTGTACTACTTTGCGATACTGACATTTCAACATCGCTGCTTGTTAGTAGACTGGCTACCTCTGCGACACTCATGGGCTTGGGCCTAGGTTGGTGGGGTTGGCCCGCTGGAGCAGATGTACTGCTCCCAGCTTGGTTCCTGCTGGATAATGATGCTGCAGGTGTGTGTTTTTTGGTCCCAAAAAACACATTTGCCGGCACACCAGTCGTGGTTAGTGCCTCTTGCTTTTTCTGTTCCTTCTTCTCATCTGCAACTTTCTTGGTACTGGAGGACCTGGTAACTTTCTTTGGACCCATTTTCTTCAGAGGTCAGACAGGACGCAGGTGCACAAGTTGCAGAGATGTCTGTGGTCACAGTTGGACGTGATGTGGTGCGCAGCAGGACTTCTGTCTGGCAATACAACAGATGATGTTGATAGTTACCATCTCCTGTGTCTTTTTGTGCACCTAAAAGCAAATAAGCCAGGAGAAGAACATCAGTGAAATGTTGCATTTGTTGTGGAGGGTGCACACCAACACACCAGGCACACATAACAAAGGCATTTCTTTAACACACCCCCAAAAACAGAAATACCCACAAAAAAAACACATTTTCCAACTCAATCCAATGCCATCCATGCCCTAAATGATGTTTGAAAAACATTCAACACACACCAAAGGAACAGTTGCTTCATCATGCACCCTCCCATGACTAGCTCTGGGCCTACTGGCTACCTCCAACAATTTAAAAAAAAGAATGATAAGTACCAAAATTGTAGTTGCAGCAACTGCAATCCCCCAATCAAACAGACACAACACCAATTTACTTGTAAAATATCAAATTCAAAAGTCCTCAAATCCAATGATAATGATGCAGCAGACACAAAGAGTGATCCATCCAGCTGAAATCCAAACGCAGAATGAACAGGAGATGGACAAAGCACTGGGAGGAGCCTGATGGACAGGAACAGGAAGTTGGAGACTCTGTGGCACTTCCTCCCTCTCCCCCCCAAAAGGATTTTTTTTTAAAAGGACTCCGTGCACAAAAAAGGACAGCCAAATGTCAATCAGAGGAGTTTTTTCCATCCAAATCATCATTTGGAGAAGGTTTTATGCAGCTAGAGTTAATATTCTTCTCCAAATCGAAAATTTGTCGTGTTCGCGATTGCGACCTTCACCACACTTCCGCCAGACGTCGATGGCGCGTCCAAAATGACGTGTTCGCGATCTCATGGTCTTTGTCGCAGTAGAGATTGATGTGTTTGCGACCTCACGCTCTCTCTCGCAGTGGAAAATGACGTGTCCGCGATCGCAGACTCTCGCGGTGTCTGATGGCGAGGAGAATGACGTGATCGCGAACTCTCACGGGATAGCGCGACCGGCTATCAACATCTCGTGGCGCACGCGAACGGATTGGAAAACTCGTCGGCGAACGCAGGGATCCCGGTAAAACGATCGCACGCGCGAGAACGCATTTTCAAAGCACGAACATGAAAAAAATCTTCGCAACGCGGCAAATAGCGGAAATTTTTGCATTTTCGCGCTCTTCGCGGAACGCGAAAATGTCAAAATATCGAATTTGATGCTCACCCTTAGTAATTTTAAAGCGCCTCTTAAAAAGTTTGTCACACAATAAAGGTTATAAACATCAGTTGACTTTTTTAAAAATAGCAAAGCTACCCGAGCCTGCCTGAATCTAGCTTGTCTTAACAGGTCTTTCAGAAACAGTTTCCTGGGGTAGGCATATTACGGGCAGAGTAAAACTAGATGAAGTGTGTCCTGCGGAGACTTCATGTCGCAGCCGCAGGGCCCTCTCTCTTCTGAGTTAATAATAAAACCTGCCGGAACTGCCAATAAATGATGGATGTAATTCAGTCTAAAACGGGTTACTAAAAAACGATCATGGGCATTAGTCATTTATGTTAGGTAAGGTTCTATGCCCGGGGCCGTGTTAACTAAAATATAATCTCTCACCAAGTGTTTCCCCAGTTCAGCAGTTTCGCGCTGCGCCATCGCAAACGTTGGGTACAGAGTTTTAATATCGCTTATATCTTTTGATTTAATTGTCTCTGGTTTGTCTAATACATCTGCGTGCCCTAGGTTGACAAAGGAATCCCTAACGTATTTCAACCATGGGGCTTTCCGCGCATGCTCCAGGGAGAGACAATCCCGTACTACTAACCTTGTCAGGTCCACCTCTTCGTTAATCCAGATTTTCAGTCAACATACTAAGGGCTTCCCTCCCATGCTATCTGAGATATACCTAACACCCAGCTCCTCATGTGTACAGTATGCTGGCGTGCTATGTGGGACTTTCAACATCCGCCTTAGATATTTGTTCTCTTCCCTTTGCACGGTAGTCGGTTTAACAAATCCCCACACCTCACTACCATACAGGACTTTAACACAACAAACTGATTTATACAATTTTAAAATCACACCCCGGGTCCAGTGCCCCAACCTCCGGGCATAATTTGCAATTGAGCCCGTGAACCTGTTCATAGTCATACACTTTTCCTCTATAAGGTGTTTAAAATTCAGATGGTTATCAAAAACACACCCAAATAGGCAAAGGCTGGGACTTTACCCGGGGTGTATGAGCCTATAGTGTAATTAAATGTTTTGCTGGGCTTCTTTCCCATTTCCATCACGTATGATTTTGCCAGGTTCGAGGACATGTCCAATTAATCCATGAATTTTACAAAGCCGTCTATTATAAGCTGTAAGCTATGTGGGGTGCGGGTCAAAAGCACTGCATCGTCTGCCTACAGCAGCACCGGAACTGTTCTTTCCCCTATTCTAGGTATATCAGCCTCAATGTTCCACAAGGTAGCATCGAGCCCGTTAATGTAAATGGTGAACAAGAATGGAGCTAAAATACATCCTTGTCTCACCCCACTAGAACAACTAAAATGCCCTGTAACTTCCCCCTCCATTGTGTATCTTACAGCTGCTGTCGTGTTGGAATGCAGTGAGTGGAGGATGTTTATTATGGCTATATCTACCCCAAGGTCCCTCATTAAAGCCCACAGCTTGTTACGATTCACGCGATCAAAGGCCGCGGTGAGGTCCATAAAGGCTAGATATAGTGCCCCGTCTTTCGCTATGGTATATTTAGCAGTGATGAGATACAGATTAAGACACTGGTCTACGGTGGACTTTCCCGGGCGGAACCCATATTGCACGTCTGTGATAATTTTTGTCTCCTCTGCCCAATCCGTCAACCTATTTAAAAGCACCCGCCCCAGAACCTTGGCTGCAACTTCTATCAGTGATATTTGCCGGTAACACTGTGGGCTATCCCTATTACCCTTCTTAAAAATCGGCACGATGATAGCAGAAGACCAGGAATCTGTCATGTTTGTGTTTACTGCTGCGTTCAGTACCCTTGTTAAAAGAGGGGCCCATACCTCGGTGTTAGACCTAAAAAGGTCCGGTGGGATCCCGTCTGGCCCCGGAGCCTTGCTCCTTGTCAGACCCTCCATTCCTGATGTTACTTCCTCGAATGTAAAGGCAAGAGGGGTGCAACCTAATGATATATTTAGGGTTTGCTGTTCGTTCTGAATGGCAAGGTGGTTATAAAGTCCCTGAAAATGCTCTCGCAATTGATCTGGCAGGATGTTGTTACTTAGCCCTGGCTTGTTTGGATCAGAGAAACAGGGATTATTTATTACATTCCAGAAGCGAGCAGAATTCTTTGATTCTGCCGCCTCTGTAAGTTCTTCCCAAGTAGAGCGTTGTAAATCCCTCTTTCTTTATTTGACAGCTAACTTGTAGCTTACGCGACAAGCAGCCACTAGCGCTCTATCTCTGGGTTTCTGTTTAAGAGCTCCTTTCAGTTTTCTCAGGGCCCCCGAACATTGACTGTCAAACCACCTTGGTGAGGCCCCGCTGGGCCCCCTTAAAGGGGCCTTCTGTAAGTTTTCTACTAAATGTGCGATGTTCTTAAAGGCCTCAATTAGGTCCACACCTTCCACCCCTAGATCTAAACACTTCAGTATTTCCTGCTGTCCTATATCAAATAGAAGCCATTAAAAGAAACCGTATCGGGCCATCTAAGCCTTCTACCTTGGTCTATAGCAACAATTTCTGTGCACCCAGCCTGTTTATCCAACACTTGTAGCTGTGACTGCTTGACAACCTCTGCCTTTATATGTAGGGGGGACCAAGCTATTCTTTTTATTGGAAAACATATCCATCGTGTGAATTAATGCAAATGCATGTAGTATGCCAGTGAGTTCTCTTCCCATCTGGGTATGCTCCAGATGAGGGCCTTTCCTTAATGGGCAAGATAGCCAATCCTCCTGTGCCACCTTTAGTTGAGGGCAGAGATGACAATTAAAATCCTCTACTAATATCAAAAGGGATTGAGCCATCCCCCTCCCTCGTGTCTTTTCTAGCCATGTGTTTAATTCATGGAGACTGCCCCCGCCCTGTGAATTTGATGTAGCATTATAAAAATTTATCAAGATTATCCTGGGGGATTTATTTGTGAGTTTTACCGCTTGAGCAACCTTTGAGTCCCAGGCCAGATTCTTCGATTTGCCTTGTAGTCTCACATCTATAAATATGCTCAAGCCCACCTTGGCTCTTCCAGATACTGATCTAACTGCCGGGGAAAAGAAGGATTTATAACCTTCAATAAAAAAATTGTTGCTTGTCTCCCATGTCTCCTGGAGACATATTATATGGAACTCCCTCACAATGGTGAGCCACTGCTGGTCACCAAATTTACTTGATAAACCCGCTATGTTCCATGAAATGACCTTTATGTCTCCTCCACTACTCCCTGCATTTAAAACAGTAGGTCCACTGCTAGTCTGAGGGCTTGCAAATACCTCCACCACATTTGTCTGCCCATTAATCACTTCACTGGGCCCAGCCGGGGGTGGCATTATTATCTCTATAATGGATTCCAGCCTCCTCTCTGCCATCCTGGGATTTACCAATTACCTTACTGACTCCCCCCTGACCCTCCCTGTGTGGGAGTCAATCGATGTCATTCAAATCGAATGCATTTGAGGATACCCCAAACCCAGCGTCCATATCAGGTCCCTGACCCTTTCCCGCATAGCATTCAACATGGTTTATACTAGGCCCTAGTCTATAAAAGAATCCCAGGGGCAAAAGTTTAATGGTGGACTCTAAGGCAAATACTCCAGTTGAACACAATAGGGTACCCTGGGCCAGTGTTGGATATCTAAGTGTGAGAATAACACAGTCTCCCGGGAAGGCTTTCCTTGATTTCCCTATCCAGGCGACTTGCCTCGCCATTAGGATATGCCGATGCTCTTTAATATTAAATCCAGCATACTTGCACATCCAGTGCGCCACTTTGTTAATCAGCTGGGAGGTGGTCTCCTCATGGGTATTGTCACTCCCGGGAACACCTGTCAGTACCACATGTGTATGGACAACATGGCGGTGGGAGATCTATAACTGGCAGCTCTACGCTGTGAGGGACCAACAACCTCGCTTTCCCTCCCCTCGGGGGCTGGGTTTCAAGGCCCCTGGGTGAGTTATGCTGCCTACTCACCAACTCTGCAGCAGTTTGTCCTACCTCCCTGTCCGTTAAAATCCTTACCGGCTCAGATCGCGTTTCGGGACGGGCACCTGCAATATTTGGTTGAGAGAAGTTATTTACTCTTTCCCTACACCTCCCAGGTCTTTGGGACAACTGAGGCTCAAACCCAGTTGGGTGGGCTAGGTTTGGGGACCTTATCCGTAGTTCCACCCTCCCGCTGCTCCCTGATCCACCAATGCTACGGTCCCTGCGCGATGGTTACAACAACACTCCCCCAAGTTAGCTGAATTTGCAGACCCCCTATTCAACTGAACAAGCGCTTCAATTTTCTCTTCAACCAGCCTTAATTGACAGATTAGGGGATCTAAAAGAACTGTCATCAGTGACTCTAGTTTTCTCCAATAGTCAATGCTGCAACCCGAGTCCAAATAAATCCGGTTGGAGCCCTGGGGCCTAGATAGTATTTCCATGTCTGTACGATCCTCTTCAGGAAATTTGAGGGTGGCTTGCTTTGTCTTCTGCTTTGGTCTTTGTGGGACAACATTCCTCGGTCGTTTGGTTGGTGGTTCATTATTGGTTATTGATCCCAGGCCCGCCCTTCTTCCTCTTGGGCTAGTTCTTGAGTGCTTCTTAGATCTTTTCGCCATCTCTCTTAACCTATGACCCTGATGCTCCTGTACTTCGGGAGAAAGTGGGGGAATTAGAGAACCAGTACATAAAAGCTCTGGGGGTGTGGACGACACTTGGGCTTGTGTAACGTCATCTCCCACCCGCATCGCCTTCCCCATTTCTACAGTATCTCCATGGGTATGCATGTTGACTCCGTCAGTCACAACGCCAACCGCCCCCCTCACAGTTATCCTTGGGGGCAGTCTCATTTTGCAAATGTACCGGATCTATATGGGTTCTAACTGGTGATTTAGCTTCTCTTATCTCCCCCAGTGACGACCTCTTATGAATCACCAAAGAACCCAGCGACAGTCTATTTTCCGTGATTAGGATTTCTTGGATTAAAACAGATTCTGCTTGTGTCAAGAAGGCATCCAATGTCTCCGCTAGACCTCCCGCTCCCCCTAAGGAAGAGAGAGCCTCCTTGCGTTTCGCACGTTTGGCCATTGTAAATTATATAGTAGACTGTTGGAAGTAAAAGACAGTACCTTTACTGGCTGAGGTCGGGACCCACTCTCTTGTGATGGTCGTCAGAGAGGTGGGCCCAGCTCAGTCTTCTCCGGTCCTCAACGGGCAAGGATGGGCCTGCCCATGGCCCAGGCACCGCCCGCACGTGTCCGGCGCTGCGGGAGGCGGTGGTGGGCTTTATGAGCCGGATGGCACGCTCTCGCAACGCGGCTCCTGCTGTTGGGCCCCCTGGTCGCCGTAGTCCTGTGGAGTAATGCGGGCAGAAAGAAACTGGTCATGCGTCCTGCGCTGCGGGAGGCGGTGGCGGGCTTTATGCGCTGGATGGCGCGCTCTCGCAACGCGGCTCCTGCCGCGGGGCCCCCTGGTCGCGGTAGTCCTGTAGAGTAATGCGGGCAGAAAGAATCTGGTCAGGAACTTAAAAGTGATTCTTTTTTTGACTAGGTGCCATGGAGTTCTTTAAAGGGTTCAGTGATGTGACTTCGGAGGGGGAGGGGGGTTTGAGAACCAGTCTGGCTGCGGCATTTTGAACGTTCTGTAGTTTTCTGAGGAGTTTCTGGGTGACGCCAGTATTGAATGCATTGCCGTAGTCGAGTCTGCTGCTGATGAGAGGACAGCTGACCATCATTCTGTATTCGGTGAGGATCCATCTGAATGTCTTACAAAGTAGGCGAAGCGTGTGGAATCAAGATGAGGTTACAGAGTTGATATGGCGGCTCTTTGTGAATGAGGAGTCCAGTATGATGCCCAGGTTTCGTGTGTGGTCCGTGGAAGTGACGAGGTTCCCAATGCGGCGGGCCACAATGCACAGATCCTACTTTGCCCTGCCTTCAGGTGTCAGTGACCACTTTTCCCACCACTCTAGCTCAGGAAGGCCCATCAGTGTGGTAATGGGCCATCAGGATATGCAGGGCACACTTTAGCCTCCTTTGTGTGACTGTCTTGAGTGAATGCACAAACCAGCCCAACTGTCAGTATAAACCCGATGTTGATTCCACAGGCATGCAGATGTTATAGCAAGAAAATGCCCACTTTCTAAAAGTAAAAAGAAATGCAAAAAGAACAATTGATGGGAACAGTCCTGCCCAGGTCCTCCCTGGACCAGAAACAAGCATCCTGGGACCTGTTTTGTGTTATTATTCCTCATCAGCCAGGCTAGTTTGAATCTAGTGGCATGGTGAGCATTGAACCAACATCTGGGCATATCCATCCCACTCGGTGTGACCAATGCAAAAAGAACAATTGATGGATGGAATGCTGAACAATGTCAAACATTCGCCCCCAGTATAGCGATCTGGCCCTAAATCCATAGTTTATTTGCCCACCATGCCAATCTAGTTTAAACCCAGACATATGCAAATAAGTCTTGACTCTGCTCCCTTTGTGAACAGTCCAGCCGGAACTGCCAGTTCAAGTCCTCCCTGGACTGGAAACATGCATCCTGGGACTGGTTTTGGGGTCTCATCCCTCATCAGACAGGCTAGCTTAAATACATTGGCATGATGACCACGGTACCCATGTCTGGGCATACCTGTGCCACTCAGAGTGGCATGCAAAAAGAATATTTGATGGATGAAACGCTGAGCAATGTCAAACATTATCCCCCAGTAAAGAGATATGGGCCTAAATCTATTGTTTTTGCCCACCATGCCATTCCAGTTGAGACCCAGCCATATGTATATCAGTCTTGACCCTGCTCCCAAAGAGAACAGTCGAGCCCGAACTGCCAGGCCAAGTCCTTCCTGGACCAGAAACAAGCATCCTAGGACCAGTTATGGGGGTATCATTCCTCATCAGTCAGGCTATCTTGAATCTAGTGGCATGGTGAGCACCAGAACCACATCTAGGCATACCTGTCCCACTCGGAGTGACAAATGCATAAAGAACAATTGATGCACAGAATTCCAAACAATGGCAAACATTCAACCCAGTATAGAGATCTGGGCCTAAATCCATTGTTTTTTGCGCACTGTTAGACCTGGTACCACTGGCGTGAGTCTCCCTTCCATTTTTTTTGATTGCCTCCTCTGTTTTTGATATGTTTTGCTGGTTTAGATGCTTTGGGCACTGTGCCACTGCTATTCAGTGCCACAGTGCAAGTGCTCCCTATGTTAAAATGATGTATTGATTAGTGACTCCATGATTGGGTTATTTGATTTACTCGTCAGACCCTAGTACAGTGCACCAGGGGCGCCCACGGCGTTTAAATCAACTGCTGCTGGTGGGCTTGCAGCACTGGTTGTGCCACCCACAGAAGCAGCTTGTAAAGTGTGCCTCAGGCCTGCCATTGCAGAGCCTGTGCGCAGTCTGTGACTGCCATGTTTACTGGCCAAGTGCACCCACTTGCCAGTCCCTAAACGTTCCCTTTTCTTCATATCAGACACCCCTATGGTAGGCCCAAGGGCAGGGTGCATTGTAAGTATAAGGTAGGACATGCCCTGGTGTGTGTGGCATGTCCTAATAGTGAATTACAGCCATTTTCGTTTTTCACTATTGCAAGGCTACCTGTTCCCCATAGGACAGAATGGGCAGTTTGATTATTACATCTTATAATCCTAACTGACTCAGGGAACTAGGTAGAAATTCGAGTTTAGTATGCCTGAACTCAGAATGATAAAATATTTATTTTAGTGAAGTTGGTTTTAACATTGTGTTTGAAAATACCTCTTTTAGAAAGTAGGGGGCAGATTTACAAGCCCCTTGCGTCCCTTTTGCGCCGCAGTTGCATCACCTTTTGTGACGCAGCAGCAGCGTAAAAATGTGGCCCATTTACAACGTGACGCATCTAGGGAGATGCGTCACGTTGTAAAGCCCTGCGTCAAATTATACCTGCGTCAGGTATAATGTATGCAGGGTGGGCGTACCAACGCAAAAAAGCCTCGTAGAAGTGACGCAGTGAAATCTACAAGATTTCACTGCGCCACTTCTAGGACGCCACTGCGTCAAATTCTTATGCCTGCTTGAAGCAGGCATAAGGAGTGACGCAGCACAATGAGGATAGGCATCCCCCTGCATTGCTGGAGTTGCATCGTGCTTGCGACACGACTCCAGCAATGCGTGACTTTTGTGTCAACAGATGCATCAGACTTTCTGACGCATCTGTCAATCCTTGCGCCATGGTGCCCCGTATTGTAAATACGGCGCATCCATAGTGGCGCAAGGGTTTCTCAAAGTGGCGCAGGGAAAGTGACGCATCTTCACAGATGCGTCACTTTCTTGTAAATCTGCCCCTAGGTATTTTCTTGCTTAACTGTCCAGGCCTGCCTCTGCTAGGTTGTGTATTGTGTGTCTGGTTCTGTGAGTGACAGGGGCTGGGGGATTTCAGGAGAGAGGGTGAGTCAGCACAGGGCTGAATAGAGAGATCTGCATGTAGATGGGTAGGAGGAGCTGCACCTGGGACCTGAATAGGGATGTGCCTTCCCTCCACAATGCTGGCTCCACCTCCTGTGGTGTGTCTGATGTCCCTGGCCAACACTGCGAAAGGAAAGAAGGAGTCTTGTCAACAAAGTGCTCCAGGACTGACCAGAACTAGTTTGGACTAGGCAAAGGCCTCTCTGCCTTCAGAGAACAAAGAGAAAAGTAGTATAAATATCGGGACCCAGACCCCAAGACTTTAGATCACTTCTGGAACAACAAGACAAACCTCTGCCAAGGAGAAGAACCAAAGGAAGCTGTAGGAGTTGTACTGCCCCCCTGCCAGTGTCCTGTGTTGCTGGGTTGGCCTACAGTGGTGTCTTCAGTGCCAATGAGAGAAGGAACTTTCAAAGGACTTTCATCATCTTGCAGAATATTACTCCAAGGGCTTGAACGTGTGCTTGCCTCCTGCTGAAGTCTCAGGGACAAAAGACTTCACCACCAGCTCCCCTCTGAATTTCCTTGCTGGGAATTCAATCTGCAGAAGCCTGCGTGTCGCTGGGAGCTGGAAGCGCGACGCAACAAGAAGAAGCATGTCGCCACCGCAGCTGTAGTCATCGCATCGCCGGAGAAGCAAGCCGATGCCGCATCTCCCCAGAAGCGTGTCTTCGTCACAGTTGTCTGCTGTTGCATCCCGGAGAAGCGTATCGCCACCGTGAGGGTCACCGTCGCATCACCGGAGAAGCATGTCGAAGGGCCTGTTGCGGCTCCTAAGTACAGAGTCGCTGCAAGGCTGCCAGGGCGTGCATGCATCGCCTTCACATCGTCGCATCAAGGGCGCCATCTTATCGCATCGCACCGGATTGTCACATCGCAATGAAGCGCCATCTTGCCGCATCGCAACCGGCCCACAGTACGAGAATCTATGCATCACCTCCTCTCTGGTAAGGATCAAGATGCATCCCCTACTCTGCGCAAGCATTGAGGCTTGACGCATCGTCTACCCCGAAGCAAGGAACCGACGCATCTCCAACGCTGCGAGCCTTTTGTTTATTTTGCGTTACGCACCCAGGTACTTTTGTGAGAACTGTGTCGCATTTACTATCAACTTGAACTAAGTTAATTCTACCATCTTTAAGTCAATTTTAAGTACAGTATTGGGGATTTTTGTCGTTTGTGGTCTTGTGTTAAGTCTATATAAAGAATACTTATCTTTATAAAACCTGTGTGGTGTCCATCTGTAGTATTTTCACTGTATTACTGTATGTGTTCACAAATGCTTAACACACTGCCTCTGAGATACGCCTTGCTGCTTGTGCCAAGCTACCAAGGGGGTGAGCAGGGGTTATCAAGTAGTGTAATCCCCTTTCCCTGACTTATAATCAGGGGTCCCTATTTGGTCAAAGGTACCTACCTCTGCCAACTAGAGACCCCCAGTTCTAACACCCACCATGCCCTTCCAGTTTAAACACAGCAATTTTCAAAACAGTCTTGACCCTGCTACCCATGGGAACACTCCATTTTCACTTGTATGCCACCAGCTGCTCATATTCATTCAGGCTTAAATAAATGCTACCTGAAACTTACCATTGGTCTCATGCATCCTTGAGCCACTACATGTTTTTGGCAACAAGGGTAGGATGAGCTGCTGACACAGACCCCTGTGTAAGTGTTGAGATTTCTTGGTAATATGTCATTACGGCATTTTGAGGTTCCCTTCAAGTAAGAGAGGGCAATAACGATCATTGCGGCACACTGATGTTACCAGGGGTGTTCCCAACATCAGCGGCTGTGCTTTGGTGAGGTATTTTGGTTAAATTGGTGAGGCCCGTGTGACGTGTATCATCAGAGTGATGCAGCGGTTAGGGGCACAGAACACCAAGTTGCTTGCTGAAATGCATTTGTGACATGCAGCGCATTGTCATCCTGTCAGCATCTCATCACCAGTGTGTCCACGTTGTGATGTTTAACGTCAGTGACATAAGATGCCCATTTTGAGCCCACTGGTGCCGTTCTGGGAACAAAGTCTGGCACCAGCTATCTTTGTTCTGTCAACTTGGGAAGGAACAAGGCGGTTGATTAAACTTGTGGGCGTGTTGAAACGCTGATGCACACAGCATATGTTCATACTCAGAATTCCCTCCTGGTGTGAATGCTGATGCGTACAGCCACAACACAGAATGGATTGTGTATGTGTGTGTGTCAAACTGCTGACTCACACAGCACAAGTCTGAATATAGACTCGCTGATGTGTATCGCATTCTTGAACGTCTATGATGGGTGCTCATGCAGGTGCGCACAGCATAACTGTTTGACATGAATTGCGTGTGCAGACGCTGATTTGCACAGCATTTGTCATCTCTGACTAAACATCTTCGGTTGGTACCCTTAACACGAGTAAGCAGATAAGGCTGCGGCTGTGTAGATGGTGATTGCCCTGGTGTGAACTACTCTTGACCGGGCACATTTTGTGTGTATATGATATATATATTGTTCAATTACAAATTTACTGGGGATTTGAACTTCAAGTTGAACTGTATGAACTGGAACTATTCTAGCATAGTTGTTTTTTAATAGTTTCATATGATAGCTATAGGGAGAGTATATTAACAAGTATAAAGCTTTTTTTAAATAAATTGATCATATAGTGTATGCTTTCACTTCATATACATATGTATGTAGTCTCTGAGCTTGCATTTCTGAGTGCTATATTATAGTAGACACATTTTTTCCACTGCTTGGGTTTTGAAGACAGGGCCATTATCAAGCATTTACCTGAATTATAAGTGGGGGAAGGAAAAGAGTAGCCAGATGAACACCAGGATGCTGTAAAAAACTGCAGGCCAGGTTTGATGTCCAACCAAGTTTAGTAATTGACAGACAGAAATTCTTTAACAGGGTTTGAAATTCAGGAGAGGATGTAGATGAATACATAACAGGGTTGAGGGGCTTAGTTACAATTTTAAAACTTTGTGGATCAACTTGTGAACGATCAGTTTATTGGTCACTGTAGTGATAAAACATTAAACAAAAGCTGTTGTCTATGGGCAACCCTTTGTTAGAAGTAACAAATTAACAGCTACAAGTATTAAAACTTCTCAGGTGTCTGCTAAAGAATAATAAATCAAGAATTCAGATGAATACAGCTTCAATACCAGTTTGGCCAAAGTCCTGAGAGATAAGAAACAAGGGGACAAGGGGACAAGGGGCAAGTCCAAATCATGATGTATGTTTCCATTGTGGGAATTGTATACATGTCAAAGGTGGGAGGCTTTGCTATGCAAAAAATGTGATTAGCAGGCTATAAAATAGGTGTGGTCACGTTGTCAAAGTCTGTAAAAGTCAGAAATAAAAAATGTCATTATCCATTAAATGTCTTACCGATGAAAGCGCACTAGAAAATGAAGAATGTATTGGAAGAGACTTGAAGGACATGGTTGTTGTGGTTAAAAGTGAGGTTCTAAAAATGGGTGAAAATGAAGAATGTATTGGAAGAGACTTGAGGGACATGGTTCTTGTGTTTAAAAGTGAGGATGTAAATATGGGTGACACCAGTTCTTGGATTGATCTGTATGTGGATTTCATGATGCTAAATTGGGTTTGGTCACAAAGTATGTGGATTAAGTTTGGCCAAAGGAGAGGATTCTTGATTTTGATCTCAAAACTTTTGTCAAAGTTGTGGAGGAATTATCAGTGGAAGAAGGCTTGTTATTAAGAGCTGACAACATTATTCCCCCATTACGTTAAAGAATCATATCATAACTAGAGCTCATGATTATCATTTGGGTGCCACCATGATGAGTAAGTGTATGAGAATTACATGTTCGTGGCCTTCGATGGATAGGGAGTTTAGTCAAGTGGTTAAGGAGTGTGGTATCTGTTCAAACTGTGAGAAGTCCATGAAATTAAGGACTCTCCCATTGTGTCCAATTGAATTACCTATGGCTCCTTGGAAAAAGGAAGGAATAGCATCGTAGGCCATTCAATTCCTTGGCCAGCACTTCACGGTTTGCTTTAGTAATGATGAACTATTGTATCAAATGACCATTAGTCAAATTTGTGAGTGAAGTCATATCAAAAGTGGTTGTCCAATTTTTAAAGGAAGCTTTTTTGAAAGAAGGTTTTCCTGCCATGTTAGTAATAGACAAGAGTGTTTAGTTTGTCTCCATTGAATTAGAAATTTTCCTGAAAACATACTGCATTAAACATTTCAGATGTTCATTATATCATCTCCAAACAAATGGACTGGTTGAGAGGATAAATGATGCCTTGGTGGAGTGTATTCATTGAGCTATTGCAAACAGATGTGTTGTAGTGAATGCAGTGAAGAGTATGCTATGGTTTTACCGCACCACTCCCCACGTGTCAACTGGGGTTTCACCTTTTGAATTGTTGCAGGGAAGGAGAGCCATGACTTGCTTCTGTCCAGCGTGGATGAACAAGTGGGTTAAAGTGAGCCAGGATGAGTAGCCATATGAGAACATTATGTCAAGAGTGGAAGAAATGCAACAGAAACAGAAGAAATAATTTAATGAATGAAACAAGATCAAGGTCCTAGAGTTTGAGGTGGGAGACAGTTTGGGTGTGTAAGCCAGTATAAGAAACAAAGGGTGGAACCAAATTTGGTGTTCCAGTTAAAGTTGTAGATGTATAAGGAAACAGTGTATGAGAAGAAGGTGGACAGTGGTGGAACAGTAGAAGTGTGGTCAAAGTGAGTAATGGAGGAGTGAAAGGGAATGGAAGTGATTAACTTGGTCCCAGCTTGAATTCCTTGAAGCCCAGGTCTGGTGATGAAACATGTGACCAGAGACCAGTTGTGGCAAAATGGGACAAGGGGTTGACAGTGAGACAGAATGGCAGGGTGAGGAAACTACCTCTTCATTTTAAATAGTAAACTTTAATTTTTATGGTCACTATATGGACTTTCAGTTTTAAGTGTATCAAAATGGTATTGCTGTTTATATTTTGCTTTGGTGTATATTTTTTTGTTTTCTTATAGTTGTAAATATTTTGCTTACATGTGTATATAGATTTGCTTGGTTTTAATCCTGTGTTCCAAATATTCTTTATTTGTAATAACATGCATAGCAAATCTTTGGGAGTAATTGTCATGCAGCATGTTGGGCTATGTGCATTTTTTGTAAAAGGGAAGTATCTATGTATGTTATGGCTGGCACTCACTGCACAGGCTCGTGGAATCTTGGCATGGTTGTGAGAAGGATCCATGTGGAATGTAGTTTTGAATCTGTGGCAGTTGTTTTTACTTGTATGCTACCAGTAGCTCATCTTCATCCAGGCTCAAATAAACACTACTTGAAACTTACCTTTGGTCTCCTGTGTCCTTGTGCAACTACACTTCCCTTCTCCATGCTGATGACCTGATCCTCATTGCGTGTACATCAAAAGGTTAACAGGCCCAACTTACAGCCATGGACAGAATTTATCTGGAAAATAGGCTGAAAATCACCAATTAGAATACCAAGAAAATGGCCTGCACCTTTACATAACACATACCACAAAATGGCCATCAAATAACCAAAATGCAATTGAGAAATCTGAGTCTTCGCCGAATGCTATCCTCAGGATTGTCTACTTATATTGCAATTGATTCTCAAACTGGATTGGAAGAATTGTGTATGCCATGGCAGAAAGCCAATTCTCATAAGGGGCTGAACTCTGGGGACAGGATAAAAATTGATCCTCTAGATAGAAAAGTTTGAAAATCTCTATTCATGATATCAACATGTTTCCTCACTATAGCCGTAGAACTCGACCTTGGTTACAACTCAAACTCAAACAGATGTCAGATGCCACCAATAAAATATGGGCTGAAAGACTAAATTCAGATAGGAAAAACCTGGTTTAGAAAGTCTGTAAGGAACGCTTCCCCATGTACCCGAAATCCAACTATGACTTGGCCTGTGGAAAGGAACCACAACGTCTCAGACTTGAACTAACAACTGCTATGCCAAGTCGGAGTGTCATGCCCAAACAAAAGTATTATTTCAACAGTTTCAAACCTTTTCCTTAACCATCATCTCTTATCCAAACACATGGCACATGAGAAGGTGCAGCCAGCTGGTCAGTATGGACTCTGTGATGTTTCTCTACATGCTCAAGGCTCACTTGTCTATCCTGACAAATCCTAGAGAGAGGAAATTGTTTACATTGGCCAGAATTGGAGCCTTCCATTGATGACAATGCTTATGAAAGGAAACCTTGCAATATGAGGAAATTGTGCTTGTGGAAAAAACAGAAACCCCACCTCACTTCTTGCTGTTCTGCCCCCACTACAACAAAACACTAAAAGGAAGAGCAGTTTTAACACTGCTGTGCATAACTTTTTTATTGTAGTTTGTAATCATAGTAAATCTGATCAGCATCTGGAATATACATAAAAACTGTACATTATAGTTGGTGTTCAAATAGAACTCTAACATTTCCCATTACCTCCTTTCACAAAGAACCATATGCGAGAAAAACTTTTGAGTCAGAGCCATACCCCTTTTTCTGAAACAAGCAAGTAAGGAAAAAGAAAAAACAGAACCGCTATGTGAAACCTTTAATCCAAACCTCTACCTCCCTCCATAGTGTATACCATACATACATTACCAGGCATATAGTATTGCATATGCCAGGCTGAGGCGGTACCCTCTACAAATGCCTCATTATCAAGCAAATTCAGGAGAATCCTAGATACCTGTCCTAGCACGTCATCTCTGATGCTCTTTCACCGTCACGTCCCTACAGGTCCATTACCCCCTCCACACAAAGTCAGAGTTCCTAAGCTCATGGGTACCTCAAAATATGGGTCTCGTTTGAAGTTCCCCCAAGTGTCCTGGAATTTGTCAAGTCTGTCATTGAGGCTGGATATTTTCTATTCAAAGGCCCTTTTATAAATTGCCTGCATTTAGTACTCTCCCGTAGGGCAATTATATGTTCTCCACAGCCTTAGGATGCCCATTGTTGCTGTGATCCGTGCAATAGCTAACAATCATCATTGGTGAAAGGTAATTTCTGGTGATGCCGCGAAGTCATGCAATAAGACCGTTTGAACAGTCAGGCAACATCTCACTTGTAGAGTGTCTTTGCAGGCAGTCTGTTTCTGAACCCAGAAAGGTGTCAGAGGAAGACATTCCCAAAACAAGTGCACAGTATCTCCATCTGATAAGCCACTTTTCCAGAATACGACTTATGGGAGAATCTTGGCAGTGCCTAACCTCTTTAAAGACCGATGCCATCTGTGTAGCACTTTGAAGTACCTTATTTTAAGTTGAACGTCGAGCAACAGTTTACCATGTGTGGCCAGTAGTCTGTCCAGTCCCTCATCAGCATATTGCACCTGCAGTCTTGTAGCTCACCATTTAAGGATAAAGACATAGGACTTGAGAAGGCATAGTCTGTCATTAACTTATGTATGCCAGAAGCTGTCCCTTTGTATTTATTCCATTTAAGAATATACAGTGTAAAAAATGTGGTTACTGGTTGACTTGGGTGTGAGCCCTGATCAAGCAGCAACCACAATCCTAGTGAGGGTAAGGCACAAGCAATCCCAAAATTAACCTATGCTCAACCCTCTGGTAGCTTAGCACAGAGTAGCCAGACTTTACTTAGAGGCAATGTGTAAAGTATTTGTGCAATACTTCAAACAATAAAACTGTGAAAACACCACATAAAAAGATCCTACACCAAGCTTTAATAATATGGATTAAAATAATAAATAAACCAAGACCAAAATGACAAAAGTCAATTATTATTTTTTTTTAAATATATGACAAAATAGCATCAAAGGGGGTAGTGCCAACTGTGAATATTGGGTCAGGCTTGGACAAAGTCACATCTTCAGACTGACCACAAAGGAGCATGGGTCCAGCTACAGGGACCCAGTTAGGCCTGCTGAATAGAGTACCTTAAATCATGGTTTGCAGAGAGTTGCATGGATCCGTGTCGGCGATGTGTCACACAGCCAAAGTGATGCATCGGTTCTGAGATGCAGCGGGGCTGTGGTGCAAGGTTCTGTTGCATCTTCTCGAGGATACTGTTGACAGGGCTTGTGATGTGAAGTTTGGTGTCAGGGATGCGGCACACAGTGTGGATGATGTGTCGGTTCTGAAGAACTGAGTGGCTGTGACGTGGAGCCCGGTATCGTCATCTAGCCTGACGTTGCCAAGAGATGAGAGGACCTACCCTGAGGATGCATCATGCAGTGGTGGTTTTGAAGGAGATGCGGGCTGCGGAGGCGATGAAAGTTTTAGTGACAGGTCCAATCCATGTAGCAGAGGAGATGGTACAACAGACTGGCAGAGCACCTTGGTCCAACTTCCAAGGGTCGAAGACTGGGGTGGCACAACTTGGCAGGGCAGTCTTACAGATAACAGAGTCCAGGTGCAGATAACATTGGAAGTCTCTTACGTCCTGAGACTTCAAATCAGGCCCTTTCAATCACTCCGGACTCAAGTAATGAAGGTCCAGTCCTTCTCACCCAGGCAGGGGAATGGAAGGCAGCAGGGCAGCACAGCAAGGCAGGAGTTTAGCAAAGCAGCAGTCCAACAGAGTGGCAGTGCTTTTAGCTGCACAGCAGTTCTTCTTCATGGCAGATTATGCACAGGTCCAGAATTGTACTGAAGTGGTGGTGTCCGAGGTCCAGTACACATACCCAGTGGTGCCTTTGAAGGGGGGCTATCTTCAAAGGAGGTCTTTGAAGTGCACAGAGGTTGTCCACTCCTGCCCTAGCTCTAGACTCACTACAGAGGGGAATGCGGCATTTTGTATGGGGATAGGAGATAGCCTATTCTGGTGTATGTGTAAGGCTGTGCCCAGTTCTTCCCTCCTATCCTGGCAGGATGAGCCATCAAGGCCCATCATGTCACACCTAAATTCCCTTTGTGTGTGGATGTCTAGAGGGAATACACAAATCTCAGATGTCACCCAGTCAGACTGAACAGAGAGAGGCAGCAGACACCGAATGGCTAATGTTAGAAAACGCCAGCCTTCTAAAGATGGAATTTTCAGAAGTGCAATTTAAAATCCGTCTTCACCATAAGTTATGCTTTTAAATTGTGATTCCAGAGACACCAGACTTGGGGGTCTTATATTTTCCAAATTAGAAATTACAATTATAAAATGGAATATGGTAATCACAATGTTATCCTATGGCAGAGATGGGCCTTGCAATAGTGAAAATGGAGAGTCTTTCACTACCAAGGCATGTAAAACTTAAACGTTTATATTGCCTATTAAACACATTTCACCCTGCCCTATAGGTTATACAGGGCCTACCTTGGAGGTGATTTATATGTATAGAAAGGGAAGGTTTGGGTCTAGCAAAAGTTTTTTTTTGCCATTTTGACATGTCAGTGTAAACTGCACACACAGGCTCTGCAGTGGCAGGCCCGAGACATGGTTAAAGGGCCTACGTAAGTGGGTATCAAAATCAGTGCTGCAGGTCCACTAGCAGCATTTAATTTACAGGTCCTGAGAACAAGTGGTACCACTTTACTAGGGACTTCTAAGAAAATTAAATTTGCCAATTGGGTATGAACCACTATTACCATGTTTAAGAGCGAGAGCACAAGCACTTTAAAACTGGTTAGCAGTGGTAAAATGCACAGAGTCCTAGTTTGGCCTGGACTGTACCCATGAGGAACAGGGCAAGCCTGATTTGCATGTGGCTGGGGCTTAACTAGGGTGGTGAAGTGAGCTAAAGAATTATGATGGATTCCACCCAGATCTGTGACTGGGGGGTGAGTGTTTAAAATGTTTCAGCGCACCGTTCATCATCACCTGTGTTTGCTTTGTTGGCTTTGTTGGCCCTAAGTTGGCAGGGTATGCCCAAACATAGGTCCCTTGCTCACTTTGCCATTAGATTCGAACTGGCCTGGCTGATGAGGGATGTTACCCCGAAACCACCAGTCCAAGGTTGCTTGTTTCTGGTCCAGGGAAGACCTGGCTTGGCAGTTCGGGCTAGACTGTTCCCATGAGGAACAGGGTCAAGACTGATTTGCAGATGGCTGGGTCTGAACTGGGGTGGCAAAGTGAGCTAAAGAACGAAGATGGATTCAACCCAGATCTGTGACTGAGGGTGAGTGTCTGAAATGCTTCAGCTCTCTGTCGATCATCTCCTTGTGTTTGCATAGATTATGTGTACCAAGGTGTATGTCACAGATGTTTATTTATGAACGTAGAAAGTGAAGGAATGTCAATTCAGTCTGAACTATTTTGGCTATATGTCTATATTTGTTGTTATCTGACCGTGACATGGTGATAAGTAGACACTTGTCCCACACTGATGTTGCATCAGGTGTCATATCTAAATCATTAGCCGAATGACTAGATACTTTCACAGTTCTTAGAAAGATAGGGTCAGACTTCTCGGACAATGGCAGACATGACAAAGGTTCTACATAAAAGTGGCAATATGGTGACTTCAATTACCTCAGATGATGTCAGGGCCTACTCAAAATGGAATCAGAAATTATGGCCTTTACGTCAGTGCAGGCCACTAGCACCTCCTAATTAAATTGAAATGCAACTTTAAATTCACAACAATGGCAGAAGCGTGTAGGACACGATGAAGTGGAAATCAGGGGCCTGAGCCACAAAAGACATTTACACCTCTGCTTGAGTGTTCTTTAAACTTCTTTTTTAATTTCTGAAATAGCCAGTAGTATGCCTCAGAAGCTGCACTATGTTGAATAGGACCCCAGAAAAACTTAATCTCAGGGAAAATAGTTCTGCAAGGCCATGTGATCTTCAGGTATAAGAAGCAAAGAAGGAGCGCATCAACCAATTGGTAATGATGTAGACGGCAGTGTTTGAGCAATAATAACAGGATTCATGCAAGGAAGGGTGTCAGCGGAAAAGGGAAAGGATCAGATAATGTAACTCTTTAGCTCAAAGTAGAGTGTCCCGTAATATACAGAGAGAGCCGTACTGTCCATACCGGACATTGAATATTTCCGTGGGAAGCTGGAAGGGTGGGGGCCGGTTTTGAGACGGAGGGGACCGATTTTGTTATTGGAGGCCGAATGTGCGGGAGTTCTGCAGTATCTGCCCCCAGTAACAAAAGCAACAGTGCTTCACACTGGCATCCCCCATCATCTGAGGATTGGTCTGACAAAACTGCCAGGGCTTCTTTGTGTTCCCAGTCAAGCCCTGTATACCAATGCAACTTTACAAACCACACCCTATGCCCTGAGACATGAGTCAAGTGGTACTTGTCTTTGTTTGCCATTTGTTTTACGCTGAGATGTACTTGAGTACTCTATATCAGTGTGCCATCAGTTCCACCAACCATCTCACAGGCAGCCTCTACCTGCTCACACTTTGGGCCCCCACCCGTTGCTATAGCAGCTTTTTGTTTCTGTGCCAACTTCTCCCCATGACGTCTCAACTCTATGATCAGTCTCCACCTTCTCCTTGATGAGCCTCTTCTTCCACTTCATGGTACTCTCCTGAGTACTCTCCTTCTGAGTTCCCTCTTTGGGCATGTGCCCTCCTGGCTTGCGCCCCCTCTTTCTCTTGGCTTGCCTTGTTGTGGAGTAATTTAGTTCTGTTGTACATTGATATTCTGTGTGATGCAGAGTGCAATTTGTGCCACTTATGTTGTTTTCCTACGTCTTTGTGGGTTTACCTAGTAAATATGGTTTTAAACAGGAAAAACTGACTTGCACAACACAGTCCTAAAATGTGTTAATGTAAAGCAGCATAGCATTAGCTTTTGTGAATAAGGGACATTTTGTCTTATTGAAGTACTTTATCCCAGATTTAAAATGGTGTGCATAGTAACTGTCTCAATACAGCGCCATTTTTAGCTGTGTTTTTAGAGCTTCTTAATATTTAATAGACCACTGCACCCCTGTGGGTCACTTTAATTTACCATGGCCCGCTTAAAGCACCCATGCAAAAGTTTGGTAAATTTAGTGCTAAGGGCCTGATTTTGAGTTTGGCGAAAGGATTATGTGCCAATGTGGAGTACTTAACTCCTGAGGGTACTCTGCCTGCCAAATTTAGGGATGGCCGGCAACCATGTCACAACGGTTTCTCTAAATGTATTGAAAGTTTGACAGATGGCCATCAAACATTCAACTTTTTTATTTATATAAAAAAAATACCAAAGTGGGATTTTGTTTTTCAAAATAAAAAAGCAATGACCCACTCACCATTTCTCCCATGGCATCAGGTTTATTTGCAGTTTTCACTGCACCTTACCACAGAGGGAACTTGCCATTTGTCCGCTCACTCTAAATAGGGCGGGCAGACAAATGGCAAAACCTCTAAAGGTCTTTTACTCTGTTGGTCAGTCGGAGAAGCATGTCAGCGGCTAGTTTGGAGTAGTCCTTGCCGTCGACATACTAAAGGTCTGCCCGACTCTAACCGAGGCAGGTGGATCTTCGGTTTGGCGGACAGGGTACTCAGCAAACTAAATTGGTCTCTAAGTTTCTCCTCCATGATTCTATCTGCTTGTACATTCAATAAAGGTAGCAATAAAAAGACATTGCAATTATTCAGCCTCATAAACTGGCAAAGGCTAAAAAATATATAACTTTTCCAGGGTAT
The DNA here is from genome assembly GCF_964204655.1 of Triturus cristatus. Lineage (NCBI taxonomy): Eukaryota > Metazoa > Chordata > Amphibia > Caudata > Salamandridae > Triturus > Triturus cristatus. The sequence goes on along the minus strand of NC_140588.1, from coordinate 935,759,298 downwards.
ACCATGTCAGGTGTGCAAGGATTGTACAGTCAGTATTTCTCTCAGCATAGTCTGGAGTGTACTGTTGCAATAAAATTATTACAAGTACCACTCCTACATTGACACATGAGTTCTAATGTGCGTGTTGGTTATCCTTTTCAATCCAACTAACAGATTCACCTGCCCACCGCTCAAATGAGCATTTTCACTATACTAATCCGCCACTACTTCTTTTGGGTTCTGAAATAACATGCTACTCGCTAAAAAGGGCTTCGACGCCTCGTCATTGGAAGTAAGCACTATATAAATACAATTACAATACAATATAATATATAGTTATTCTCGAAAATTACCATAAATTCTCTTTAATATGACCATTCGGTTAAAAATCATAAACTTCCACTTTTGATAAACTTATCAAAAAGACCTCCCGACTTCTTAACAAGCTCTTTACAAAAACAGATGATGATGGACTGGCTGTTCCAGTAACAACGGTCTAGACGAACCTCCGTAGACTTGCTGTCAGTAAAACCTCTACATTTGCTCGCCCTGCCGTCAGCGGTGCTTAATGGGCATGTCTCGGGCACCTTTGCACCCCAGCTATTGATCTCAAAGCCCTCTGTGTGCACCCCAGCTGCAAAAGAGACGGTTCGAAGTTACTCTCACTAATCAGTCGAGGAGCAGAGAGTACGCATTAAAATAAAAGTTGATATGAAATGGCCGTGAAATATGCCGGCAACGTGCAAAAATATATGACAGCTTTTTTAAGGAACCAAGTTGATGGAAACGAATCTGTTATTGCTTTATTTTATTTTTTTAATAAAAACGATATTAATGGAGCGTCACCCCTTCATACTCTTTCTACTATTCTTATGAACCCTTCCCGTGGACGTCCAGTTATTTTGTTCCCGTGGTGGTTTCTTAGCTGATGTTTTTGCTATATCGGGCATTGTTCTAGTGCGCCACTCAGTAATGGCGGCCAGTGTAATAATAAACCCTGCCCACACACCACCCCAGGGACCAGTAGCCGTCACCGCTTCCCATTAAGTGAACACAGTAATACGTACTCTAAGCACTTCTCTGCCTCGAGGAACAAGCGAAAGGGCAAAATATATTGGGAAGCTTAAGCCTCGTAAAGACCAGTTCATAAGACTAGATTTCATTTCGGTGTTACAGTCCCTCTGGGATCAATATGAGGAGTGAAATGTTTGACTATTTTTCACTCATGTTTTTATGACATTCCTTGTTACGCTGCACAGAGTTTTCTTATTCTCTATTGGATAATGTAAATAAGCAATGTTATGCGGTCATCTATTATTTCGATATACATTTCGACAATGGGGACCCAGGGGAAAAAACGCGCGAGCCGTTGTTCCCCTGGGATGTTTCGCGCGGTGGCACAATCCACGCGGCGCGAGAGGTACAGGTAGGCTTGGGGGTGGGGTTTATGGGTAAGTTATAAATAGGTACGCTTTTGGCGGGAGGGCACTCTGGAGGCTAGTTAGGTGTTTGTTTATGTGATCCACCCACCCACCCTTTATGTAAAAATAAAACAAAAAAAATAATAATTTCGTTCTATGTCACGATAGGACAGGTAACAGTTTTTCCTTGTTATAATTTTTCTTTCCCAGTAGGAGTTTTTTTGGGGGGGCTTGGATAGTCTCGAGCGGGCTTATCCATCCCTATGGGGTGGTGGGGGAAGGTCAAGAAGCAAAGGAAGGGAAGGGAAAGGAAATGATGGCATTGTTTGCATTGCATAGGGTTTTTATGCAAGTTTTGTTGGAACTATTTGGGTTTATTATGATAAAATGTTTTTGGTTTGGCTGAAGTATAATGCAAAATGGGGTTATAAAATGACAAGGAATGTTTATAGTTTTACATAAGGAAAATATTGTTTTACCTGTCTTAATAAAGTGACCTTTTCTGCTAAGACAATAACGGTGAGTGGATTGTTGTTATTGCGCGAATTGGCATTGGACTTTGTGCTAGCAGTACATATTATGATTCTTTATCACAGTTACCTAAATCTATTTTAGTAGACATTGTTTGCTCAAGCACATTTTTTGCCAGTATCCTGCGCCACTTTTTAACAAGTTATATGCCCTCATGTGACAATGGGCTCTGGGGTCAACCGACCAACGGGATGTGTGCCTCCCGTGGTGTTTGGGGCAATGGTGCAGCCTGGGCCACATTGGGATTCTTAGGGCTTTATTTGGGTTGTCCCTTTGGGCTTCTTGCTCAATACATAACCAGCCATAGTGCCGACAACACCCCCCCTCTTGCTTAGCAGTAATTGGTTGTGTTGCACAAAATAATCAGTCCACACAATATTGTTGGAAAACAGTTTGCTGCGGGATTATTTCACACAAGAAGTATGCCAACGTGGTGGGTTAACTTACGGGTTATCCAAGGGCCAGCAACGGTGACTAACCTAAGCTGCCTTGCCCGCCTGATGAGCCAAACTGCACCGTGGCCAACCCAATCGGTACTACCATTTATGTGGGGATTATCCCCCTTAAATACTATGGACCACCAGTCCATAACTTTACTCACGCCTTTTTAGGGGCGGAGCGTTGCAAGACAAGCCCCCGGTTTCTTAGCCTTACAACCACCAGAAGGACTGGCGGGGCGCCGATGTTTTCATCGAGGGTCCTGCTGTAAAGACTCCTGGGGTTTGGCATAAGGCATCCTTCTGTGCTCCTGAAAGGGAACCCCTTTGTACAAATCAGCCTCCGGATCGCCCATGATGTGGCTGCCGACATATCTGGGGCCCCCACAACATGGCATGCTCCATAACCTCCTGCAACCTGCCGTTACCAGTCCTTTTAGGTGGACCATTTCCTTATCTACCTCTGACAGGTGTGTCCCATCCCTATTGGGTAACATAGTATTTGAACGAAAGAGGCCACACCTAATTTACCTAGCCCTTCTTATATTATTTTGAAGTTGAGTTCAACCAAGCACTTCTGCTTGGTGGGCTTGTACATGGCTTTATTTACCCTTCTGTAAGAATGTCAATGGCTTCCCTGGAAGTTGGGATCCATTGTTTTCTTCTTTAAGCACAGCTTTAATTACCCTGCAAGTTATTGCTTGGGGACAACATATACACTTATATCTACCCGTTGACCTCCAATTGTTTGGGAGCGCAGCGCCAGCAGTAAATAGGATCCCATGAAGATTGAAAAACTACTGCTCTCTTCCTAACCACAGTTCTGTGTGATATAATCTATCGTGCACCGAGTGCAAATGTGTGCCTTTTACATTTGGGGGTTGACTAAGCCCTTGCTCACCTCCCCCAACATGGCGAGTCACAAATATGAGGGTTCAAACTGATAACCACTGCTGCACCAGCAGGTGAAATGTGGACAGCCTGGAGGGGGTCATTGTTCGTGGACAGGTTAGAGTCTTGTGACCGATGGTATCCTCACCCCAACTGAACTAGTGCCTTGGCATGGCCCTCTCACCCATCAGAATCATATGACATGATTGAATTTAAGCTTTGTCATGTGCTTACGAGGGCTCCAGTTGGACCTCCCCACCTAAACCAAGACAAAGGTTGATCTAACCACAGGAAGGGGGGTAAGTTCTGAGGTCCCCTAAGGGTGCTCCAATTATGCTGCTACATCACATGTCCTTCTTGCCTGGAAAACCCATCAGTCTGACTGCAATCTTCAGAGGCTGTGTCGCCATGCTGGTGTCCCCACCCAAGTGAATATGGCCAGCTTTTGCTACAAGTATACCAGAGAGCCGAAAAAGATGCCAATGCTTTTGGACTGCGAGGACAGGCGTAAAACATGCAAGCATATTTACGAGCACCATCTTAAATAGGAACGCAGTATGTGCTCAGGAATTGTCAGCATTTGTGCTCCAAACCCCTAGTTTGCGACACTATTGGAGCCACAAGAAACAGAATACAGGAGTAAACCCGTTGCCCCAGTTGAGACAGGGTAAGCTGTATAACAAAAAGAACAATGTCTCAACCAGTATGTCATTCGGAAAGGACTGTTTGTAAAAAGGTGTCACACAAGGAAGGGAAAAGAAAGAGGAGGGAGACCAGGATGGAGTGGAAGGGTTGTTATTCGCAAGTAGTTATCACAGCACTACGATACAATTAGATTTCAGTAACCATAACAACCAAATGTGCACTGAAAGTGTTGGTGTGGGTGAACGGCACAGTGACACATGTGATTAGAAAACAACGTGAGGCGGCAACAAAAACAGTAAAACAATTATTTGTAAGGGTCAAACACATGATTTAAATAAATGCAGGTACAGTTTTCTGTTTTGCGAATGACCCGCTGACAGCCTCGAATAGCGTTGCATGCGCAGGGTGTTGAAGCATGATGATGAGACGGCGTTGACTTGTCTGGTCATCGAGAGGGAGGAGTCCAGGATGAAGCCCAGGTTGCGTGCGTGGTCCGTTGGCTTGGGAGTGGTGCCCAGAGCAGGGGGCCACCAGGAGTCGTCCCAGGCGGAGGGCGATGATCCCAGGATGAGGACTTCCGTCTTGTCTAAGTTCAGTTTCAGGCGGCTGTTCTTCATCCATTCGGCGACGTCTTTCATCCCTTCCTGGAGGCTGGTTCTGGCGGTGGCGGGGTCGTTGGTGAGGGAGAGGATCAGCTGGGTTTCGTCGGCGTAGGAGATGATGTTGAGGTTGTGTTGGCGTGCGATGGCTGCGAGGGGGCTCATGTAGATGTTGAAGAGGGTTGGGCTGAGTGATGATCCTTGTGGTACGCCGCAGATGACTTCGGTGGCGTCGGATCTGAACGAGGGGAGGCAGATTCTCTGAGTTCTTCCGGCGAGGAACGAGATGATCCACTTCAGTGCCTTCTCTTAGATCCCGATGTTGCTGAGGCGCTGTACTAGGGTGCGGTGGCAGACAGTGTCGAACGCTGCAGAGAGGTCCAGGAGGATGAGGGCCACTGTTTCTCCGTTGTCGAGCAGGGATCTGATGTCATCGGTGGCTGCGATCAGTGCGGTCTCGGTGCTGTGGTTTGCTCGAAAACCAGACTGCGAGGGGTCGAGGGATCCGTTCGTCTCGAGGAAGGCGGCGAGCTGTCTGTTGACGGTCTTCTCGATGACTTTGGCAGGAAAAGGGAGGAGCGAGATGGGGCGGAAGTTCTTGAGGTCGGTGGGGTCCGCCGTTGGTTTCTTCAGGAGGGAGCTGAGCTCGGCGTGCTTCCAGCTCTCTGGGAAGGTGGCGGTGTGGAAGGAGGTGTTGATGATGTCCCGGAGTTGGGGTGCGATGTCAGGTCTGTTTTAGAGTGGTGGTGTTCTTTGAAATGAGTAACTGATGGTGCTGTCGTGACGTTGCATCTGATGCGGCTCTTATGTTGGGCAATGCGTTGCTTCACCATTTGGGTAGTTTGGCCAATATATAGTAAATTAGATGGGCAGCGGATCGCATAGATAACATTGGTCGTGCCACAGTTGGAAAATTGTTTGAGCTGGTAGGTATGCTCAGAGGTGACAAATACTTTGGTGTTACTGGTAAGGTCACAAACGCTGCATGTCTGGTATTTAAAATGCCCTATAGTGGGGGGAGCCCCCATAGGGATGTCACTGACTGACTGTTTTTTTCTTTTTGAGGCCACGTGATGGCATAGACAAGTTTGTAAGAGAGGTTGTTGCCTCTTTTGTATGAAAACAAGGGGGGTTCTTTAAAGGATGGAAAAGTACAGAGCAACGTCCATTTTTTTAAAAATTTTCTTACTGACCTTGTTGCTGGAGGGGCTGTAGGTGGAGACAAAAGGGATGCGTAGATTGGTACATTTAATTGATGGTGTCAAGAGTATTCCCTATGGCTGTACCATGCACGCTTTAGGGCCCTTCTGACCAGATGTTTAGGTTAGCCCCTGTTGGTCAATTTTTCAGATAAGATGGCTGCCTCACGGAAATAATCTTTACGCCATTTGCAGTTCCTCCTGATGCGGAGGAATTGTCCAAAGGGTAAGCCATCACGTAAACCGCGGGGATGATAACTAGAGTACAGTAACAAAGTATTGCGCTCTGTGGGTATACGGTAGAGTGTAGTACCAATGGTACCATCCTCTACGTGGAGTGTGAGGTCTAGGAAGGGTAAGTCATTTTTCCTGATATCTGAGGTAAAGGTAAGGTGGGGTTGGTTGTCAAGCCAGGAGACAAACGAGGATAGATTTTTTGTTGGCCATGCCACAGGAGAAGGATGTTGTCAATATAACAACGCCATAATGCAATGTTATTTAAAAAGGGGTTTTGGATAGACAAGATGAGTGTGGTTTCCAAATGATGGACATAAAGAACAGCAAAATTGGGGGCGAAACAAGCGCCCATAGAAACTCCTTTTATCTGGAGATAAAAAGTGTCTTTATACAGAAAATAGTTGTTAGTCAGGGCAATGTGAAGTAGGTTGGTTATAAAGTCAGTGGGAATACGCATAGGTCTGGGTCGGGTATCTAATAGGTGTTTTATCACTGCAAGGCCTTCAATCTGGGGAATGTTGGTGTACAATGATTCTATGTCGAGATCAGCCATAAGATCAATCTCAACGTTGAACGGGAAATCTTCAACGAGGTTGATCAAGTGGATGCTATCATTAACAAAGGTGTTGGTGAGTGGGACAAACTCCTTCAGGATTGCTTCGATGTACTTGCCCACCGGTTCCAGGATTGACCCACAACCAGATACTATCGGGTGGCCCGGTGGTTCAGAAGGAGTTTTGTGGACTTTGGGCAGTACATAGATAACAGGCATTCTAGGATGTGGGTTGTTAAAGAAAGCATGTTCTTTTTTAGAAATTATGGCAGAATGGAGTGCCTGGGTGGTGACCCTGGATATTTTGTCACGGTTATTTGTCAGGGGATCTGATGTCAGAACACAATAGTGTGTAGTGTTATTTAATTGGCCTAAGATCTCGCCATCATATTTATCTTGATCCATGACAACTATGCAGGTTTGATGACTATATTTTTGTTCTCGCTTAAGCTGTTTATAGCCTTTTTCTATGTGAGTGGCAGATTGTAGGAAACAAATTCGGACTGGTGTTGTAATTCTTTTACCTTGTGCATAACCAGTTTTTCAAAGGTCAGGATTTCAGGTGGCATCATCGAGGTAGGTGGCAAAAAAGTGGAGGCTGGTTGAAATTGTTTCACGTAGGGCCTATTGGTGTCAGGTTTATCTGAGAAAAATTGCTTGAGACGAATACGTCTAAAGAACAAAAGTAAATCTTCTTGTAATTTGAAAAAATTACTGCGTTCATTAGGGACAAAGTAGAGTCCTTAGCTGAGCAGAGAAATTTCATCAGAGGATAGTAGGTGGGAGGATAAATTGAAGATGGGTATGGAGGTGTTGGGGCATGATGGTGTATTTTGTAGTATAAGTGGCGTATTTTGTGCTACCTCATTGTTCATTCTGGGTAGCAAAGGCCGTATGGTGGCTGCCATGGGTGGCATGGGTGTGGGGGGCAGATCACTCGTGGGATTTATTAGTGCATTTGTAATGTCTTGAATATTTTCTATGATGAGTGTAGTAGTCAAGGGGGTGTCCCTAGGTGAAGCTTGTAAGGGAACGGCTAGTAGAGTCTCAGCTATCATTGTGGGGGCCCCCATTGGTAACATTTGTGGCGAGTTTGTCTCTCGCCCGCGTACTGGTATTGGTAGTTCTGTCTTTGGCGACCCCGACCGCGTCCGCGGTCTACTCCTAAAAAAACAGTAGGTAGGAGTGGTGGTGGATGAGGTTGGTTGTGTGGACCTGAGCTCGGGCCTTCCCCTATGCCCGAGTTCTTGATGGTTGTGTTTGAGGATTCAGAGAAAGTAATGAGCTGGTTGTTACGTTATCTACCCCAATTCTTATTTCTAGGTGGCTGGTAGGGGGTATTGTAGAATGTGTCAAGTAAGTATGGGTAGGTCTGATCCCTGTTGAAGTTTTTAATGTCTCTCTGAATTTTATTTATTTTCTTGTTCAGTTCAAATGTATAAAAGGTTGCGATAATAGCGTTGACTTTGTCTAGGAGACCTCTCGCATCCGCGATGGTCGTGTCGGCTAGAATGAGTTTCTCTAGCTCTGCTATCTCCTCAGGTTCTTTTTTACTGTGTTCTATCGCTGTGTCAGTGCAAAGCACCATCCAGTGCCTGGAACAGGTTGTGGCTAGATGACTAAAGTCGTTACGGAATTTTGGAACCTGGGTGAAAATAGCAAGAACGTTGCGTATTTGTAATCCTAAGGTTATTGTGTTGGATTTGAGATATTCTGTTAGCATGCAAGCATGCAGGTCGGTACGGATATGTTTTTTCTTGAGATTTTCTAATCTCTCTAGTAGAACCCTGGAGGTATTAGGTGCTGAGAGAATGAGGGTAGAAGAGTGAGAAAGTAGAGAAGGGCCACTAAGAATACGTTGGATGTAGTCATCTGAGTAGGAGGGGGGTTTCCCTGGAGGACATATTATGCAGATTAGTTGCACATATTATAACACAGTAAAGTGTACAGTATATACAAAAAAATATATACTCTCACAATCCTGCGATTGCTCAGTAACAAGAAACAGAATACAGGAGTAAACCCATTGCCCCAGTATGTCATTCGGAAAGGACTGTTTGTAAAAAGGTGTCTAAGTCACACAAGGCAGGGAAAAGAAAGGGGGAGGGAGACCAACATGGAGTGGAAGGGTTGGTTTTCGCAAGTAGTTAATACAGCACTACGATACAATTAGATTGCAGTAACCATAACAACCAAATGTGCACTGAACGTGTTGGTGTGGGTGAACGGCGCGGTGACACTTGTGACTATTGGAGCCACGGCACACTTAGTGGCATGACAAACTAACGCAACCCCCCTGGCTGAATGGCTGCTGAGGGTTTTTTTGCTTGAATGCAGGAGCCGTTACCCATAGTCTCATGTCTACGGGGTGCACATCTTCTATAGGATTGGCCAAGGGACAGCCTCTTTAAAACCCCACTCTATTTACACCGTTTCCTGCACAGGGTACCTTCTGCCCCTATATGGGCAAATGAAACGCCTGTCGTAATGCAAATCCCACTGCCCTGCCATCTTAATGCCATTGTGGGGGTCAGTACCTCTAGATTCTGCTTTATTACATGGCTTTATTGCCTGCAAGCCCGTCACCGACTGAATGCGACCTTTTGATGCTGTGTCGCAATGATAAGTGTCCCCACCCTGGCGCAAGTTGTCCAGATCCATACCTCTGCTAATGTATACCATAATGCAGGCAGTGGATGGAAAAGCTTTTGGGATGGAGGCAGGAGGAGAACAATATGTACATATACCAGCCGTTTCTTGGCTAATAGGAATGGCAATGTATTTTAATGGTTTTGACCTTTGTCCTCTGACTCAGTGTTTCCCAACGTTGGAACCACAGCACACAAGTTAGGTTACAAACTTGCGCAACCTGCCTGGCTGCAATGGCGATAAGGCGAGCAACATTTAGCTTATCAGAAACAACCAGTCACATGCACTGGTTTATGGAGTGCACAATTTCTTATGACCAGACATTTGCACAGACAGTTTCATAGATAAAACTATGGCAAAAAAATTAATAGTGTCAAATCAGGTTCCAGTGATTGTTTGTCTATTGTGCATCGCCAGTATGTACATTGATTTGTTTTGGCTGTGTTAAACGATTGCCTCCGTCGCATTCCAGGCTTACACAAGTGCTTAATCTTTTACTATCTTAACTGCTGAGTGTGCCCAGTCTGTTCACAGATATTTCTTTACATTTTCTGTTGCGGACAGCAAAATAGAGGGATATTGCACGCACCAATCCCAGTGCAAATAAATACATTTTTTGCATATTCTGTCAGCGGACATAGCCTTATCTTCGTCCTCCATGGTATGATCTGAACTGCTATGACTATGCGTCAATGAAGGCCTCAGCAAATCATGTGTACCCTATTCCATCTTGTGACACACATTTGCTAACTGTGATAACTACTATGCTCCCAATACATGGAACTTCGTTGTAAATCAATGATGTTGTCAACAGCAGGCACTCTGCTGAACTGTGTGAGAATATTCACATGCATGGCCGTTTTACCCCACAATGGGGGAGTTTTACACTATGTGCTAATCAACTGTAACCCTTGTTGCTTAGTCCAGAAATTAGACCTAGTTCATTTGAATTATCCATGGAATGAATTGCCCTCCACCAGATTTAAAGACCTGCCTTGTTTCGGCTTACCTTCTGGTAACATTGTAATTATTAATACAAACATTTTTACTCAGCAGAGACTGACAGTCTTGCTTTGCCATTGCCATCACCCATCCTATGCCCTTAGAGATCACCTCTATCCTTCTTGCGCAAGTGGTCATTTGGCTAAAACCTGGTGGGTGCACCCGTGGCATATTGGCGCTGAATAAAAGATGTTTATTGATACCCCACTCAATGATACTCATTTTAACGACCTCAGAAGAATAAAAGGCTGAAAGAACCCAACGGGGTTTGATCCCATGACCATGATGTCGGACCTAGGCCCCCGCAGTGGATGCTTTAGTCCCCTAGGTTATCTGCAGTTACTTCTGACTAGAGAGGGATACCTGAAATGAGTTGAGGTCGTGTAGTTATGTGAAATACCCAACCTATTGGCTTTGCCCATCACTGTTCATATTGTGAAGACTGTCATTTGAGCTCAATGTCCCAGGGTGCATTCATTGCATGCCGGGACTTTGAGGCCATATGTACCCTGATAAGTGCAGCAACAGGCCACATGTTCAAGTGCAGCTATAGGCCCCAGGCTGCAACATATTGGTCGCATTAATACTGGCCGTAGGAATACCGTGACCTATGTTATTTGGGGCTCTGTGCTGCTTCTGAGTGATCTAACCTTTGTGAGCATGTTAAGTTACTGTTTCCTTTTTTTTATTGCCTGATGCAGCAGTGAGAGGGGTATTAATGCTATTACAGAGACTGTACTCTGTGTGTGTGAGACAGGAAAGTGAGTTTGTTTGCTGTTAATGCTGTTTCAACTCCAGATTAGGCTTGGGCGGTAAATTTCATTCCGCTTGTGGAATTTGCGATATTTTGACATTTTCGCGTTCCGCGTTGAGCGCGAAAATGTCAAAACTTTCGCAATCTGCCGCGAAACTGAAGTATTTTTCTTGTTCGCGCTTTAAAAATGCGTTCTCGCGTGCATGGTTGCAACTTTCCGGGTCCCTGCGTTCGCCACAAGATGTTAGATTGTTGGTAGCCAGTCGCGCTATCCCACGAGAGTTTGTGATTGCGAACACGTCATTGCAATCGCGAACACGTCATTCGACCCGGAACAGGAAATAAGCATCGTGAGCAAGATGGCCGCGCCCATTAGCGAACGCATGGGCAAGTTAGAGATATATTTCCCCGCGAGCACGCAAAACACATCGCGAACGGGCGGGAAAAGCAATCTCTGCATCTTCGCGAAAGTTCCGCATGCTCGCGGAAATTTTGCGCAATTTCGCGATAATTTGCGAAAGTCAATTTCGCAAATTCCGCCCACCCTTACTCCAGATATTAAACCTTCATGAAACTACTGTCCCCGTAATTCGTGAAGGAATTAGGGGGAGATCTGTTTAAATTTAAACTCGATAGGAATGGCCAATTACAGCAATTTTTGTGTTATATCTAGCGCTTCAGATCGTGTTTTCTTATCTCAGCGCGGAGTCTGGAGATGCTACTGTGTGTATGTGTTTATTGTGGTTACCACAGGAGGAGGGAAGGTGGCATATCAGCAGAGCTGGTGACAGGCCTACACATCCGCAACTAAATTTGCCCAGACACACAGTTTGCTGTTACTATTATATTGACTCTGAGGTGAGGCAGCTAGAGAATACAAGACACAGGCAATATGCAAGAAAATTAGGATGGCGTAAGCGGCGAAAATGATCAGGAAGAACATCAAACCTGAAAAGAACACATTGGAGGTATGCTAAGCTGCTCCCAAGCTCTCCTTCCACCTGGTACTTTAATGGGATCTCTTGCATGGAGGGTAAACAAGGCAACTACCACTTAAGCACAAGGACTCTAGATGAGACCAACCAGCTGAAGCTGCACATAGCAGAAAATGTGAAATTGTTTGCCCAAGCATGTTGAAAGGACAATAGACTTTTATTGTTCAGCACCCTTGGCGATACTAGACCTGGGAGGCGGGACCGGTGTCTGCCTCTGGAAGCAGCCTCATTGATTTAACCTATTTTGGGGACTTAGGCTGTATAAAATGCCCCTTCCAATCACCGTTTTCAGCTTAAAATTGAAGCTTAAAATTGTGGCAATTGCCGTAAGAACCATATGCAGGAAGAGCCATCTGGCGTCTGATGGGAACCTGGAAAGAGCTATACATTATGCGCTCTACTGTGTCTATGGGAAATTGCTGGGTCAACTTGATAGCACTGCTATCAGCCAGATTCAGATCGGGGCAGACTACATGTAAAATCAGAACACCAAGCATGTTGCATGGTATGCTCAATGCTGTAGTCTAGGGGATACGGAGTAGTGCGTGTGTTGGATCGCATCTGTATCTGCAAGCAGCACCAGTTGCTTTACTTAGTTCAGAATAAATACACAGCTACAGACTTCTTACATTGCCCCCAACAGAGCACTGCATTTCAAATCAGATATTAAAGTTATAAAAAAATTCTACTTTAGAGGATGAAGCCATGTGGCTTCTTATGTTAAAAGGGGTCGGGCATCAGATAAACTGTCGCGCAATGTGAGATTGTTGACCCATGTGGTGAAACTAAATTATACATACTCAATATCCTATTACTGAAAATGAGTTAAATTAATACCAGTGCTGTGGTTCGGACTGGTAGAGTGCTGCTAACCTACTAACACATGAATTCTCCCATGCTCCATCTAGGCTTTCCTAAGCATGAGATTCACACACTGTGATATACCTGTAGTTTTAGCACAGTAGGTTAATTCAGCCCCCATTAAACTATCCTAAGAGCTCAGCAGTCCTTTTGCCTGTAGAAGGCAAGGAGTTATTAAATTAAGGGCACTCTTAATAGTGCTCAACAGTGTGATGTAAGTGTAATTAAAATAAAGGTCCAAAACCAGTCCTTCACGTATCCTGACCACATTTCACAACCCCGACAGTGAGAAAGATTAATCCATACTCACCGGGCCCATGCCAAAACTGACAAACAGTTCACTCTGTCAGCAGTAGCAACATTCCTTCATTACGTAAATGGAAGAAAACAAAATCACCTATGCTTGCACAAGGACCTTGCTGACCAGCAGCGAGGTCTTTGATCAATGCAATTAATTAAAACCCTACTTTTACCAGCAGTTTCCCTTGAGACCGAAGGCTTGAGAACGTATTCTTTAGCATTCTCCTTTACAAGTCACCCAACAGCAAAAGTTGGCCTTCACGAACCTAGTGTTCTGGTGCCAGATTTGTAAAGAGTCCTGCCCTCTCTTGTCATCCCCTGGGGCAAACACAATGCCTGTGTGTTAGAAGTAGTGTTTCTGGTTGCCTAGGGTATGCACCTAAGCAAAGCAGAACCCACCAATCTAGTCAGGGCAAGGGAGTTACACACCAAAGATAACCCCTGCTCACCCCCTTGGTAGCTTGGCAGAGAAGTTAGGGTTATCCCAGAGGTAATGTGTAAAGCGTTTGCGCAATACACTCACACAGCAGTGACACACTAGGCACACCACAAAAGAAACTCCACACAAGGTTATATAAAAATATACTTTGTATTATCCATAAAAACACATTAGATCACATTCACAAATAATACACTGTGCCACCAGGCACTTGTCATGACTTCACAGGAATTACATAATCACTTGGCCAATCAGGCCACTGTCATAAACATTACATTTGTCCCCACCCAGTAACTACTTGTAGGAACTATACTTATAATGCCTACATATAATCATCAGTGCACCTTAGTAAACACTTGCAGCAGGGAATCCATCATAAATACATCATGCTCACTTTAGACATATGCATATCACCATTAGGGTGCCAACATTGGCAATTAGCCCACCATACAAGTGAACATCAGGGATTAGGCATAACCATGTTCACTGAGTCTGGTCCACAATATGAAAGTAAAAATGGATGCAACAATCCAGTAGTCCCAAAGTACCAGGAACCCTCCTGGCCGTGCAGGTACAACCCCGTAGGGGTTGCAGTGATCCCTTGGGCCGCTCCCTAGCACAGGGGCTTCAAACCAGCCCTCAGGTGCAGCCAGGAGTGCTGTAAAACTCAGGCCAGCCACCGAAACACGATGAGGGTGGAGCCCCGGCAGCACGGAGTGCAGAGGAAGGGAAACTGATCCTCACAGGTCCTACTCACAGGGACCTCCTCTGGCCTCCCCGGTCTCCTCGCCGAAACCTACGGCCAGTGGTTGCCTGCATCTCCCTTCTCCAGGCGGCGGGAGGTGGGAAGTCGTGGAGGGAAGCCTGCGAGGCTCCGGCTCCTCCTCGCCATCGGGGCCCCGCCCACAGGCAAAGTCGGATCCCATCAGGGCTTCTCCCACTGCTCAGGCAACACACGGGGCACTCCTCTTCCTCGAGGGAGCCCTGCCCACAACCAGGCTCAGCCTCTGCCTGGCTTCCGGTTGCTTCGCTCTTCATTCGCGGAGCAACTGCGCCTGCCACATTCAAGGTTATAGCCCATTTCTCGGGCTCCTGGCGATAAAATAAAAAGCACCCACCACACACTTCTGATGTGCAGGCACAGCGCTGAGGGGCACAGTAAAGACAAAGCGTTCCACATGCTGTAATGAGGCACAAGCCCACACCTGGGGCTCAGGAACGCTGGTCAGAGCGTGCCCCCCAATCTTAGGTTGAGGGCCACAAGCCCAAAGAAAATAAGCACCCGAGTCTGCCAAGACCAGGGGCACAGTAGCGCTCCTGGAAGAGTGCTGTGGACATGCCAGCAGGGCACAGTCAGGCAGGCCAGCACAAAACGACCTCAGCACAGAGGGACAGTCCTTCTATCAGCCCCCCCAAGGATAGTTCAGTCTGTAGGCGGTTCCTCCTGGCAGTCCAGCAGCCTGACGGCCACAAGTCCCATGAAGTGTCTTCTTCCAGTTCAACTCCAGTTCAACAGACATGGTGTCACAGCCTCAGTACTTATAGTCAACATGTCTTTTTTCTCCCCAGTCCAAACCAGTTCTGTGGCACTTTAAAATTACATTTGCTAGTGCAAAACACTCCCCATTCACAGTGTAAGGCTTGGCTCAAGACACACCACGGTGGGGCGGAGCCGTCATTGTGGAAGGCAGGTAATTCCCTATTCAGGTGTAGGTGCTACTCCTCCCACCACTCCAAATGCAGACCTGGCCTCTTCAGCCCATTGCCGTGTCACCTAGGCAGGGCAGAACACACTTCACCCCCCCCACCCCCCACCAGGGACTGGCTGAAGTGAATGCACCACCCCTCTCTCCTGTCAGTAAGAACCAGATGGTCAATACACATCAGGTAGGCACAAAGACATAGAGCATACAGAAATGCCCACTTCTAAAAGTGGCATTTCTAAAATAGTAATAATAATTCTACTTTCACCAATGCGCAGGATTTATCACTACCATTCCAAACATACCAAACATGCTCACGCTACCCCTCTCATGTCAGGAATTACCACTGAAGCACATATCAGGGAATCCCCAATGCATCTCTATGAGAGGGCAGCCTCACAGAAGTGAGAAACCAAATAGGTTGTTTGTTTTGCCATACAGTTAACGCACATGTTCTACCTTTTACTTACACCACACCCTGCTCATAGGGCTTGCTAGAGAATACCTTAGGGGTAACTGATATGTAGTAAAAGGGGAGTTGCAGACGTGGCAATCACTTTATATGCCACGTCACGGCGGCAGTAAACTGCGCACGCAGGCCCTGCAGTGGCAGAGGCCTGAGACAGGTTTGAAAGGCTACTTTGGTGAGTGGCGCAAGCAGCGCTGCAAGCCCACCAGTAGCATTTAATTTACTGGCCCTGGGTATATGGGATACCACTGTACAAGGGACTGACAGGTAAATTAAATAGGCCAAACATGTGTAGACCAATCTTCCCAAGTTTACCATAGAGAGCTCATGCACTGATCAGCAGTGATATAGTGTCAAAGAGGAAGGCAAAAACTTCTGGGATGACCCTGCAAAAAGGGCCAAGTCCAACACTGTGCACTTGCCGCAACGACAGCAATGCCCTTGTGTAGCATTGGGCGCTTGGTCAAAATCGCTTGCAAGCTCCAACTACTCAGCCCAACCCCCACTGCTCTGCTCCCCTTCCCAGCTCGCAGTTTGCCTTTTATTCCTCTAATGTTTAACAAGCAGCTCTGTGTTGCAGACGTCCAATCCAAAAATACAGGTTATAAAGAGTGCGCCCTCGTGCCCCAGCACCTATACCTCTTTGTTATGCAGATAATGCTTTTCCACGCCTGTCACATGTGAAAACAACTCCTGACACGTGAGTTCCCAGAACACTAGCAGCTGGGACTTGTGTACCAGTGCAACCCTCCAGCCACGCTCGCTTGGTCCACACTGAACAAAACTGAACAACGTGCAATCCAATCACACTTCGCACTGTGGCAATATCTACACCCAGCTGCTACTGAGAAAACAAAGGCTCTAACCAGCAAAAGACCAAATGATCTGTGCAGGAGCACTGGAGCTGACAATGGGCACGACCTAAAAGCCCAAGTGAGACATGTGCACCGACAGGGCTGTGGGCCACCCACAGGGCTGCTCATCTGTTTCCCCGCTGCCATGCACACTCTATCCTCTATCATACCACCAGACTGGAAACCAGAGCAACTGAAGCAGGTCGGAGCAGCTGACCGGGCTCCCGCGACAGCACCCCCCATGAGCCATGGGTAAGCCCTGCTCTGTGGCATACAACAAACCAGGGGCAGGACCAATAGGCCCAAAGGACTCTCAGGTCCGGCTGGGAGCGCTGCTCCACATGCCTACCTCCCACCTGTGGATGCTGCTCAGGGTGTGGCGACCTTCTACCCGGGACTGGGCACACTTAGGCACCTTCCGAGGGGTAGCGGGAGGGGCGTGTCCAGGATCGCGAACCAGCCCGGCAAAGGGATACACCCATGATTGAGGCCATGCTCACACTTGTCCCACCTCCCCCTCCAGACGGTGCCCATTTGTAGGCTGTTCTAAGCATTTTACTTATACATCAACTAGTAGTCTGATGAAATAGCAAATATATGCCACACACTGTACACTTTAACCAAAACTACCCTGTAGGTGTAGGCCTACCATCATGGCACACCCCTCTTGGCCCCTTAGGGGCCACCTCACCTTGAAAAAAAACGACGGAGCAGCAACAACTGAAAACACAACTGTGTCAAAGTCTCACTCTCAACCAGCAGCTCAAATTGTTTCCCACTGGAACAGTTATGCGTGCCCCAGATAACGCCCGGAGGCATTTGTCATTAAACCACATAGCTCGCTTAAGTCAGGGTAGGTCTCCGACTGATGGGCAGCTCTACAGCTCATTGCCCGTGAGCGGGAGTGTTTCCCTTCGTAATTCCAAGAAGACGGCAGGCTCATCGGGGCCCTTGCACAACCAGGCCGTGGGCCCTCAACCCATGCCGCCCCCGAACTGAAAAATGTCATGACAACCCGGTGCCTATACACTGGCCCACTTTACGAGATGTGGCCAGTGCCAAGCAATTCCCCCAGGCACACCCCTTCCACACACAGGTTGGGACCCGGGCGGCCCGAGTCCTTAGGTCAGGCAAAATGATCCAAAGACGGGCCCACCTCCAGGGGCCAGCTCCTCAACCAGGATGTCGGAGCTACCGGACAGGGAGGAAGAGTAGAGGATAGTGGTGGAGGTGGGGCTGATCATGCCCCACACTCACCGCAACCAGAATGACACACACGGAGTCGTCAGACCAGGGGACGCGACACTCCAGACAGCATGTCGAGTGGGGAACAAAGACGATTGCCAAAGGGTGGGGGCAGGTATAAACACCTGTCTCCAGCACACTGCGCACCGGAAATAAGCGGGACTCCCCTGGGAAGGGGAGGGGTGCCAGCAGCTGGTACGTGGCGAGATGACTAATGTGGCACTAAGGGGGCTGCCTTCTTACAGGGCCCACTGCGTTCGCCGCAGGCAACTGCATTTAAGGTTGACAGCCACCATTTTGGCAGGTGGCACAGTGGCTGCCAGATTTTAATAAGGAGAAAAGCGTTATTTCACAGTTATAGGGGAGGAAGATGGAGCATTGTGCAGTGGGTGGTGTGGCAGCCACAATCCTCGCATGCTTGCTTCTACATCGCGGCCGTTCGTGGTGCAGCAGTGTTCAGGTAAGCTCAAGAGACCGCTCAGCAACCAGTAGAGTGACCCGAGAGGAGCATGTGGCACATGGGCTGGGAGAAGCTCAGCACATCTGCCTGCATTAGTTCTATTGGTGGGCAATGAGGAGGGGCCAAATCCCATCCCTTAAGCGCACGTGCAAGCCGCGGACAGGAAAACTGACACGGGACATCTAAGCAATGCAGCCTGCTTAACAAAGGGGAGTAGTCTGGTCAAGGGGCAGGGTAGGCAAGCCCCCGGGATTGCGAGACAGGGGGGAAGGGATGGGGAAGGGATGAGCTGTCTGCTACAGATGCAGCAGGCTGGGAAGGGGGAGGTGAGAGATGATAGGTATGCCTCCCTTGGAGTGAAGGGGGAGGGGAGAGGGTGGTGGGACGAGAGGGCTGAGGAGAAAGCAGAAAATGTTCCCCCGTTCCTTTAGCAGCAGAGTGGTTGCTTAAGGGGGCCCCCCAGAGCCTTGAAGGAAATTTGTGGGGAAGATGTGAGGGTGGGAGCAGTGACACAACAATGGGGGCAGTGCAGGCAGGGATAAGGTATGGGGGACTTGCCACGGGGGTGCCCAACAGTATCTGACTGGGACAGGGTCCGCTTTAATTGTTGCAGCTTTAGAATGGAGCTATGATGAAGGCCTGGGGGAGGAGGAGGAAGAGGAAGCATAGACCTGGTAGGGGTCGTGGTGTGAGGTATAGCATTCCCCGGCATACTTACACACAATGCGGTTGGGTGAGGAAACGGCCCGGAAAAAGGGGAGGCACTCCATGGGAGGTGGAAAATGGGGGCACGTGTTTTTCAGTTCAGGGGGTGAGGACAGGCTAGTGTGCCATGTGCGGAGGCTAGTTGGGGGGAGTCACAGGGCAGTTGGCTGTGGGTGCCAGACCAGAGTTAGGAGCAGGGAGAGAGGGAAATTAACAGTGGCACGCTTGACCTGCATTTTCTTTTTTCAGAGTCAGCATCAGGGAGGTCATGCAGACTTCGGAGAGTCATAAGCGGCTCACAGACCCCAAGGAGAAGAGATGGCAGAGTCTTGAGAGGCCAGCCAGATAGAGTTGTGGTATACAAACAACACTGCCACATGAAGGTCTCGAGTGGCCTCGATAGTGCAGCAATTGGGACAGGTCAATGTGGCCTCTCGGACAGCGAGCAGTGGTGTCAAACGGGGTCTACCGTGGGACAAGTCAGGAGGGGTTACTACGGCACCCTGTCCTCCCTCAGAGAGGGACAACTGTGCTAAGAGAAAGGTGGACAACAGGTTTGATGACAGGGCCATGGTGCCATCAGGGAAGGAGAATTTCGGTGAAGAGCAGGCACAGTTGGATGATTTGCTGACTGGGCCACAGTGCCATCAGGTAAGGAGGATTTCGTCCACGGTGCCATCAGGAAATGAGGATTGCGCCAAACAGGCAGGAACAGTTGTCTTACAAATCAATCAGTGTAAAAGAAGAGGAAATAGTAGAGGAGCCACAGGAGAATGCAGACAGCTGGCGGGTGGGGGTGCTCCGAGGGGGTTCACATAATGCACTTGTTCATACTAGTTCGTTGCAGGATCTCTTTCACAGGCCTGCTGCCAATTAGGAATAAATACCTGGGATGGCGCCGACGCGCAGCGAACGCGTGCAGAGGACCCGCTGCTGGCGCCGAAGACAAGCTAAAGGCAAGCCCGTCTGCGCCCATCCGCGCCCGACCGGGTCCAGGGGCCAGAACCCCTGCCAGTTGCAGATCTCAAAACAGGATTAAGTACTCGGCAGATGAGTTACTTGATCTAGCATAGCCTATCAATGAACTATGTAAACATAATATGGATGTAAATAATAAAATATTAAAATGTGGGCACAGTGATAAGACTCTAACATTCACAATCCAGCCCATGGGGCAAGCTGAGAATGGCTCTACTAAACTGTAGGTCACTGACTAAACACAAATACGAGATTCATGTCTTACTGAGGGAAAAAACACTTGATGCGCTTTTCCTAACGAAGACATGGCTTAAAGAGAGCTCCACCCCAGATATCCTAGACGTGCTTCCAGATGAATACACGATAGCAAGACAAGATCGAGAGGGTCAAAGAGGCAGTGGAATTGCAATAATTTATAAATCCGCAATGAAGTACAACATTAACCCCTTGTGTGCCCATGACGAGCTGGACTCGTCATGGGCCGCGGTTGCGCTGTGCCCATGACGAGTCCAGCTCGTCATGAACCCCGCCCGCTAATGCAACGCCCGGCACAGGGCGGGGAAAGGGCGTGGCACACAAGGGGTTAAGGAAGCACACCTGGAAAACTGTGAAGCAAATCTATTTACACTGTCAGCTACAGAAGATAACACCATAGCGGGTTTTCTAATCTATCGTCCACCAGGCCCAGCAGCCTAAATTATAGCCAGACTGGAAGAGAAAATAGCTCACTCAGCCCTCCGGTATAAAAATGTCCTTTTCTTAGGCGACATGAACTTACACTTTGATAATAAGGAGAACCGGGAAGCGCAAGCCATTTGTAAGGACTTGCTGACACTGAACCTAGCGCAAAAAGTAATAAAACACCAACGGGGACATATTTTAGATCCTATCTTCTCCAATTCAACGGAGACAGAGGTGGGAACACCATGGCCAATACCCTGGTCAGACCACAACTTAGTTCCTTTTACTGTACCCGCGCACAGACAGAGGGCAGAGAAAGCGGCACAGAAAGGCACGAACAGGAAATTGAATACATTTAATCCCAAGATATTCACCCAGGCATTGAGGAAAAACAGTCTCATACTAGACAAAGATGTAAACGTAACCAATAGTCCGTTCGCAACATGGATAACGGAGACTTTAGATGAGACGGCACCTTGGAGCACTAGGGTCTCCAAGAGACATAAAGCATTGGCACCATGGTTTAATGAGGCACTGAGGAGAGACAAAAAACAGTGTAAGCAGCTAGAACGTGCATGGCATAAAGACTATTGTAGTAAGGCTAAAGAGAACTATAAAAAGGAATTAAAAAAATATCATGCCTTAATTAAGAAAACTAGATCTGGCTTTTACACGGAAAGGATTGAGAGGGCCAGTAACTCCTCCAAAGAAATGTTCTCAATTCTGAAATCCCTCAAAGCACGCAAAAATATAAACAATGAGGCAGTCGCTTCTGTGGAGAGCTGCAATAAAATAGCAGAATTCTTCGCAAACAAAGTGACAAATATATATGTGACTTTCCCAGTGGAAGCGCGGCAAGGGACAAGCACAACATGCAGATGTGATATCACATTTGCAGGGGAGAACCTGGACGAATTTAAGATTCAGGATGTAGAAGAACTCAAAGTCACAGCTAAAGGGATTAAACCAGGCTCCCAATTAGACCCTGCCCACCGGGAGATACTAATGCAGGGCGCAAACCTCATTATGCCATATATCTCTGAACTCATCACATGCTCCGTTCAAACAGGAGAGGTTCCCATTAAATGGAAACAAACTATAGTTCGGCCACTCAAAAAGAAACCATCCATAGATCAAGAAGTGTTGGAGAACCTGTGCCCTATTTCCTTGTTACCATTTATGGCTAAGATCGCTGAAAAAGTAACTAGTAAACAACTAGTAGATCATATTAACAAGAATGATCTATTGCACCCCTCCCAATCAGGTTTTAGAGTTAGCACTACTCCTGGCAACAGAAACAATGAGAAAATATGCTGATGAAGGACAGACGGTGGCACTGATCCTACTGAACCTCAGCACGGCGTTTGACACCGTTTCCCGTAAACAGCTCCTCCAGAGGCTAGAGTCATGCGGTGTTAGGGGAAATGCACTGCGCTGGATGACATCTTTTCTATCCGCGCGGAGCTTCAAAGTGGCACAACAGTCTTACCTATCTAAGAGCATCCCCCTGCCCGAGGGTGTCCCACAGGGATCGATTTTGAGCCCAACTCTATTTAATGTATATGTGGGACCACTGGCTGAGTAAGTGGAAGAACATAAGGTGTCCATCGTGTCATACGCTGATGACACATAGCTAATTGTGATGCTGTCTCAAGGCAGGGAGCAGGGAGCAGGCAGCAATCCGATTCTACAAGTGTCTGGAAGAGGTGGCAACGTGGATGTCTAACAACTGCCTAAAACTCAACGGGAATGTGACGGAGGTGCTGATTGTGGGCAAGGCCCCAACCATTTGGTCTTAAGCCTGGTGGCCGGAGACACTGGGCCAATTACCCACACCGAAATCGGAAGTAAAAAACTCGGAGTATGGTTTGACTCTGAACTTGCATTTGACAGCCAGATTCGGAAAGCAGCGGGCAAATGCTACGGGACCCTGAAAATCCTGAGAAAAGTTCTTGATCTCCTGCCACCGAAAGCTAGGAAAACCATAGTACATGCCATGGTAACTTCCCAATTGGACTACGGCAATGTGCTATACTTAGGTGCCACTAAAAAAGGGCTATCAAAACTACAAACAGTGCAAAATGTGGCGGCTTGCTTGGTACTAAGCCTTCCGAGAAGAGCCTCCGCAAAGAAAGCCCTGGCAGAATTGCACTGGCTACCAGTTGAGAAGAGAATCGTGTTCAAAGCAATGTGCCACTGTTACCGTATTCTATCAATAAAGGCCCACGGTACCTACAACCACTGTTAGCACAGTATACACCATGCCGAAACCTAAGATCCAAGGATAGGGCACTGGTGACTGTACCAAGAATATCTAAAGCCAGAATAGGGGCACACTCATTCAGATATCTAGGAGCAAAAGCATGGAACACCCTACCTATGGCCCTTAGAATAGAACCATGCGAAACTAAATTTTGCAAACAATTGAAGGCATGGTTATTCCTAACAGCATACTAAATTTAGCATGGGGACCAGAATGAGTGACCAGCTATGATAGGCAAATTCTGGTGTTTCCTACCCTTTCAGTGTGCCTGATCCAGCGTGAGGACACACCAGTGGTGTAACCATGCAATCTATAAATGGCTAAATAAATAAATAAATCATCACATTGGAACGGTGACACATTGGTCAGAATCAGATGGTGGAGCCACTTCACAACTGATTGGGTGGCTAGATCTACGGAGGAGGCCGACCTTGAAGTCAGGTAAGGCTACCAGGGGCATAGAGGACAATACAATGCACCCAGACAAGGTGTCCATGGGGATTAATGCGGGGGATGGAATGGGTACTGGGTACATACGTTTGAGGAAGGGATGGTACAAAAAGGACACAGGGGTAGGCACGGAGGGAAAGGCGGATGATGTTTAAGATGGGGGGAAGACCCCAGTGGAAGGTCTAGACACAAAGGCAGTAGACACCACAGCGAAGGGATTGCAGGAAGAAGGCAGAAGAGAAGGATGCTAAGGAGATGGCAGGGGGCATGACACAATGGTTCAGGAGAGTAAAGCGATCACGAGTAAGAGACTGCCGTATATGTGGGTACCAAGCCACTCGGGGCACATTTACTGCTAGTGACCAAGGAAATAATATGGAAGGGGACAATGTGAAGTGGCTGAAGCAACTTCACATGGAATTGTGGACCAAAGAGGGTTCGAGAGAAGAAGAAGTAGAACTGTCTAGGCAGCCAAGAGTGCCTGCGACTATAGAGAACTGAACAGCACCCTGTCTGATTTTCGCAAGTGTTTTTTTAAATATAGGGATGTTATTTGCGGGAATACCGTGTATGGATACTAGGCCTAGGCGCATTAGAATGAGGAGTTTAGGGCCCGAAGGGCATGGGACACAGTGGCAAGGTGGTAGGAAGTTGATACAGACTTATATTAACAGACAATGGGGTCAAGCAAGTTCGGCAAGACGACGTACACAGCAAGTGAATTGTCATTAGTGAATGGAACCAACACCTCAGAGGCAATACTGGACAGCAGGGCAATGCAACAAACAGGGGAGGATGGGAGGCACATGGCAATATGGAAAAAGGCTAGTATGCCAGTTAAGAGCGACCGCCTTGACGATTGGTTACGACGGGTACGGGATGCAAAGTTGCTGAGTGATGGCTTCCGGGAGGGGATTTCGTTTGGGATATAGGGTCTTCACTATCACAAGATGGGCAGACAATTTGACATTGGTGGCACCACATAAGCAAGTCATGAGCCAGACAGAGGCAAAAGAAGTGCAAGAGGGTAGGATGGCTGGACTGTTTGAGCAATGGCCTATGCCCAATTTGATTGTTCCACCAATTGAAGTGGTGCCAAATGGAGAATAAGGGTCAATGCTGGCTAATATAACACTTCTCATGGCCAGAAGAGGGGCGCTCATTTCGAAGTGTGACATTAAGTCAGCCTTCCGGCTGTTATCAGTTTATCCAGAGGATATCTACTTGCTTAGCATAAAGTTTGAGTGCCAGTGGTATGTTGATATGGCTTTACCTAAGGGCTGGGCAATATCTTGTGCCCTGTTTGAGCGGTTTAGCTCCTTTCTACAGTGGTTCTTTTACATCACACATGGGGAAGAGGACTGTTATGCACTATTTGATCAATTTATTTTTTGTGGGGATGCCAGGTTCTGTGGATAGTCAGCCGCAGTTGACAAGTTTCCATGAGCCTATTGATGACATACGAGTACCGCTGGCTCAGGAGAAAACAGTGGGCCAGCAGCGGTGCAATCATTGTTGGCTATTGAGCTCAATTCTGTGTCCATGGAAGCATGCTTCCCGGTTGGAAAGATGGCAAAAATGCAACTGTTATTGGGCGCTATGCTGGACATACAAAAGATGACCTGCAAGGAGGTGCAGGTCTTGTTGTGACATTTGAACTTTGCATGTGGAGTAGTCAGGATGGGGGGGACTTCTGCAGTCATTTGGGCATGTTCGTAGAAGGATTGGCACTGCCTCCTCATCTCATACATCTGTCAGCTGGTACAAGGGAAGACCTGCGCATGTGATGCAGGTTCTTGGATGATCTCAGTGGAATTACAATCATCACCCCAAAAGTATGTGAGTGGGATGTCCAGATATACTCAGGGGGTAAAGGTTTGGGTCTTAACTGTCAAGGCAGATGGTGTGCAGAACAATGGCCAGCGACTTGAAGCTAGGGGGTAGGAGCATAGCCTCCCTGGGATTCTTCCCTTTAGTAGTAGCAAGGAGGTTATGTGGGCAGGAGCCGGTGCATAGGAAGGTTTTATTCAGAGTAGATAATATGTTAGTGGTGCATGTAATGAACAGGCAGTCAGCGAAGAGAGGAACAATTACTTCAAATGCTACAGGTTTTTGTAATGTGTAGTTTGAAACACGATGTGGCCTTTAAGGCCAAGCACGTGTCAGGTGGCAAATGCCATTACAGATGCTTTGTCCCATTCACAGTAGGACAAGACGATGGTAACAGCATGCACATGGAGCATAAGAGAAAGAGGATTCTGCAGCTGGTGGTAGGGTTGCAAGCCGTTTCCACCAGGAAGGCATATGCTTTGGCCTGGAAAGTGTTTGAGGGAGGGGGCCAAGCAGAGCATAGAACAGTAGGTCAGGGAAGAATATGTAGTGCAGCACATCCTCCTGCCGATTAGCAGAGGTGTCTCAGGGGTCATCATAGTGGGTAAACTGGCTGTAAGCTTTTCTGGAGATACCCATCTTTGGCTGGGGAACTTAGCAGTAGAATGTTAGAGGGATGGTCAGGGGAGAGGGGTAGGTAGCCTCGGCTGAGAAAGCCTTTATCACTGAATTTGCTTGGAAGAATGATAGCTGTGCTGCCACAGACAGGCAAGGACAGGGAGATTGGGTGCTGTTTCGACTCGAAGGTCATGGATGTTTTTTGGGGCTTTCTGGGTATTGGAGCTGCTGGGTAGAAAAGGGATGCCAGGCCTTGAATGGGGAGACGTGGCGCAGGTGTACGATGGGTGGGACAGTACAGCCGACAATCCAAGACAGACCAAAGGGTGCTGGGAAACACATTTCACCTACCAGTGTTCCCTGCTAGGTACAGGTGCGCAGCGTAGGGGGTGGAGGATGGAGGGTAGTTAGTGGGTTAGAAAGGGGGACATTTTGTCATGTCAATGAGGTATAGGTGGCTGCTCATCAGTCCCATTGGTTCATGAGGAAAATATTGGCAGCATGAGAGAGCATCCAGGGTACTTTGGGACACATTTCTGTGAATTGGTGCGGCCACAGAGGCAGCTGGGAGGATCTGGGGCAGAGAGAGCATTATGCGGTTGGGATAGTGGTCGTCAGATTGCTTCAGGCATATGTGCGTGAGGAACATAGAGAGGGTTGCTGACAGATGTCAGTGCGGTATCTCACAATTCTGTTATTTTAGGGTGCAGTGGCTTAGCTGGAAGCAATTGATGTGTCGATATGGATCATGAGATATTTATTTATGAATTGGGCGGAAAAGCATGAGCTCCAGAAGAGCAGTGGCTGTAACTGTGGGCTAGATGAACAGCTGTTTACAGTAAAGTGGCATAGCAAAAGTGGTATGAAGTGGCAGGAACTATTAAAATGTTTGAATAACCTAATGCAGAGAAGCAAGTTTCTCGTGTTACATCTTGATAAAAACGACTTAGTAATTAGTGTGTGCCTTGCCCTGATAAAGGAGATGAAGAGGGAAATGTTGGGGATTAGGAGTCAGTGGGTAGGCACATTTGTGATGTGGACCGACTTTATTCCATGGCAACACTGGTGGGGGGCGGCTAAGCCAGCTGTCATTCCAAAGCCCATTGAAAGATCAACAGCAATTTGAGGTATTTATGTTGCAGGGAAGAAAGGTTTGGCAGGGTGGGACATCTTGAGCTGAGATTCGATGCACAACATTTTTCAGAGGGGATGTGGTCCATTTATCAAAGTGTGGGATGGATTTTGTAGTAATGAAGCAGGATGCTGAAATTGTCTTGAGTATATTAGTTTATTGGTTACATGGATGAGGAGCTAACCTGAAAGCAGTCAGCCCCAACAGGCTCGAATCTCAAGATGAAACCAACACATTCTACTGTATCTAAGCAACACTTTAGCTAGTTAAAGAAACATTCCAAAACATGTGCATTGATATTAACAACATAGCATAGGAGAACCTAAACAAGTTACTACATTTACCCTCCCTTCTCCTAACAAAAAAAAATCCAAAAAAAATCGAGTTAATTAACCAAATGAAAAAATAATCATATAAAAAGAACACAAACACCCTTCATTCCCTGAATCTCGCAGGTTTTGTGATAATCCGAGAAGATTTCCTAATATTGGCAGATACAACACTTTCTACATTGTGTGTCTTGCTATCAGATTTGGGAGACAAGACTCTGGTAGAATTTTGAACTTTAGCAACTTTGCTCAAATTCCACCAGCATCCGTCTTCAAACTGAATAGAATTACCGGCAATCTGAATCACCTTAACAGGTGGGCCATATTTACTCTCACCTTTGTTAATATGTAATGATTTCCTAATCTTAACAGTGTCACCAATCTTTAAAAGAGAAAACTTTGAACCTTTTTTAAAGTCAAAATTATCTTTTTGTTTAGCTTGTGTTAGGGTGACATTTTCTTTTACAAGGGTCATCAATTTGTTAACATCTGACTCACTATTAATCCATTTAGACATCCAACCAGGACGAAATGAAGTATTGGGTTTCCTTCCCCTCATTAACTCAAAGGGAGACACTTTGGTGGATGAATGTGGGGTGGTCCTATAAAACCAAATCATGCTGTTAAGTGAATTGACAACATCCTGATTGTTGGCTTTAGCCCATTTCACACAGTCCCCAATAACCCATTCATCCTCTCCACAAGACCATTTCCTTGAGGGTGATAAAGGGAACTCTTAATATGTTTTACACCAGAGGTAGACAAAACAATTCAAATTCCTTACTTGTAAACTGTTTCCTATTGTCAGAAACGAGAAATTCAGGGAAACCTTCTCTCGTCCAGCTATCACTCAGAAAAGTGATAATAGACTTAGGTGCCGATTACGATCCTGTAAAAAAATTCCCCGTACGACTCGTATCCGGTCTTTTTACCGTACGAATCGTACAAGTGCCGTACAAACTGCCAAGTACGATTCGCATGGGAAGAACTCCATACGAGTCGCATTGGGAATAATTCCCCACACGTCCTCGGGTCGGAAAATGTGTCCGACACCTCCCCGGACGATTTACCGTACAAACGTGAAAAGTGAAGTCCGACCGCGCAAGTACGATCCATCCCGTGCGTCCGATGTCACAACCGTATGGAAAAAACGCCGTCCGCACCGAACTCCCATTGCAACCATGGAGACATGTACCCACATACGCGCGGTACCCCCCCAGCCCCCGTGAGTACGCACCGTACCCCCCCAGCCCCCGTGAGTACGCGCCGTACCCCCCCAGCCCCCGTGAGTACGCGCCGTACCCCCCCAGCCCCCGTGAGTATGCGCCGAACCCCCGTGTATGTACCCCCCTGTACGTGTCGAACCCCCCCGTGTATGTACACCCCTGTACGTGTCGAACCCCCCGTGTATATACACCCCTGTACGTGCCGAACCCCCGTGTATGTACACCCCTGTACGTGTCGAACCCCCCCTGTGTATGTACACCCCTGTACGTGTCAAACCCCCCTGTGTATGTACCCCCCTGTACGTGTCGAACCCCCCGTGTATGTACACCCCTATACGTGTCGAACCCCCCGTGTATGTACACCCCTGTATGTGTCGAACCCCCCGTGTATGTACGCGCTGGGGGTACGCACCGTACATACACGGGTGTGGGTACGACTCGAACGTACAGGGGTGTACATACACGGGGGTTCGACACGTACAGGGGTGTACATACACGGGGGGTTCGACACGTACAGGGGTGTACATACACGGGGGGTTCGACACGTACAGGGGGTACATACACAGGGGTTCGGCGCGTACTCACGGGGGCTGGGGCACGGCGCGTACTCACGGGGGCTAGGGGGGGTTACGGCACGTACTCACGGGGGCTGGGGGGGTACGGCGCATACTCACGGGGGCTGGGGGGGTACGGCGCGTACTCACGGGGGCTGGGGGGGGTACGGCGCGTACTCACGGGGCGGGGGGGGTACTGCGCGTACTCACAGGGGCTGGGGGGGTACGGTGCGTACTGGCCCCCTATTCTGGTCGTTTTGCGGCGTACTTCGCTTTTCCGGCACTTTTTGGGTGCTGTAAAAATATTGCCGCCCTGACTGCTGTCGGTTCGAATCGTACTTCCTGGGTTGTGAAACGCTGCCTGACAGCGTCCCGACATCACGTCGGGGCATTCCCGGATCACATTCGTATGTATATTTTCGTCGGACGGTGTTTTTTACGATTCGTACGGAAATGGTGTTTCCGTGCGAATCGTACTTCCATGTTTGTAAAGTTTTACAACCGGGTACGAGTCGGACGGAGAAAACGCTCCGACCGACGGTTCGTACCCGGTTTTTCCAGGATCGTAATCGGCACCTTAGTGTCAGCCTCTCTAACCAATTTGTATTCAGGCCATTTTGAAGCTTAATCTACAGAAACTAAAATAAACCTAGAACCTCCATTGAGTGTCACACAAGGTCCCATGACATCTACACCAATTTTCGACCAAGGGCGATCAGGACACTCAACAGGCATAAGAGGAGGAATAAAAGTCTTAAGGGATTTGTCAGAATCTTTACAAATACAACAATCCATTACAAACTCTTCAATTTCAGAATCCATACCAGGCCACCAAAATGTGTCACGAATGCGACGCTTGGTAAAAGAGGCTCTTAAATGACCATCATGAGCCCTAACCAGAATACCTTTCCTGAAAGAATGTGGCGGGATTCATTTGTCATTTTGCAACAAAATTCCATCTTCCAGAGAAATTTCATCTTCAATTTTAGCAAAGGGTTGAAGAGCAGGAGAAAGAACCCTTTCTCTAGGCCATCCACTCCTCACAAATTTACATACAACCTGGAGAACACAATCATTCGCAAAGCATTCCCTCCATTCATCCTCTGAACAAAACTTCAATTCAGGAATATCTACTCCGGCCACAAAACAGTCTTCGCAATCCTCATCAATAAGTTCCAAAAAAGAAATCTCATCTTCATAGTTGGAATCTGCACTAGGAAAACGAGAAAGGAAATCTGCTCTCCCGTTTTTCCCACCAGCGATATGTTTAATGTCAAAATGATATTGGAGCAATTTGGTAACCATTCTCATTTTTCTGGGAGTGCAACATTTAGTGAGACAACCTCCCAAAATATTGACTAGGGGTTTATGATCTGTTTGAAGTAAAAATCGTTTTCCCCATATATATGGTCTGAACTGCTCTATGGCCCAAGCACAAGCCAATAATTCCCTTTCGATGACTGAGTATTGCAATTCTGGAGATCTTAGCACTCTAGAAGCGAACCCTATGGTCCTTTTAACTCCACCATCAATCTGTGTCAAAGTGGCACCTAGACCTACTTGACTTGCGTCAACTGTCACACAGCATGGAAGACTTGGGTCAAAAGGTTTAAGAACAGATCCCTTACCCAAAAGATTTTTGACCTCTTGCAAAGCCAGCTCACAATCATCACTCCAAACAAACTTAATACCCTTTTTAAGAAGATTGCTGATAGGGCGAACAATCGTGGCATAGTGAGGAATGAACCTCGAATAATACTCACAAAGTCCCAATAATGATTTGACTCCTGTTTTGACAACGGGAACAGTAGCATTGGAAATAGCCTCCAAAAGACCAGGTCTTGGTTTGACACCATCTTGGTTTAGGATGTGACCTAAATATTCAACTTCAGTGCATTTTTCTAATTTCAGAACAACACCATGCTCTTGAAACAAACCTAACACTTTGTTTACAATATGTTCATGGGAAAAGGAATCCTTAGCAAAGATGAGTACATCGTCTTGGAAAACCAACACTCCGCCCACTCCTCTGAGAATGTTACTCATTACTCGTTGGAATACCGACGCAGCAGAAGCTAAGCCAAAGGGCATGCGTCGATATTGAAACGTGCCTAGAGGAGATACGAACGCTGTTAGGTGACGAGAATCAGGATATAACTCCACCTGGTGATACGCGCTTGCCAGGTCAAGTTTAGTAAAAAAATTTGCACCTTTGGTCAACGCAAACAAATCATAAATCTTTGGAAGAGGGTGTGAGTCAACCCAGATTTCCTTATTAAGAGATCTCAAGTCAACACATGCTCTGAGTTGACCACACCTCTTCCTGGCGACGACCAAAGGCGAAAGCCAAAGAGAAGACTCTATTGGCTCAATGGCTCCCTTCTCACATAGTTTTTCTAAATCCTCTCTAACACTATACGGTACACCCCTGAGTTTGTGTTTCACAGGCGAGGACCCCTCTATCACTA
The DNA here is from genome assembly GCF_964204655.1 of Triturus cristatus. NCBI lineage: Eukaryota > Metazoa > Chordata > Amphibia > Caudata > Salamandridae > Triturus > Triturus cristatus. The sequence continues at coordinate 935,727,841 of NC_140588.1, read as the reverse complement.
TGATTCTATGTTTGAAAACCTTAATTTTCCCTAAGGTAGAGCCAAAAACAGATGGAAATTTGTCCTCCAGAATTTGTACTTCATCAGAACACCCAACAACCAGAACCTGTTCCTTTGCACCCGGTTTGAGGATCATTCCAAAAAGTCCTTGATGGAATCAACCTAATATATTGAGCCCCTTAACAGCAACATATATCTTCCCTCTTATGCTTCTGCCCTTGAAGGACATTTCCTCCTCAAAGAATCCCAGAAGATCAATTTTTCGTCCTTCATAGGATACCGGTGAACGATCTGGAGGGAGTAGTGGCAGGGTACCTTCCCACGTCTCATCAAATAATTTCTGGGGGATCATTGTTATTTTAGCACCAGAGTCAACTAAAAGTTTGATGCATTTGCTACTCACAATTAACATCAACGATCAGATCTACACAACATTTAGGGTCACCTTCTATGACATCACAACTGTTGGAATCAGTGACAACCGAGACAACTTCAAAATCCGAAGAAGATTTTGAATCGATCATGCATACAGTGGGTTTCTTAAATTTCTTCTGATTTTTCAATTTCAAGCAAACATTTTCAAAATGTCCTACTTTCTTGCAATAATTGCAGGTAACATTTGAAGCAGGACAGCGTGAACCTTTTGGGTGAAGAGAATACCCACATCTCATACATGACGCGGAGTCTATTTTAATCGAACCATGTTGTTTAGTAGACTTTCCTGAAGCATTAGTGCTACTTTTGGAAAACTTCGATAACTTCACAGAAGAATTGTTAGAATTTAAATTGATAGCATTGATGGGTTCGACAATCTTTTCTTCTAATTCCTTTAGGTATACCATTGAAATTTCTATACTTTTGGCCAATTTTATCGTTTCATCCAAAGACGGGTCCCCCATAGTTAGTAACTTTTGCCTACTATTTTTATCCTTACAGTGACACACAAATTGATCCCTAATATGTTGGTCCGTGAAATTCTCAAATCGTCAGCAGCTAACCTACATAGAACAGAGATATAGGAATCAACGTCTTCAGATTCTGATTGCTTCCTTTTAAAAAACTTATGCCTGAGAACCATTAGACTTGGCTGCTTATCAAAGCGAATTTTCAGTTTTTTAACACTTTATTGATATGGATCTTCCAAGGCTGGATCATCTTGAGGCAGTGCAGGGAGATGTTAAAAAATTGATCTTCCTTCAAAACCCAAGGAATGCAAAAGAAGATATTTCTTCCTATCAGCATTAAATCTGGATGCCCCTATAGCACCCAAATAGGTCTCAAAAGCATCATGCCAGACTTCCCATCTTATTGTTGGTTCACCTGGTGTATCAAGGAAGGCTGGAGGCGGATTTACAGATTGTAAAGTACACATTTTTGACAATAAAAGGATAAGAAAAAATACTATAGCTGAGCTTTACATAAATATGTGGATTAAAATTACATATAAAGAGACAGTTTACTACCAATAATACACTTTGGAAAATTCCAGAACTGCACTGGATGTATAAATAAAAGGAAAATGGTAAAAGACAAAATCAGCCAGTGTCTTTGTTGATAAAATCAGCGTCTTGTATACATATGTAATTGCAAGTCAATTAGCTGTGTGTATGAGCGTGATAAAAGAAAATTGGGAGATCCATTGATACATCAAGGCATTGAGCTGTGTGAATCAGCGTAGATGAAAAAGCTAAAACACATAAAAGCTGTGTGAATCAGTGTAGCAAATCTATGAAGACACAGACGCTCTGAATCTTGGATGACGCGTGGTTGCTCAGGAATAGACACGCGAATAGCTGTGCACGTCAGCGTTTGACAACACGCGAGTAGCTGTGCGCGTCAGTGCTTGACACACTAGTAGCGGCGAATACTTTGTGGCTGTAGCTAGGCAACGTTGACGCTAGACGCTCTCTGAGTGATGCTCTGAGACAGACGCTCTCTGTTGTGCAACGCAGACGTGGACGTAGACGTGGAGCATGTGCAGAATAGACGTTCTGTGGGTGTAGAAGATAGCGTGATGATGGAAGCATGAATCTGCACTGAACACTCCTCATAAAGAACGCTGCGCATGAAGGGACAGCTCGAGACAGAGATGAGAATGTCCACGAGAGCATGCGGTGCGTTAACGAATACTTAAAAAATGCTTTACCTCGCAGAGGAGATCATAAATATTTAATAATGTTGAAAGCAAAATGTTGAAATCATTCTTAGGTAGTGCCCCGATGAGACAGTAGCAAAAGTCTCTGTTATATAGAAAAGGTCTCTGAAGTCACCCTACCGTATTTAGAAGAATGAGACGCATTCACGTTGGTTAGCATCAAGGCAGAAACGTTGTATTGCGTCTGAACGTACAATGAGGCTTTTCTTCCAAATGATAGCACATTCTGTAGGCAGGTGGGCAGGATAAGGCACAAGGATGCAGATTGATGTTGATTGAAGAATTTTCTTCAAATGATGCACGCAGGGTTGTCCATGTAACCAAGCTCGTCGCCAGTAAAATGTAGTAATGAAGCAGGATGCTGAAATTGTCTTGAGTATATTAGTTTATTGGTTACATGGATGAGGAGCTAACCTGAAAGCAGTCAGCCCCAACAGGCTCCAATCTCAAGATGAAACCAACACATTCTACTGTATCTAAGCAACACTTTAGCTAGTTAAAGAAACATTCCAAAACATGTGCATTGATATTAACAACATAGCATAGGAGAACCTAAACAAGTTACTACAGATTTATATCAGATTCAGATCAGAGAAGCACTTGAGTTTGCATTGAAGGGGAAAGGAGTGAAGGGAGGTTCCGGGGGGTGGGGGGGGGGGGAGCTCAGAACCGAGAGGTAGGGGATAAGCAGTTTCACTTGCCATAGTTATACATTAAGATGATGGTGGTGAACATAAGGGAAGCAGGGAAATGGAGAGTGGTAATAAAGTTAAAGCTGGAGGAAGCAAATGAGAAGTTAAGAGTTAGGATACATAGATGGTTAGATGATAATAGATGTAGGTTAAAGTATTTATCGATGTAAAGGTTGACAGTTCAATGCTATGGGATTAGTTACAGTTGCAAGATAAGGATGTCAAGGGTGGGAAATTTAGGGGTTGTTTGTAGGGGGAGGTTAGGTGAAGTACTGTATCGTGAGGGTTAGTTTTGTAAGGCAAAGGCCTAGGGGGATTTTATAGTGATGTGCACCTTTCATCTATAAAGCGGCCGTTTTCACACTAAGAAGCGAGTATGTGGGCTGTGCTGCCCCTTTTCTCCCAAACTACATTTTGGCTGATCACATGCATTTGCTTGACTTTCATGCCATTTCATGAAAAAATACTGTACGATTTTGTATATCCCTAACTTTAATAAGTCAAACTAAAGCCATGTTTTGCTCTCTGGATCTCACCCATGAATGCTTTGTGAAAAGTCATGTGACTCAACTTCCATTTTCTCACCTGTTTCAAAAAGGTAAATGTCAGTTTATTTGTTCTTTTTCATCGTTATTGATTTTTGTGAGGTGTTTTATGATGTCTCACTTAAAAGAAATGTTGTGTCGTCCATCCAGCTGTGCACTAAAAGTTCACAATCATTGATCTGTTGAAAGGGACTTTGTACAGCATGTTATCCAGTGGCCAAAGTGCATTAAAAAACGTATGGGAACTGTGATGTTGTGCGTAAAGGGGAGGGAGGGGTGAGTGAGCTCCGGATGGGTTCAAAGAAGTGGCAAAAAAAACTAAATATTCAGTAAATATATTCCAGTCATTTACCTTCAGGTAAATATATAAAAAAAAATAAGGCACAGCTTAAATGAAGAATAAATGCAAGTTACTTTAATCAGAGGTACATGCACTATGGTACATTATGAAATGTATATTAGTTAATGCACTGCAGAGGTTTGTGTCTGTAACCAGAGAGCCACATAATTGAATCTTGGTTGGCACAGTGGAGAATAGTGGCTTGAGTATGTATAGTGCTATGAGGTCCCAGTCGGTGACAAAAAGCATTGTGACTATGTAAGTCATTAGTTTAAACTTCCATTGCACACAGCACAAAATAGGGTGCTTCAAAGTGTGCAAAAACGTTTAAGATAAAAAAGTGCTTCCAAATTATAGATTTTACCAATATCCACACCAAAAGAACTGTCCTTTTAAAGCACACACTTCACAGCTCAGCTGGTAGCTCCCTTGCAATATCATTCAAAAAGAATACATTTGTCTCATCAGGAAGCTTCAAGTGATTACATCAATTAAAGCCAAATACCGACTTGCATGCACCCTTTACATTAGCAAATTATTCAATTGTGCACAATTACATTTCTTTCAGGCAAGCAGGCACCCAGCAAGGTTTGTTTAGCTGTCTACCCCTCCCTCGGTTTCACATTTCAAATCTCTCAATTAACCGTCCCTGGTTGGTTGTCTATTCACAAAAAGTAGTGTTACTGTTTTTATTAAATTCAGAAAGTATGGGCACGTCATGCCCCTCAGATCCTGCACACTTCAACCACAGAAATGATCCCAATCAGGCCAATCAAGTCCAATTACTGTTCCCAAAAAAGATTAAGTGCAATCCTAATCTGTTTCACAGACTATTCTTGTGAAAATCAGATTTATTACCCCTTACACAGATTGTGGACATTTTACACATTTGCGGTAGGTTTTATACATTTTACAAATCCAAGCAGAGGGAAAGCACATATGAACATCAGAAAGAAACACAGAATAACTGTGTCAATAAAGCAGAGCGATAGTGCCAGTTGTTAATATGAAATATTAAATATCTACACTGCTGCACTGACTGAGGTACTTGTTACGTTGTAATACACAGCAGGGCCCACTCTTAGTCTCCATTTTCGTTATACCTTTTAGGTTGACATCTTTTTCTAATAGTGACTTTTACATGTTTTACACTTACACAATAATGTACTGAGAAGCTAGTCTACATGCAGTTCCTTTCTTAGTAAGTGTTATTATCATGTTGTTCGTACACTCTGTCCAAGGCCAGACACAAAAAACAGAACTTACTTGAATTTGGTTGTCCAGATGGAAACCTCTCTAAGGCTCCAGACAAACCATTGCATCAGCTCTGCACCTTTGACTCCTTCTGCTGAGATCATCATGGAACGTGGTGCACTGAGACTGAGGTGCAGCCCTGCTGAATCTAACCTTTAACTAACAAAGGACGATAACCTGCTCTACATCAGATCGGCTTCCTGGCACAACATACCCAGGTATGGGGGTTAGGCTATTTCAATGGATCTGGCAGATGGTACTCTCACTGTGCTCTTGATAGTATAGGTAGTGTTAGATATGAGTATAATCATATAGTAATGTTATCATGGTTAAACTGTTTATCTTTTTCACCATTCTTGTAATGCTGGTTACCATGCTTTGTCTCATCTGCCTAATAATTGCAGCGTACACTTTCTATACAATAAATATGATTGTTTCAATAAATGTTTGAAAAGCCATATTTGTACCATTCTTGTGTTTACATTGGACATGCAAAAGTAACAACGAAAGGGTAGATCTGTTTCTACGATTTCATTTCGAAATAAGAGTGGGCATGTTTGAGGTTGCTGATACCATCTGGTACCCTGGTAAGGTTAGCGGTTCAGATGGGGCACTGTGAGCTAGTTAGGATTTGGGCCAACATTTTCTGATATGTGTGAACTGAGTTTCTATATTCTGAATTTCATGTTGTCCAGATACACAGTCCTACTTAATTCGTAGGAACCACATAACATGGTGCCTCCAACATTCTAAGTCAGAAATTGGTCTCCTTGGTAGTTCTTGCATGTGCCCAAGGCCTTCTTTACACCTCATATGGACATATCCATGGTGTTAGGAATTAAAACTCCTAAGCTTAATAGGAAATCCATATTTTTGTCTGAAGGTTGTTCAAGCTTGAACCTTTAAAAGGGTTACCGCTCTGCAATGTTTTCCTTTCTTTAAATTCCAATCATTAAATATGGCGCTACCAGCTATCATTCCTGTTAATTGTAGACATGCTGTTAAAGCACTATTACTGGCATGAGGGCTCCCTGTTGGGGGTAGAGATGTTATCTTCGTGGTTGAAGCCCATAAAGCATGCAAATGCAAAGTATTTTATTCTTGAGTTCAATTTCCAGCAGCCAATGTCACTTTGCAGGCATTCCACACATACAGTTCAGCTGAAATACCAGATCAATATATAGCTTTTAAAGGTTTAAAATACCATCAACAAAACAGAAACATCAGAAATGGCTTCAAGGTGCCGCCTCACGTACACTAAATAATTTAAGGCGTTTTCCCAACATCAATTATAGGGCGAAATGGCCAGTCCTAACCTGCTATACACCATACCCAAACTTACCACCATTAAAGGTTGTTCTCTACACAGGTCTATTTAGAATATAGAAACATCTAACACCGTTTGTTATGCATAGAATAACAGGTACCCCAGCAAGGACTGTTCAAGCTATGCAGCCATAGTTAGCTATCTCTGTAATTAGTCTAGTCACAATTAACTCAATTATGGATTAAGTTCCCACCATACAGAAGGAAATTTCGATTTGGGTTACACAAAAAACAAACAAGCTTAAAGCAGTGTTTCCCATACGGGGCCCCAAGACATTCTTACAATGTGCTTACCACTTGGCATGGTTCGCCCAGTAGAGGATTGTGCCACCTGGGGCACAGTCTTTGCTGTAATATATACCAAGTCAAAAAACAATAGGGATATACCCAAATAACCCTTTTATACCTGGTAAAGGACATAATCTTATACAATCAAAAGTGGTATAAAGGAATCAATACTGGAAAATTTCTCAGTAGAGCATATTTAATTACCCTCTCTACAATTATTATTCTTGGTGGATTATATCAACACATTTTTTTAATATTCTGCATAGAGTAGCACCTAATCAAGAAGACAACACCACATATATGTACAAAAAACATGATATCAATCACAGCATTCTGTATTTAAATGACAAACAAAACATCAACATATAACATAGTAACCCTAAAACAATTATTCTCACTAGTGGCCTCCTTTCAAGTCTGGAAGGACCACTAAGAGGTAGTCCAAGTATTACACTACAAAATAGCCAACTCATATAAATCGTTCTAGTGTACCACCATACAGTTGTAAACAATCATTATATTTTCATCGACTCCTCCAGACGAAGGGTCTACGTGACCACGTTTTAGCCATAAAATTTCTTAGGCCTCCTCAGGACAGGGTGATAACGTTACTATACAAAAAACTGGAAAAAATAATAACAAAAAATCACAATATTACTTCGACCCCTCGTAGTGTGCAGAACGTGCCGATTGAGAATGGTGACTACCCTTAGTGCTCACCAACACACTAGTGTCCCTCCTCTGCACCACTTATACAAAGTCATCTAATCCCGACTCCTATCACTATATATACAAATCTAATACCAAAGTGACCAGATATCTACTCACTTCACCACACCGAAAAAGTGACTTCAGAAAACGCCCCTGTGCCCATACACCAAATAAATAACGTCTCTATAAACAACCTCACAAACTTACATGTCTCCAACTATCAGAGTGCCCAGTAGTTCACCAAAACATATAACTCCTAGCATTCTAGATGCTCCGGAAGCATTGCCCCTGAAAAGAAAACAATGTGTACACCTCCTGTAAGCTCAAGTACCTCATCACAAGATCACGTTGTACTGAGCTTAAAGATATCTCGCCTTCCTTCGCTTACAGCCTTGGAGCAATCCCACACTCAATATATGGGGATTTTTTGTTTGTTTATACCCCTCTTAATTTCTTCACACCATATGTTCAGGGGTCAATATTAAACCTGCATATAAGGGACACATAGAAAAACATATATGTATAACTATCCTCCATTCCGCTCTCTCTTCGCATGGTGAACGCGTGATGCTTCCGCATTAAAAACGCCGCACTTACCCATTCAAAGGGCAACGGTGAACTAAATCATTCCTCTGGCTCTCCGTAAACTTTGCACCGGGTCGAACAAACATCTAAAGATGGCCCGCCATTCAATCAAGTAACTCCTCTCCTCGACGTGCGTTATCACGTCAAATGTACATGAACAAAGAAACAGGACTACCAGTCACCGCGACCCACATCCTCAAACTCGGGACAATTAGCAGCGGTATAGCTAAAATCACATGCAAATGCCTCCCGCTAATGTCCCTCGGCATACTGAATCGATGCCCAATCCTTCCAAATATCTCTACATGGCCAATAATTAATACAAACCTATTGTCCATTTGCTTCTGCATGTCGACTACCTGCTATGCACAGCAAAGGGTCATAAAGCTTTACATACACAATGAAGGAGGTCTAATACACATTATCCACAGACCAGTGCCTCAACATATATGCAGTGTACCTTCAATGTCCAATCTTTTCATGTAAAGTATATTATCTCTCCATTCTTGTGTGAAGACAACCAATACAACACTAACAAAGCCGTCAGGCATTGCGTGTACACTCCAAAAAAATCTATTTTCCCCAAATCGAACAACATTCCCTCTTTATCTAAATGGGTAATCATCCCAGACCAATCCAAGTGAACTAGAAAAGGGCAGCCACCAATACCACCAGCCCGCACATGGCACTCGAAGGGTCGAACAATTAAACCACAATTTCTCAAATGTACAACACCTAAACTAAATAAAATGCATAACAATTAGAAACAACAGCGATAGAGAAACATCATCACTATTACATTCACATAACATCACTGCTAAACCTCCTTCTCCATAGGATGGCATTATTAGATTCAAATTAGTGTCCAAATTTTATCATGGTCGTTCAGTCCCTGCACAGACGTATGATAACGTTCTATCATACGCGCCTCAAGGTGATTCAAGTTGTTTTGCAGGGTTATTCTATTGGGGGCTTTCACCACTGCCAAAACCGACCAATAAAACTCATTCTCGTCATGCTTCATTTCAGTGTAGTGTTGGACCATAGGAGCCCCTAAGGTCCTGCACCGTATGCGTGATTTATGCTGTAAAATCCGCATCTTAATAGCTTTTGTAGTCTGCTCGATGTAAGTTTTTTCGCAGGGGCATGTCACTCAGTACACTACATTTTTAGTGTTGCAGTTGGAAAAAGCCAACTGCACATGTCGTGTATTGTTTATTTCTACAAATTTAGAATCTTTAGTTTGTGGACATGCTGCACACCCGTTACATCTATAGTGCCCTATTAATGTCGGGAGGCCCAGCATTTCTCTCAAGTTAGCTGGTGTCGAGGATTGCCGAGTTGCTTTGGCCAAGTAATTTCTCAAGTTCTTCTCCCTACGGAAAGAAAACAATGGCTTAGGAATATTCAGGTGCATCTATTATTCTTAGGATGATTTTCTTTAGCTTATTGGCCTTAGGATTAAAAGTAAGCACACATACCATTTGCTCTGACTCTTGTTTAGTTTTGGGAATCAATACATTTTCCCTAGGGGTATACCATGCTCTTTTCAGTGCTGCCCTTATCAGCTTCTTCGGGTACCCTCTTGAAATAAGTTTTTGTTGCAGTCTTAGCGTTCCTAAAATAGTCACTTTTGTCAGTGCACTTATGACGCACTCACAAAAACTGCCCGTAGGGCAAATTATCTTTGAGGTTACGTGGATGTCCGGACATATATTCCAACAAAGTATTCTGATTGGTTGGCTTGGTATATAAGTCCACCTCCAACCTCCCATTCTTATCCATAATCCACACATCCAACAAATTAATTTGCTTGTTACTTGATGTCATAGTAAATTTTAAGTCAGTCGTCCAGGCATTAAGCCACAGATGGAATTGTACTAGTTCTTCCTGTGTGCCCTTCCATGTCATGAACACATCATCAATGAAGCTTACCCACTCAAGAATGCGCTCTTTGAAAGGGGACGCCTCATGGAAGATGTGTCTCATTTCAAATTGATCCATTACCAAATTCGCAATTTCAGGCGCAAAACAGCAACCCATCCCGACACCTTTAACCTGCAAGAACAGATCCTTTTTAAAAATAAAGAAATTGTTTTTTAGACAGATCCGGGCTAGCGAGAGCAAAAAATCAGTCGGGACCCGATGGGGCCTCGGTCTTTGATCAAATACCAGAGACATGACTGTTAAAGCTTCGTCCTGGGGTATGTTCGTGTATAGACTCTCGATGTCGAAGACACGAACAATTGTTGGGATCCATCGAACAACGAGAGTTCTTCCTTGGAAATGAAGTCCATCGTATCTCTAATATAAGCCTTTTTAAGCACTACAAAAGGCTTCAGGAAAACATCAATGTACTTAGCCAATGGCTCCAATAATCAGTCTCCCAGGTGGTTGGGATACATTTTTATGTATCTTAGGGAGTACATATATATTGGGCACCTTCTGTTCAGTAAAATTGAGATATTCATGTTCCTTTTTACAGAGGTATCCCAATTCCATAGCTTCTGTAGTGAGATGTAATATCTGCGCTCTCAATCTACCTGTAGGGTTCTCTGTAATATGGCGGTAGTGATCCTTATTACTCAATTGACGCATAATTTCCTCGTCGTACTTTTCGTTGTCCCATAGCACTATCCCCCCTGAAGATTTGTTTTTAAACTCTGCTAATTATGGCAAAATATTGTGTTATAATCACTATGCGCACTACTATTTACACAGAGCTGGTACTCCATGTGCAGTTTTCAATTACACGCAATGGGAACATTGCCCAACACCACTTGTGGGTAGTTCAAAAACATATTTGAAAATTTTGGATATTATTCTGGTAACAACCCTGCAAACCCAGTTTCTTATTGTTATAAGCGTGCCCCTTCCCCAGCAAAAAAAAATATGCTGACCCTGACAAAATGTATTTATTCAGATTCATTTATTTCCCAGTTGGCCAGACAGGGCTATGAAGGAAAACTTTCAATATGCTTTATTTAGAGCTTGTCTGATCCCTAGACAAATTATCTTTTTGAACAAAACAGTGGAGCAAATTACTTCCCAAGGTTTGTCTAAAATTAAAGATGTGAAGTGTGAACACACCCAGCATTCCCTCTATTGCATGTTTTGGCAATTGCTAACACTTTGCAAATGTTTTAGTAGAGCAGCTCAATAATATGGTACAGAATGGTACATACAACTCTTCAATAGCAGGTACAGATGGCTGCTCAGTGTGGCCAGTCAACGCTATTGGTTGTAACGCACACTTCAGCAGGTTTTAAAGCTAGTAGACCAGACCCCAGATAAATGGAGTCACCACATTCAGGGGTGGTTACCACCTATAGCATAGGGAAATTATGCCAGCAATGGTTACAGCATTCCACCTTATCTGCAATTAAGGAACATTTGTCTCTCCTTTCCAATGGCATGGATTTACAAGATTTTCTTGTTGAGTCCTCGGTCAGACTCTGGACGGTTGATGTATGCCACTTACAATGAACATTGAACATTTCTCAGCAAGAAGCTGCTGAAAGCTTGAGACATATTGATAGGGTTTATTTGGTAAAAATTATGGCTGTTGTAGATAATGCATGACTGCATTGGAGACTCACATTTATTCCTTGTATTATATTGTATCATTTGCATTTGATATAATAAAGAATGATATCTGTCCTCCAGCATGGGAAAACTTAGCTGTGTTCGATTATGCAATTGAGTTGGACATTGCAGTTTTTAAAATCAAACCGTATGCCATGGAAATATCTGAACATAACAGAGTTGTTTTTGCCTGAGAACACACACATAGATTGATGGCAAAGAAAGATGCAATTTCTACAAATTTGAATATCGAGCATTTAGAAAAATTGCCTTTTACACTAGCTGAGATACCATCTGCCGTATGGTTGATCCATGAGTTCATTTCATTACCAATATCAGCATTTCAGTTTACATCTTGTCTCAAACACTTTTAAGTAGGCAGATATGAAGTTTTGGGAGAGAGTTTTATTCACAAAACCTGGTTTGTTCCTGTAAATGATAGGTATTTGAGTAGGGAAGCTGAAGACTTCATTAGCAGAAACGAACAGAAAACTACATTTGGCAATTCATTTGTTTATAAAGAGGTGACACTTCATGGAGCGTGCACTACTTCCATGGCACATTTAGCGTGTTATCTGATGGGCGTCCCAGTTTCCTTGAATTGGCCAGTGTTTCGATTACTTTCTAATGGAAGTTATTTGATCCTGACAACAAGATTGTATTGGGATGAAGCCGGGAGTGTCATATGTGGTAGTGACTTGTAATAATGTGCTATTTCCACCTACACACACTATTAGGGAAGTTACCTTGTGGCCCTCAATTCCTATTTTTAACAGTAACTTTGATAATTTAAGTCAACTGAAAGCCTTATTGTTTCAAAATGATGTTACATTAACATCTGTTTGAGAAACTTACGCTCATCAACTTGTCTTCCCTCCAAGATTTTGCCTTCCTCCTTCATTTTTTGGCCTTGTTTTTGCTGGCTTTAGGACTTGGTGCCCTTTACCACTGCTAACTAGTGCTAAAGTGCTTGTGCTCTCTCCCCTAAACATGGCACTATTGCCTCATTCTCAATTAGCATTTTTAATATCCTTATAAGTCCCTAGTACAGCGAACAACTTGTGCCCAGGGCCTGTATAAATTAAATGCTACTAGTGGGCCCGTAAGCAAACATCATAAGATGATGAACTGAGCGCTGATACTTTTCAGAAACTCAATCCCAGTTACTATTAGATATGGGTTGAATCCATCATCGTTCTTTTGCTCACTTCGCCATCCCAGTTGAGACCCAGTCATGTGCAAATCACTCTTGACCCTGTTCCTCATGGGAACAGTCCAAGCCCATTCTTTTCTGGACCAGAAACAATCATCCTGGGACCGGTTTCAGGGTAACACCCCTCATCAGCCAGGCTAGCTTGAATCCCGTGGCAAAGTGAGCAAGGGACCCACGTTTGGGTATACCCTGCCAACTTAGTGCAAACACAATAACATGATGGACCTAGTGGGCCTACAGCACTCATTGTGCTTCCCATTTAAGTAGCCCTCCAACCATGGCTCAAGCCTGTCATAGCACAGCCTGTATCTGCAATTTACACTGATAAACCTCTTATCAGGCCTAAACCTTCCATTTCTATGCATGTACATAGGCCCTGAGTATCCCCAATGGCAGGTTGCAATGTATTTAAGAAGCAGGGCAAGAATATTGAATTTTACATGCCCTGGTAGTGAAAAACTCCCACATTTGTACAAGGCCTGTCTCTCCCATAGGATGACATTGGAATTACCTTATTACATTTTAAAAGAAGAGCTGAAACCCCCTAATCAGAATTTAAAATCCTAACTCATGATAAAGTCAGATTTTAAATTACCATTCTGAAAATGCCACCTTTGTAAAGTTGCCATTGTCTTACATTAGCCATTCTGTGCCTGCTGCCTGTCTCTGAAAACACATATTTGGTGGTTTCCCTAGAGACAGCCACACACAAAGGGGGCTTGGATGTGACTGATGGGCCAACTACATCCTGATTGGTAATCCTGGGCAGGATGGGAGGGAGGAGCTGGACACAGCCTCAAACTTACACCTGAATAGGCGGTGTCCTGGACCCACACAAAGGGCTGCATACACCCCACTGCACTGAGTCTGGAGCCAGGACAGGAAGGGAGAACCTCTGTGCACGTCAAAGAACTTTCTTTGAAGCCTCTCTCACTTCAAAGTTACAACTGGATATAAGTACTGGAACTCTGACGCCACCACTTCCGTACACTTCTGGACCTGTGAAGACTCTGCCAGGAAGAACTGCCATGATGCTGAAAGGACTGCCACATTGTTGGACTGCTGCTTTTCTGGACTCTTGCCTTGCTGTGCTGCCCTGCTGTCCCCTGCCTGGGTGAAGAGGACTAGACCTACATCACTTGAACCCAGAGTGACTCCAAAGGCTTGCTGGCTTGCCTCCTGATTTGAAGTCTCTAGGATATAAAAGACTTCCAACTTACCAGCATCTACACCTGGACTCGAAATTCTGTGAGTCCGCCCTGCCAAGTGGTGCCACCCCTGTACTGAAAACTTGGAAGTGATGCCTAAGGCGTTTCTACAAGGCAACCCACACATCCTCATAGGAATTGGTGCATCTTCGCCTTTGCATGGATTCAAACCAGTGCATCCTCATCATTGCATGGAGCAGACCAGGCGCATCGCCTTCACAGCCATCCCATTGCCCTCAGCACCAACTCATCTACTACTGCAGGAGCAGTAGCTGCACATTGCATTCAGAAGGAGCACATCGCACTCAGAACCGGCACATCGGCTCCATTGCATGGAGAAAATCAACGCATCTCGTCCACCGCATGTCTCGATACTGACACATTCATTCGGTTGCACATCGCAATTCTTTGGCAGCGATGCAACCCAGATCAAGGTACTTTTATTCAGCGGGCCTAGCTGGGTCCCTGTATCCAGCTCACGCTCCATCGTGGTTGTCCTCACATTTTTACTATGTCCCAGTCTGGCATTATCAGATATCCCAAATAAGGGCTTATTGCTTCTCAGTGCTATTTTACAGTTTATTCTATAAAAATTCATATCTTGCCTTCTGCTTTTAGAATTTTTGTTGTTTAGGTCTTGTTTTATTTATATAATTGTCTCTATGTTTCTAACCTGGTGTGCGTCCTTTCTGTGTATTTTTCACTGTGTTACTGTTTGAAGTGTTGCAAAAATATTTTACACATTGCCTCCTAAGATAAGCCAGACTGGTCTGTGCCAAGCTACCAAAGGGTGAGTGCAGAACATTTAGGGTATGTTGTGACATACCCTGACTAGGATTATGGTTCCTTCTTGGAAAGGGTGCATACCTCTACCTACCAGAAACCAAATTCTAACAGTCTTCCTCAGAAGCACAATCTCTATTGCGCACAGACTTGCACACTGAGGGGCAGATTTACTACTTCTGGCGCATCTCTGCTAATCAGCAGGGATGCGCCAGAAGAGTTGTGATGCATCTGCCCACCCGTGTGCCACCACTGATGCGCCGCATTTACAATGCGGCAAACCGTGCGCACGGATGGGCAGATGCTTGTCGCATCCCCCGGCGGAAAGGCGGCGCATTGCTGGAGCCGTGTCGCAAGCGCGTTGCAGCTCCAGCAAGGCTTGGGGTGCGCCTGTTCCCAACATGCTGCCTCAATCCTTACGCCTGCTTCAAGCAGGCGCAGGGCTTTGACGCAGCATGGCCGTAAAAGTGACTGAGTGAAATCTTGTAGATTTCACTCAGCCACTTTTAGGAGGCGTTCCTGCGCCGGAACCCCCCCCCCCCTATGCTGGAACGCCCACATGTGGCGCAGGGCTTTACAACGTGACGCATCAAACCATTGCATCAGATCTGCACCTTTAGCGCAGTGCGATTGGAACAATAATTTTATTATAGAAACAGCCTCTGTACTACATTTGAAAGAGGATCACATCTGCTCAGATTATCCTGAAGAGCAGTGCACTGTGACTGAGATGCCGCCCTGCTGAATCTAACCTTTATCCTGTAAAGGACAATATACTGCTCTACATCAGATCGGCTTCCTGGCATAGCATACCCAGGTATGGAGTTATGTGTTATCTCAATGGACCTGGCAGAAGGCACTCCCACTATGCTCTTGATAGTATAGGTAGTGCTAGATAGGGAGTTTAATCATATATTCACATAGTCATGTTATCAAGGATGAACTGTTTATTTTTTTGCCATTCTTTTAATGCTGGTTACCATGCTATGTTTCATCTGCCTAATAATTGAAGCTCACACTTGTTTCATTAAATGTTTGAAAAGCCATATTCGTATCTTGGGCACGCAACAAAAGGGTAGATCTGTTGCCACAAAGTCATTGGGGAATAAGAGTGGTCATGTTCAAGGTTGCGGATGCCATTGGGTACCCTGGTAAGGTTAGAAGTTCAGATGGGGCACTGTGAGCTAGCTATGAATTGGGCCAACATTTTCCGATATGTGTGAACCATATTCTGAAGTTCATGTTGTCCAGATGCATAGTCCTATTTAGTTAGTAGGAACTGCATAACATTTAATTTATGTTCTAAAATTACCGACAACTATGGAACAGAGGACTCCAATCCTGTAGTGGTTTATAGCAGTGTTTTAAATGAAACTATAATGCTGGGGGCAGTTCTTACATCCATTGTCTATAGATGTAAACCTGTGATTCATCAGCTGATGTATGGCTCACAGTTAAAACACAAAGGAATGCACTCCCCTTAAAATAGCAAATTACATTCACATCATAAGTTTTGTGAGATGTGTAGTTAAAACTTTATTTTAAAGTTACTGATATCTTTGCACAAATTTCTATGTTTACATTATAATTCTTTCTACAAATAAGTTCCTTCCTCACAAACATAGGTCTGGAAGAGGGGGATATTTTGGATTACTAAATTTCAGTCAATATCTGCCAATTTGTGCTTCCTCCTCTTTGACTTCTTCAGGGATGTATTCTGAAGGAATTGAAATCAGGTCACTAAATTAACCTGTGCTTCTACTTCTGGTAGCTTGGCACAAAAGCAGTCAGTCTTACTTAGAAATGTTTTGTAAGGCATTTTTGCAGCACACAAAAAGAAATAAAGTTAAAATGCAGCACAAGAAAATTCCTAAATCAGTTTAGAATAATAGAGTGCATTTTAGTGATACCAGAACAACAAAAATCCATGCAGTAGAACCGGAGATATGCAATTCAAAATTTTAGGTAATTATGGCACCTAGAAGCATAAAGCCACACTTGTCTTCTTCTGGTGGTGCTACACAGGGGTAAGTCACAAGTTCAGGCCGACCATGATGGAGAGCGGGCCAGATACATTGACCAAGTTAGCCTCACTGAAAATGTTACCATCACAAAGTCCTGCTCAAATAGTTCTGATTGTGAGGGAGGAGGCTGCGAGCATCAGGGAGATCATCATGAATGGTTGCTGCTGGAGCACAAAGTGCAGCCTGGCGTAGTGGATGGTCATCACGGTAGCATGAAGATCTTGTCAGGCATTGAGGACAGTTATGCTGAAGCTTCATTTTTGCGGTCACCGTGAGCTGTTGTTGCTGTAGTGACACTTCTTTTCATCCAAACAGCCCAGGCCAAACTGCCAGGCAATGCCCCTTCCAGAAGGAAACAAAAACAACATAAGACCGGTTTCAGCCTTGTTATGCCACAATAATGAGGTATAACTTGGATCCTGTGGCACAGCAATCAAGGAACTAATTTCTGGGCATTTCTTTTAAACCTTGAGTTAAAGTACTAGGCCTACCATCAGTGACCATCCTTTTAGTGGTATTTTTAATGACATCCTTTTTATAGCCCCTTTGCATGAATCTGAGACTCAGGTCCTTGTGGTCTTTAGGATAGTGACCATCTTCACTAAAGTTTATTCTTACCTGAATCATTTCGCCACAAGGAATGAGCACTATTTGTAAGCTACGGTGTACATCGAAGGCATGTTGTATCGAATTGCAAGCATTCTCCTTTCTTTACATCCCACTATGTATACCGCCATTCTTGTCATACAGTTCAATTTCCAAGTAATTAATATTATTCTTTATATATGCCCAAGTACACTATAGATTGTAGTTGTTATTGTTGAGGTAGCAATAGTACTCTTTAAGTTTATCCTCTGATCTTGTCCTTGCCAACAGGTTGTCATCTAGTACATGCCCCAAAACGAAATCTGGTTTGTCTACTGTTGGCAGAAGTGGTGGAAACCCCTTGACCTCCATTTATGCTTGTATCACCTTCCAGTGTGCAAAAATAAATTGCTATACAAAATCAATTCTGTCATCTTAAGTAGAACAACCATCTAACTATGATAATGTTCTAATCTAGAATTCAAATAGCACAGAAATGCTCCTTCTTAAAACAATAATGGCAACAGCAATAAATGCAATACAGGCTTTACATGCTGTGTCTTACAATACATTTAGGATGTCCTTAGTATCCTTTATGTAAGGTGATATATAAATCACAAAAGGCTTAAAAAATGTGTCAGCTTATTCTGACAGTCCCTCATCGTGAGCAGATACCCAGTATAATTGGCCACCCAGTGGTAAATCTGCTTGGTTTTGCACATTCAGCAACATGTAAATACCAGTGAGTGATGCCCTGCATACTTTAAGGTAATAGTGCTCATCATCATTTCCAAGTAAGTCCAGACTCATGTTGCTTCTTAAAATGATCATTTGACTTTTTGGTTACTTGTGTCACTGTATTATGTGTCTGTGCTAGGTAACTAGAGGGTGCGAAATTTTCATAAGTTACTTTCTCATAGTTAAGAAAAATGTTCCCAAAACTACACAAAATTACATAGAATTACACTTAATCATGTGAAATGCATTTTTGCACCTAGTGTTAAAAAATTACGACTGAGAAGCATTTTACGTTCAAAGATAGCATTAAACAGCAAGCTGTGATGCATAGGCATGTGGCCTTTTTTACTCCAGCAAGCTCCTGCCTAGCTATGCCTTGTGTTTCCTAGATTCTTAGGCCCATCCACCTCCATCCATCCCATTTCTGTACATTTCCCCTGTTGTTCAACTTCATTTTCAATTGCTTTTTTGACTGCCCCATGCATTTATTTAAAAATGCTGTCCACCTTTTGTCAATTTGTTTGTCTAACTTCCCTTTTTCTGTAGTTCTCCGAGGTATGAAAAATACATGCAGCACTGCTTTGCTCTCCAGGATCCCTGTGGTCGACTGTGGCATGAGTAAGTAACACCCTGCCATATTTTTGTGGTAGAGGTGACAGCCCTAATTTCCATTAAGCATTGTCACCTCCCTCTCATGCTGGCAACAGGTTGCAGGTCAGGTAGAGGTTACAGCCTGACAGAGCACAAGCTGCGTTGAGGGATAGTGCAGGACAGTATGAGCTGCCACTCCAGGGTCTCCTGCAACCAGCAGTAGGTGATGCAACTTTGGACTAACCTAATAGCCCGGGTGGAGGACTGTGAAAAAATGAAGTATTTTTTATAAAAAAGGGGAGGGGGCATACGTGTGTCCCACTCTCCAAGCCACATAATGGCCTTGGTGATCTCATCTCCTGCCGCCCAACGCTTACTTTATTTATTTGAGGGGATGGGGCATGCGGTCCACCTTCCCCAGCCAAGCAGTGTCCTGAGAACCCCATATCCTAAGACACTGTGTTGTACCCTGCCTGCGCTCTTGTGGGCAAGAAACATAGAATATCTCCCACCCGGCAGGAGCAGAGACAAGAGCTGCTACTGTCAAGTGGCAGCAAACCAGTGTAGCCGACACTCAGAATGATTGCTGGCAGGGCAGCTGGTGGGGCTGCGGTGGTCACGGGCCTCCACTTGTGGCTCCCAATGGCTGCAAATACTGTGGTTGCGCTGGTCCCTATCAAAATAAAAAAGGAATGCTGGCTCCCACTGGCACCCAGGATGGGTGCTGGTTTGAGAGCAGATGGGGCTGTGGGGGCCATGGGCCTCCCGATGCGGCCCTCAACATTGAAACTCAAACAAAAAATAATAAATAAAAATAAGCCTGGCACGAATGTAAAATGAGTATCTGCTCATTATATATTCACTGTTCCTGCCTCTAAGCGCCCCATAATGCCCTGCAACAGCTTTTTATTTCTAGTTTTTGCTTCTCGTGCTGCCGAAGAAGGGGCAAGGAAATCACCAGCCATTTCTTAAATGTTGTGGAGCGCTGCAGGGGGTGCAGAAGCTCCCCCAAGAACATTTTAAAAAAACACTATGTTAGAAATGGGGTATCAAGTTGGCAGTGGTATTAAGCTTGTCCAAGTAGGGACCCACATTCTAGTAAGGGTAAGTGTAGTACACACTAAGTTTACCTCTGTTAACCCTCGGGTAGCTTGGCATAGAGCAGTTAGACTAAACTAAAGCGGCAATGTGTAAAGTATTTGCGAATACACAAACACACAGTAACACTTTGAAATCAACAGAAAAGTACCCCACATCAGTTTAGAGATATAGTTAATATATTTATGTAAGTAAAACAAGACCAGAACCATAACAATCTAACATACAAAAGTCAACATATGAATTCTTCAATATTAAATGCAGTATAGCATTTATAAAACAATAGCTCCAAATGGAGCTACTTAGTTGCGCTTGACCGAGACAAATCCACAAGTTTAGTCCTACTGTAATGAAGTGCGGGTTGGCTGCTGGCGTCGCATGGAGCCCAATACAGTACCTTCCATGTGTCACATAGTCAAAGACGGTGCAAGACACAGAGGAGGTGAGGCGTCATGAAGGAAGGTGATGCATCGGTCTTTACTGCCATGCAGGTGGTTGGCATGTTGGCACTCGGGGACGATGCATTATGCAAAGGAGGTGACGCGTCACTGAAGCAAAGTGATGTGTCATTTCATGGAGACAGTGAAGGGTCATTGGTTGGCTAACACCTGGGGATGCTGAGGGGCAGAGGGGAGGTGATGTGTTGGTTGAAGGTGTGAGATCTCCGGTCCTGGAGTCAATGCGGTGCAGATGTCAGTGAACTGATGCTTGAGACTCACGCAGCGGCAGTACTATGGAGGCGCTGCATCACTTTTGGGGCTTGAACTTTAAGATGCGGTTGTTGCGTCGCACACTCAGTGAACAGGGACCACAGCTTTGGTGCAGGTAGTGTCGATTAGTTGGTTTTGGTGGGATGTTCCGGTTACGAAGTGATGCTTGGAGTCGATGCGTAGATTTCTTGGATGCAACACCAGAGGCACCTCCAAGGCTCCATGACTAGGTTTCGCACCACTTGACAGGTTGAAGACTCACAGTAGAGGAGTGCAGGTGTTTGTAGCAAGATGCAGGTGAAGTCTTTGATGGCCCTGAAACTTCCAACAGGAGGAAAGCTCAACCCATGCCCTTGGAGATAATTTAGGAAGCAGGAGGCAGAGAGTAAGGTCTAATCCTCTCCCTCCCAGGCAAGAAGCAGCAGACGACAGGCCAACACAGCAAAGTGGCAGTCCATCCTTGTAGTGCAACAGCTTTTCTTTCTGGCAGAATATCCTCAGTCCAGAAGCGTTTCTACTGCGGCATCAGAGGTCCATTACTTATCCTCATTTTGGCCTTTGAAGTAGGGAGACTTCAAAGAAAGGTCTTTGTAGTGCAGAAGACCTTTCTGGCCCTGGCTCCAGGCACACTACAGGGTGGTAGGCATGTATTTGTGTAGGGACAGGCACAGCCCTACTCAGGTGCAACTGTCAACTCCTCCCACCACTCTAGCTCAGGGAGACCCATCAGCCTGGTGATGGGCCATTGGGGTATGCAGGGCAGCCCTCAGCTCCTTTTCTGTGTAACTGTCTAGAGTGAATTCACAAAGCCCAACTGTCATCCACCCAGATATATATTCTAGGGACAGACAGAGGCATCGAATGGTTAAAGTAAGAAAACACCAACTAGTAGCATTTTCAGACCTGCAAGTTACAACCACCTTCACTGAAAGATGTGCTTTTAAATTTAGGTCCAGAGATACCAAACTCCAAATTTCTATCAACTACCAATTTGAAGAGACCGGTGTAAAATGCTACAGGGCAGCTCCAATGCTAACCTATGGGAGAGATAGGGCTTCCTATAGTGAAAATCAAATGTAGCATCTTTTGACTACCAGGACTTGTAAAACTTAAAAGCACATGTCCCACCTTTTAAATGCACAGCACCTGGCCCCTGGGGTAACCTAAGGCCTACCTTAGGGATGCCTTACATATCGTAAAAGGGAAGGTTTGGGCCTGACAAGTAGGTGTACTTGCCAGGTTGACATGAGAGTTAAAAACTGCGCACATAGACTCTGCAGTGGCAGGCCTGAGACGCTTGTGGAGAACTATTCATGTGGGTGGCACAATCAGTGCTGAAGACCCACTCTAGTAGCATTTGGTTTATATGCCCTGGACACATGCAGTGCACTATACGAGGGACGTACTAGTTACCCAAATTTGGCAATCATGGAGATACCAAATACCATTCAATTTTAGACAGAGAGCACATGTACTATAGCACTGGTGAGCAATGGTAAAGTGTTCAAACACCAGTAAAAACGAAGTTTAGCACACATTCCAAAACCAGTAATCCAGAAGCAACCTGTCCATCATTTGTTTTTTTTACTTGTGTCACCCTAAGGGTCCCGTGCTCACTGTCCCACTGGAATCAAGTGACCTTTGCTGATGAGGGGTGATACCACGAAACGGTCCCAGGATACTTGTTTTCAGTCCAGGGAGGACCTGGCCTGGCAGTTGGGGCTGGACTGTTCCCATAGGGAAAAGGGTCAAGGCTGATTTGCATATGGCCGAGCCCAAACTGGGGTGGGGTGGTAAGCAAAAAAAGATGGCTTAAACCCAGATCTGTGGTAGGGGAAAGTTTAATTTGTTCAGAATTCCGTCCATCATTTGTTCCTTTTGCTTTTATTGACCTAAGTGGGAAGGTTATGCCCAGACATGGGTCCCGTGCTCACTGTGCCACTGGATTTTGAGCTAGCCTCGCTGATGAGTGGTGATATGCCGAAACCGGTCCCAGGGTGCTTGTTTCCAGTTCACGGTGGGCTTCACCTGGCAGTTTGGGCTGGACTGTTCCAATAGAGAGCAGGGTCAAGACTGATTTGCATATGGCTGGGTACAAACTGGGGTGGCGTGGTGAGCAAATAAATGATGGATTAAACAGAGATCTGTGATTGGGGGTGAATGTTTGATTTGTTCAGCATTCCGCCTATCATTTGTTCTATTTACTTTTAGAAAGTTGGCATTTTCCTACCCTAGAAATTTGATGCCTACAGCCTACTCGGGGTCATATGACTGAGTGTACTTGTCAGATGGACATTGTTAATTCTTCCTGAATAACCCTACAAAAGATAGTTTAGTTGTAGGTGGTTGAGCTATCACTGGCAGGATTGGGGAGCAGAGCTTAGCACAGCCTCAATTGCAGCTGAATATGCTCGGCACTGCCTTCACACAAAGGACTTGGCATCACTGCAATGTTCATACAATCAGCTTAGAGCCAGGGCAGGGGAGGCAGGAAACTTCAAGAACTTCAGAAGGAATTCTCTAGAAACTTCACCTACCTCAAAGAATACACCAGGTATAAATATAGGACCCCTTATAGTTCGTACCCCTATACTCTTTGTCCACATACAAAATTCCCTTTTAAGGTATAGGAGGTAATTTTATATTTCACTGCACAGATCCCACAAAGTATTCTACTACAGATGGAGGTGTTTCTCACCTGTGAAGTGAGTATCCATGTGTGAAACCCAATAAGACAACCTAGTGGTGAATACTTACACCGCTGATGGTGATTACTGGTTGAGGGTTTCAGGCAATACTGAAGGGATCCTGTCATTGTTTGCCAGAGTAATTCACACCTCTTTTGATTGATAACAATACACTTATGGAAGCTGAGTGAACTCCCCTCCCATGCTTCTATCTCCCCCTGTTTGATTTTTGATGAAAATAGGACCCTTAGACCCACTCTTAAGTTCACTGTCTGCACCTGCGGAAGGACTCTCGGAGGACTGCCTGCTGCTGTGGTCTGCTGTGTACTTTAGAAGACTGCTTTGCTGCACCTTGAAAAAACTGCTCTGCTGCCTGCAGACTACTTTGAACCCTCAGAGTCCTGCTGTACTACTTGAGCCATGTTCTATTGCTGAACCCAGGACCCCTAGAGTGCCCCAATGGGTATTTGGTTGGCTTCCTGATCGGAGGCTCAGGCACAGAAAAGACTCTAATCATCTTTAACATGCACCTGGACCAAGCCTGGGTGAGTCCCAACCCTCCAATCCAGGACATTTGGTGGTGGCCATAGAGGTACCCAGACAGCAAAAATCCAAGATTTGGAACTTCAAAATGTTTGAGCTAGAAACTGCTTTTAGAACCAAGACGAGATTGGGACTAACCTGCTCCTCTATCCGCCCAAGGTGCATTGCTGGTCAACCTGACATTGTGGCAGCTCCCACTACGTTTTTCCGTGCAGCAGCGAATCCTTTGCCAAAAGGGTATCCAGCCTCATGGAACTCCCATCGGCTACAACCTCTAGTTTTGTCCCGCTGGAGATGTTTGACTTCCACAAAAGAGACTGAGTCTGAACGTAGAAACCTTCACAGCGACTTCGACCAGCGGATCCCAGATGATGATGTCTCTTCCTCGTATAGTGTCTGTAGCCTGCCTTGCTGAACTGTGCCTATTCTGTAACTTTTAATTCAATTTCTTTAATTCAGAAGATAAGTGCCGACTGGGCCCAATCCACTTTTTGTATACAACTTGCACGGTCAGCCATATTTTTTTTACTTTGACCCAGTCTTGCATGACTAGATTTCTGCGGTTGGTGCTTTGATCTTTTAAGCGTTCGTTTCTACCTTAAACTTTAAGAATTAATAACTCTGGTTCTAATTAAATTTTTGCTGTTTTGTTGTCAAATAATTTATTAAAATTTACTAATTTAATTATTGTTTCTAAATTGGTGTGGGATTTTTCTTGTGGTGTGTTTTCACTTTACTACTGTTTGTGTGCTGCATACATGCTTTACATTTTGTTTCTAAGTTTGGCCTAACTGTTTTTGTGTCAAGCTACCAGAGGGTTAAGAACAGGTTGATTTGGTGACTTTTGTGATTCACCCTGATGGTGATTGTATCTGTTACTTGAACAGGGTTAACACCTCACTCAACCAACAACCCAATTTCTTACATTTACATTGCACCTTTAACTCTCCTGCCTTCTTGTGGGCTGTGTTACAATCTTTTGTTTTTTGTGTATTCAGCTTTTTTTTCCTTTGAACGTTCCTCTAGCTTGAGTCCAAAGTTTCATGCACCATTTGATAGCAATCTCCCTTGTATGTCTTGCAGGTTAGTGTCCTCTCTTACTTATCTTTTAATGATCAGGATTGAAGTCAATGTTTATCCATAGATGCATATATAAAAATAAGTATTTATCATTCATTTGTGCATTCATGTTGCTGGTGTGGCAGCAGTTTCTATATTGCCCTTTCATCTTTTGCATTTTTCACAGATGTACATGTAGTTCCTTGTTGTCATTGAGTATATTTAGGGTGAAGCTATGAAGTAAGATTATGTATCAAGAAGGCATAGTTTATTTTCTCTTTATCCCCTTCTCTCTGGTTTTGGTACTTGGTCAAAGGCATAATGCCGAAGATTGTTACAATTACTGTCATGTTGTGTTTCCATGTGCTTCACAGTTGCATTGCTCCTGTGGTTGTTGTTATTACTGCTCGTATGGGTTCATTGTTTCTTTTTTATTGGCATGTTGTATTGTCAAAATACGTTAGTTTCCATGGGCAAACCAGCACGTACAATACAAATCTATCTATTTTTGGTTGTGCTACAATGCTATGTTTTGTGTTAGTGATAAAGTGGTATTCGTTTATTCTGATTTAGTAGGCCTTGCAATGTGTACTCTTCCAAACTTCATTTTTATTAGCCAGTCTTTCAGATGATCATTGGTGATGCAGCTGTGTGTTAGTTTGTCCCTCAGGCTTTTTGCCCTTATGTATGTGATAATAGGGTGATTTCCTAATTGTTCTGCAATGGTGGTATTAATTAATATTATACCCACATATTTTTGCATTATTTATTTGAGGTTTGCTGATTCCAATGAAAAATTAACTGTCATTATCATCTTGCCTGAATCTTCCTGTTTGGCCTTTGTTAGTAGAGTTATTTGTCTACTATTGGTCCTTGCTTTGCATAGGCTGGATTGTATAACTTTTTGGGGTATTTCCTGGCTTCAAATTTCTGACACGTATCATTGCAATGTTTCTCAAATTACTATTCGTCAGAACAGTTTCATTTTATTTTAAGGAATTCCCCATTAGGGATGCTTAATTTTAGATTGGTTGTTTGGCGACATAAACAATGTGTTTAATAGGTCAATATTACATACAGAGTGATGATACCCACTCTGTAGTTATATTTAGAATTCCGAGAGATAGGAATTCCTTGGATTTTTATGAATCGCCACAAAATTTTCCAGTCCTATTGCTTTTTCTACTTTGATTGATGATGCAAAGTTTGGTGGTGAAAAAGGGGATCCCAGAACATGTTTTTCCACTAATGCATTTCCGTAAACTTTGTAGTCAGCCACATTGCTAAAGGCTGAATGGACTTTAATGAAATTTGAAAGGAATAGAGATTATGGTGTGTAGATGATCCTTTTTGTTATTTGAATTTAATTGTTTCAGTAATTGTTTAGTCATAAGGCACAAAAATGTAGTGATATATTGGGTTGCAGTATCTAGTCAAAACCCAATGAAAATGAATAGACAAATAGATATGAAATACAATGCTCAATTTAAGCAATATGTGATTGTTTATTAATACAAAGTAGACCATGTAAACAGTCTGTTACTGCTTAATACATATTTCTGCTCACATGACTATGAAAACAAATAGAAAATTCAATCAATGCCATTGATTTATAACTCAAACCGCGTCACTGGGCTTATTTTCCTGAATGTTGAAAATATAAACATTGGATAAAGAGACATTGAATTCTCTTTTGCATGCTGTTAGTAAAATTCTTTTGGCATGATATCCGCTACATTCTTCAAACCAAACAAAAGCTCGTATGGGTTTCAGCATTTATGAAGAATAATCCCTGAAGAGGTGGTCATTTTGCCGCTAAACACATGTTGGCTGTGGCTGTAGTTCTCCTACAAGAATTATGACATGAATAAATTTGAACATTCTTATGTAGAGGATTTTTTTTGTGAGATTCATGTTAAATATTGTATTTTTAAACTAATTTTTGAAAATTGAATAAGTAGCACTGTGAAGCAGTACTGAGTCCTTTTTAAAATAAATTCAATAAAATTAAGATAAAGAAAGTAAGTTTTGCTTCCCCACTAGCCAATCAAATTGGAAGTCTGTACTTTTGAGTTGTAGTTACATAATTCAGTATGGATGTCATTATGTAGCCTGGCACGGTTGATGACATTTTTAGAAATCTACTGTATTGGAGTCTTCTATGCTTTCACATATATAACATTCCTTAGATAGATATGTGAACAGTTGGACATGCACAGGATCTATAGTTTTTTTCACAATCATATGAATTTGTTTTTCCCCAGTGTTTCATGATGATTACTACCATATGATCGTATTGAACTGTAAATGTTCTAAGTGATAACATAGTAATATCACAGAAATGTTACTTATATCTGTGAAACACATGAAAAACATTAACGGATTAACTTTATGCTTATTGAATACATTCAGATACTATTGTAGTAGTCTAGTAGAAATGTATCATCTTCAGCCGTTGATTGTGTGGAATAGTTGGAAGGTGACTTCATAAAATTGATACTTCCAAGCCCCACTGGCTGATAGTTGGAAAGATTGCACTGAATGTGGATAAGGGACTTACAGTTCCTCTTTCGTACAATTGTAAAAGTTGTAAGCTAATGAAATGCTGTTTTACTAAGCAAAAACTACAATCAAATTCTGTTTTTCTAAAGGAAAGTAAGTATGATCCTCTACTCTATGCTGCTGTACTCTACTGTCTGACACCATAAGACATGCCAATCCACTCTGCTGTACAAGACAGCACTCAACTGTATGCCACATCACTTGCCACTCTACTGTATGACATCCCACTTCATGGTATGTCAGTCCAAGCTATGCCCCTCCACTGTAACACACTGTACAACTCCCCACTTTATGACACCCCTTTCTATTGTACGTCACTTCACTATCTAACACTGTACTCATTGTATTACAACATAACAACGTAAAAGAGAGGGGCTCTTTGCCACAAATAGGGGTAGAGCACCAATAGACAAAAGTCAAGAGAAGAATTCCCCTATTTGGCACATCATCAGGTGAACTAAAAGATTCTTACCCACACCAAACCATTCACTCACCAGAACAAGCACCCTTGTCTTAACCACATGTGGACTCGTAATTAAAAATTTCTATATTTTATTAGAAACAATGACATAATAAAACATTTCTTTATAGCAATCACAAGACAGTAAAATCTGCGCCCAATGTTATAGTTGTTGGACAGTTAGAAAATAAAGAAATTACAATAAAAAACATACAGTAAAAATACATTAAACCAATTTCATCCTAAGAGTCATTTGTAAACACTGGGAGAACACAAGTAAGAAAGATGCTTTTTAATCAAAAAACAAAGGAAGACAAATGATCTAGATCAACTATTCTCATTACACTAGATACTTAGTGTTTGCATTTTCCGGAGAACAGATGTCATTCCAATCTATAGTCTCCTTTACTTTAAAGTTGCGTCGACGCGTTTCGGTGGAAAACAGAAAATAGAAGACCACCTTCTTCAGGACAGTTAATTATGGTCTCCCACAATATAAAGAATCTTCTATTCTAGCCAGTACATCCAAGCGGTAGGTACTAGAGGATTCCTTCCCTTACTTCTCTTTAACGGGAGTGCGGTAGGTTCATAGGATATATAGGGGAACACACCTCTTAATCTGCCATCCTGTGTATCCGTTTTAAAGTGCGCTCATAGTATAGGAAAGGTGGGACCGGCTAAAATGAAAATAGGGAACAATCCCGTCCAAAAGCTTGTCTCAGGGGTAAGGAAATACTCTATTCTTTTAAGAACATATCCGTCCTAAATATCCATACTTCATTGGCTGATGTATTTGGTTAGATCTCGGTACACAAGTATTCTCGAGATTCCAAAGATTTCCCGTTGCAGCACGTGGAAATCTTGAAGCCTTGACCTGGTCCCCAGTGAAGCGCTGGGAGACCATAATTAACTGTCCTGAAGAAGGTGGTCTTCTATTTTCTGTTTTCCACCGAAACGCGTCGACGCAACTTTAAAGTAAAGGAGACTATAGATCGGAATGACATCTGTTCTCCGGAAAATGCAAACACTAAGTATCTAGTGTAATGAGAATAGTTGATCTAGATCATTTGTCTTCCTTTGTTTTTTGATTAGAAAGCATCTTTCTTACTTGTGTTCTCCCAGTGTTTACAAATGACTCTTAGGATGAAATTGGTTTAATGTATTTTTACTGTCTCATTGTATTACACCTTCTATCATTACACCCAAACATACCCCACTCAATGACACAGGACCTGATGACTCAGGACTGATAGAGACTCCACTCAACAACAGTATATTGTATGACACACCATTGTACTGTATACCACAGCAGTTGACTCAACCCCTCCCCTGTGTTCACCACTTTATGATACTCTACTCCACTCTAAAATACTCTATGCTGCTGCACTCTACAACACTGTACTCCAGCCTATCCCACTGTACTACACACTAGTCCACTCTATTGCACTCCATAACACTGTATTACACTGTACAGAACTTTGATACTCTACTCTACTCTACTGTCTAACAGTCTGCCCAATCCATTCTACTTCACAATACTCCACTATATGCTACAGTACAGTACTGCACTAGCCTTTATTACAGTATGAGCTTCAAATACAGAATGGCAACCCACTTCATTACGCTAATCTCCACTCTACAAATTTCTACACCACTCCACTGTATAAGATGTTACTTCACTGTAAGACACTCCACTACTGTCTGTGGCACTCCACTTCACTACAGTCTACAACATGCCATTCCACTCCTCAACAGACCACTCCAGTTTAGAATATGCTACTTCCTTTTATGATATGGCACTCCACTTTACACCCCTCCATTGTAAAAGACTTTAAAACATGCTACTGTATAATCTGGCACTAGAGTCTACAGCACTCCACTCTCTGTACCTCAACAATAACATACTTAGCAACTACACTGCACGCCGCTGTATGATACTCTACTCACTCCCTGCCACTGTATACAAATACACTCAATGACAGTTGAGTCCACAACACTCCTAATGCATATCACAACACACCAATGTACAACACTGCATTGTACAATGTACAACACTCCAGTATATGGCACTGCACTCCACATTTTATAACTCCACTCAACGACAGTGTACTCCACTTTGCATGCAATTAGATATCACTGTATTACTGTATTATAAACATATTATATACTATATAAGCACCATAAGGCACATGTTTAACTTGACTGGTTAATATTAACACAAGCTCTTTCTTTTTAGAAATATATGGGTATTTCTTAAAATAAAAGATTTTCCCCTTCATTTATTAAAATTTCAGGATGTTTCGTGCTTTTTCTTACAGGTCAATGTTGTGGAATCCATTTTCTCTGCTTGTCCTTTTGTATGCTACATGACCATTATATGATATTCAGTGATGATAACGCCCATTGAACTTGCACAGCAAAATGCATGACCCTTCGTGAACTAACGTACAATGTTAATATGTTGTAACGCATCATAAGGCTTGCTCAAAGACATCATTTGTAGCTTTCATTATCGTGCTAGCCCAGCAACAAGGCACCGTTAGCATACCATATATAGATGACACAAATTGTCTACCTCTGATTGGTTACTGTATTGCTTAGGCTTGGAAAAACCCCACTGTCCAAATCATGGACAAGTGAGGATGACAAGCACCACCGCCCTGTATCATGCAGGTGGCACGCACTATTAGCTTCTACTGATTGGCTCTGTATCTAATAATTGAGTAACCTGTACTGTCTAATGATGGACATGTGATGTGGCGGTCCATAGTTGCCTTTTTGTGGTTAACAGAAATAAAAGGCTGTGCTAAACTTCTACAAATTGGACATTTGGTTACTGAGCCAGCTGGTCCCTTGTTCATGTATAATAAATATCTCTTTCTTCCTATGAGCCTGACGAAGTCTGTATCTTATTTTATGTAGGTTTCCACATTTGTTGAAGGATGCCACGGTTCCGGGACAGCTGACTACTACTAGCTGCCTGCTGTTTTCACCCTCATCCAGTGGTCTGTTCACCACTTCCCTGACTTAGGCCTGGTTGCCTCCGTTCATCCCTGTGTCTCCCCATTTAAGGGCCAAATGCTGCTGCCCCTAAGTACTTGCCATCTCCCTGCTTAGTTCTTGCTACCGCCCTTCTCTCAGTCTCCTTTGGGTTCATTCAAATGGACTTGTTAGCTTGCATAATTTTCTCTTTTTTGTGCCCCAGTTTTATTTCTTTGGTCATTTACTTTGTCATGGGTCACCAGGTCGAGGATTGCCTTGTCTAGACAGTGCAGTGTGGGTGGTGCACCGCTGCAACACCCCATAGAGATGGACGGCTGAAAGTGCCCTATGTTGGCAGGAGCAGGGCTGCAGGTGCCCCACCACCCAGTTGTTACAGTCCCAGGTGCAGAGCACGTGGTGCCTCCCTTCAGCGTGGGTGCAGAGCACATGGTGCCCTGCTGCGATGCCTCCATATGGATGCCGGTTGGGCCTCCAGTTGTAACGTGGTGTCCGCCTAGTTACAAAAGGGAGAGGGTTGGTTCGGTCATTGGAAAATTGGCATTTTTTGACAGTCATTGGATAATTGTTTTTTTTGTTGATGTTCAGTGATTTGGGGTCTTTTTGACCATAATGAGACTGTCACTAATGTGCTGCTACCATCTAAATGCCTCTTGTTATGCTAGTTATGCTACTTATGTAGTGTTCTATGGATAGGCGTGGACATGGTAAGTTCAACGTATTTGTTACTTCGATACCAATGATGTGTTGTTAGTGTACAATGCTGGACTTGCTCATTTTCCTAGTATATTGCACATTACACCTAGGCTGCATTGTTTTCCTTGCATGGACTGTTATCCCCCTCAAACCTCTATTGCTACCATTCCTCCTTTCCTGGGATTAGGACCCAAGGGTACAGTGTAAGGGTAGGATACACTGGAGTTGCAAAGGGCAAGTCTCCCCGCTTATCCGTAATTTTTGTGTATAAATGTGTGAATGCATGCAGAGCTCACCATGTCTTGCAATCAATCAACCAACCAATCAGATGTCTTGTAAAGTGCAACTACTCACCCGTGAAGTTCTCAGAGCACTGGGGGTAGGGGCGTGGCTTCTTGTCCGACGGAGCACTGTGGTTCAGTCGAACTATACTGCTGAGTGATTTGTGGATTCGGCTTGTTTCCATTTTGATCTAGCCACCCCTGCATGGAGATCGCAAGGAGGTCCAAACACTGTACTTATTCCTACTTTCGGTTCTCTCCTTTTAGGCTGAAAAGATGCCATTTACCCAGAACCTACCAGGCTCTTTTCTCTCTTCTCACTAGTGGACACTTTTATGGTGGAAAAATAGCAGATTACCTGTCCTTTGAGAGCTAGACTGTTTGCACACATACTCTGCTTCTACTAATAGCATGTCACTGGATGACTGAATGCAGGAAGGTGATCCTGAATGTGCTGTCTGTTCCCCCCACCATATTACCTGGGGTATGAGCGGGAAAACTAGTTTCTTCGACACTCTATTGTCTCCTTGTGTCTAGAAAGAATGAACAATTTGTAACACAACAGGGACAGTAAATATGCTGCTAAATACAATAGGTTGCCTCATGAGTACAGAGGGCAGGGAAAGTAGCATACTTGCACCCCCCATACATTTCCCTCGCTGTCAACAGCGTAGAGAAAGGCAGCAAGAGGAAATAGATGCACAAATCTGTTCTTGATTCCCGGTTTTAAGTACACAGAATTCAGGAAACAGATGGGGAAATAAACTGGTGAAATTAAAGAGACATCCACCCAGTGTAAGGGTGCTAAAACTGAATGTAGGAAATGTATTTTCCCAATAATACATATGGAGCGTGCTACATGTGACTTTCAGCTTCTAATGCAAAAGGGTACAATGTATAGCATGTTTAAGACTTCTCACTGTGATTTGACAAATGCACATCAAGCTCTATACAATATTATTTACCAGTGTGCACAGGAAGATGTAGAATTTCCCTCCTGTGTGACACATTATGATGTAGATGGCCTCATAGATCAGATGATCTTTATCTTCAACAACTAATGGCCCCTATACTTAGTAGCATCTTTTCGAGATGACTGGTAAAATATGAGAATGGCGCATGTACAAGTATAATTTGTTAAAAGTATTATTGGAAGACGATATAATTAATAAAGAGGAAGAAAATTGGATCAAAAATCCTAATTCTAAAGTGAATGAATGTTCAGAACTTTCTGGTAAATTAATTGATATACAATTCGAGATTTTGGAATGGCCCCCAAACGTGGATTCCTGATACAAGATGATTGGATTGCTGCATCTTGCATGCGACCGGGCAGAGAAGAATTTGTGTCTCTTCCATAATGTCTATGAGCAATGCACTAGAAGATTGGGGGGCATATTCTCAAGGACCTATCGCAGAGTTATCTGCACATTATCGCAGCCAAAGTCACGTTAAATTTATCGCCCCATTCACAAGCTGGTGCAAACAGCCGATATCACTAGTTTTCCGGCGATTGCATCCTCAAAAAACATCGTCACGGATGACCCCGGCAACTATCGCTAATGAGATGCAGAGTAGGTGTTCCCGAGCAAAAAGCTGCAACAACACCACTCCACCACATTCTCAACGACCAGCCAGATCGACGATAAGATCCCAAAACAGGCGATGAGGCACTTTAGCAGCAAGATTTTAACACCTGCTCTGACCTGGTATAAAGTCTGACGACAACCGGCCCAGCCACGGGAGCAGAGCCCATAGCCAAACATGAAGAACAACAGACGCCCACGAGCAACTGAACATGCAGCCCGGAGCCTCAATAGGACAACAAAACCCACTGCCACCCCCCCGGACCCCACCCGCCACTCCGTTTGGACAAAGAGAATGCACATCAACTCCACGAAACCATGAACCAAACAAATCGCCTGAAGTCGCACAATCACAACACCTAACATACAGTTGTGGCCAGAAAAATTGAAATCATACATTCATATCATATAATCCAAATAAAATATTTACTACAGATTTTAAAAAAAACTACAATCTTGAAGAGGCACGGCGGGTCTTCTTTGGGCATTCTGTAAGTCACAGCCTGAAAGACAGAAATACAGATAAGAAGGTGTGTCATGCGCCCATCAAAGTACAGAGAGAGAGAGCGAAAGAGAGAGAGAGGGGGGAGAGTGGGAGAGAGAAAGAGAGGGAGAGAGAAAGCGAGAGAGAGAGAGGGAGAGAGAGAGGGAGAGAGAAAGAGAGAGAGAGAGAGGGAGAGAGAAAGAGAGAGAGAGAGAGAGAGGGAGATAAAAAGAGAGAGAGAGACGGAGAAAGAGAGAGAGAGAGGGAGACAAAAAGAGAGCGAGAGGGAGCAAAAGAGAGAGGGAGACAGAAAGAGAGGGAGATAGAGGGAGAGAGAAAGAGAGAGAGAGAGAGATAGAGAGGGAGAGAGAAAGAGAGAGAGGTAGAGAAAGAGAGAGGGAGACAGAAAGAAGGGGAGAGAGAAAGAGAGGGAGAGAGAGAAAAAGAGAGGGAATGAGAGTTGGGGGTCTGGGGCATGATTTGTCCGCAGATGTGCTATGCTTACTTGTGCATGTGTGCCATTGTGCCCATCTCCCCCTGTGCCCCCAGTCCCTGGTCGTTACTCACCCTGTTGCTTTTGTGTCCGGTCATGTTGAGCAGTGTCCGGGCTTCCAACTCTTGTCACCATCTCCCCACTGATGACTGTGGACACCATTTCCTCCATCTCGTTCAGCTCCTCTTGTGGTGCTGGGCTCCCACCTTCAGTCTGCATTGCTGCCTTCAGGTTGTTTGAGAGTTTCTGCTTGGTTTTGCGCTTGACATCATTCCAGCGCCTCTTGACATCAAGCTCTATACAATATTATTTACCAGTGTTCCATTGTCCTCTTCAGCAGTCCGACTGCATTCACCTTGTTCACGATGGTCTGTTATATTCCATTTTTAGTTGCCAGTGACACAGTGGAGGTGACAAACAGTAGTTGATGGTGTTCTATCACCTCCGTTATCAGGATCTTGTTTTCCTGCGGACTGAACAGCTTCTTCCTACTCTTCTTGTCCTTCCCTGACCCCGAGGTCCCAGGCTGTTCCTCTTGGGGGCTTGTGGGGTTCTGGTTGTCCTCTGCACTTGCTCCGGCTGACTCCATTGTGCTTCGCTGTTGTTTGGCTTTTGTATGTGTTTTTTTTCCCCAACTTTTTAGTGCATTTTCCTGCATGTCGTGTGGGGATTGCATGCCTGTGGCTGTTTTTTGATCATTTTTGTATCGCGATTGGCATCATCGCCGCTTTTTTGCACCCATGTAGCGCATTTTTGCGGCGTTGCATTGATTTTAACGCGTTCATTTGATGCGTTGTGGTGGGTCTATCGCATGGTGCCGCCGTTTTGAGAATACCACGTTAACGTGGTGTTATTTTCCCGCGATAGACTGCGATGTGAAGAGTTGCGTTCAGCTACTTTTGCGGTAGCTATCACACGTTCTTGAGAATATCCCCCTGGGTGTGTTAAAAGATAGCATAAGAGACCAGAATATGCAAGATAAATATAATGTGTGATTTGTTCCATTTTACTTCTAGCAAGTTGTAGACTTGGGGTTCAGATAAAATACTGTCTCACCTCCAGCAAGTTATAGCCCAAGTATAAATGTTTAAGAAATGTATTATAGACCTCAATGGCCAGGTGCTTAATTTACAAATACAAGAATTCATATCTCCTGGAGATATCTCCTGCAAATACTTTCATAGTAGGACATGTCAGTGCAATTCAACTTCCCCTTTCAGCCTGCTCTTGCTCTGGTGCCTCTAGCTCACCACAAAACTCTGGGCCATGTGCCAAGAGCAAAGCCACACAGTGTAACAACATCCTGTGACAGCAGACAGAACAGAAAGAAGCAGGGTAGTGTAACCGGTTTCGTGTGTATTCTTCGTAGCGGAGAATGAAAAGGAACATACAAACTAAATGAATATGCATAAAAGTATTTGGATGTTCTTATAATGTATAATGTGTATGGTGTTCATAAACCCTGGAAGCAGGGATGTATACATATATATCGATATATATAAAAACAAGTTTTATGCAAAAGTGTTTTGTTCCTCCCATGTTTTTCTTAGGTTACAGAGAGTTGAGGCGAAGAAGTGTTTTTTCTTATATGTGTATGTTCTGTTTTATGGTGATCTTGGTGTCAGCTGCAACCCCCTTCCATGAAATGAGTAAAGAGGACCTGCATAGCAGTAAATCTTCAGGCTCCCCCGCCTATTAATTGGCTACACGACTTGGCCTCAGTGCGTGTCCATTATTAAAAGAAAAGCCCACATTGACAGCCGGGAACAAGGACGTGTAGTTCCCGTTCATGGCACTTATGATATGGCCAGACCTTAGTAGTTGAAGAAGATGTGACTATTGAAAGAGAATTAAAAAAGGACAAGGGAGTGGATATATTTGGCAGGTAAGAAGATTAGGGAAATATGGAGACAATAACAGTTGGATGTAACGGGGTCTTCCCCTGTGCTCCTGTGGCGAGTGCACAGCCGGGAAATAAAGGGCAAGAAGCAGAGCCAGCGTTAGAGGACAGGATTACAGTGCTACTACTAATGGCGGTATCAAAGATGCGCAGGAGAAGGCGTCCTCGGGCATTAAACCTACACAGCGAACTGCAGCAGAAGAGGCCCTGAAGGGTAAATGGGGAACTAACAACAAACAGTCTTTATATTATTTCAAACCTCCTCTCCCTTGCACTGATCAGGGAAGAATGCCTGGCGATAGCATGCAAAGGGAAGAACATGGTGCCACCAATATGAATTAACCCAGCGTGCAGCAGACATTTCACAATGGATCTTTAGACCATGCTCTGGGCTGCGGGGGACTGCGTACACTGATATGGGATATTGGAACATATGAGAAACATGAAGTACAGTATACATCAGCCCTAGCAGACACATGTGACAGGCAAAAAAAAACAACCGGAGAGATAGTATGTCAAGGTTGTTCACCCCCGCCAACTCCCCCAAGCAGTCCCCAGCAGCACAGAGAAGAATGTTCTTTTAAAGAGTGGCAGATTGAAATGCAACACACTGCTAAGTGACCTAGTAGGGGGCAAGTTACAAGTAAGCCAACTGGCAGGGACGCATGATAGACCACACAATCACACAGTGCAGAGTCTGGCATGAGTTAGTATCCACAGCATGACAAGACCTTGACCACGGATGGAACCCCCCTCCCTTGCCCCAGGCACACGAAGCGGATCTATCTAAATTTAGCTTCCAGGGTCCAGATCTACCGTCTTGGGCAGATGCCTGAATAATTGACACATGACAGTATGCCGTAGACAAGCTACGCCCGAGGAGAGAACTACCGGGCTCCCTGATAACTTCAGGGGTAGCACAAGAAATAGCTGCCCAATGTCAAGCGTTAACAAAAAAAGTCTCAAAGATGCCCCTACATGAAGTACCACCGGCATCACCGCTGCCCTAGGAAGAGCCAAATGGCCCACATACATACATGTCCCACCATCACACATTTTCCCCGACCATGCATGCATAAAAGGGTGTCGGACTTCTGCAGGACTACTACAGACACTACTGGAGGCACCGACCCCTTCAGGCGTTGACACACATATGTTCCAGACACTTTGCTGTGGTCTGGTGACTCTGACATAGCATTCAACATCCTAAAGTACGAGTCGGATGTGGCACCAGGGATTTCGACTTGTGCTACAATGGAAATCGGGGTTACTAACAGGTGATACTGACACGGTTGGCACCACACATTGCCATTGAAAGATGCACCACCCTGAGCACTGTCTGCCTTTTGCGCAATGATGATTGTGTTCTCGCCACTGAGGGGCCAATAAAAGTGCAGCCACATTTAAGTAACGCAGCACTGCCAGGTGCCGATGGAGAACCCTATGCTGATGGAATTTGGCAAAAGGGTGAGATGCGGACATCGCATGCTTCCTATGCTGGGGGTACAGCTCGCTGCCAGCGATGAGGGAAGTTCTTCCACTATTGACCATCTTCACTATACTTTTGTCCCCTAGAACATCAAAATTCCAGAAATGTGTTGACAATAATGAAAATGGTTGCATGTGTGATTCAGACAGAATAGGATGGGTGGAGTATAGAATTACTGGCTCATGTAGGAGACAGCTTTGTGGAAATATGGATGTTTGAGAAGGGAACACACGGGTGTGGAAGGATATAGAGAAAAGACAGGTTGAGGTGATGGTGGAAAAAAGATACAAAGGGGAAGTTATTGTGACAATGTTTTTGAAGTGAGAGGGAAGAATTCTGGTTTCTGGAAGGTGCATTCATTGTGTGTTTTGATACATATACATGTGTGTGAATATTATTATTTCCCTCAACTGATTTGCTGACAATAGTCTTTTATAGGCATATGTTGTAAAGGGGATGTGCTCAAATGCATTTTAATGCAGTACATTCACAAGGGAATAGAATGAACCATGCGCGGTCGTGTTATACCTATAAATGTGATGGGTGTGGTTTTAGTTTCATAAAGTGTATTAACATATAAGAGTACAGTATTAAATAAATAACTATCTTGCATCCCTAATTTCATAGGGGTTTCCCCCTTCTTAGTCTACTGTAGTGCTTGGTAGAGGTTGTGAATATTTTCCAGGTATGGGGAAGATTGAAAAAGTTCATCCACTAATAGAATGTTTATTCGTCGGTTTGGTCTTCCTTTGATTGTGTATCTGAGGAATCAAGGCACAGTGGTCACAGTGATACAGTTATGAACAAGCAGAGGGATCCTGCTCCAGTGACAGCAACAGCGGCTTCGTTGATTCAGACATCATTGACATGAATATGCTCCCGGCTCGGTTCTGCTGCCCCTCCCGCAGAGGTCTGGGTCCCCATATCATGCCCATGTGATTGGCATTGCTAACAATGGTGCCCGTAATGTATCATAATGAACAACTATTGTTTCCATCCTGGCACCGGGCAATAGAAAGAGGTGTTCAATGAAGAGTGATGTTCCATGTTCACTACATGAATGATTGCACTGATTTTACTCTGAGTTGTACCACACACATGGGACAATGGGCTGTGGATCAGATGTGCACAAAGGGGATGGGTTATATGACTGATTTCTATCATATGCTAATGAGTTGTTTTTATCAGGGTATCTCATTTTTGGC
The DNA here is from genome assembly GCF_964204655.1 of Triturus cristatus. Taxonomy (NCBI): domain Eukaryota; kingdom Metazoa; phylum Chordata; class Amphibia; order Caudata; family Salamandridae; genus Triturus; species Triturus cristatus. Next base: position 935,688,965 of record NC_140588.1, on the reverse strand, counting down.
ATCATGAGAGACTTATTAACCCATCGGATTAGGATAAGTTTTCCATCTTTCTAATGCCATTACAATTACATTTCAATGAGCTACAGACATATTTTGCACATGCCATTGCTAACACCTGCTGCCATACACAATGCATAGCACTGACGACGACAGATGAGAGAGTGAATAAGAAAGTCCCCTTGGTGCATGCTTGTGCCCCTCCACAGCCACCGAATCTAGACCTTCTTATCAAAGACAGTACGCCTGCAGATTGGAGACAGGCAAGAAATTAAGACGTCTTGTGGACACCTGCAACACCTGCCCAAGTACAATATCCTTGAAACAGCCAATGAGCAAAGAGAGCTTGGTGCAACATAGAACTTACATTGCACATATCACCGACCAGCAGCAGAGGCCATTGAGAGAACAAATGGGGGTGGAAGAACACAACAGGGAGTATTTGTGCATCCACTGAACTATCCCAGTCTGATGCACTGCCATTAGCTTGTTGTCCATGAGAGGCACTCCTGATCAAGTTACACAACTGAGTCCTCATCATCGGGTGCTGCAAGCCCTTCCTGTCTGATCAAAACCAGCTGGATATGATCTCCAACTGGGAGCCTGGACCCTTTGACAGTGCCGACATCAGACATCATTGCCTTCCCAGCTGTTCCTCTGGACAACTGCCACAATGGTAAAGTAAGAGTGGCTGACCTTCTGTATGCCCAACTCTCACACCAAGCAGGTGCCCCAACACAGTAGCACCCACAAGGACCGGGGGGCACTGACCTCATCGCCTTTATCATCTGCAGTTCTGGCTGAAAGATGCTGCTGGAATATCAGTTCTAGAGCACCTCGACTTCGTTCTTGAGTATTTATTGCTAACGTGCTGGCAACCTCTGATGAAATAAATAAGGTACAGGAGATCAATTTTAAATGTTATTTTGCAATTCAGCGAGACAACAACAACTAACACCACTGCAGGCCAGCCAAAAAATGACTATGGGCACCAACAGTTATCTGTGCAACTGTACTGCTCTTGGTGCCTGCAGAGTTCATAAGAAATTATGTCTACTATGAAATAAGATCATTCAATGACACTGAGACTTTGAACTTTCTCCAGAATGACAATACAACTAAAATGCCAAATTTGCCAGGAGGGCAAAGGACTTTGTTCAATAGAAAGTGAAAAACTATGCATAGTTACATGTGCCAAGTAGATAATGACTTACAGAGTAGGTACATCACATTTTACCATCTACAGCTGTGAAGTAGTGAAGTAAATACACTTACATGAAGGTTCAATTACCTGCCTAATGAGAAGTTGATATCAATAACAGAGTATTATGAAACTCTGAGTTTATGGATAATACTAGGAGGAGTCCATCTTGGGTTTAAACATAGACCAGTAAGTAGTACCAGAGGCATACCGAATTCCCTGGTGAATGTAAAAGAAAAGAAATGGCATATAAACAGAGTCAAATACTACTAAAAAGCAGTCAACAATCGTAGGCACTATGGTTAATGTTAGAAAATAACAGCCAATGAGCGTTAAACACAGCCCAGTACTACTAAATAATAGCAACGGCCATAGACATTGTGCTGCCTGTAGGCAAGGATTTAAGTTTTCTTTCTTCTTTCAATAACTAATATAAAAATAACATTTTATACCTCACCGCATACATATATATTTTTACACATAAAACTGGTAAATTCCTAGATGAATCTGTATGAATGTTTTGACATGCAAATAAGGCATTAATTTGTGTTACATTAAAAATATATGTTTTGAACATTTTAAAAACATAGAAATTGAATGAAAAAAACAAAGTTTAACCCCTTCGCTTCCAGGCCTTTTCCCCTCCTGTGCCACGCCCTTTTTTGGCTATTTGGGTAGTGCGCGCTGAGGCCCCTGTAACTTTATGACCACATAAGGTATCCACGCCAAACTTGCGTCCTTTTCTTCCAACATCATGGGGATTTTGAAGGTACTCAGGGTTTGTGGATTCCCCTGGAGGGGTCACAGAAATGAGCCAAAATACAGCAAAATTTAGTTTTTTGGGGGGAAAATGGGAAAAACGGGCTGCAAATGAAAGCTTCTGAGTTTTTCCCTCAAAGTGTTATCAAAAAAGGGTTTGTGGGGCTGAAATCACAATTTTCCCAGCTTTTAGGGGATACCAGACTTTTGTCAGAAACCCAAAATATTTTACACAGTATTGGCATTTTTCTGGGACATAGCGTATTTGTGCTATTTTTTGTGCTTTCGACCTCCTTCCAGTTAATGGTAGAAATGGGTACAAAAGCAATAATGGATCCTGGAAAGCTATACATTTTAGAGAAGTAGACAAAATTCTGAATTCAGCAAGGGGTCATTTGTGTAGATCCATCAAGGTTTTTTTATAGAAACTAACAGTTAAATATAGGATAAATTAAAAAATGTGTTGAATAAAAAAGACTTTTGTGTCAACGTTTTCACCTGTAACTTCTTCTAATTATGACAGCTCTTTGAAAGCAATATACCATTACATCCGCTGGACATTACTGGTTATAGGACTTGTAGGTTCACCAAGAACACGACGAACCCAGATCCAAAAACTGAGCAGCAACTTGCAATGGTTTTTTATTATGTACCGGGTTTATAGTAATTATTCTGTAAAAATGTGTACATGGAAAAATCGGTATGAAAGACGCCTATGTATTTCTGAAATGGGAACAAAATATAGAGTTTAGAAACAGTAGATATTTGCACATTTCCGAAATTGGGAATACTCCTACTAGCATGAGAATTATCAGTCATTTTTTAGAATGACTTCTTTTTTACACAACGTCTTTCATTTGGAAGGCAGAAATGCATCGAAAGTCAATAGGTAATAACAGTTCCTTTACAAATCTGAATTACCCTAAGTCTCCCGATAAAAATGGTACCTCACTTATAGGGGTAGGCATAGTGCCCACGACAGGAAATGGCTCAAAACCCAACGTGAACACACCACATTTTCACAATGCAAAATTACCCTTTTTTAGCAAAGTGCCTAGCTGTAGTTTTTTAACCCTAGCTCTTGTGTGGGTCACCCTAGTGCCCGCGACAGGAAACGGCGCAAAACATAACATGGACACACCTCAATTTCGTAGCGAAAAACGACCCTTTTTTGGCAAAGTGCCTAGCTGTAGTTTTTTAACCATAGCTCTGCCGGCACCTAGGGAAACCTAGCAAATCTATACATTTTTGAAAACTAGACACCCAGGGGAATCCAGGATGGTGTGACTTGACTGCCTCCCACCAGGTTCTGTTACCCAGAATCCCTTGCAAACCTAAAAAATTGCCAAAAAAACGCTTTTTGCCTACATTTCTCTGGTGGAAAGTTCTGGAATCTGCGTGGATCCACAAATTTCCACCCACCCAGTGTTCCCCAAAGTCTTCCGAGAAAAATGGTACCTCACTTGTGTGGGTCGGCCTAGTGCCCACGACAGGAAACGGCGCAAAACGCAACGTGGACACACCTCAATTTCACTGTGAAAAATTACCATTTTTGAAAACTAGACACCCAGGGGAATCCAGGATGGGGTGACTTGACTGCCTCCCACCAGGTTCTGTTACCCTGAATCCCTTGCAAACCTAAAAAATGGCCAAAAAAATGCATTTTCCCCACATTTCTCTGGTGGAAAGTTCTGGAATCTGCGTGGATCCACAAATTTCCACCCATCCCGCGTTCCCCAAAGTCTTCCGAGAAAAATGGTACCTCACTTGTGTGGGTCAGCCTAGTGCCCACGACAGGAAACGGCGCAAAACGTAACGTGGACACACCTCAATTTTGTATCGAAAAAATGACCATTTTTTGGCAAAGTGCCTAGCTGTAGTTTTTTAACCCTAGATCTGCCGGCACCTAGGGAAACCTAGCAAACTTATACCTTTTTGAAAACTAGACACCCAGGGGAATCCAGGATGGGTTGACTTGACTGGCTCCCACCAGGTTCTGTTACCCAGAATCCCTTGCAAACCTAAAAAATTGCCAAAAAAAACACATTTTCCCCACATTTCTCTGGTGGAAAGTTCTGGAATCTGCATGAATCCACAAATTTCCACCCACCCCGCATTCCCCAAAGTCTTCAGAGAAAAATGGTACCTCACTTGTGTGGGTCGGCCTAGTGCCCACGACAGGAAACGGCACAAAACGTAACGTGGACACACCTCAATTTCACAGCGAAAAATAACCCTTTTTTGGCAAAGTTCCTAGCTGTAGTTTTTTAACCATAGCTCTGCCGGCACCTAGGGAAACCTAGCAAACCTATACATTTTTGAAAACTAGACACCCAGGGGAATCCAGGATGGGGTGACTTGACTGCCTCCCACCAGGTTCTGTTACCCAGAATCCCTTGCAAACCTAACAAATTGCCAAAAAAACACATTTTCCCCACATTTCTCTGGTGGAAAGTTCTGGAATCTGCATGAATCCACAAATTTCCACCCACCCCGCGTTCCCAAAGTCTTCCGAGAAAAATGGTACCTCACTTGTGTGGGTAGGCCTAGTGCCCGCGACAGGAAACGGCACAAAACGTAACGTGGACACACCTCAATTTCACAGCGAAAAATGAGCCTTTTTTGGCAAAGTGCCTAGCTGTAGTTTTTTAACCATAGCTCTGCCGGCACCTAGAGAAACCTAGCAAACCTATACATTTTTGAAAACTAGACACCCAGGGGAATCCAGAATGGGGTGACTTGACTGCCTCCCACCAGGTTCTGTTACCCAGAATCCTTTGCAAACCTAACAAATGGCCCAAAAAATGCATTTTCCCTACATTTCTCTGGTGGAAAGTTCTGGAATCTGCATGGATCCACAAATTTCCACCCACCCCGCGTTCCCCAAAGTCTTCCGAGAAAAATGGTACCTCACTTGTGTGGGTCAGACTAGTGCCAGCGACAGGAAACGGCGCAAAACGTAACGTGGACACACCTCAATTTTGTAGCGAAAAATGACCGTTGTTTGGCAAAATGCCTAGCTGTAGTTTTTGAACCATAGCTCTGCCGGCACCTAGGGAAAACTAGCAAACCTATACATTTTTAAAAACTAGACACGCAGGGGAATCCAGGGAGGTATGGCTTGCGTGGATCCCCCAAAGTTTCCTTACCCAGAATGCCCTGCAAACCTCAAATTTAGCTGAAAAAATCACTTTTTTCACACATTTTTGTGTGGGAAAGTTGTGGCATCACCGGGCTGACACAAATTTCCTACCACCCAGCATTCCCCCGGGTCTCCCGATAAAAATGGTGCCTCACTCGTGAGGGAGGCCCAAGTACCCGCGACAGGCAAGGGCCCACAACGTAGTGAGGCGACATGAAAATTGCCTATCTCAAAACGACCTGGTTATGCAAGGGGGGTCACTTGGGTTTTTGGCCCAGTGCTCGGCGGCCACCTATGAAAACCTACCAAACCCACACATTTCTGAAAACTAGACACCCGGGGGATTCTAGGGAGGTATGGCTTGTGTGGTTCCCCCAACGTTTCCTTACCCAGAATGCCCTGCAAACTTCAAATTTAGGTGAAAAAATCACCTTTTTCACACATTTTTGTGTGGGAAAGTTGTGGCATCACCGGGCTGACACAAATTACCTTACACCCAGCGTTCCCCCGGGTCTCCCGATAAAAACGGTGCCTCACTCGTGTGGGAGGCCCAAGTACCCGCGACAGGCAAGGGCCCACAACGTAGTGAGGCGACATGAAAATTGCCTATCTCAAAACGACCTGGTTTTGCAAGGGGGGTCACTTGGGTTTTTGGCCCAGTACTCGGCGGCCACCTAGGGAAACCTACTAAACCCACACATTTCTGAAAACTAGACATCCGGGGGATTCCAGGGAGGTATGGCTTGCGTGGATCCCCCAACGTTTCCTTACCCAGAATGCACTGCAAACCACAAATTTAGCTGAAAAAAAATCACCTTTTCGACACATTTTTGTGTGGGAAAGTTGTGGCATCACCGGGCTGACACAAATTTCCTACCACCCAGTGTTCCCCCGGGTCTCACGATAAAAACAGTGCCTCACTCGTGTGGGAGGCCCAAAACAATTGCACCAAAAAAATACCTGGTGGATAGTGGGCTTTCTGCCCCTCTGGGGGGGCAGATTGGGGGCTACTGCCCCATCTGCCCCCCAGGGTGGGCAGAAAGGCTGTAATGGTGGCGGGGGTGGGGGCATTGGCGTGCCTGTTTCGGGCAGCCTTCACCCTAAATACAATCCATCACCCTAAAGAAAATTGCGCTAAAAAAATCCCTGGCGTCAAGTGGGCTTTCCGCCGCCCTGAAGGGGCAGATTAGGGGCCAATGCCCTATCTGCCCCCCAGGGGGGGTAGAAAGGCTGTAATGATGGCGGGTGTGTGGGGGCATTGGCATGCCCATTTCGGGCAGCCCCCACCCTAAAAAAAACCCTGTAAACTAATCCGTGGTATTTAGTGGGCTCTCTGCCGCCCCAAAGGGGCAGATTAGGGGCCAATGCCTCATCTGCCCCCCGGGGGGCAGAAAGGCTGTAGTAATTGGGGGGTGGGGTGGGGGCATGGGCCTGCCCGTTTTGGGCAGCCCCCACCTCTATTTTTTTATTTTCTTTTATTCCCTGGTGCCTAGTGGGCTATTTGCCCCCCCGGAGGGGCAGATTGGGGCCGATGACCCATCTGCCCCCAGGGGGGGCAGAAAGGCTGTAATGGTGGTGGGTGGGTGGGGGCATTGGCGTGCCCGTTGCGGGGAGCCCCCACCCTAAAAAAAACCTAAAAACTAATCCCTGGTATTTAGTGGGCTTTCTGCCCCCCCCCCGAAGGCAGATTAGGGGCCAATGTCCCATCTGCCCCCCAGGGGGGCAGAAAGGCTGTAGTAATTGGGGGGTGGGGTGGGGGAATGGGCCTGCCCGTTTTGGGCAGCCCCCACCTCTATTTTTTTTAAATTTATATTCCCTGGTGTCTAGAGGGCTTTCTGCCCCCCCCGAAGGGGCAGATTAGGGGCCAATGCCCCTTCTGCCCCCCGGGGGGGGCAGAAAGACTGTAGTAATTGGGGGGGCATGGGCCTACCCGTTTTGGGCAGCCCCCACCCCTATTTGTATTTATTTTTAAATTCCCTGGTGTCTAGTGGGCTTTTTACCCCCCGGGGGGGCAGATTTGGGGATAATGCCCCCATCTGCCCCCCCAGGGGGGGAAAAAAGACTAAATGGTGCCAACGTCAGTTGGGGGGAGCAAAGGCCATTGCCCAAGGGGCCGCTCCCCCTCCCTGGTGTCTAGTGGGTGGATCCCTGCTTGGGGATCGCCCTCCTGTGGCGATCCCCAAGCAGGGATCCACTGGGGAGGGGTGCCATTGAAAGGGGGAGATTCTCCCCTTTCCAACGATACCTCTCCCGTCTTTCTACGTGCTCATGGGGCTGAGATAGCCCCCTGAGCACGTAGAAAGTGAAACTGAAATGAGCCTCTTGGCTCATTTCAGTTTCACTTTCACTGTAATGACGTCGGCGCGACGTGTGCGCCGATCGTCATTACAGTGAAAGGGGGGGGGGGCTCGGGAGCTGGGGAAGCTCTTCCCCAGCTCCCGAGGCTATTTTCACTAAAAGGGAATCCCTCTGGTGCCCGCACCATAGGGATTCCCCAGGGAATGCCTCATGACAAGCTGGACTCGTCATGGGCACAGCGCGACTGTGCTCCATGACGAGTCCAGCTCGTCATGGGCACACAAGGGGTTAAATCTCAGTTATAGTTAGGAAAACATTATTTATTATTACAATACAGAGCCAACTTGAACTAGACAAACCTTTGAAATTTCATTCAATCAATCAATCACTATTTGTAAAGCAAAGCTTGTCACCCAAGAGTTTATCAAGGCACTTGCTGTAGGTCTTATTCGAAGAGTCAGGTCTTGAGCCCCTTCTTGAAGCCGGTCAGCAAGAACGAGGTGCAGAGGTGGAGGGGAAGGGTGTTCCGGGCTTTGGAGGCGAGAAATGAGAAGGAGCATCCTCCAGCGTGCCAGCAGCATATACAAGGGATCTGAATGAGGACAAGGTGTGCGGAACAGAGGTTCCTGGAGGACGGAAGAAGTGCCAACAGTGGCTCAAGTAGGCAGGTCCTTAGGCATGGAGATCTTTGTAGGTGTGAGACAAGAGCTTGAAATGGCATCTCTTCTAGACCGGGAGCCAGTGAAGGTCTTCCAGGTGCTGGGTGATGTGAGTTCTCTTGGGCAGGTTGAGGATCGGTCTGGCGGCTGCATTCCGGATCATCTGGAGTTTTTGCATGAGTTCTTTGTTGTTGCCTGCATGGAGTGCATTGCCATAGTCCAGTCGGCTGGTGATGAGGGTATGTGTTACTGTCTTCCTGGTGGTGATGACATGGAGCATGTGGAAGCACACTGACCTGCGCTAAAAAGTTATAGTTCCAACTTATGCTTATAACTACTGCCCCGTCCCCATAGTACTATCAGTTGCACACCTCCGGACAGAGTGCTTTGAAATCAGTAGCCACATTAACTATAACTCAGCAAAGAACCATGCTCAGTCTTATTATAAATGATTTCATTAGACAAGTGATAAATTCTTCTAGGACAGCAATAATTTAACATGCCATACGTCATGTAATATGAAAGGGTATAATCAGTGCATAGTGAAGGAGTGAGGGTGGGAATAACAGTTGGAGATGGGGTAGGTTCCTTGGGGTTTTTTGAGGGTTTAGGGAGAAGGGGATGGGGCTGTTGTGGGAGGTAAGAAGTATAAACATTTATGTTTGTAACTAAATGGGTATATTTTCTGTGACATGTGTTTTTCTTAATTTAACCATTCAGCATTACTGGTTAGTGCAGCATCCCCACTAATTAAACAGGAAGCTCCATCAACATAGTAGCAACAGTGGCTTAGTCCCACACCTGGCCTATTGCCAAGCAGTCATCCAACTGTGCCTATTCCTATTGTCCTCTCTTTAACCTTTGTTCTAAAGGAGCTCATTCCCATCCCAGGTTAGATATGTGACCTTATCTTACCTCCTTCAGTCCACCCCTCCAGCAGACAGTGTTAGAAGACTGACCACAACCATGCGCAGACCTCCCTCCATTTAGTGGCCTAATCAGGCTGACCAGCACCCATTCTTCCATCAGTAACAGTTGTCTACCTTCTGCTCTTACCTTACTCTCTCTAACTATCTCGATCACTAATGGTATTTGCCAGTACAGTGCCAAACAACAATTCCTCCTTCACATTCTTAGAAATTCTTTCTTATCTGAGTAGAAAAAGGGATCCCTGCCACCTCCCCTAATCATGCCAATAACCTAAGGCAGGCTTTTTTCCAAAGGGCCTTAATGCTGGGTCTGGTCTGTTGCAAACAGGGAAGGCATCACAGGAAAAACAAGGTTCTTGGTTTTCTGAATGATGGTGTAGAATCAGATAAAAGGGATTCCCATTCTGCTTCACAGGCAACAAAATAAAAGAAAACACAGTGTGAGTGAAAATCCAAGACAGAGAACATCAGGATAAAACATCTAGCACCATAGTGTTTAGTTATTTACTACAGTAAGCACAATGAAGCATTCAAGTCTCAAGACAAAGTTACTTCAGTAGAAGGGGCATAGATTGTGGAACAAAGGTGCACTCTACCTATCCTTGGTCATCCATTGTTGTACTTTTGTCTCTGCACTATGGTGACCCTTTCTTGTCTGGGTAGGAATCTGGCATGAGCTTTCTTGTATAAGAGAAGGGCTGTCAAATGCAAAAAGATACTGACAATATTGGAGAGTAAGTATGGTGGATGAGGAGCTAGAGGTTGGAGCAAAGGCAGGCGCTGTGGTTTGCCATTGTCGAAGAACCAATCTCATACCAATACCAGACAACTAGGTGCATGTACCAGGCTGATCATTCAAAAAGTAACACTTAGCTGTGTCCATCAAGTGACATATCCACCAGATCACAACCACTCCACAGGGCCCTCATTTATGAGGTTTTACCGTAGGGCAGCGCCACAGGCCTCACTGCTGCGCTGCCCTACAGTAAAAGAAAAGGGCAGGAATGCGCCATATCTATGAGCTACCACACATTCCCGTCCTTTTCCCCTGCGCCGGCGCGCAATGGGCTGCTGTTCACCAATGCAGGCACCTTTGCACCATGGTGGATGATTGTTTTTGTGCAAGAAGGGGAACCTTCCTGCACAAAAACAATCAAAAGAGGCTTTTTCCTTTTTCTATGTGTGCTACAGAATGCAGCAGACATAGAAAAGGGAAAAACAAAGAGAAATAAAGATATTTATCCTCGTTGTGCTTCCCTTACGCCACCCCTGTGGAGGCGTAAGTTTTTGGCACTGCCTCAGATTTACGATTTCTCATAAATCTGGGGCAGTGTCAAATTGCCATGGATGTTGCTGGGAATGCCCTCAGCAACACCTATTGCATGCCCCTTTAATGCAGAAAACTGTGTTAAAGGGAACAATATTTACGAGGCAGCATGAAGCCAAAAAAAGTGGCTTAGTGCTGCCTCGTAAGTATGAAGCAGGCTCCTGTGCCACAGAACGTCACAAAAAGTGACGTTCCGACGGCGCAAGGGGCCTCATAAATGAGGCCCTTAGAGTTTGGCACTTGAGCCACCAGTCTGCATTTTCCTAATCAAGGCACCACCCTCCACTCTACATGGGCAGTTCTTGTGCCATTTTTTCCCATTGAAGCAGATTTGTAATGTCCTTTTGCATTGCTGAGATCAATGATACTGCAAGATTTCATCCAAAAAGAGATCAGTGTTGAACAAGAAAATAAAAACAATTTGAGGATTGGTTTAGTATAAGTAAAACAAATGGTCTCAAAATAACCTAGAGAGATAAACTTAAGTAGATGGAAGGACTGTCAAGTAAAGTAACAGATTATTTCCAGTGACACGTGGAAGGTAAGCATTGATCCAGAATGATCCCTTAAATATTACATATCAAGTTTAGTTCACCTGTAAAGACCCTCCCAGCCACCACATTCTTAAAATAAATGTAAATATGTTGTTATGATATATAATGAATAGATACTGCTTATACTATTATACCATTTAAAAATAAACTTTGTCTAAAATTAAAATTAAATTACATTTGTGTTACAAAATTAAAATAATTTCAATTAATGTACATTCATTCTATAATAATTTGAATACATGTTACTATATAGTAAATTAAAAAAAGAATTTGTAGTAGCCCTTTTCCTGAAAGTATTCTTTACAGAGTATGTATGATTTGATATTTAAATAAATAAAGTGTTATTACATATTATTAAATACACATTTAAGGTAATGTGTTGTAACTATTTTATTATTTTTAGTTTAGGTTTAGCATAAGTACTTACAAATATTTTTCATTTATATTGGCATTAAAATATTTGTAATAATATTATGTTTTGTTTAATTTTTTTAAACATTTTCCTTTTCCATAAAATGGCACTACCACAGAGGTGCAGGGCTTTGTCTATATGCGAAAAATTAGAAGTTGTAACTTCACACTCATAAATCCTGGTTTAGGAGGCTCCACTGGGAAATGGAGGCATATAAGGCTGCACCGTTACTTTAACTTTACTGTCAGAAGTGGTGATTAGCAAAAAATGTACAGTTACTCCTACGTGCAGCAGTAGATTTACACAAGTTAAATTGGAAGTGTACATTTACCTTTTTGATTAGGATCCTAACACTCACTCTTTTCTCTCTCTCCTAAACCCTCTTCTAATAACGTATCTATCTATCTATCTATCTATCTATCTATCTATCTATCTATCTATCTATCTATCTATCTATCTATCTATCTATCTATCTATCTATCTATCTATCTATCTATCTATCTATCAATCTATCTATCTATCTATCTATCTGTGCAACATGTATATATACATACATAAATATACATAAATATACATATACATATATTTACTCTGGGTACTTCAGAAATTTATGTGGAGCGCGGCTTCTGTATAGAGCAACCTACAATACCAGTGACACTCTGAATCCACTCACCACCTCAAATGTCTGTTTTTCTAGCAAAGTTTTTAAGCATAGGGCCATCTAAATCAAGCTAGAATGGGGACAAAGTATTTTTCAATTTCTACAGCAAAGTCTTTAAATTTAGGATTAGCACAGGGTCATCCACACTGAGCTGTAAAGTGACAAAAGCCTTTTACCACTCCAGGCACAGTATTACAGCTTTGGATTGGTGAAATATCATCCAAGTCAACCTGTAATAACTACAAACAAACCCCTGGAACGTGTTTTGTTATCATTATAGCTCTTCAGCAAGGCTTAGCTTTGTCCAGACACAAGGGAGCACCAAGTATAAGTCAAAACAATAGCCTTTCATGGTTAGAGTGCCGTATAAATTGTGCAAAAAAGAAGCAGAGATCTATTGGTAGTTTCCCAAATTTAGGTGGGCAGATTTAGGGGCAGATTTATGTTTCCTGGCGCATCCCTGCAAATCAGCAGGGATGCGCCAGGAAAGATGCGTCACGAAAGTTTATCCTTGCGCCACAATAGATGTGCCGCATTTACAATGCAGCACATCATGGTGCAAGGATAAACAGATGCGTGACGCATCTGATGGCGGAAGGTTGGAGCATTGCTGGAGTTGCGTCGCAAGCGCGACGCAGCTCCAGCAAGGCTCGGGGGTGCCCTATTGTTACAATGCTGCGTCAATCCTTATGCCTGCTTCAAGCAGGCGCAGGGTTTTGACGCAGCATGGCCGGAAAAGTGACTGAGTGAAATCTTGTAGATTTCACTCAGCCACTTTTCGGAGGCGTTCCTGCGCCGGAACGCCCCCTCCCTGTGTAGGTACGCCCACATGTGGCGCAAGCTTTACAGAGTGACGCATCTCTCTAGATGCGTCATGTTGTAAATGGGGCGCAACATGGCGCAGGGTTTACGCCACCGCTGCGTCACAAAATTGACACAACAGCGGCGTAAAAGTGCCGCAAGTCCGTTATAAATCTGCCCCTCAGAGTGTTACTGGTGTTGTAGGGTGGTCTTTACAGGAGCTTCTCTCCACCTAAATTTGGGTCAAAGACATGTTAATGCCAAAACACATTGCTGTGTTTTTCTCCACCATAACAGATTAAACCTTGCAAACCAACTTCCTCGGAATGCCATGACTTTCTTTACCATGGTGGAAGGGCATTTTTTTGAATTTCACTCAGCGCTCAGTGTAGCACTGCAAACAGGCACAACTGACATTCAGGAGCCCAGATCCTTATTACAAATGCTTGGGAAGAGCTACAAATCCAGAACATAATGGAAGAGTTCTAGAAAGAAGACCAGGAGGAGAACAAATCAAAAAAGTGTTAAAATAAGTGGATGACAAGATTAGGATACACAAGCAAGAAGTAACTGCAAGGAAACAATGCACATTTTTAGGCGATGAGCGAGACTAGGCTACAGGTGAAATGTTAACTTTTGCAAGGATGTTTTTATAAAGTGAGGACAGAATTAGAATTAGAAAAAGACAGGACCCTTGGGGCTATGGACAAAGGAAGATGGGAATCCGGCACACGTCTAAGCTCAGACCAGGAATCCGTAGACAGCGTGTTCTCAAATCCAGGAGAGAAGATGTTTTTTTCAGAGGAATTCCACCTCCTTCAAAGAAACAACAAACATTCCCTCCGAGAAAAACTGAGAGGCAGGGGGTGAGGTGGAAAAAGCAAAATCAAAGAAAACGTCAACAGAGAAAAAAGCAACAACACTGGTATGGGAACACTTGGCCAGGGAATGAAGAAACAATAATGACACAACACAGCAATTAACGATAATCAATCTATCTGATCAAATAATATATGACAGTGAAGAGCAAGTGTTAAAGTTGGGTTTGTCTTCTTGTCCTGGTACACCACTTGAATATGCACAAACACGTATTGATCTGCACACATTTACACGCAAACTAAAATTGTACAAGTTGTACACATTACGAGAAGGTAATACCACTTTGAATCCCAAACTGACTTACTAAAGACAGGTCACGTTTATCCATTGAAGATATTTGGTAATCTATGTGATATCAGCAGTCAGGATCAGAGCTGTGCCCTAGCAGGGAAGCAGGATACCTTTGATCCAGTCCACTTAATCAAACTTCCAGATACAATTTGGGTAAATATAGGAGTCTGATGAGATCAGATTCAGGGTGCCTTCGAAATACCCACCACAAATAGCTAATAGACATTTTCTGTGGCACTGTAGCACACAATCTACTCAACCTCATTCATAAAACGTCTCAAAGGAGCAATCAACACGAGTATGAGTTGCTTTAATAGGGGAGAAAAAAAGGGTTTTTCTTTTTCTTTATTTTCTGTCCCTTTTCCAATATTATTGTATATCATATGAAATTGGATATTATGGTTTGAGTAAATTGTTATCTGCTAGTAACGAAATGAGTGATGTTAACTATGGAATTATGATGTATTGTTTTTTTCTTTTATATACCTTTGTACCTTGTGGCTAATAAAACAATAAATATTAAAAAAGATAAAACACATCAAAAAAAGAACATGACCAAGGATCGATGGGAGGCAGTGACTACATTGCAAAGGGATACTAATCTCATCATTAAACCTTCTGACAAAAGAGGCAATGTAGTCCTGATGAGTAGGGAAAAATATATCAGAGAAGACAATCGACAACTTAATGACACCACATGCTACACGAGAGTAGACAAAAGGTACCTCACCAGTTTGCAAGAAAGATACTTCATCCTGGCACAGGGTTGGTTCGATAGACAGCTTCTGAACTGGGATGAACGACAGTTCATCCCGAAAGAAACACCCATGACACCCACATTTTACCTACTTCCTAAGGTACACAAAAATTATCTAGAGCCCCATGGTCAACATATAGTCTCCTATAAGAACAGCTTATTTGAGAATATTTTGATCTCTTTTGACCACTTCCTTTTCCCTTATATGAAGACCTGAAGTCTTATGTGAGGGGCACTAAAGATTTTCAGGTTATTGATATACGTGCGTATATCAAATAACCTGTCGGCTGTGCAGCGCGGGAACGGACATTTCTGGCACACCAGCCATCTATATATCTTATTTTCCGAGTTGGACTTGGGCTGGATATAGTTCTATCCGGTCAATTTGAAGATTTGCTGAACAGACGGATCGAGCTCTGGACATAAATCGACTTAGCGATCTTATCATGGAACGCTAAAAACATAAATCTTCAAATTGACCGGATTCTAATTGATAAATACTGAATAGTGGAATTTGAACATAAATAAGGAACCGTTTCTAAAATAGGGAGCTTGAATTAATTTGGAACAATATTGGAGCCATTCTAACAGAGATCACACAAGGATTAAAAAGCCCTGAAGAAGCGCAGTTGGCGCGAAACACGTGTTGGCACATTGTGAGTTACTTTTTGTGAACTTTGACTTCTGACGGAACAAGAATAAAAACGAATGAATAAGGAGACTTATCATCTGTTCTTTTTTTGAATGTTAGACTTACATTGATCTCAGAAGAATTTGTGTCTAATATATTTATATATATATATATATATACATATATATATATATTCACTGAAAAAACCATGGGTTTCACACACGTTATAGTTAGGAATTAGCATTTAAAAAACCTTAGAAATTCAATGAAAAAACCAAAGGTTTCACACATGTTATAGTTAGCTGGACATTTCACTCGTAAAAAACCAATGAAATTCCCCCGTTATAGTTAGTTCAGCTAACTATAACTCGCGCGCCCGCAATGCACTACTGATGACGTCACATATTACATCACTCATGACATGGTCAGTGACATCACTCATGACATCACTGATGACATCTCAAATGACATCACTGATGACATCATCCAGTGAATGTGTGTTTTTCTGAAAATTAAATATGTTTTATATATGTATATCTCAAGGTCGATGGAAGAATAAATGAGTATATAAGTGTCTAAATTGATGATTTGTTTCTGAAAAATTGATTGTATAACTGACTGATTAAGTGTATCTTTTTGAATACATGGCTTAGTGAGTAATGTTTAAATGTGTAAATACCTGTATCAGTCTCTCACTTTGTATATAAGTGGCTGCATGGGTTGGTGAGTAGCTACATGAGTGTCTATATAGGTTAATAGTTGGTTTTTTGAGTATCAGTATGAGTGTCTGAGTGTCTTCATGGTGCGGTGGGGGGTATTACATAGTGCATAGATGCATGAATGAGTGACTCACTGTTTGTATGTGTTGAAGACAGCATGTGTGCAGGACTGTATGGGTGGATGAGTGTGTGCATGGGTGTGTTAGTGAGTGAATGACTGTCTCAATAGTGTCTTCATAAGTAACTACATATGTTTTAAACTAGTATATGTGACTATTGGTGTTTATAAGTGAGTATATGTGAGAGTTAGAGATTGGAAGAGTTCCTGTATGAATAAGTATGTGTTTCTATAAGTGATTGTTAAAAAGACTAAATATGTGTAAGTTTCTGTAAAAGTAAGTGTGCTGGTGTGTGTATAACTGTATATGCAAGTAAATGGATGTTTGATTCTTTATTAGCATGAGTGACTATGTGTGTGAGTAACTCTATGGATGAGTGGGATTGTGTTACAGGATGTTTAGGTGTATGAGTACATATGATGTGTGAGTACATGTATGAGTGACTGTATAAGATTGTTGGTGGATGAGTGGATGTGTATGTGGATCTTAGAATTACTGAATAGGTTGTTGTAACTGTTATTGGTATGTCCATTGTTTTGAAAATTTTAGTCTCTATTTTTGAATGTTTGTATCAAAGGTTATATTAGGGTGAGAGGAGGTCTACCACTCTGTCACAAGGATAATGTCATCAGTGATGTCATTTGAGATGTCATCAGTGATGTCATGAGTGATGTCACTGACCATGTCATGAGTGATGTAATATGTGACGTCATCAGTAGTGCATTGCGGGCGCGCGAGTTATAGTTAGCTGAACTAACTATAACGGGGGAATTTCATTGGTTTTTTACGAGTGAAATGTCCAGCTAACTATAACATGTGTGAAACCTTTGGTTTTTTCATTGAATTTCTAAGGTTTTTTAAATGCTAATTCCTAACTATAACGTGTGTGAAACCCATGGTTTTTTCAGTGAATTTGCAAGGTTTTTTAAATGCTAATTTTTTTTTGTTTCTTCTTTTTTTTTTTACATATTTTTATTTTAATTTTCTATCCTTTTTTAAAGACTATGGTTAAATTTTTAAAATTCTACAATATGTTTTTTTTAACATATTTTATAAAATAAACAGGTAAAATTTATTAGCAATACATTTTTTCCTTTTTTTAATTTTTTTTTAGTACGCGTACCGTAAGCTTACGGTAAGCGTACGGTTTACGCAATGTCCGTAATTTATCTACGCTGTTTGCGTATAGTTACGCAATTTGCGTAGCCGCGCGTACTCCGCGTGGGGCGCGTACGCGTGTACGCTACACGCGCACGTTACGCGGAAGTGTCGGGGAGTGACTGTTATGCGCATGCGCGCAAGCGCGTGTCTTTTTTACGCGCATGCGTACTTTTGCCGTAAGCGTACCGTAAGCGTACGGTAGGTCATGTGATCATGAAACACAACTTTTGATTGGTTGAAACTACATTCAGTTCTAGAACTCTCCTACACCACACCCATTCCTCTCATTTCTGCTTGTGATCCCTTAGGAGAAGGAGCTGGGTTGTCTTTGTGATACGATGGCAGAACAGCAGAGCTCTTCTGAGAGTGAGGCTAGCAGCACTACCTTGAGGCAGAGAGCGAGAAAACAAAAGACCTCTTACGTATGGGAGTATTTTACTTTTCCAGAAGGCCAGCAAAAGGTAAATGCACCCTTAGTGACTTGCAAGCTGTGTAAGCGTGTACTTTCAAGAGGTAATCCTGACAGGAAGTATTCCTTTGGGAATCACACCATGATGAGACACCTTAAGGATGTACACAGAAGGACACATGCTCGACTTACTGAACGTAACCCTTCAGTAAGTCAACCAAGCACATCCACAGCAGCTCAGCCTGGACCATCATCTGCAGAGCCGAGTCCTTCTTCTGCAGGTCAGGTGAGCCCTTCATCTGTGGGGGGAGCATCTCCTTTTTCTGGTCCTCTGGAAATTAACCCTCGGTTTGCGAGGGTTGAAGTACGGTGCGCCAATTGTCACGATCTAATTACTTATAGGCAGACCAGTATTTCCCTAGTGAACAATAAAATAGATCAGCACACTTGTCGTACCGTCTAATATTCCCATTTTTTCTTTCCTCTGTCCCTGCATGAACACAACGGCTCTTTTAAGAGCAAACCTTACCTTTCATCTATTTTTTATATATTTTTTTTAAAACTTTTTTTATTTTTTTTTTTACCGTACGCGTACGGTACGCGTAATTATTATTTTTTTTTTTAAAAAAACACTAAAAATCAATTATCATATTACAAGGTCCTTGAGAGACTACAATTAAAAACTGCAAATGTGATTGTAGAGAAGTGGAAAAAAGGGACCATGACATTATTGACTTACCATACCCACTCAAAAAAAGATTTATTCATTTAATTTATTTTTAATTGCTTTTAAAATGGTTCTAGTTTTCGAAAATTTTCTATCTCAATCTGAAAAAAAAGAAAAAAGTATTAATATTTAATAAAACATTTAATAATACAGTACACATATTTACATATTTTTCAAAAAATATTTTTGCCTTTTTTTTGCTGTTTTCAGAAAATATTGCATTTCACTATAAATTGTGAAAGCAATTGCATTCATCATTTAACAGCAGGCAAAAAAAAATTAACAATCTCAAAGATTGTTTTTAAAAAAGCCCACAATCTCTTTTTGCATAAACATAACTTTATAGAAATGCATAATATTCTTAAAAAATATCATCTAATATCAATACTTATTTCTTTAAAATACCGTCTGATATTTTTGTTTCAGAAGTATAATCACAATAATATATGTCAAATAACTCCACAATACATCTGGTTCCATTTCCTTTAGGCCAAATAGTAATTTTAAAATTCTTTTTTTGTTTAATTTCCAATGGTAATCCAATAAAAAACAAAAGTTTAAATTGTACAGATGTCACCGATTCTCTGTAACATTTTGGTTTCCGAAAGATTAATTAATAATTAAATAAGTCCACAATAGAATTGTTTACTTTTCCGCATGGCCAAATAGTAATTTTAAAAATCTTTTTTGAAAAAATTTCCAATGGCAATCCAATAACATTCCAAAATTTAAATTGTGCAGATGTTACCGATTTTTTCTAAATTTTTGGTTTTCCAAAGTTTCCTTAAAAAATGGAAAAATTCCACATTACAATTGGTTACCTTTCCATTAGGCCAAATGATAATTTGTTAAATCTTTTTATTTGTAAATTCCAAATGGTAATCCAATAAAATGGTAAAATTGTTTTGTCCAGATGTTGTCAAATCTCTCTAAAATTTAGGTTTCAGGAAGATTAGATAGGAATTTGCTAAATCAAAAGGCAAACGTTGCTTAAAAATCAATTGGGAATCATTACACAGTGTCCAGCCTTTTTCACATTTAAGATAAACTGTGTAATGACCAGAAGTTACAGTAGGTCCATCATGGAAAATTATTGCAACTGTTACAAAAGTTTTTCCTGAAATTGATAATTGCTGTCCTGTAAACTTCTTTATTAAAGTATCCAATTTTGAACCATCAGCTCTACATCGTTGCATCATTAAAATTACATACTGTCTGTATTCCTTTAAAATTAATGTTGAAAACATGTCAGATTTACACTCACCGCATTGCATGCTATGATTAGCATCTTTAACTAATTTAGCAAAAGTGACTGTTTTACTCTCTGGCAATGTTAAATAAATAAACCTTTCAGAATCAACATTAGAGCCACATATATTATAACAGTTTTCACAACTATGTTCCCATTTATAAGAGAGACCAAATACATTTTCAATGTTAACCCCTTCTTCTTCCAGTACCTGAAGAAAATAAATCAAGAATTCCTGTGCGTCTTGCTGTACATTTTGAGAAAACTGTGTTCGTCCTGAACATACATCTAAAACTTTTCTAATTTCAGTAGCACTTTCTATTTGAGTTTTATCATTACTCAGCTTTTCAAAAAGGAGACTCAGCACAGTACAGAATCTTTTTCCCTGATTTACTATTATCTGCTCTTGCAAACTTTCCAGATAAAATGCAACATTCAGCACTACATTAGCGTAGCAGTTGACACCAGAGCTATTTTCAAAATAACATCCTACAACCTGTTCTTCATTTTCCTTATTCTTTTTGCTTGCAATTACATCACTCCTCTTTTTTTTCCTCCTCTCTACATCTTCATTACAGATATTCTCATTTCTCCTTTTACGAGAAACTACACGTTTCTCCAACACAGGATACTGACCTAAATGAGGAGCATAGCTTCTTCTTAATCTATTATACTCCTTTACACAATTTGTATCAGCACTAACTTTTGAATCATCAAAGTCTATCATGAATAAACCTGATAATGTTTTCACTCGTGACAAAGCAACATATGCCATACCTTCTTTGAACACAGTTGAACCAATGTTCACAAATGCACAATCTACAGTCAATCCTTGAGACTTGTGAATAGTTACAGCATATGCTAGCGAAAACGGAAACTGCTTCCTACGTACATATAAGTCTTTCACAAGCATG
Source organism: Triturus cristatus (assembly GCF_964204655.1). Classification (NCBI taxonomy): domain Eukaryota; kingdom Metazoa; phylum Chordata; class Amphibia; order Caudata; family Salamandridae; genus Triturus; species Triturus cristatus. The sequence goes on along the minus strand of NC_140588.1, from coordinate 935,668,369 downwards.
AAACGAACTGTACAACGACAAACGTCTTTAACTTCTTCTATCTGATCAAATTTTATTTTTAAACATTCAATTCCATCTTTTTTCTGATAATTAATAAAACCCACAACTCTTCCCATAGCTCCATTAACTAAACATTTTTCAACATCCAAATTTCTCCTTAAAAATACTCTACAGTTCATGCAAACATATAGATTTTTTTCTAATCCAGCTGTTTTGGAAATCTTCTTCTCTAGTGAATCCAATTTATTTTTCAGTGTGCCTGTTAATGTGACAGTAATTCTTCCATCCTCAATTTTGTCCACTGCTTCCAATTTCCTGATATCTTCCTTTTCCAATTTCAAAAGCTCCTCATTGAATATTGAGCATTCACGTAGAGTTGGCATTAAGCAGATGACACTTTTGTTTTCTGCAATGTTCTTGTATATCTTCTCTGCAACTATTTCTTCCTTTGGAAATAAATTATGTAGCAGCCGAGTCTGTAATGCTTTTTTGCCAGCTTCTGTGAGTAGTCCAATCCTGATATCTTTCAGAATACTTCCATATTCTTCATCATTTGCTTGCCTCATATTAGTTGTAAGTTCCTTGTACTCAAAGAAGGACCAAATATTTGTATTACCGATGCTTCCCAATGACTTCTTCGTGTCTTCATGTGTCACAGTATTAAACACTGGTTGTCCTTTAACTGGAGTAAGTTGCAAAAGATCTCCAAAAACTATGACGTGTTTTCCTCCAAATAACACGTCATAGTCTGACTTCAGAATTTGCTGCATTCTTAAATGCACAAAGGCAAGCATTAAGTTCGATACCATGCTCACCTCATCAATAATGAGAACTTGCATCTTCTTCAATACTCTTGAAACTTCCAAGCATGCTTCTCCAGTTAGCTTGTTGTATTGTATTTTGTTCTCATGCTCCACTGGTAACATTAGCAAACGATGTAAAGTGATTCCTTTTATGTTATATGCTGCTAACCCAGTTGGAGCAGTAACCACACAAGACAAAGTAGAATCCGTTTTTTGCTGTAGGTAGCTTCTGATGACTTTTATTAGGAAACTTTTTCCAGTTCCAGCTTGTCCGCTTACATACATCCTGATTGGATGAAATGATGTGCATGAGCACTCTTTTTTTTCATGTAGAAATCCGTGATCAATTTTGTTTCTGATCTCTTCATAAATTTGTTGCTGCTCTTCGTTCAGTTGTCTTTCCAAATTTTGTAAGTCTATAAATTCTCCTTGAGCTTGATTCATAGCCGTTTCCACTTCATTCATGGCTATTGATGCTTCATTTTCAACGATTGGTTGTCCTAGGGGATCTTGACTGAGTGTTCCTGAACTTTGGCTGTCCTGAGAACTGTCTCTAGCTATTTCTGCTGCAATTGTAGTTTCCTGTTCAATTTCTTCATTTAACATTTGCAGATAAGTTGTGAATGTATTGCATTGTATGCTGTCTTTGCAAGCATTAAAAGAATCTTCATAGCTTTGAAATTCTCCCAGTAGTTCATCCTCTGTACGCCATGGTTTAAACAGCTGTAAAAGAGCCAAGTAGTAAAATTCCTTTTTGTCAGTAGTGTCGCAACTCAGCTTCCGGTGATTTATCAAACTTCCTTTTGTTTGCTTCACCAAACATCCTTCCTCACCAATGACTTTATATTTTCCATTGTTGATGTCTTCTGCGGCTTTCCGTGAATAAATGTAGTTCTGCAGCACTTCATAGAGACACATGTTCTCCAGATGATGACTTCTCTTTGGGTAATATGTATCCAACATGTTTGATTTCAAAATATCTGTACTTTCTGGGTCATTCTCGGCCAAATATTCAATTTCTCCAACAGATTTCAGTACCCGATTTCTCATTGCTGCAAGGCCTAAACTTGCCCAAATTATTCTTCTTGATTTTGAGTAGAGACTTGCAGAAGATAACCTATCTGAACATTCGTAGGATCCAATTTCTCGATGCGATAACATCTTCAAACTGAAACTGTACAGCTTCTTACTGACAGTTTTCTCGTGAGAAATCTCTTCCCACATTTCCTTCAATTCTGTTTTTTCTGATTTTGTAATGTAAGACGTTACATATCGAGCAACAGCAATGGAATTGTCAGCTACATACTGTATATCCATGTTAGCGTTCCACATGGATAAAATCACTGGGTTGTAGTCATTTATATTTTTTGATTCTTCTTTTCTTTTAAGGTTGTAGGTATTCTTAGGTGATTTTCTTGTGATAGTATGTCTCACAGATGACATAAAACTGTTAACTCTTCCATTTGAAAGAACAGGTCTAGGAAATCCAAATCGACATTTAGTGTAGTATTTATCTTTGCTCTTGTATTTCCGTCGACAGTATTTTCCACACCAATGACTTTGGAAACGTAAAACTTGCTCCTTTAACTTTTTCTCTTCTGTGCTTTTTGGTATAGCACATGTTGCATATTCTTCAATGTAAGATAACACTGCTTCATCAGTATCTGTTCCAAACTTTGGGGCATCCTTGATCCACAACAGCATATGAATATGAGGAGCACCTCTTGCCTGGTACTCTTTTCTCCAAAAGAAATCCACTACTTCTCCTAGAGGTGGATTTTTTTTATTGCAGATGAAGGACATCATAGCCTCAAATCTATGATTGAAATATCTGCAAACATTAACCGGATCCAATGAGCACAGTTCTCCTGCTGTCTTGTATTCGATGTTTTTAATGTTTGAATTTGCCTCTCGTAGAAAATCCAGTAAATCATCCCAAGCGTACTCGGCACAGCTTAGGGTAAGGAACCATGTTGGAGTTCCTAAATTCCGTAACATGCATTTTAATTCACCATGGCGTCGGTACCAATATTCATTTGTCCCACGCTGACAAGCCATCAGATTGATCAGTTGTGTTTCCAAATGATCATCTCGGTGCTGCACTTTCTCCATAAAATCCTTAGCAGACACATTTTGTAAATGTACTCCACTTTTTAAAATGTGATTTACTGCATAAGACAGTGCAGACAAGTCGCTTTCAAATAAAAGATGGAACAAATAAGGAATACTTTGTCGAAATCTGGGATCTTCAGCATATAGTCTTGTAGTCCGATACTCAGAAGCTGGAATCTGTTCCGGACGTTCATCGTATCGTCCTCCTTTTCCTTTAGGAAACAGCTGGGGAAAACATCGAGCTTCCAAGCTCTCCTCCCATACACTCACGGGAGTTCCTTTTGCCTTCTTCATCTGAAATAGATCAATATTGTCTCCCATAACTTCTTTTGAATGAAGAGGATGTATGCTAAAATGTTCATAAATTTCTTCTTCCTTTGACTTGTCCACTTTTTCAATTTGTCCAGTTGGTGTTTCTGTGTCTTCTTGTAAATCTTCTTCTTCTTCTTCTTCTTCTATATAAATTGATTCATACCATTTGTTATTCCTTTTCAAATACAAATTTGCTCTTTGTACTTTCCGTACATCTACCAGCTCCTGCCAAATCTTCTTATTCTTTGTAGGTACACCATTAACCAGAATAATTAATGGTTCAGTTTCCAAAGTATCCGCATCAATAGTTTCCATATTTATTTTCAAATCCAAGGGCAAATACACCACTCTACCTTTTAAACCTCCCAGTAAATCTGAAGGAGGTAATTTACCAGTTTTGGGCTCCATACGTACTATGGTCTGGAACGGATGAACACATTGAATGAGTATAGACTCATATGTATTTAATTCAGAAAGTTCAGCAGGAATAGCATCCAATTCTAAATTATTATGTACAGCTCTGGTCGGCATTCTATTTTCCTCTAACTTGTTGTAACAGTATTTACAAATACGCTGAACTTCACCCAATTCAAAACAATTTTCAAGAAATATATAGGTGGCAAAATCCTTCCACTTATAATTATCTTCATTTTCACTCTTTCTGTAGAGATCAACATACCTGGTTTGTTTTCTATAATGAGTTCTGCGGCAACAAATACAAGTAATATTTGGTCTTTCATTAGAGATTATTGCAAATTTTGTTATGTGATCATTAAATGTCTTACTTACAGAGGGTTCTACATTTTCTTCCACTTCTTCCTCATTTACTGTGTCCTTCTCTGCACTGTTTTGTTCAGGACCAAAGTAACAAAACTGAATTTCATCAACAACCTTCTCTACATCTGATACCGTTCCACGGAACAGAGCCCTATTCAATTCATCTAACTTTATTGCTGGACTTTTAGCAAAATACAACCGTCTCACAAACTTTCTCATTTCAGTATGATGAACAGCCAGCATCCTAAAATGATGGAAAACACTATTACACACTTTTCTAGATAGACAAGCCAGAGAATGACCCTGCAAACCAGTATTCTCTCTCACTCTGCATGGATCCAGACTTTGAAGCACCTTAATCTTCTGTTTTACACTTTTTTTGCTATATTCTCTTAGAAACTCACAAAATTTATCAATAGATTCCTGACGCACAGTGCAAATACTACTACAATTCCAAGTGTACACTGGGGCTTTAGGACGTCTCCCCATAGCCTCATCCGCCATCACTTGTACCTCATCTCTTGGAACCATTATCTCCTTCTCCATTATGCAACCATTTTTCACTTCATAAGCACGACCTCTGGTGTCAACTGCATGCAGCAAACTATTACTTTGAAAATAACTCTCTTCATTAAAAAAAGGTTCACTACTTGAACTATGCATCCATTTTCCTAAAAACACTTTACAAAAGTTTGTTCTGTTCACTACTCTTTTCCTTTTGCTATGTGATTTCAGTACATTAACCATTTTGTCTAATGTACGCATCCTATTCAAAATTAAAATGAATAGTTTCCTTTTTAATTCTAATGCCTTTGCTGCAATGGCTTCAATTTCTTTTTTTCTCTTATAAAACTTTGCCTTTTGCTTATATTTCTTCACATCCTTTATCAAATTGGACATAACTCTCCTCTGAAACATTTTTCTACGTATCTCTTTAAACGCTGTTTTTCTGTTTAAGTTTATCTTTTTAGTTGCAGAAGGTATATTTGCATTAACTAAATTCGCAATTTTTTCCTGTCCTTTTCGATTGAAATCATTCTTTCCAGTACAGACATTTTGTACATTTTTCCTTTTTTTGAATATGTTCCTTAGAAAATCTTTTGTTTGCTTACCAGAAGATTTTTTCTTCTTCCCAACATGAGCATCTTCAACTAACTTAGGTCCTCCAGTTGTCTTCAAATATAGGTTTTTTTTGTGGTCTTTTTTTACTCTGGATTTTGTAGGCATCTTAAATTTTGTTCACTGCTCTTCAGCAATACCTGAAAAAAACTAAAAAAAAATTCCTTTATTTTATTTAAATATATTACTACATTTGTTTTCACATTAGTCACAAAACGAAATTTCTTTGCCAATTTGAAAGCACACTTACTGCTCTTTTTTTGGCAAGTGATAAACACTTTTACAGACTGACACATTATGAATCCACTTTTCAGATTCTGAAAACAGCACATGTCCAAACAGCTTTTTGAGACCAGCAACATGTGTAACCTGGGTGTCTGCCTACACTCCAGCAAGGGCAACCAGCCTTAGTGATGCTGAATGTGTTTGCATTACTGACTGAAACCTCAAACCCCACTCGCTTGTGAATACTGTGCATGATTCCACAGGATAAGCAGCTGGGTGTGTGCTAAGAGTCTGCTTCTGCACCAAAAAAAGGCTCCCCCTTTCCTTCTAATGCAACTGTGAAATCACCAGAGCAATACGCAATGAATCTCTGCCTGTAATTCCTATTTGCACACAGAGTCATGTTTTCACATTAGTCACAAAACGAAATTTCTTTGCCAATTTGAAAGCACACTTACTGCTCTTTTTTTGGGCAAGTGATAAACACTTTTACAGACTGACACATTATGAATCCACTTTTCAGATTTTTTAAAAAGCACATGTCCAAACTGCTTTTTCAGACCAGCACCATTTGTAACCTGGGTGTCTGTCTACACTCCAGCAAGGGCAACCAGCCTTAGGGATGCTGAATGTGTTTGCATTACTGACTGAAACCTCAAACCCCACTCGCTTGTGAATACTGTGCATGATTCCACATGGTAAGTAGCTGGCTGTGTGCTAAGAGTCTGCTTCTGCACCAAAAAATGGCTCCCCCTTTCCATCTAATGCAACTGTGAAATCACCAGAGCAATACGCAATAAATCTCTGCCTGTAATTCCTATTTGCACACAGAGTCATGTTTTCACATTAGTCACAAAACGAAATTTCTTTGCCAATTTGAAAGCACACTTACTGCTCTTTTTTTTGGCAAGTGATAAACACTTTTACAGACTGACACATTATGAATCCACTTTTCAGATTTTTTAAAAAGCACATGTCCAAACTGCTTTTACAGACCAGCACCATTTGTAACCTGGGTGTCTGCCTACACTCCAGCAAGGGCAACCAGCCTTAGTGATGCTGAATGTGTTTGCATTACTGACTGAAACCTCAAACCCCACTCGCTTGTGAATACTGTGCATGATTCCACATGGTAAGTAGCTGGCTGTGTGCTAAGAGTCTGCTTCTGCACCAAAAAATGGCTCCCCCTTTCCATCTAATGCAACTGTGAAATCACCAGAGCAATACGCAATAAATCTCTGCCTGTAATTCCTATTTGCACACAGAGTCATGTTTTCACATTAGTCACAAAACGAAATTTCTTTGCCAATTTGAAAGCACACTTACTGCTCTTTTTTTTGGCAAGTGATAAACTCTTTTACAGACTGACACATTATGAATCCACTTTTCAGATTTTTTAAAAAGCACATGTCCAAACTGCTTTTTCAGACCAGCACCATTTGTAACCTGGGTGTCTGCCTACACTCCAGCAAGGGCAACCAGCCTTAGTGATGCTGAATGTGTTTGCATTACTGACTGAAACCTCAAACCCCACTCGCTTGTGAATACTGTGCATGATTCCACATGGTAAGTAGCTGGCTGTGTGCTAAGAGTCTGCTTCTGCACCAAAAAATGGCTCCCCCTTTCCATCTAATGCAACTGTGAAATCACCAGAGCAATACGCAATAAATCTCTGCCTGTAATTCCTATTTGCACACGGAGTCATGTTTTCACATTAGTCACAAAACGAAATTTCTTTGCCAATTTGAAAGCACACTTACTGCTCTTTTTTTTGGCAAGTGATAAACACTTTTACAGACTGACACATTATGAATCCACTTTTCAGATTTTTTAAAAAGCACATGTCCAAACTGCTTTTACAGACCAGCACCATTTGTAACCTGGGTGTCTGCCTACACTCCAGCAAGGGCAACCAGCCTTAGTGATGCTGAATGTGTTTGCATTATTGACTGAAACCTCAAACCCCACTCGCTTGTGAATACTGTGCATGATTCCACATGGTAAGTAGCTGGCTGTGTGCTAAGAGTCTGCTTCTGCACCAAAAAATGGCTCCCCCTTTCCATCTAATGCAAATGTGAAATCACCAGAGCAATACGCAATAAATCTCTGCCTGTAATTCCTATTTGCACACAGAGTCATGTTTTCACATTAGTCACAAAACGAAATTTCTTTGCCAATTTGAAAGCACACTTACTGCTCTTTTTTTTGGCAAGTGATAAACTCTTTTACAGCCTGACACATTATGAATCCACTTTTCAGATTTTTTAAAAAGCACATGTCCAAACTGCTTTTTCAGACCAGCACCATTTGTAACCTGGGTGTCTGCCTACACTCCAGCAAGGGCAACCAGCCTTAGTGATGCTGAATGTGTTTGCATTACTGACTGAAACCTCAAACCCCACTCGCTTGTGAATACTGTGCATGATTCCACATGGTAAGTAGCTAGCTGTGTGCTAAGAGTCAGCTTCTGCGCCAAAAAAAGGCTCCCCCTTTCCATCTAATGCAACTGTGAAATCACCAGAGCAATACGCAATAAATCTCTGCCTGTAATTCCTATTTGCACACAGAGTCATGTTTTCACATTAGTCACAAAACGAAATTTCTTTGCCAATTTGAAAGCATACTTACTGCTCTTTTTTTTGGCTAGTGATAAACACTTTTACAGACTGACACATTATGAATCCACTTTTCAGATTTTTTAAAAAGCACATGTCCAAACTGCTTTTACAGACCAGCACCATTTGTAACCTGGGTGTCTGCCTACACTCCAGCAAGGGCAACCAGCCTTAGTGATGCTGAATGTATTTGCATTACTGACTGAATCCTCAAACCCCACTCGCTTGTGAATACTGTGCATGATTCCACATGGTAAGTAGCTGGCTGTGTGCTAAGAGTCTGCTTCTGCACCAAAAAAGGCTCCCCCTTTCCTTCTAATCCAACTGTGAAATCACCAGAGCAATACGCAATAAATCTATGCCTGTAATTCCTATTTACACACAGAGTCATGTTTTCACATTAGTCACAAAACGAAATTTCTTTGCCAATTTGAAAGCACACTTACTGCTCTTTTTTTTGGCAAGTGATAAACACTTTTACAGACTGACACATTATGAATCCACTTTTCAGATTTTTTAAAAAGCACATGTCCAAACTGCTTTTACAGACCAGCACCATTTGTAACCTGGGTGTCTGCCTACACTCCAGCAAGGGCAACCAGCCTTAGTGATGCTGAATGTATTTGCATTACTGACTGAAACCTCAAACCCCACTCGCTTGTGAATACTGTGCATGATTCCACATGGTAAGTGGCTAGCTGTGTGCTAAGAGTCAGCTTCTGCACCAAAAAAAGGCTCCCCCTTTCCATCTAATGCAACTGTGAAATCACCAGAGCAATACGCAATAAATCTCTGCCTGTAATTCCTATTTGCACACAGAGTCATGTTTTCACATTAGTCACAAAACGAAATTTCTTTGCCAATTTGAAAGCATACTTACTGCTCTTTTTTTGGCAAGTGATAAACACTTTTACAGACTGACACATTATGAATCCACTTTTCAGATTTTTTAAAAAGCACATGTCCAAACTGCTTTTTCAGACCAGCACCATTTGTAACCTGGGTGTCTGCCTACACTCCAGCAAGGGCAACCAGCCTTAGTGATGCTGAATGTATTTGCATTACTGAGTCCAACCTCAAACCCTTAAACTATTCTTTTATTATACCAGTACACCTTAATTTATTGTGAAAACATAGTCCATATTATTTTACTTGTTCCTCACATTTAAATTTCTCCCAAAACAGAAAATAATAAACACAACTTCAACAAAAAGAATTGCATTTCTATTATTCATTTCTTAATTTACCATATACATCCCCTCTCAAACTCTAAACTCACCTTTAAAATTAGTTAGTTGTGAAAGAAATGTGGCACTCAAACAGCAGATTATCAGAGCCAGGATCTCTGTTCTTTACACCTCTCTCCTCTCAGCAGAACCAGATAATGGCAAACTTTCCCTCTCTCTTTCCACACATATACATGTTAGTTTCAAATCTCAGTGCTTGCCCCTTTTTTTCAAATGTAATCACACATTTCTATTGGTAGAAAACCAACCCTTTTCCAAAAGTACCCTTTCCCCAACTTGACTTCTGCCTAGTACCCTTCCCCCAACTTGACTTCTGCCTGCTACCATAGCAACAGCTCATGGAACACTGCTGTGTGGAGTCAGGTCAGAAGTTCGCCAAACAATGTTTCAATTCCACAGAGCAAGAGTGCTTGACTTTTCAAACCTAACAGCAAATCCATAGTACTGTTCTTTGGTAACACATTTTTCTGTACCAATACAAAACATGCTTCTATTAATTTACACATACAGCCTAGTTTTTATTCTAGAATGGTATGAAACAGCCAATCAGTTCTTTTTTTAATGAAAATAATATGTATGCCTCCATTTCCAAACTGTCTTTCTTTTCATATTGCCATTCTACTGAATTACACCTCCTGAGTGCATCCAGTTCTCCTTTGAAGATGTTCACAGTGTGGATTGTAGGGCACAGCTATGTCTTCTGGAGTGAAAAGTTTGCAGAGAAAACAGGTATGGTGAGAGACCTTGCTTTGCCAAATGTAGACATTAAATGGATTGGTCAGAGAGGGTTAAAGTGGCACCAATTGATGCCATTGGTGAAATCCTTCATGCACATCCAACACCCTGACCTCATAATAGTGCACTGTGGTGGCAATGACCTAGGCACTTTGACTGGGGTAGGTCTGGAAATGCTTATGAAGGACACCTTTGCACAACTGTTTTCACTTTTCCCTAAAACTGCCTTTGTGTTTTCTAACATATGCCAAAGGCAAAAATTGAACTGGTCCAATCATTTCTGTCCGCAGATTGACAAAGCAAGAAAGCACGTCAACAAATCTGTTTCTGCTTTCCTCCGTGACTATGGTATGGGTTCCATTTACCACAACAACTTGCGTTATGACATGCAAGACATTTATAGAGGAGATGGTGTGCACTTCAATGATGAAGGGAACAGAGTCTTCCTCTTGAACCTTAGACTCTGCATCGGTACTTACTTGTAGGTACCACAAAAAAATCACTTCATAAACACAACGGCTCTTTTTAGAGCCCCCTAATATCTAAACACTTAAATCTGATTTTCATTTTTTTTTTTATTTTTTTTTTACCGTACGCTTACCGTACGCGTACCCCGTGATTTTTTTTAAAATCAATAAATGTTTTCTTTGTACTTTTCTGTCCTTCTTTGACCCCCTTACAAATGTTAGGGGGTCTGTAACTCTCCTCCTTGCCCCCTTTTCTTGTTATCACTCTTTTTTTTCCTGAGTGAAACACACGAAATGGCGGCCGCCGCTTCCTGGTTTCGACCGATTCGAATGTTTACTAAGATCTAAGAGCCAATCAGAATCGCGCTCGCGCACGCCACCGTACGCGTACGGTAAGCGTACGGTAAGCGCACCGTAAGCTGGCTCAGATATATATATTGATTTAAAGGCTATTTTCTCAGAATCTACTGAACAGATTTACACCAAACCTACAAAAGGCACTTCCTTGACCTGAGGACTACCTCTCTGCCAAATTTCTAGTAATTCTGTTCAGCCGTTCGGGCTGTAGCCCTGTCTAAAGGTCCTATGGAAAAATGCATGGGAAAAACGCGTTTTGGGACCCCCCTTTTATCTCAGCCCCCGCTTGATGAATCCCCCCGAGACTTTCAGGGAAGGAGCGGAGCGTAGCGCCCCACCTATTTTGAAAAACTCGCGAGGATTCGTCGACCGGCGCCAAAGTTATTCAAAATAGAATGTTGCGGATTTCCTATGGAAACGTGGTCCTAACTATAACTACCTACTGGCGACCGCCAGTAGGTAATATATATATGTATATATGTCTACTAAACTTTGCCCAGAGGTGAAGCCGCACTCCGCATCAGGTAAGTGACACACTTTATTGATTCAAGGCATACAGCTTCTCATCCCGTTTATCGTGTTTGGCCCTACGCGTTTCAAAGGCTCTTCGCTTCTTCGTCAGGGGCCGTATCAAAGGTCCATTATCACTGCTGCTGCATTTTCCCACGTGTGCCTTTCGAATTTATGGCTTCCGGTGCGCCCTTTGAGAAAGTCTCCATTTTCTGTTGCACCTTGGGAAATGCAGTCCATTGCATGCTCATACCCTCCAGTGGGCTGGAACTCTGGCACATGCTGAAAGACAAATTAACCCTCCATTAGGCTCCCGGATGGGACTCTGTACGCCTAAATTATTGTCCTGTTGCGCCCATATTCAAGTGATAAATTCACTATCAGGGACCCTTTCACTGATGTGTGGGCGGTGCGTCGCTTCAGCGGCCTGGAACCGCCGCGATTGTATTTCTACTAAACTTTGCCCAGAGGTGAAGCCGCACTCCGCATCAGGTAAGTGACACACTTTATTGATTCAAGGCATACAGCTTCTCATCCCGTTTATCGTCTTTGGCCCTACGTGTTTCAAAGCCTCTTTGCTTCTTCGTCAGGGGCCGTGTCAAAGGTCCATTATCACTGCTGCTGCATTTTCCCACGTGTGCCTTTCGAATTTATGGCTTCCGGTGCGCCCTTTGAGAAAGTCTCCATTTTCTGTTGCACCTTGGGAAATGCAGTCCATTGCATGCTCATACCCTCCAGTGGGCTGGAACTCTGGCACATGCTGAAAGACAAATTAACCCTCCATTAGGCTCCCGGATGGGACTCTGTACGCCTAAATTATTGTCCTGTTGCGCCCATATTCAAGTGATAAATTCACTATCAGGGACCCTTTCACTGATGTGTGGGCGGTGCGTCGCTTCCGCGGCCTGGAACCGCCGCGATTGTATTTCTACTAAACTTTGCCCAGAGGTGAAGCCGCACTCCGCATCAGGTAAGTGACACACTTTATTGATTCAAGGCATACAGCTTCTCATCCCGTTTATCGTCTTTGGCCCTACGCGTTTCAAAGCCTCTTCGCTTCTTCGTCAGGGGCCGTGTTAAAGGTCCATTATCACTGCTGCTGCATTTTCCCACGTGTGCCTTTCGAATTAATGGCTTCCGGTGCGCCCTTTGAGAAAGTCTCCATTTTCTGTTGCACCTTGGGAAATGCAGTCCATTGCATGCTCATACCCTCCAGTGGGCTAGAACTCTGGCACATGCTGAAAGACAAATTAACCCTCCATTAGGCTCCCGGATGGGACTCTGTACGCCTAAATTATTGTCCTGTTGCGCCCATATTCAAGTGATAAATTCACTATCAGGGACCCTGTCACTGATGTGTGGGCGGTGCGTCGCTTCCGCGGCCTGGAACCGCCGCGATTGTATTTCTACTAAACTTTGCCCAGTATACATATACATATATAATTAGCATGCAGCTTCCATAGGAAGAGCATTTTTTGTTTTGCCAATAACTTTGGTGCTGTTTGCTGAATCCTGGTGAAATTTTCAAAACTTATTTGATGCTCACTTCAGCTGCTGTCATGAAACTTTTGGGGTGATCTTCTAGTGGGGACTGAGAAAGAAATGGGGTCCAAAAACATGTTTTCCCAATGTTAATTTCCGTAGGAACTTTAGACAAGGCTACAACCCAAACTGCTGAGCGGAATGACACCACATTTGGCAGAAAGGTAGCTGTTGGTGCAAAAAGTGACATTTTTGCAAATGGGTGTAAATCCGTTAAGTAGTTGTGGAGAAATGTAAGGAAAATTCCCAGTTGTATATTTGAGGAAGCGGAGGAGCTGCAAACCCCTTCCAATCTCATGCTAAGATCTCATTGGCTGCCTCTGACTCGGTTGAACCGAGTCACAGGTAAAAATGTTTAAAAAAATTAAAAAGGGGTAGGGTACAAACACACTGAATCCCTAGGTCTCTTAGGGACCCCCCCCCCCTGGCCATAAATGCATTAGAAGAAAAATGGTGGGAGTTGTGCTGGATCCGTGAATCTCACTGACATGTTTTTTTCCAAATGAAGCATGGTCACCCATGCTTCATTATTAATTGGCCCCTGAGTGAGCCAGGCCCGGGGCATTTGCATATTGCAGGGGGTGCATGGGCCTACCCCACCTTGGGCTTACTAATGCTTATATTTTTATAAATGGAGGCCCTCTCGGTGACACCACCTCCCCAGGGCTTTAAATTTAAATTTAAATAATGCAGGGGGTCACGCAGGCCCTCCAGCAGCCCTTGTGACCACCACCTCCCCGGGGCTTTAGCCAAAAAGAATGTGGGGGCCGCGTGGACCTCTGAAGACCCGGAGATCACCACCTCCACTGGGCAAAAGTGAAGCAAGGAGGAGGGCTCCATGGCCACCCTTTCTGGAGCCAAGGCCAGCTCCTGCTATGTCCCAGGGTGCTTACCCTAGGAAATACCAGTTGCTCTGCTCTGCTTTGCCCAACAGAAAGCATTTTGCTCTTGTATGTTCAAAGTGGAGAACAATTGCTTTGAAACAGATGGAGATGCATGTTGGCAGCTCCCTCTGTATCAAAGCAATTCCATCTCCCGCAGGAGACTGTGAGGGGCTTTAAGGCTCCCCTTGTGGTCCGCAACTGTACAAAGTGGGTGCCCTGGGTGGGACCAGGTCGCCCACACTAGAGGCCGGGCCCTTGGGTATGGGTCCTTGGGGCCTAAATCGGCCCAGGAAGGACCGCTCGGCCCCCTCCCTTTTACTTAAAAAGAAATTATAAAGAAAGGCAGGGCCTTGGAAGAAGGGGTCCCCATGGCCCACAATAGACCAGGGAAGGGGTGCCACACAGTCCCCTTCCCCTAATAAAAAAATCAAATACAGGGACATCATAGTTAGGATATAGAATTTGAAAAACCTAAGAAATTAACTGAAAAAAACAATGGTTACAGGGACTTTATAGCTAGGAAATAGAATTTTAAAAAACCTTAGAAATTCACTGAAAAAAACAACATGGATGTTATAGGTTCAGAATTTACTCCTGCAAAACCAGAGAAATTCGGCAGTTATAGTTACCTGAGCGAAGTATAATTACACCCCTGCAATGCACTGCATTTGACTTCACATATTACATCACTCATGACATGGTCAGTGACATTACTGATGACATCACTGAGAACACCTCAAATGACATCACTTATCATATCATCCACAGAATCACTCACACACTCACTCACACTCCATATAACCTCTCATACACCCACTCACGGATCATCACAACCACTCACATAACCATTCACACAACCATACCAGCTCAAGCATGACCCCCTACACTACTCAAACACCACTGCACTACCCTAAACCCTAAAACACGACTCCCAGCACGACCACCTACACTACACAAACACCACAGCACTACCCTAAACCCTAAAACACTACCCCCTACACTACACAAACACCAATGCACTACCCTAAACCCTAAAACACTACCCCCACCACAACACCCTACAATACACAACGCCACTGCACTACCCTAAACCCTAAAAAACTACCCTCAGCACAACCCTACACTACCAAAACATCACTGCACTACTCAAAACCCTAAAACACTACCCCAGCACTAACCCCTACACTACCCAAACATCACTGCTCTACCCTAAACCCTAAAACTTTATCCCCAGCATGACCCCCTACACTACACAAACACAACTGCACTATCCTAAACCCTAATACACTTACCCCAGCACAACCCCCTACACCACACGAACACCACTGCACTACCCTAAGCCCTAAAACATGACCCCAGCATGTCCCCTACACTACCCAAACACCACTGCACTACCCTAAACCCTAAAACACTACCCCAGCACGACCCCTACACTACACAAACACCACTGCACAACCCTAAACCCTAAAACACTACCCCAAGCATGACCCCCTACACTACACAAACACAACTGCACTACCCTAAACCCAAAAACACTACCCCCAGCATGACCCCCTTCACTACCCAAACACAACTGCACTATCCTAAACCCAAAGAAACTACCCCAGCACGACCCTTTACATTACCCAAACACCACTGCACTACCCTAAACCCTAACACTACCCCCAACACGACCCCCTCCTCTACACAAACACCACGGCACTACCCTAAGCCCTAAAACACTACCCCTACACTACACAAACACCACTGCACTACCCTAAACCCTAAAACACTACCCCCAGCACGACCACCTACATTACACAAACACCACTGCACTACCCTAAACCCTTAAACACTACCCCCAGTACAACCCCCACCACTACCCAAACATCACTGCACTACCCTAAACCGTAAAACACTACCCACAGCACTACCCTTACACTACCCAACCACCACTGCACTACCCTAAACCCTAAAACAATACCCCCAGCATGACCCCCTACAGTACACAAACACCACTGCACTACCCTAAACCCTAAAACATTACCCCCAGCACAACCCCCTACACTACCCAAACACCACTGCACTGCTCTAAACCCTAAAATCCTACCCCAGCATGATCCCCCAACACTACCCAAACACCACTGCAATGCACTGCCCTAAACCCAAAAACACTACCCTCAGCACGAGCCCCTACACTTTTCAAATACCACTGGCACTACAAAAAAAAACTAAATCTACCCCCAGAACGACCCCCTACACTACACAAACACCACTGCACTACTCTAACCTCTAAAAGACTAACCCCAGCACAACCCCCTACACTACCCAAACATCACCGCACTACCATAAACCCTAAATAACGACCCCCTACACTACACAAACATCACTGCACTACCCTAAATCCTAAATCTACCCCCAGTACAACCACCTACACTACACAAACACCACTTCACTACACTAAACCCTAAAACACTACTCCCAGCATGACCCCCTACACTACCCAAACACCACTGCACTAACCTAAACCCTAAAACACGACCCCCTACACTACACAAACACCACTGCACTACCCTAAACCCTAAAATACTACCCCCAGCATGACTGCCTACACTACACAAATACCACTGCACTACCCTAAACCCTAAAACACTACCCCCAGCATGACCCTCTACACTACCCAAACACCACTGCACTGCCCTAAACCCTTAAACACTTCCAAAAGCACTAGCCCCCTACACTACCGAAACACCACTGCACTGCCCTAAACCCTAAATCCCTACCCCCGGCATGACCCCCTACACTACCCAAACACCACTGCAATACCCTAAACCCTTAAACACTACCAAAACACTACCCCAGCATGTCCGCCTACACTACAGAATCAACACTGCACTACCCTAAACCCTAAAACACTATCCAGCATGACCCCCTACACTACCCAAACACCACTGCACTATACTAAACCCTAAAAACTACTCCCAGTGTGACCCCCTACACTACACAAACACCACTGCACTACCCTAAACCTTAAATCTACCCCCAGCATGACACCCTACACTACCCAAACACCACTGCACTACACTAAACAGCTAAAAGAGTACCCCCAGCACAACCCCCTACAGTACCCAAACACCACTGCACTGCCCTAAACCCTAAAACACTACCGACGGCACGACCCCATACACTACACAAACACCACTGCTCTGCCCTACACCCTAAAACCTTACCCCCAACACGACCCCCTACACTACCCAAACACCACTTCACTGCCCTAAACCCTAAAGCACTACCCCCAGCATGACCCCCTACACTACACAAACACCACAGCACTGCCCTAAACCCTAAAACACTACCTGCAACACGACCCCCTACACTACGCAAACACCACTGCATTACCCTAACCCTAAATCTACCTCTAGCATGACCCCCTACACTACACAAGCACCACCTTACTACCCTTAACCCTAAAGCACTACCCCCAGCTTGACCCCCTACACTACACAAACACCACTGCACTACCCTAAACCCTAAAACACAACCCCCAGCAAGGCCCCCTACACTACACAAACACCACTGCACTACCCTAAACCCTAAAACGCTACCCCCAGCATGACCCCCTACACTACTAAAACACCACTGCACTACCCTAAACGCTAAAACACTACCGCAGAAAGAACCCCTATACTACACAAACACCACTGCACTACCCTAAAACACTACCCCCACATGAACCCCTACACTACACAAACACCACTGCACTACCCTAAACCCTAAAACACTACCCCAAGCATGACCCCCTACACTACACAAACACCACTGTACTACCCTAAACCTTAAAACACTACCACAAGCACAACCCCCTTCACTACCCAAATATAACTGCACTACCCTAAACCCAAAAACACTAGCCCCAGCATGACCCCCTACACTACCCAAAACCCACTGCTCTACCCTAAACCCTAAAACACAATCCCCTACACTACACAAACACCACTGCACTACCCTAAACCCTAAAGCACTACCCCCAGCACGACCCCCTTCACTACACAAACACAACTGCACTACCCTAAATCCTACATCTACCCCCAGCACAATCCCCTACACTACACAAACACCACTGCACTACCCTAAACCCTAAAACACTATCCCCAGCACGACCCCCTACACTACACAAACACCACTGCACTACCCTAAACCCTAAAACACTACCTCTAGCATGACCTCCTACACTACCCAAACACCACTGCACTACCCTAAACCCTAAAACACTTCCCCCAGCACGACCCCCTACAAGACACAAACACCACTGCACTACATTAAACCCTAAAACACTACCCCCAGCACGACACCCTATACTACCAAAACACCACTGCACTATTCTAAACACTAAAACACTACCCCCAGCATGAACCCCTACCCTACACAAACACCACTTATCTACCCTAAACCCTAAAACACTACCCCAGCACGTCCCCTACACTACACAAACACCACTGCACTACCCTAAACCCTACAATACTACCCCAGCACGACTCCCTATACTACCCAAATACCACTGCACCACCCTAAACCCTAAAACACTACCCCATACACTACACAAACACCAATGCACTACCCTAAACCCTAAAACACTACCCCCATCATGACCCCCTAAACTGCACAAATACCACTGCACTACCCTAAACCCTAAAACACTACCCCAGCACTACCCCTACCTTACACAAACACCACTGCACTACTCTAAACCCTAAAACACTACCCCCAGCACAACCCACTACACTCCACAAACACCACTGCACTACCCTAAACCCTAAAACACTAACCCCAGCATGACACCCTACACTACACAAACACCACTGCACTACCCTAAACCCTAAAGCACCTCCCCCAGCGTGACCCCCTACACTACACAAACACCACTGTACTACCCTAATCCCTGAAACACTACCCCCAGCATGACCCCCTTCACTACCCAAACACAACTGCACTACCCTAAACCCAAAACACTACCCCCAGCATGACCCCTACACTACCAAAAAACCACTACACTACCCTAAACCCTAAAACACGACCCCCAGCACAACCCACTACACTCCACAAACACCACTGCACTACCCTAAACCCAAAAACACTACCCCCAGCATGACCCCTACACTACCCAAACACCACTGCACTACCCTAAACCCTAAAACACTACCCCCAGCACAACCCACTCCACTCCACAAACACCACTGCACTACCCTAAACCCTAAAACACTAACCCCAGCATGACCCCCTACACTACACAAACACCACTGCACTATCCTAAACCCTAAAACACCTCCCCCAGCGTGACCCCCTACACTACACAAACACAACTGTACTACCCTAATCCCTGAAACACTACCCCCAGCACGACCCCCTTCACTACCCAAACACAACTGCACTACCCTAAACCCAAAAACACTACCCCCAGCATGACCCCTACACTACCCAAACACCACTGCACTACCCTAAACCCTAAAACACTACGCCCTACACTACACAAACACCACTGCACTACCCAAAACCCTAAAACACTACCCCTAGCACGACCCCCTACACTGCACAAACACCACTGCACTACCCTAAACCCTAAACCACTACCCCAGCACTATCCCCTACACTACACAAACACCACTGCACTACCCTAAACCCTAAAACACTACCACCCACACAACCCCCTACACTACACAAAGACCACTGCACTATACTAAAAACTAAAACACTACCCCAAGCATGACCCCCTACACTACCCAAAAACCACTTCACTACCCTAAACCCTAAAACACTTCCCCAGCACGACCCCCTACAAGACACAAACACCACTGCACTACACTACACCCTAAAACACGACCCCCAGCACGACCACCTACACTACACAAACACCACGGCACTTCCCTAAACCCAAAAACACTACCCCCTACACTACACAAACACCACTGCACTAGCCAAAACCCTAAAACACTACCACTAGCACGACCCACTACACTGCACAAACACCACTGCACTACCCTAAACCCTAAAACACTACCCCAGCACTACCCCCTACACTACACAAACACCACTGCACTACCCTAAACCCCAAAACACTTCCACCCGCATGACCCCCTACAAGACACAAACACCACTGCACTACACTAAACCCTAAAACACTACCCCCAGCACGACACCCTATACTACCAAAACACCACTCCACTATCCTAAACCCTAAAACACTACCCCAGCACGTCCCCTACACTTCACAAACACCACTGCACTACCCTAACCCCTAAAACACTACCCCAGCAAGACTCCCTATACTACCCAAATACCACTGCACCACCCTAAACCCTAATACACTACCCCATACACTACACAAACACCAATGCACTACCCTAAATCTAAAACACTACCCCCATCACGACCCCCTACCTTACACAAACACCACTGCACTACCCTAAACCCTAAAACACTACCCCAGCACAACCCACTACACTCCACAAACACCACTGAACTACCCTAAACACTAAAACACTACCCCAAGCAGGACCCCCTACACTACACAAACACCACTGCACTACCCTAAACCCTAAAACACCTTACCCAGCATGACCCCCTTCACTACCCAAACACAACTGCACTACCCTAAACCCAAAAACACTACCCCCAGCACGACCCCCTACACTACCCAAACACCACTGCACTACCCTAAACCCTAAAACACGACCCCCAGCACGACCACCTACACTACACAAACACCACGGCACTACCCTAAACCCTAAAACACTACCCCCTACACTACACAAACACCACTGCACTACCCAAAACCCTAAAACACTACCCCTAGCACGACCCCCTATACTGCACACACACCACTGCACTACCCTAAACCCAAAAACACTACCCCAGCATGACCCCTACACTACCCAAACACCACTGCACTACCCTAAACCCTAAAACAGTACCCCCTACACTACACAAACACCACTGCACTACCCAAAACCCTAAAACACTACCCCTAGCACGACCCCCTACACTGTACAAACACCACTGCACTACCCGAAACCCTAAACCACTACCCCAGCACTATCCCCTACACTACACAAACACCAATGCACTACCCTAAACCCTAAAACACTACCCCCAGCACAACACCCTACAATACACAACGCCACTGCACTACCCTAAACCCTAAACCCTAAACCCTAAAAACTACCCTCAGCACAACCCTACACTACCAAAACATCACTGCACTACTCAAAACCCTAAAACACTACCCCAGCACTAACCCCTACACTACCCAAACATCACTGCTCTACCCTAAACCCTAAAACATTATCCCCAGCATGACCCCCTACACTACACAAACACCACTGCACTACCCTAAACCCTAAAACACTACCCCAAGCATGACCCCCTACACTACACAAACACAACTGCACTACCCTAAACCCTAATACACTTACCCCAGCACAACCACCTACACCACACGAACACCACTGCACTACCCTAAACCCTAAAACATGACCCCAGCATGTCCCCTACACTACCCAAACACCACTGCACTACCCTAAACCCTAAACACTACCCCAGCACGACCCCTACACTACACAAACACCACTGCACAACCCTAAACCCTAAAACACTACCCCAAGCATGACCCCCTACACTACACAAACACAACTGCACTACCCTAAACCCAAAAACACTACCCCCAGCATGACCCCCTTCACTACCCAAACACAACTGCACTATCCTAATCCCAAAGAAACTACCCCAGCACGACCCTTTACATTACCAAACACCACTGCACTACCCTAAACCCTAAAACACTACCCCCAACACGACCCCCTCCTCTACACAAACACCACAGCACTACCCTAAACCCTAAAACACTACCCCTACATTACACAAACACCACTGCACTACCCTAAACCCTAAAACACTACCCCCAGCACGACCACCTACATTACACAAACACCACTGCACTACCCTAAACCCTTAAACACTACCCCCAGTACAACCCCCACCACTACCCAAACATCACTGCACTACCCTAAACCGTAAAACACTACCCACAGCACTACCCTTACACTACCCAACCACCACTGCACTACCCTAAACCCTAAAACAATACCCCCAGCATGACCCCCTACACTACACAAACACCACTGCACTACCCTAAACCCTAAAACATTACCCCCAGCACAACCCCCTACACTACCCAAACACCACTGCACTGCTCTAAACCCTAAAATCCTACCCCAGCATGATCCCCCAACACTACCCAAACACCACTGCAATGCACTGCCCTAAACCCAAAAACACTACCCTCAGCACGAGCCCCTACACTTTTCAAACACCACTGGCACTACAAAAAAAAACTAAATCTACCCCCAGAACGACCCCCTACACTACACAAACACCACTGCACTACTCTAACCTCTAAAAGATTAACCCCAGCACAACCCCCTACACTACCCAAACATCACCGCACTACCATAAACCCTAAATAACGACCCCCTACACTACACAAACATCACTGCACTACCCTAAATCCTAAATCTACCCCCAGTACAACCACCTACACTACACAAACACCACTTCACTACACTAAACCCTAAAACACTACTCCCAGCATGACCCCCTACACTACCCAAACACCACTGCACTAACAGAAACCCTAAAACACGACCCCCTACACTACACAAACACCACTGCACTACCCTAAACCCTAAAATACTACCCCCAGCATGACTGCCTACACTACACAAATACCACTGCACTACCCTAAACCCTAAAACACTACCCCCAGCATGACCCTCTACACTACCCAAACACCACTGCACTGCCCTAAACCCTTAAACACTTCCAAAAGCACTAGCCCCCTACACTACCGAAACACCACTGCACTGCCCTAAACCCTAAATTCCTACCCCCGGCATGACCCCCTACACTACCCAAACACCACTGCAATACCCTAAACCCTAAAACATTACCCCCAGCACAACCCCCTACACTACCCAAACACCACTGCACTATACTAAACCCTAAAAACTACTCCCAGTGTGACCCCCTACACTACACAAACACCACTGCACTACCCTAAACCCTAATTCTACCCCCAGCATGACACCCTACACTACCCAAACACCACTGCACTACACTAAACAGCTAAAACAGTACCCCCAGCACAACCCCCTACAGTACCCAAACACCACTGCACTGCCCTAAACCCTAAAACACTACCGACGGCACGACCCCATACACTACACAAACACCACTGCTCTGCCCTACACCCTAAAACCTTACCCCCAACACGACCCCCTACACTACCCAAACACCATTTCACTGCCCTAAACCCTAAAGCACTACCCCCAGCATGACCCCCTACACTACACAAACACCACAGCACTGCCCTAAACCCTAAAACACTACCTGCAACACGACCCCCTACACTACCCGAACACCACTGCATTACCCTAACCCTAAATCTACCCCTAGCATGACCCCCTACACTACACAAGCACCACCTTACTACCCTTAACCCTAAAGCACTACCCCCAGCTTGACCCCCTACACTACACAAACACCACTGCACTACCCTAAACCCTAAAACACAACCCCCAGCAAGGCCCCCTACACTACACAAACACACTGCACTACCCTAAACCCTAAAACGCTACCCCCAGCATGACCCCCTACACTACTAAAACACCACTGCACTACCCTAAACGCTAAAACACTACCGCAGAACGAACCCCTATACTACACAAACACCACTGCACTACCCTAAAACACTACCCCCACATGAACCCCTACACTACACAAACACCACTGCACTACCCTAAACCCTAAAACACTACCCCAAGCATGACCCCCTACACTACACAAACACCACTGTACTACCCTAAACCTTAAAACACTACCACCAGCACAACCCCCTTCACTACCCAAATATAACTGCACTACCCTAAACCCAAAAACACTAGCCCCAGCATGACCCCCTACACTACCCAAAACCCACTGCTCTACCCTAAACCCTAAAACACAACCCCCTACACTACACAAACACCACTGCACTACCCTAAACCCTAAAGCACTACCCCCAGCACGACCCCCTTCACTACACAAACACAACTGCACTACCCTAAATCCTACATCTACCCCCAGCACAATCCCCTACACTACACAAACACCACTGCACTACCCTAAACCCTAAAACACTTCCCCCAGCACGACCCCCTACAAGACACTAACACCACTGCACTACATTAAACACTAAAACACTACCCCAGCACGACACCCTATACTACCAAAACACCACTGCACTACCCTAAACCCTAAAACACTACCCCAGCACGTCCCCTACACTACACAAACACCACTGCACTACCCTAAACCCTACAATACTACCCCAGCACGACTCCCTATACTACCCAAATACCACTGCACCACCCTAAACCCTAAAACACTACCCCATACACTACACAAACACCAATGCACTACCCTAAACCCTAAAACACTACCCCCATCATGACCCCCTAAACTGCACAAACACCACTGCACTACCCTAAACCCTAAAACACTACCCCAGCACGTCCCCTACACTACACAAACACCACTGCACTACCCTAAACCCTACAATACTACCCCAGCACGACTCCCTATACTACCCAAATACCACTGCACCACCCTAAACCCTAAAACACTACCCCATACACTACACAAACACCAATGCACTACCCTAAACCCTAAAACACTTCCCCCATCATGACCCCCTAAACTGCACAAACACCACTGCACTATCCTAAACCCTAAAACACTACCCCAGCACTACCCCTACCTTACACAAACACCACTGCACTACTCTAAACCCTAAAACACTACCCCCAGCACAACCCACTACACTCCACAAACACCACTGCACTACCCTAAACCCTAAAACACTAACCCCAGCATGACCCCAAACACTACACAAACACCACTGCACTACCCTAAACCCTAAAGCACCTCCCCCAGCGTGACCCCCTACACTACACAAACACCACTGTACTACCCTAATCCCTGAAACACTACCCGCAGCATGACCCCCTTCACTACCCAAACACAACTGCACTACCCTAAACCCAAAACACTACCCCCAGCATGACCCCTACACTACCAAAAAACCACTGCACTACCCTAAACCCTAAAACACGACCCCAGCACAACACACTACACTCCACAAACACCACTGCACTACCCTAAACCCAAAAACACTACCCCCAGCATGACCCCTACACTACCCAAACACCACTGCACTACCCTAAACCGTAAAACACTACCCCCAGCACAACCCACTCCACTCCACAAACACCACTGCACTACCCTAAACCCTAAAACACTAACCCCAGCATGACCCCCTACACTACACAAACACCACTGCACTACCCTAAACCCTAAAACACAACCCCCTACACTACACAAACACCACTGCACTACCCTAAACCCTAAAGCACTACCCCCAGCACGACCCCCTTCACTACACAAACACAACTGCACTACCCTAAATCCTACATCTACCCCCAGCACAATCCCCTACACTACACAAACACCACTGCACTACCCTAAACCCTAAAACACTATCCCCAGCACGACCCCCTACACTACACAAACACCACTGCACTAAGCTAAACCCTAAAACACTACCTCTAGCATGACCCCCTATACTACCCAAACACCACTGCACTACCCTAAACCCTAAAACACTTCCCCCAGCACGACCCCCTACAAGACACTAACACCACTGCACTACATTAAACACTAAAACACTACCCCAGCACGACACCCTATACTACCAAAACACCACTGCACTACCCTAAACCCTAAAACACTACCCCAGCACGTCCCCTACACTACACAAACACCACTGCACTACCCTAAACCCTACAATACTACCCCAGCACGACTCCCTATACTACCCAAATACCACTGCACCACCCTAAACCCTAAAACACTACCCCATACACTACACAAACACCAATGCACTACCCTAAACCCTAAAACACTACCCCCATCATGACCCCCTAAACTGCACAAACACCACTGCACTACCCTAAACCCTAAAACACTACCCCAGCACGTCCCCTACACTACACAAACACCACTGCACTACCCTAAACCCTACAATACTACCCCAGCACGACTCCCTATACTACCCAAATACCACTGCACCACCCTAAACCCTAAAACACTACCCCATACACTACACAAACACCAATGCACTACCCTAAACCCTAAAACACTTCCCCCATCATGACCCCCTAAACTGCACAAACACCACTGCACTATCCTAAACCCTAAAACACTACCCCAGCACTACCCCTACCTTACACAAACACCACTGCACTACTCTAAACCCTAAAACACTACCCCCAGCACAACCCACTACACTCCACAAACACCACTGCACTACCCTAAACCCTAAAACACTAACCCCAGCATGACCCCAAACACTACACAAACACCACTGCACTACCCTAAACCCTAAAGCACCTCCCCCAGCGTGACCCCCTACACTACACAAACACCACTGTACTACCCTAATCCCTGAAACACTACCCGCAGCATGACCCCCTTCACTACCCAAACACAACTGCACTACCCTAAACCCAAAACACTACCCCCAGCATGACCCCTACACTACCAAAAAACCACTGCACTACCCTAAACCCTAAAACACGACCCCAGCACAACACACTACACTCCACAAACACCACTGCACTACCCTAAACCCAAAAACACTACCCCCAGCATGACCCCTACACTACCCAAACACCACTGCACTACCCTAAACCGTAAAACACTACCCCCAGCACAACCCACTCCACTCCACAAACACCACTGCACTACCCTAAACCCTAAAACACTAACCCCAGCATGACCCCCTACACTACACAAACACCACTGCACTACCCTAAACCCTAAAACACCTCCCCCAGCGTGACCCCCTACACTACACAAACACAACTGTACTACCCTAATCCCTGAAACACTACCCCAGCACGACCCCCTTCACTACCCAAACACAACTGCACTACCCTAAACCCAAAAACACTACCCCCAGCATGACCCCTACACTACCCAAACACCACTGCACTACCCTAAACCCTAAAACACTACGCCCTACACTACACAAACACCACTGCACTACCCAAAACCCTAAAACACTACCCCTAGCACGACCCCCTACACTGCACAAACACCACTGCACTACCCTAAACCCTAAACCACTACCCCAGCACTATCCCCTACACTACACAAACACCACTGCACTACCCTAAACCCTAAAACACTACCACCCACACAACCCCCTACACTACACAAAGACCACTGCACTACACTAAAAACTAAAACACTACCCCAAGCATGACCCCCTACACTACCCAAAAACCACTTCACTACCCTAAACCCTAAAACACTTCCCCAGCACGACCCCCTACAAGACACAAACACCACTGCACTACACTAAACCCTAAAACACGACCCCCAGCACGACCACCTACACTACACAAACACCACGCCACTACCCTAAACCCTAAAACACTACCCCCTACACTACACAAAACCACTGCACTAGCCAAAACCCTAAAACACTACCACTAGCACGACCCACTACACTGCACAAACACCACTGCACTACCCTAAACCCTAAAACACTACCCCAGCACTACCCCCTACACTACACAAACACCACTGCACTACCCTAAACCCCAAAAGACTACCACCCGCACGACCCCCTACAAGACACAAACACCACTGCACTACACTAAACCCTAAAACACTACCCCCAGCACGACACCCTATACTACCAAAACACCACTCCACTATCCTAAACCCTAAAACACTACCCCAGCACGTCCCCTACACTACACAAACACCACTGCACTACCCTAACCCCTAAAACACTACCCCAGCAAGACTCCCTATACTACACAAACACCACTGCACTACCCTAAACCCTAAAACACCTCCCCCAGCGTGACCCCCTACACTACACAAACACAACTGTACTACCCTAATCCCTGAAACACTACCCCAGCACGACCCCCTTCACTACCCAAACACAACTGCACTACCCTAAACCCAAAAACACTACCCCAGCATGACCCCTACACTACCCAAACACCACTGCACTACCCTAAACCCTAAAACACTACGCCCTACACTACACAAACACCACTGCACTACCCAAAACCCTAAAACACTACCCCTAGCACGACCCCCGACACTGCACAAACACCACTGCACTACCCTACACCCTAAACCACTACCCCAGCACTATCCCCTACACTATACAAACACCACTGCACTACCCTAAACCCTAAAACACTACCACCCACACAACCCCCTACACTACACAAAGACCACTGCACTACACTAAAAACTAAAACACTACCCCAAGCATGACCCCCTACACTACTCAAAAACCACTTCACTACCCTAAACCCTAAAACACTTCCCCAGCACGACCCCCTACAAGACACAAACACCACTGCACTACACTAAACCCTAAAACACGACCCCCAGCACAACCACCTACACTACACAAACACCACGCCACTACCCTAAACCCTAAAACACTACCCCCTACACTACACAAACACCACTGCACTAGCCAAAACCCTAAAACACTACCACTAGCACGACCCACTACACTGCACAAACACCACTGCACTACCCTAAACCCTAAAACACTACCCCAGCACTACCCCCTACACTACACAAACACCACTGCACTACCCTAAACCCCAAAACACTACCACCCGCACGACCCCCTACAAGACACAAACACCACTGCACTACACTAAACCCTAAAACACTACCCCCAGCACGACACCCTATACTACCAAAACACCACTCCACTATCCTAAACCCTAAAACACTACCCCAGCACGTCCCCTACACTACACAAACACCACTGCACTACCCTAACCCCTAAAACACTACCCCAGCAAGACTCCCTATACTACCCAAATACCACTGCACCACCCTAAACCCTAATACACTACCCCATACACTACACAAACACCAATGCACTACCCTAAACCCTAAAACACTACCCCCATCACGACCCCCTACCTTACACAAACACAACTGCACTACCATAAACCCTAAAACACTACCCCAGCACAACCCACTACACTCCACAAACACCACTGAACTACCCTAAACACTAAAACACTACCCCAATCAGGACCCCCTACACTACACAAACACCACTGCACTACCCTAAACCCTAAAACACCTTACCCAGCATGACCCCCTTCACTACCCAAACACAACTGCACTACCCTAAACCCAAAAACACTACCCCAGCACGACCTCCTACACTACCCAAACACCACTGCACTACCCTAAACCCTAAAACACGACCCCCAGCACGACCACCTACACTACACAAACACCACGGCACTACCCTAAACCCTAAAACACTACCCCCTACACTACACAAACACCACTGCACTACCCAAAACCCTAAAACACTACCCCTAGCACGACCCCCTATACTGCACACACACCACTGCACTACCCTAAACCCAAAAACACTACCCAAGCATGACCCCTACACTACCCAAACACCACTGCACTACCCTAAACCCTAAAACACTACCCCCTACACTACACAAACACCACTGCACTACCCAAAACCCTAAAACACTACCCCTAGCACGACCCCCTACACTGTACAAACACCACTGCACTACCCTAAACCCTAAACCACTACCCCAGCACTATCCCCTACACTACACAAACACCAATGCACTACCCTAAACCCTAAACACTACCCCCAGCACAACACCCTACAATACACAACACCACTGCACTACCCTAAACCCTAAACCCTAAAAAACTACCCTCAGCACAACCCTACACTACCAAAACATCACTGCACTACTCAAAACCCTAAAACACTACCCCAGCACTAACCCCTACACTACCCAAACATCACTGCTCTACCCTAAACCCTAAAACATTATCCCCAGCATGACCCCCTACACTACACAAACACCACTGCACTACCCTAAACCCTAAAACACTACCCCAAGCATGACCCCCTACACT
Organism: Triturus cristatus; assembly: GCF_964204655.1. NCBI lineage: Eukaryota > Metazoa > Chordata > Amphibia > Caudata > Salamandridae > Triturus > Triturus cristatus. The sequence goes on along the minus strand of NC_140588.1, from coordinate 935,638,575 downwards.
ACACAAACACAACTGCACTACCCTAAACCCTAATACACTTACCCCAGCACAACCCCCTACACCACACGAACACCACTGCACTACCCTAAACCCTAAAACATGACCCCAGCATGTCCCCTACACTACCCAAACACCACTGCACTACCCTAAACCCTAAAACACTACCCCAGCACGACCCCTACACTACACAAACACCACTGCACAACCCTAAACTCTAAAACACTACCCCAAGCATGACCCCCTACACTACACAAACACAACTGCACTACCCTAAACCCAAAAACACTACCCCCAGCATGACCCCCTTCACTACCCAAACACAACTGCACTATCCTAAAACCAAAGAAACTACCCCAGCACGACCCTTTACATTACCCAAACACCACTGCACTACCCTAAACCCTAAAACACTACCCCCACACGACCCCCTCCTCTACACAAACACCACAGCACTACCCTAAACCCTAAAGCACTACCCCTACACTACACAAACACCACTGCACTACCCTAAACCCTAAAACACTACCCCCAGCACGACCACCTACATTACACAAACACCACTGCACTACCCTAAACCCTTAAACACTACCCCCAGTACAACCCCCACCACTACCCAAACATCACTGCACTACCCTAAACCGTAAAACACTACCCACAGCACTACCCTTACACTACCCAACCACCACTGCACTACCCTAAACCCTAAAACAATACCCCCAGCATGACCCCCTACACTACACAAACACCACTGCACTACCCTAAACCCTAAAACATTACCCCCAGCACAACCCCCTACACTACCCAAACACCACTGCACTGCTCTAAACCCTAAAATCCTACCCCAGCATGATCCCCCAACACTACCCAAACACCACTGCAATGCACTGCCCTAAACCCAAAAACACTACCCTCAGCACGAGCCCCTACACTTTTCAAACACAACTGGCACTACAAAAAAAACCTAAATCTACCCCCAGAACGACCCCCTACACTACACAAACACCACTGCACTACTCTAACCTCTAAAAGACTAACCCCAGCACAACCCCCTACACTACCCAAACATCACCGCACTACCATAAACCCTAAATAACGGCCCCCGCACACTACACAAACATCACTGCACTACCCTAAATCCTAAATCTACCCCCAGTACAACCACCTACACTACACAAACACCACTTCACTACACTAAACCCTAAAACACTACTCCCAGCATGACCCCCTACACTACCCAAACACCACTGCACTAACCTAAACACTAAAACACGACCCCCTACACTACACAAACACCACTGCACTACCCTAAACCCTAAAATACTACCCCCAGCATGACTGCCTACACTACACAAATACCACTGCACTACCCTAAACCCTAAAACACTAACCCCAGCATGACCCTCTACACTACCCAAACACCACTGCACTGCCCTAAACCCTTAAACACTTCCAAAAGCACTAGCCCCCTACACTACCGAAACACCACTGCACTGCCCTAAACCCTAAATCCCTACCCCGGGCATGACCCCCTACACTTCCCCAAACACCACTGCACTACCCTAAACCCTTAAACACTACCAAAACACTACCCCAGCATGTCTGCCTACACTACACAATCAACACTGCACTACCCTAAACCCTAAAACACTATCCAGCATGACCCCCTACACTACCCAAACACCACTGCACTATACTAAACCCTAAAAACTACTCCCAGTGTGACCCCCTACACTACACAAACACCACTGCACTACCCTAATCCCTAAATCTACCCCCAGCATGACACCCTACACTACCCAAACACCACTGCACTACACTAAACAGCTAAAACAGTACCCCCAGCACAACCCCCTACAGTACCCAAACACCACTGCACTGCCCTAAACCCTAAAACACTACCGACGGCACGACCCCATACACTACACAAACACCACTGCTCTGCCCTACACCCTAAAACCTTACCCCCAACACGACCCCCTACACTACCCAAACACCACTTCACTGCCCTAAACCCTAAAGCACTACCCCCAGCATGACCCCCTACACTACACAAACACCACAGCACTGCCCTAAACCCTAAAACACTACCTGCAACACGACCCCCTACACTACCCAAACACCACTGCATTACCCTAACCCTAAATCTACCCCTAGCATGACCCCCTACACTACACAAGCACCACCTTACTACCCTTAACCCTAAAGCACTACCCCCAGCTTGACCCCCTACACTACACAAACACCACTGCACTACCCTAAACCCTAAAACACAACCCCCAGCAAGGCCCCCTACACTACACAAACACCACTGCACTACCCTAAACCCTAAAACGCTACCCCCAGCATGACCCCCTACACTACTAAAACACCACTGCACTACCCTAAACGCTAAAACACTACCGCAGAACGAACCCCTATACTACACAAACACCACTGCACTACCCTAAACCCTAAAACACTACCCCAAGCATGACCCCCTACACTACACAAACACCACTGTACTACCCTAAACCTTAAAACACTACCACCAGCACAACCCCCTTCACTACCCAAATATAACTGCACTACCCTAAACCCTAAAGCACTACCCCCAGCACGACCCCCTACACTACACAAACACCACTGCACTACCCTAAATCCTACATCTACCCCCAGCACAATCCCCTACACTACACAAACACCACTGCACTACCCTAAACCCTAAAACACTACCCTCAGCACGACCCCCTATACTACCCAAACACCACTGCACTACCCTAAACCCTAAAACATTTCCCCCAGCACGACCCCCTACAAGACGCAAACACCACTGCACTACACTAAACCCTAAAACTCTACCCCCAGCACAACACCCTATACTACCAAAACACTAAACCCTAAAACACTTACCCCGGCACAACCCCTTACACCACACAAACACCACTGCACTACTCTAAACCCTAAAACACTACCCCCGGCATGAACCCCTACACTACACAAACACCACTTATCTACCCTAAACCCTAAAACACTACCCCAGCATGTCCCCTACACTACACAAACACCACTGCACTACCCTAAACCCTAAAACACTACCCCAGCACGACTCCCTATACTACCCAAATACCACTGGACCACCCTCAACCCTAAAACACTACCCCTACACTACACAAACACCAATGCCCTACCCTAAACCCTAAAACACTACCCCATCACGACCCCCTACACTGCACAAACACCACTGCACTACCCTAAACCCTAAAACACTACCCCAGCACTACCCCTACCTTACACAAACACCACTGCACTACCCTAAACTCTAAAACACTACCCCAGCACAACCCACTACACTCCACAAACACCACTGAACTACCCTAAACACTAAAACACTACCCCAAGCACGACCCCCTACACTACACAAACACCACTGCACTACCCTAAACCCTAAAACACTAACCCCAGCATGACCCCCTACACTACACAAACACCACTGCACTACCCCAAACCCTAAAACTCCTCCCCCAGCATGACCCCCTACACTACACAAACACCACTGTACTACCCTAAACCCTGAAACACTACCCCCAGCACGACCCCCTTCACTACCCAAACACAACTGCACTACCCTAAACCCAAAAACACTACCCCCAGCACGACCCCCTACACTACCCAAACACCACTGCACTACCCTAAACCCTAAAACACGACCCCCAGCTCGACCACCTATACTACACAAACACCACGGCACTACCCTAAACCCTAAAACACTACCCCCTACACTACACAGATACCACTGCACTACCCAAAACCCTAAAACACTACCCCTAGCACAACCCCTACACTGCACAAATACCACTGCACTACCCTAAACCCTAACGCACTACCACCCGCACGACCCCCTACACTACACAAAGACCACTGCACTACACTAAACACTAAAACACTACCCCAAGCATGACCCCCTACACTACACAAACACCACTGCACTACCCTAAACCCTAAAACACTACCCCTAGCGTGACCCTCTACACTACACAAACACCACTGCACTACCTTAAACCCTAAAACACCTCCCCAGCGTGACCACTACACCACCCAAACACCACTGCACTACCCTAAACCCTAAAAGACTACCCCCAGCATGACCCCCTACACTACACAAACACAACGGCACTACCCTAAACCCTAAATCTACCACAGCATGACCCTCTACACTACCCAAACACCACTGCACTACACTAAACGCTAAAACACTACCCCCTGAACAACCCCCTACAATACCCAAATACCACTGCACTGCCCTAAACCCAAAAACACTACACCCAGCACAACCCCTACACTAAACAAACACTACTGCTCTGCCCTAAAACATTACCCCCAAGCACGACCCCCTACACTACCCAAACACCACTGCACTGCCCTAAACCCTAAAACACTACCTGCAGCATGACCCCTACACTACACAAACACCACTGCACTACCCTAAACCCTAAAACACTACCCCTAGCGTGACCCCCTACACTACACAAACACCACTGCACTACCCAAAACCCTAAAACACTACCCCTAGCACGACCCCCTACACTGTACAAACACCACTGCACTACCCTAAACCCTAAACCACTACCCCAGCACTATCCCCTACACTACACAAACACCAATGCACTACCCTAAACCCTAAAACACTACCCCCAGCACAACACCCTACAATACACAACACCACTGCACTACCCTAAACCCTAAACCCTAAAAAACTACCCTCAGCACAACCCTACACTACCAAAACATCACTGCACTACTCAAAACCCTAAAACACTACCCCAGCACTAACCCCTACACTACCCAAACATCACTGCTCTACCCTAAACTCTAAAACATTATCCCCAGCATGACCCCCTACACTACACAAACACCACTGCACTACCCTAAACCCTAAAACACTACCCCAAACATGACCCCCTACACTACACAAACACAACTGCACTACCCTAAACCCTAATACACTTACCCCAGCACAACCCCCTACACCACACGAACACCACTGCACTACCCTAAACCCTAAAACATGACCCCAGCATGTCCCCTACACTACCCAAACACCACTGCACTACCCTAAACCCTAAAACACTACCCCAGCACGACCCCTACACTACACAAACACCACTGCACAACCCTAAACCCTAAAACACTACCCCAAGCATGACCCCCTACACTACACAAACACAACTGCACTACCCTAAACCCCAAAACACTACCCCCAGCATGACCCCCTTCACTACCCAAACACAACTGCACTATCCTAAAACCAAAGAAACTACCCCAGCACGACCCTTTACATTACCCAAACACCACTGCACTACCCTAAACCCTAAAACACTACCCCCACACGACCCCCTCCTCTACACAAACACCACAGCACTACCCTAAACCCTAAAACACTACCCCTACACTACACAAACACCACTGCACTACCCTAAACCCTAAAACACTACCCCCAGCACGACCACCTACATTACACAAACACCACTGCACTACCCCAAACCCTTAAACACTACCCCCAGTACAACCCCCACCACTACCCAAACATCACTGCACTACCCTAAACCGTAAAACACTACCCACAGCACTACCCTTACACTACCCAACCACCACTGCACTACCCTAAACCCAAAAACAATACCCCCAGCATGACCCCTACACTACACAAACACCACTGCACTACCCTAAACCCTAAAACATTACCCCCAGCACAACCCCCTACATTACCCAAACACCACTGCACTGCTCTAAACCCTAAAATCCTACCCCAGCATGATCCCCCAACACTACCCAAACACCACTGCAATGCACTGCCCTAAACCCAAAAACACTACCCTCAGCACGAGCCCCTACACTTTTCAAACACCACTGGCACTACAAAAAAAACCTAAATCTACCCCCAGAACGACCCCCTACACTACACAAACACCACTGCACTACTCTAACCTCTAAAAGACTAACCCCAGCACAACCCCCTACACTACCCAAACATCACCGCACTACCATAAACCCTAAATAACGACCCCCTACACTACACAAACATCACTGCACTACCCTAAATCCTAAATCTACCCCCAGTACAACCACCTACACTAAACAAACACCACTTCACTACACTAAACCCTAAAACACTACTCCCAGCATGACCCCCTACACTACCCAAACACCACTGCACTAACCTAAACACTAAAACACGACCCCCTACACTACACAAACACCACTGCACTACCCTAAACCCTAAAATACTACCCCCAGCATGACTGCCTACACTACACAAATACCACTGCACTACCCTAAACCCTAAAACACTAACCCCAGCATGACCCTCTACACTACCCAAACACCACTGCACTGCCCTAAACCCTTAAACACTTCCAAAAGCACTAGCCCCCTACACTACCGAAACACCACTGCACTGCCCTAAACCCTGAATCCCTACCCCCGGCATGACCCCCTACACTACCCAAACACCACTGCACTACCCTAAACCCTTACACACTACCAAAACACTACCCCAGCATGTCTGCCTACACTACACAATCAACACTGCACTACCCTAAACCCTAAAACACTATCCAGCATGACCCCCTACACTACCCAAACACCACTGCACTATACTAAACCCTAAAAACTACTCCCAGTGTGACCCCCTACACTACACAAACACCACTGCACTACCCTAATCCCTAAATCTACCCCCAGCATGACACCCTACACTACCCAAACACCACTGCACTACACTAAACAGCTAAAACAGTACCCCCAGCACAACCCCCTACAGTACCCAAACACCACTGCACTGCCCTAAACCCTAAAACACTACCGACGGCACGACCCCATACACTACACAAACACCACTGCTCTGCCCTACACCCTAAAACCTTACCCCCAACACGACCCCCTACACTACCCAAACACCACTTCACTGCCCTAAACCCTAAAGCACTACCCCCAGCATGACCGCCTACACTACACAAACACCACAGCACTGCCCTAAACCCTAAAACACTACCTGCAACACGACCCCCTACACTACCCAAACACCACTGCATTACCCTAACCCTAAATCTACCCCTAGCATGACCCCCTACACTACACAAGCACCACCTTACTACCCTTAACCCTAAAGCACTACCCCCAGCTTGACCCCCTACACTACACAAACACCACTGCACTACCCTAAACCCTAAAACACAACCCCCAGCAAGGCCCCCTACACTACACAAACACCACTGCACTACCCTAAACCCTAAAACGCTACCCCCAGCATGACCCCCTACACTACTAAAACACCACTGCACTACCCTAAACGCTAAAACACTACCGCAGAACGAACCCCTATACTACACAAACACCACTGCACTACCCTAAACCCTAAAACACTACCCCAAGCATGACCCCCTACACTACACAAACACCACTGTACTACCCTAAACCTTAAAACACTACCACCAGCACAACCCCCTTCACTACCCAAATATAACTGCACTACCCTAAACCCTAAAGCACTACCCCCAGCACGACCCCCTATACTACACAAACACCACTGCACTACCCTAAATCCTACATCTACCCCCAGCACAATCCCCTACACTACACAAACACCACTGCACTACCCTAAACCCTAAAACACTACCCTCAGCACGACCCCCTATACTACCCAAACACCACTGCACTACCCTAAACCCTAAAACATTTCCCCCAGCACGACCCCCTACAAGACACAAACACCACTGCACTACACTAAACCCTAAAACTCTACCCCCAGCACAACACCCTATACTACCAAAACACTAAACCCTAAAACACTTACCCCGGCACAACCCCTTACACCACACAAACACCACTGCACTACTCTAAACCCTAAAACACTACCCCCAGCATGAACCCCTACACTACACAAACACCACTTATCTACCCTAAACCCTAAAACACTACCCCAGCACGTCCCCTACACTACACAAACACCACTGCACTACCCTAAACCCTAAAACACTACCCCAGCACGACTCCCTATACTACCCAAATACCACTGGACCACCCTAAACCCTAAAACACTACCCCTACACTACACAAACACCAATGCCCTACCCTAAACCCTAAAACACTACCCCCATCACGACCCCCTACACTGCACAAACACCACTGCACTACCCTAAACCCTAAAACACTACCCCAGCACTACCCCTACCTTACACAAACACCACTGCACTACCCTAAACTCTAAAACACTACCCCAGCACTACCCCTACCTTACACAAACGCCACTGCACTACCCTAAACTCTAAAACACTACCCCAGCACAACCCACTACACTCCACAAACACCACTGAACTACCCTAAACACTAAAACACTACCCCAAGCACGACCCCCTACACTACACAAACACCACTGCACTACCCTAAACCCTAAAACACTAACCCCAGCATGACCCCCTACACTACACAAACACCACTGCACTACCCCAAACCCTAAAACTCCTCCCCCAGCATGACCCCCTACACTACACAAACACCACTGTACTACCCTAAACCCTGAAACACTACCCCCAGCACGACCCCCTTCACTACCCAAACACAACTGCACTACCCTAAACCCAAAAACACTACCCCCAGCACGACCCCCTACACTACCCAAACACCACTGCACTACCCTAAGCCCTAAAACACGACCCCCAGCTCGACCATCTATACTACACAAACACCACGGCACTACCCTAAACCCTAAAACACTACCGCCTACACTACACAGATACCACTGCACTACCCAAAACCCTAAAACACTACCCCTAGCACAACCCCTACACTGCACAAATACCACTGCACTACCCTAAACCCTAAAGCACTACCACCCGCACGACCCCCTACACTACACAAAGACCACTGCACTACACTAAACACTAAAACACTACCCCAAGCATGACCCCCTACACTACACAAACACCACTGCACTACCCTAAACCCTAAAACACTACCCCTAGCGTGACCCTCTACACTACACAAACACCACTGCACTACCTTAAACCCTAAAACACCTCCCCAGCGTGACCACTACACCACCCAAACACCACTGCACTACCCTAAACCCTAAAAGACTACCCCCAGCGTGACCCCCTACACTACACAAACACAACGGCACTACCCTAAACCCTAAATCTACCACAGCATGACCCTCTACACTACCCAAACACCACTGCACTACACTAAACGCTAAAACACTACCCCCTGAACAACCCCCTACCATACCCAAATACCACTGCACTGCCCTAAACCCGAAAACACTACACCCAGCACAACCCCTACACTAAACAAACACTACTGCTCTGCCCTAAAACATTACCCCCAAGCACGACCCCCTACACTACCCAAACACCACTGCTCTGCCCTAAACCCTAAAACACTACCTGCAGCATGACCCCCTACACTACACAAACACCACTGCACTACCCTAAATCCTAAAACACTACCCCTAGCGTGACCCACTACACTACACAAACACCACTGCACTACCCAAAACCCTAAAACACTTCCCCTAGCACGACCCCCTACACTGTACAAACACCACTGCACTACCCTAAACCCTAAACCACTACCCCAGCACTATCCCCTACACTACACAAACACCAATGCACTACCCTAAACCCTAAAACACTACCCCCAGCACAACACCCTACAATACACAACACCACTGCACTACCCTAAACCCTAAACCCTAAAAAACTACCCTCAGCACAACCCTACACTACCAAAACATCACTGCACTACTCAAAACCCTAAAACACTACCCCAGCACTAACCCGAACACTACCCAAACATCACTGCTCTACCCTAAACCCTAAAACATTATCCCCAGCATGACCCCCTACACTACACAAACACCACTGCACTACCCTAAACCCTAAAACACTACCCCAAGCATGACCCCCTACACTACACAAACACAACTGCACTACCCTAAACCCTAATACACTTACCCCAGCACAACCCCCTACACCACACGAACACCACTGCACTACCCTAAACCCTAAAACATGACCCCAGCATGTCCCCTACACTACCCAAACACCACTGCACTACCCTAAACCCTAAAACACTACCCCAGCACGACCCCTACACTACACAAACACCACTGCACAACCCTAAACCCTAAAACACTACCCCAAGCATGACCCCCTACACTACACAAACACAACTGCACTACCCTAAACCCAAAAACACTACCCCCAGCATGACCCCCTTCACTACCCAAACACAACTGCACTATCCTAAAACCAAAGAAACTACCCCAGCACGACCCTTTACATTACCCAAACACCACTGCACTACCCTAAACCCTAAAACACTACCCCCACACGACCCCCTCCTCTACACAAACACCACAGCACTACCCTAAACCCTAAAGCACTACCCCTACACTACACAAACACCACTGCACTACCCTAAACCCTAAAACACTACCCCCAGCACGACCACCTACATTACACAAACACCACTGCACTACCCTAAACCCTTAAACACTACCCCCAGTACAACCCCCACCACTACCCAAACATCACTGCACTACCCTAAACCGTAAAACACTACCCACAGCACTACCCTTACACTACCCAACCACCACTGCACTACCCTAAACCCTAAAACAATACCCCCAGCATGACCCCCTACACTACACAAACACCACTGCACTACCCTAAACCCTAAAACATTACCCCCAGCACAACCCCCTACACTACCCAAACACCACTGCACTGCTCTAAACCCTAAAATCCTACCCCAGCATGATCCCCCAACACTACCCAAACACCACTGCAATGCACTGCCCTAAACCCAAAAACACTACCCTCAGCACGAGCCCCTACACTTTTCAAACACCACTGGCACTACAAAAAAAAACTAAATCTACCCCCAGAACGACCCCCTACACTACACAAACACCACTGCACTACTCTAACCTCTAAAAGACTAACCCCAGCACAACCCCCTACACTACCCAAACATCACCGCACTACCACAAACCCTAAATAACGACCCCCTACACTACACAAACATCACTGCACTACCCTAAATCCTAAATCTACCCCCAGTACAACCACCTACACTACACAAACACCACTTCACTACACTAAACCCTAAAACACTACTCCCAGCATGACCCCCTACACTACCCAAACACCACTGCACTAACCTAAACACTAAAACACGACCCCCTACACTACACAAACACCACTGCACTACCCTAAACCCTAAAATACTACCCCCAGCATGACTGCCTACACTACACAAATACCACTGCACTACCCTAAACCCTAAAACACTAACCCCAGCATGACCCTCTACACTACCCAAACACCACTGCACTGCCCTAAACCCTTAAACACTTCCAAAAGCACTAGCCCCCTACACTACCGAAACACCACTGCACTGCCCTAAACCCTAAATCCCTACCCCCGGCATGACCCCCTACACTACCCAAACACCACTGCACTACCCTAACCCCTTAAACACTACCAAAACACTACCCCAGCATGTCTGCCTACACTACACAATCAACACTGCACTACCCTAAACCCTAAAACACTATCCAGCATGACCCCCTACACTACCCAAACACCACTGCACTATACTAAACCCTAAAAACTACTCCCAGTGTGACCCCCTACACTACACAAACACCACTGCACTACCCTAATCCCTAAATCTACCCCCAGCATGACACCCTACACTACCCAAACACCACTGCACTACACTAAACAGCTAAAACAGTACCCCCAGCACAACCCCCTACAGTACCCAAACACCACTGCACTGCCCTAAACCCTAAAACACTACCGACGGCACGACCCCATACACTACACAAACACCACTGCTCTGCCCTACACCCTAAAACCTTACCCCCAACACGACCCCCTACACTACCCAAACACCACTTCACTGCCCTAAACCCTAAAGCACTACCCCAGCATGACCTCCTACACTACACAAACACCACAGCACTGCCCTAAACCCTAAAACACTACCTGCAACACGACCCCCTACACTACCCAAACACCACTGCATTACCCTAACCCTAAATCTACCCCTAGCATGACCCCCTACACTACACAAGCACCACCTTACTACCCTTAACCCTAAAGCACTACCCCCAGCTTGACCCCCTACACTACACAAACACCACTGTACTACCCTAAACCTTAAAACACTACCACCAGCACAACCCCCTTCACTACCCAAATATAACTGCACTACCCTAAACCCTAAAGCACTACCCCCAGCACGACCCCCTACACTACACAAACACCACTGCACTACCCTAAATCCTACATCTACCCCCAGCACAATCCCCTACACTACACAAACACCACTGCACTACCCTGAACCCTAAAACACTACCCTCAGCACGACCCCCTATACTACCCAAACACCACTGCACTACCCTAAACCCTAAAACATTTCCCCCAGCACGACCCCCTACAAGACACAAACACCACTGCACTACACTAAACCCTAAAACTCTACCCCCAGCACAACACCCTATACTACCAAAACACTAAACCCTAAAACACTTACCCCGGCACAACCCCTTACACCACACAAACACCACTGCACTACTCTAAACCCTAAAACACTACCCCCAGCATGAACCGCTACACTACACAAACACCACTTATCTACCCTAAACCCTAAAACACTACCCCAGCACGTCCCCTACACTACACAAACACCACTGCACTACCCTAAACCCTAAAACACTACCCCAGCACGACTCCCTATACTACCCAAATACCACTGGACCACCCTAAACCCTAAAACACTACCCCTACACTACACAAACACCAATGCCCTACCCTAAACCCTAAAACACTACCCCATCACGACCCCCTACACTGCACAAACACCACTGCACTACCCTAAACCCTAAAACACTACCCCAGCACTACCCCTACCTTACACAAACACCACTGCACTACCCTTAACTCTAAAACACTACCCCAGCACTACCCCTACCTTACACAAACACCACTGCACTACCCTAAACTCTAAAACACTACCCCAGCACAACCCACTACACTCCACAAACACCACTGAACTACCCTAAACACTAAAACACTACCCCAAGCACGACCCCCTACACTACACAAACACCACTGCACTACCCTAAACCCTAAAATACTACCCCCAGCATGACTGCCTACACTACACAAATACCACTGCACTACCCTAAACCCTAAAACACTAACCCCAGCATGACCCTCTACACTACCCAAACACCACTGCACTGCCCTAAACCCTTAAACACTTCCAAAAGCACTAGCCCCCTACACTACCGAAACACCACTGCACTGCCCTAAACCCTAAATCCCTACCCCCGGCATGACCCCCTACACTACCCAAACACCACTGCACTACCCTAAACCCTAAAAACTACTCCCAGTCTGACCCCCTACACTACACAAACACCACTGCACTACCCTAATCCCTAAATCTACCCCCAGCATGACACCCTACACTACCCAAACACCACTGCACTACACTAAACAGCTAAAACAGTACCCCCAGCACAACCCCCTACAGTACCCAAACACCACTGCACTGCCCTAAACCCCAAAACACTACCGACGGCACGACCCCATACACTACACAAACACCACTGCTCTGCCCTACACCCTAAAACCTTACCCCCAACACAACCCCCTACACTACCCAAACACCACTTCACTGCCCTAAACCCTAAAGCACTACCCCCAGCATGACCCCCTACACTACACAAACACCACAGCACTGCCCTAAACCCTAAAACACTACCTGCAACACGACCCCCTACACTACCCAAACATCACTGCATTACCCTAACCCTAAATCTACCCCTAGCATGACCCCCTACACTACACAAGCACCACCTTACTACCCTTAACCCTAAAGCACTACCCCCAGCTTGACCCCCTACACTACACAAACACCACTGCACTACCCTAAACCCTAAAACACAACCCCCAGCAAGGCCCCCTACACTACACAAACACCACTGCACTACCCTAAACCCTAAAACGCTACCCCCAGCATGACCCCCTACACTACTAAAACACCACTGCACTAACCTAAACGCTAAAACACTACCGCAGAACGAACCCCTATACTACACAAACACCACTGCACTACCCTACACCCTAAAACACTACCCCAAGCATGACCCCCTACACTACACAAACACCACTGTACTACCCTAAACCTTAAAACACTACCACCAGCACAACCCCCTTCACTACCCAAATATAACTGCACTACCCTAAACCCTAAAGCACTACCCCCAGCATGACCCCCTACACTACACAAACACCACTGCACTACCCTAAATCCTACATCTACCCCCAGCACAATCCCCTACACTACACAAACACCACTGCACTACCCTAAACCCTAAAACACTACCCTCAGCACGACCCCCTATACTACCCAAACACCACTGCACTACCCTAAACCCTAAAACATTTCCCCCAGCACGACCCCCTACAAGACACAAACACCACTGCACTACACTAAACCCTAAAACTCTACCCCCAGCACAACACCCTATACTACCAAAACACTAAACCCTAAAACACTTACCCCGGCACAACCCCTTACACCACACAAACACCACTGCACTACTCTAAACCCTAAAACACTACCCCCAGCATGAACCCCTACACTACACAAACACCACTGATCTACCCTAAACCCTAAAACACTACCCCAGCACGTCCCCTACACTACACAAACACCACTGCACTACCCTAAACCCTAAAACACTACCCCAGCACGACTCTCTATACTACCCAAATACCACTGGACCACCCTAAACCCTAAAACACTACCCCTACACTACACAAACACCAATGCCCTACCCTAAACCCTAAAACACTACCCCCATCACGACCCCCTACACTGCACAAACACCACTGCACTACCCTAAACCCTAAAACACTACCCCAGCACTACCCCTACCTTACACAAACACCACTGCACTACCCTAAACTCTAAAACACTACCCCAGCACAACCCACTACACTCCAAAAACACCACTGAACTACCCTAAACACTAAAACACTACCCCAAGCACGACCCCCTACACTACACAAACACCACTGCACTACCCTAAACCATAAAACACTAACCCCAGCATGACCCCCTATACTACACAAACACCACTGCACTACCCCAAAACCTAAAACTCCTCCCCCAGCATGACCCCCTACACTACACAAACACCACTGTACTACCCTAAACCCTGAAACACTACCCCCAGCACGACCCCCTTCACTACCCAAACACAACTGCACTACCCTAAACCCAAAAACACTACCCCCAGCACGACCCTCTACACTACCCAAACACCACTGCACTACCCTAAACCCTAAAACACGACCCCCAGCTCGACCACCTATACTACACAAACACCACGGCACTACCCTAAACCCTAAAACACTACCCCCTACACTACACAGATACCACTGCACTACCCAAAACCCTAAAACACTACCCCTAGCACAACCCCTACACTGCACAAATACCACTGCACTACCCTAAACCCTAAAGCACTACCACCCGCACGACCCCCTACACTACACAAAGACCACTGCACTACACTAAACACTAAAACACTACCCCAAGCATGACCCCCTACACTACACAAACACCACTGCACTACCCTAAACCCTAAAACACTACCCCTAGCGTGACCCTCTACACTACACAAACACCACTGCACTACCTTAAACCCTAAAACACCTCCCCCAGCGTGACCACTACACCACCCAAACACCACTGCACTACCCTAAACCCTAAAAGACTACCCCCAGCGTGACCCCCTACACTACACAAACACAACGGCACTACCCTAAACCCTAAATCTACCACAGCATGACCCTCTACACTACCCAAACACCACTGCACTACACTAAACGCTAAAACACTACCCCCTGAACAACCCCCTACAATACCCAAATAACACTGCACTGCCCTAAACCCGAAAACACTACACCCAGCACAACCCCTACACTAAACAAACACTACTGCTCTGCCCTAAAACATTACCCCCAAGCACGACCCCCTACACTACCCAAACACCACTGCTCTGCCCTAAACCCTAAAACACTACCTGCAGCATGACCCCCTACACTACCCAAACACCACTGCACTACCCTTAACCCTAAAACACTACCCCCTACACTACCCAAACACAACTGCACTACCCTAAACCCAAAAACACTACCCCCAGCACGACCCCCTACACTACCCAAACACCACTGCACTACCCTAAACCCTAAAACACAACCCCCAGCTCAACCACCTACACTACACAAAAACCACGGCACTACCCTAAACCCTAAAACACTACCCCGTACACTACACAAATACCACTGCACTACCCAAAACCCTAAAACACTATCCCTAGCACGACCCCCTTCACTACCCAAACACAGCTGCACTACCCTAAACCCAAAAACACTACCCCAGCACGACCCCTACACTACCCAAACACCACTGCACTACCCTAAATCCGAAAACACGACTCCCAGCTCGACCACCTACACTACACAAACACCACGGGACTACCCTAAACCCTAAAACACTACCCCCTACACTACACAAACACCACTGCACTACCCAAAACCCGAAAACACGACCCCCAGCTTGACCACCTACACTACACAAACACCACGGCACTACCCTAAACCCTAAAACACTACCCCCTACACTACACAAACACCACTGCACTACCCAAAACCCTAAAACACTACCCCTAGCACGACCCCCTACACTGCACAAATACCACTGCACTACCCTAAACCCTAAAACAGTACCCCAGCACTACCCCCTACACTATACAAACACCACTGCACTACCCTAAACCACTACCACCCGCACGACCCCCTACACTACACAAAGACCACTACACTACACTAAACACTAAAACACTACCCCAAGCACGACCCCCTACACTACACAAACACCACTGCACTACCCTAAACCCTCTAACACTACCCCTAGCGTGACCCCCTACACTACACAAACACCACTGCACTACCCTAAACCCTAAAACACTACCCCAGCACTACCCCTACCTTACACAAACACCACTGCACTACCCTAAACTCTAAAACACTTCCCCAGCACAACCCACTACACTCTACAAACACCACTGAACTACCCTAAACACTAAAACACTACCCCAAGCACGACCCCCTACACTACACAAACACCACTGCACTACCCTAAACCCTAAAACACTAACCCCAGCATGACCCCCTACACTATACAAACACCACTGCACTACCCCAAACCCTAAATCTCCTCCCCCAGCATGACCCCCTACACTACACAAACACCACTGTACTACCCTAAACCCCGAAACACCACCCCCAGCACGACCCCCTTCACTACCCAAACACAACTGCACTACCCTAAACCCAAAAACACTACCCTCAGCACGACCCCCTACACTACCCAAACACCACTGCACTACCCTAAACCCTAAAACACGACCCCCAGCTCGACCACCTATACTACACAAACACCACGGCACTACCCTAAACCCTAAAACACTACCCCCTATACTACACAGACACCACTGCACTACCCAAAACCCTAAAAGACTACCCCTAGCACGACCCCTAAACTGCACAAATACCACTGCACTACCCTAAACCCTAAAGCACTACCACCCGCACGACCTCCTACACTACACAAAGACCACTGCACTTCACTAAACACTAAAACACTACCCCAAACATGACCCCCTACACTACACAAACACCACTGCACTACCCTAAACCCTAAAACACTACCCCTAGCGTGACCCCCTACACTACACAAACACCACTGCACTACCCTAAACCCTAAAATACCTCCCCCAGCGTGACCACTACACTACCCAAACACCAATGCAATACCCTAAACCCTAAAAGACTACCCCCAGCGTGACCCCCTACACTACACAAACACAACGGCACTACCCTAAACCCTAAATCTACCACAGCATGACCCCCTACACTACCCAAACACCACTGCACTACACTAAACGCTAAAACACTACCCCCTGAACAACCCCCTACAATACCCAAATACCACTGCACTACCCTAAACCCTAAAACACTAACCCCAGCATGACCCCCTACACTACACCAACACCACTGCACTACCCTAAACCCTAAAACACCTCCCCCAGCGTGACCCCCTACACTACACAAACACAACTGTACTACCCTAATCCCTGAAACACTACCCCCAGCACGACCCCCTTCACTACCCAAACACAACTGCGCTACCCTAAACCCAAAAACACTACCCCCAGCATGACCCCTACACTACCCAAACACCACTGCACTACCCTAAACCCTAAAACACTACGCCCTACACCACACAAACACCACTGCACTACCCAAAACCCTAAAACACTACCCCTAGCATGACCCCCTACACTGCACAAACACCACTGCACTACCCTAAACCCTAAACCACTACCCCAGCACTATCCCCTACACTACACAAACACCACTGCACTACCCTAAACCCTAAAACACTACCACCCACACAACCCCCTACACTACACAAAGACCACTGCACTACACTAAAAACTAAAACACTACCCCAAGCATGACCCCCTACAAGACACAAACACCACTGCACTACACTAAACCCTAAAACACGACCCCCAGCACGACCACCTACACTACACAAACACCACGGCACTACCCTAAACCCTAAAACACTACCCCTACACTACACAAACACCACTGCACTAGCCAAAACCCTAAAACACTACCCCTAGCACGACCCCCTACACTGCACAAACACCACTGCACTACCCTAAACCCTAAACCACTACCCCAGCACTATCCCCTACACTACACAAACACCACTGCACTACCCTAAACCCTAAAACACTACCACCCACACAACCCCCTACACTACACAAAGACCACTGCACTACACTAAAAACTAAAACACTACCCCAAGCATGACCCCCTACAAGACACAAACACCACTGCACTACACTAAACCCTAAAACACGACCCCCAGCACGACCACCTACACTACACAAACACCACGGCACTACCCTAAACCCTAAAACACTACCCCCTATACTACACAAACACCACTGCACTAGCCAAAACCCTAAAACACTACCACCAGCACGACCCACTACACTGCACAAACACCACTGCACTACCCTAAACCCTAAAACACTACCCCAGCACTACCCCCTACACTACACAAACACCACTGCACTACCCTAAACCCCAAAACACTACCACCCGCACGACCCCCTACAAGACACAAACACCACTGCACTACACTAAACCCTAAAACACTACCCCAGCACGACACCCTATACTACCAAAACACCACTCCACTATCCTAAACCCTAAAACACTACCCCAGCACGTCCCCTACACTACACAAACACCACTGCACTACCCTAACCCCTAAAACACTACCCCAGCAAGACTCCCTATACTACCCAAATACCACTGCACCACCCTAAACCCTAATACACTACCCCATACACTACACAAACACCAATGCACTACCCTAAACCCTAAAACACTACCCCCATCACGACCCCCTACCTTACACAAACACCACTGCACTACCCTAAACCCTAAAACACTACCCCAGCACAACCCACTACACTCCACAAACACCACTGAACTACCCTAAACACTAAAACACTACCCCAAGCAGGACCCCCTACACTACACAAACACCACTGCACTACCCTAAACCCAAAAACACCTTACCCAGCACGACCCCCTACACTACCCAAACACCACTGCACTAACCTAAACCCTAAAACACGACCCCCAGCACGACCACCTACACTAAACAAACACCACGGCACTACCCTAAACCCTAAAACACTACCCCCTATACTACACAAACACCACTGCACTACCCAAGACCCTAAAACACTACCCCTAGCACGACCCCCTATACTGCACACACACCACTGCACTACCCTAAACCCAAAAACACTACCCCAGCATGACCCCTACACTACCCAAACACCACTGCACTACCCTAAACCCTAAAACACTACCCCCTACAGTACACAAACACCACTGCACTACCCAAAACCCTAAAACACTACCCCTAGCACGACCCCCTACACTGTACAAACACCACTGCACTACCCTAAACCCTAAACCACTACCCCAGCACTATCCCCTACACTACACAAACACCAATGCACTACCCTAAACCCTAAAACACTACCCCCAGCACAACACCCTACAATACACAACGCCACTGCACTACCCTAAACCCTAAACCCTAAAAAAACTACCCTCAGCACAACCCTACACTACCAAAACATCACTGCACTACTCAAAACCCTAAAACACTACCCCAGCACTAACCCCTACACTACCCAAACATCACTGCTCTACCCTAAACCCTAAAACATTATCCCCAGCATGACCCCCTACACTACACAAACACCACTGCACTACCCTAAACCCTAAAACACTACCCCAAGCATGACCCCCTACACTACACAAACACAACTGCACTACCCTAAACTCTAATACACTTACCCCAGCACAACCCCCTACACCACACGAACACCACTGCACTACCCTAAACCCTAAAACATGACCCCAGCATGTCCCCTACACTACCCAAACACCACTGCACTACCCTAAACCCTAAAACACTACCCCAGCATGACCCCTACACTACACAAACACCACTGCACAACTCTAAACCCTAAAACACTACCCCAAGCATGACCACCTACACTACATAAACACAACTGCACTACCCTAAACCCAAAAACACTACCCCCAGCATGACCCCCTTCACTACCCAAACACAACTGCACTATCCTAAACCCAAAGAAACTACCGCAGCATGACCCTTTACATTACCCAAACACCACTGCACTACCCTAAACCCTAAAACACTACCCCCAACACGACCCCCTCCTCTACACAAACACCACAGCACTACCCTAAACCCTAAAACACTACCCCTACACTACACAAACACCACTGCACTACCCTAAACCCTAAAACACTACCCCCAGCACGACCACCTACATTACACAAACACCACTGCACTACCCTAAACCCTTAAACACTACCCCCAGTACAACCCCCACCACTACCCAAACATCACTGCACTACCCTAAACCGTAAAACACTACCCACAGCACTACCCTTACACTACCCAACCACCACTGCACTACCCTAAACCCTAAAACAATACCCCCAGCATGACCCCCTACACTACACAAACACCACTGCACTACCCTAAACCCTAAAACATTACCCCCAGCACAACCCCCTACACTACCCAAACACCACTGCACTGCTCTAAACCCTAAAATCCTACCCCAGCATGATCCCCCAACACTACCCAAACACCACTGCAATGCACTACCCTAAACCCTAAAACACTACCCCAGCACTACCCCTACCTTACACAAACACCACTGCACTACCCTAAACTCTAAAACACTACCCCAGCACTACCCCTACCTTACACAAACACCACTGCACTACCCTAAACTCTAAAACACTACCCCAGCACAACCCACTACACTCCACAAACACCACTGAACTACCCTAAACACTAAAACACTACCCCAAGCACGACCCCCTACACTACACAAACACCACTGCACTACCCTAAACCCTAAAATACTACCCCCAGCATGACTGCCTACACTACACAAATACCACTGCACTACCCTAAACCCTAAAACACTAACCCCAGCATGACCCTCTACACTACCCAAACACCACTGCACTGCCCTAAACCCTTAAACACTTCCAAAAGCACTAGCCCCCTACACTACCGAAACACCACTGCACTGCCCTAAACCCTAAATCCCTACCCCCGGCATGACCCCCTACACTACCCAAACACCACTGCACTACCCTAAACCCTAAAAACTACTCCCAGTGTGACCCCCTACACTACACAAACACCACTGCACTACCCTAATCCCTAAATCTACCCCCAGCATGACACCCTACACTACCCAAACACCACTGCACTACACTAAACAGCTAAAACAGTACCCCCAGCACAACCCCCTACAGTACCCAAACACCACTGCACTGCCCTAAACCCCAAAACACTACCGACGGCACGACCCCATACACTACACAAACACCACTGCTCTGCCCTACACCCTAAAACCTTACCCCCAACACGACCCCCTACACTACCCAAACACCACTTCACTGCCCTAAACCCTAAAGCACTACACCCAGCATGACCCCCTACACTACACAAACACCACAGCACTGCCCTAAACCCTAAAACACTACCTGCAACACGACCCCCTACACTACCCAAACATCACTGCATTACCCTAACCCTAAATCTACCCCTAGCATGACCCCCTACACTACACAAGCACCACCTTACTACCCTTAACCCTAAAGCACTACCCCCAGCTTGACCCCCTACACTACACAAACACCACTGCACTACCCTAAACCCTAAAACACAACCCCCAGCAAGGCCCCCTACACTACACAAACACCACTGCACTACCCTAAACCCTAAAACGCTACCCCCAGCATGACCCCCTACACTACTAAAACACCACTGCACTAACCTAAACGCTAAAACACTACCGCAGAACGAACCCCTATACTACACAAACACCACTGCACTACCCTACACCCTAAAACACTACCCCAAGCATGACCCCCTACACTACACAAACACCACTGTACTACCCTAAACCTTAAAACACTACCACCAGCACAACCCCCTTCACTACCCAAATATAACTGCACTACCCTAAACCCTAAAGCACTACCCCCAGCATGACCCCCTACACTACACAAACACCACTGCACTACCCTAAATCCTACATCTACCCCCAGCACAATCCCCTACACTACACAAACACCACTGCACTACCCTAAACCCTAAAACACTACCCTCAGCACGACCCCCTATACTACCCAAACACCACTGCACTACCCTAAACCCTAAAACATTTCCCCCAGCACGACCCCCTACAAGACACAAACACCACTGCACTACACTAAACCCTAAAACTCTACCCCCAGCACAACACCCTATACTACCAAAACACTAAACCCTAAAACACTTACCCCGGCACAACCCCTTACACCACACAAACACCACTGCACTACTCTAAACCCTAAAACACTACCCCCAGCATGAACCCCTACACTACACAAACACCACTGATCTACCCTAAACCCTAAAACACTACCCCAGCACGTCCCCTACACTACACAAACACCACTGCACTACCCTAAACCCTAAAACACTACCCCAGCACGACTCTATACTACCCAAATACCACTGGACCACCCTAAACCCTAAAACACTACCCCTACACTACACAAACACCAATGCCCTACCCTAAACCCTAAAACACTACCCCCATCACGACCCCCTACACTGCACAAACACCACTGCACTACCCTAAACCCTAAAACACTACCCCAGCACTACCCCTACCTTACACAAACACCACTGCACTACCCTAAACTCTAAAACACTACCCCAGCACAACCCACTACACTCCACAAACACCACTGAACTACCCTAAACACTAAAACACTACCCCAAGCACGACCCCCTACACTACACAAACACCACTGCACTACCCTAAACCATAAAACACTAACCCCAGCATGACCCCCTACACTACACAAACACCACTGCACTACCCCAAAACCTAAAACTCCTCCCCCAGCATGACCCCCTACACTACACAAACACCACTGTACTACCCTAAACCCTGAAACACTACCCCCAGCACGACCCCCTTCACTACCCAAACACAACTGCACTACCCTAAACCCAAAAACACTACCCCCAGCACGACCCTCTACGCTACCCAAACACCACTGCACTACCCTAAACCCTAAAACACGACCCCCAGCTCGACCACCTATACTACACAAACACCACGTGTTGGACTTGGCCCTTCTGGCAGGTTCACCCCTGAACTTTTTGCTTTTTACTGATGACTTGGTGTGGTAATTGTTTGGTCTCTGCGCACTTTCCCTGTGTCCCAGGATAAAGTGCGTGCGTGCTCTGAGTGCATGTGGTGAGATAGGCCTGCCCTCCCATAGGAATGCATGGGGAATGTATGTGTCCCTAGTAGTTCCTGATGTGTGGGGTGTGCAGGCCCGAGTTTGGTATGTGCGGACTCGTGGGAGTGAATGCTGCGCGATGATGTGTGCGGCGTGCATGTACCTAGTGTGGAAGTGCCACTTCTAGAAGTGGGCACTTCTGTGTGCAGTGCGTCTGGCGTGTGATTGGCTGGAGCTGGCTGGTGAGCCTGGCTCCAGGAGTCTGGTTGGGTCTGCCCCAGTGGTGAGTGTGAGATTAGCATGCTGATGGCTGGGGAGGAGTGCACCTTGGACCTGAATAGGGCAGGGTTTTCCCCACACACTGCTGGCTCCGCCCCCTGTGGTGCGACTGACGACCCTAGCCTGCCAATGAATAGAGTGAGGGGCTGAGCACATCAAGGGTGCTCCCCAACCAGCTGCGACTGGTTTTCCCCCTCACCCTGAGCCCAGACAAAGGGATTTGGTGTATAAAAAGGGGCTGTGTCCCCTTACAAAATGTTCTTGTTCTGACTTGAATCTGCCAGGGGCGCGCTGCTGCTGGGGCCCAGGAGGGACCGCCATGGGGGCTACCTTCCTGCTGGAGGGCCCTGTGTGCTGGCCCCTGGGCCCTGCTTTGCCCCCTGGACGCCTTCAGGACCTTTTTGGACCTTTTGCTGGTCCTTTTACACTGCCCAGGCTTGATACAGCCTTCTAGCGCCTGGGAGCACTGAAATCGGGCTCCTGACGGAGCACTGGAGCTCTGCAGCGCTCAGCTGCCGTCCTTGACCCCAGAGGGGACCCCCAGCGTGGGGATTACCCCGTAAAGGCTGCACCGTGTGGGAGCCTACCCCGCCGCCTGGCGGCTTGTTGTAATTATGCGCGGGTGCCCACCCCGCATTGCGGCCTTAGTTTATGTCTTGGCGGGTGCCCACCCCGCTGAAAATGCCGCCGACTGCTTTGTTTGGGAGCGGGTGCCCACCCCGCACTTTTGCCAGGTGAAGGATCGCCGCCGCGGCCCGAGCTGCAATGAAATCACTTCCGGGCCGCTGCCCAACGCGACCCGGAAGGCAGGAGAGACTGCGTCCCTGTGGGCGGGGCTTCCGTGCAGAAAGGGAAGCCCCGCGCGCCGCACAGAAGGGATGCCGTCTGGAGCCTCGCAGGCTCCGGGAGGAAAAGTAGAATCGGAGGGGGCCCGGTGAAGAAAGGCGGCCGGTGCAGGCAGTGCCTGTCCATCCTCTCCTCCGGGGCTCCTGTGGTGAAGGGGGAGCCCCGGTGCCACGAGTAGAGCAGAGATGTCGGCCCTCTACATCGAGGGGGCCGTGGCGGTGCTGCACGCATGCAGCCTGGACCGCCGAGTGCCCCGCGGATACCCTGCTCCAACTGGGTGAGAAGAAGCGAAGTCCCCGACAGAGCCCGGTGAGTAGGGGCTCTAGCATGCAAGCCGCCGATCCCAGAGGAGATCCAGAACGGCGAGGTCACCGGACCCGGTGAGTAGAGGGGGAGGCTGCCTCCTCTGTTCAGGGTACCCACGAGGCCTCCAGGCAGTCCGGGTTATGAGGCAGAACCGGGACATGATCACGCGCCCCGGCCAACAAGGGGGCATTATTGTTTATGAGCCTAAGTGGCTCCAACGCTGGGCAACAGTATTCTATGAGCCTAAGGGGCTCCAGCTTTGGGGGCCATTCGATAGTTAGAAGTCCCAGGGGGACTTGGGGGCCAAGTATTCCCAGAGCCAGCTGCTCCAACGAGGGGGGCACAATTGTTGTGAGAGGCCCAACGAGGCGGGCCGGGTCATTCTTGAGCCCCAGATGGCTCCAACAGTGACACATTGTTTAAGAGCCCTAGCATGGCTCCGACTTCGGGGGCATTATTTTCTCTGAGCCCACGAGGCTCCTACGCTATTTGGGGACATGCTTAGTTTAAAGCGCCCGTGCGCTCTACGTTTCAGGGGGCCATTTAATATTTAGAAGTCCCAGGGGGACTTGGGGACATGTTGTTTCTAGAGCCTAGAGGGCTCCCACGTTGTGACATTGTGTCATGGGCCATTTGAGAGCCCAGGCCCCTATTTGCCTTCCACAGCTGCGCAGCACTTAGTGCCAGCTGCAGCGTTTAGGCCCTGCTTTGTCCCCAGCTGCCCAGCAAGTAGTGGGCAGCTGCTACGTTTAGGTTCTGGTGCGTCCTGGACTCTAATGTGATTGAGGTGTTATTGCGATTCATGCTAATGTGCTTTTGGGTGCTAGGAAATGTATTGTATATAGCATGTTTTGCGCACCCTGTGTCTGATACCTCTAAATGTGGTTATTTCTGCCTAGAAGGTTGTTTTACCTGTTTAGGTGGATGGTAGGGAGAATGTACTTCCCTGTGTTATGTACGCCCCTAGTGTAGGTATACTTAGGTGGCTAGGTCTAATGCGTTAGACTTGCGAGAAATTGCATAATGTGATTTATGCCCCTGTGATAGATGCAGGATAGGTTTTACACCTGATGCTAGTGTGATGACGCTGAGGTCATTATTGCGCCAGTAGAGGCTGGTTGTGCTCTACAGTTACTTTGTGTTATGTTCTACATTTACTATTGGTGATTTGTGCTATGTTCTAAGTGCCAATTCCTGACAGTGGTCCATGTGGCCCTGTCCCCTGTATATATAATCCCTTGTAAATTCTGCCCGTGCCTGTTGGCACATTGTAGAGTGTGTGTTTTTATCTAATGTGTTGTGTATAATACAAAGGCTATTTTTATAGAATACCTTGTGTGGAGTTTCCTTTGTGGTGGGCCTTGGGTGTTGTTGCTGGGTGCGCGCGCAAACGCTTTACACATCGCCTCAGAGATAAGCCTGACTGCTCGTGCCAAGCTACCAAGGGGGTGAGCAGGGGTTATCTTTGGCGTGTAACTTCCTTGCCCTGACTAGAGTGGTGGTTTCTGTCTGGCTTTGGCGCAAGCCCTAGCCAACCAGAAATCCCAGTTCTAACACCACGGCACTACCCTAAACCCTAAAACACTACCCCCTACACTACACAGATACCACTGCACTACCCAAAACCCTAAAACACTACCCCTAGCACAACCCCTACACTGCACAAATACCACTGCACTACCCTAAACCCTAAAGCACTACCACCCGCACGACCCCCTACACTACACAAAGACCACTGCACTACACTAAACACTAAAACACTACCCCAAGCATGACCCCCTACACTACACAAACACCACTGCACTACCCTAAACCCTAAAACACTACCCCTAGGGTGACCCTCTACACTACACAAACACCACTGCACTACCTTAAACCCTAAAACACCTCCCCCAGCGTGACCACTACACCACCCAAACACCACTGCACTACCCTAAACCCTAAAAGACTACCCCCAGCGTGACCCCCTACACTACACAAACACAACGGCACTACCCTAAACCCTAAATCTACCACAGCATGACCCTCTACACTACCCAAACACCACTGCACTACACTAAACGCTAAAACACTACCCCCTGAACAACCCCCTACAATACCCAAATACCACTGCACTGCCCTAAACCCGAAAACACTACACCCAGCACAACCCCTACACTAAACAAACACTACTGCTCTGCCCTAAAACATTACCCCCAAGCACGACCCCCTACACTACCCAAACACCACTGCTCTGCCCTAAACCCTAAAACACTACCTGCAGCATGACCCCCTACACTACCCAAACACCACTGCATTACCCTAAACCCTAAATCAACCCCCAGCGTGACCCCCTACACTACACAAACACCACTGCACTACCCTTAACCCTAAAACACTACCCCCTACACTACCCAAACACAACTGCACTACCCTAAACCCAAAAACACTACCCCCAGCACGACCCCCTACACTACCCAAACACCACTGCACTACCCTAAACCCTAAAACACAACCCCCAGCTCAACCACCTACACTACACAAAAACCACGGCACTACCCTAAACCCTAAAACACTACCCCGTACACTACACAAATACCACTGCACTACCCAAAACCCTAAAACACTATCCCTAGCACGACCCCCTTCACTACCCAAACACAGCTGCACTACCCTAAACCCAAAAACACTACCCCAGCACGACCCCTACACTACCCAAACACCACTGCACTACCCTAAATCCGAAAACACGACTCCCAGCTCGACCACCTACACTACACAAACACCACGGCACTACCCTAAACCCTAAAACACTACCCCCTACACTACACAAACACCACTGCACTACCCAAAACCCGAAAACACGACCCCCAGCTTGACCACCTACACTACACAAACACCACGGCACTACCCTAAACCCTAAAACACTACCCCCTACACTACACAAACACCACTGCACTACCCAAAACCCTAAAACACTACCCCTAGCACGACCCCCTACACTGCACAAATACCACTGCACTACCCTAAACCCTAAAACAGTACCCCAGCACTACCCCCTACACTATACAAACACCACTGCACTACCCTAAACCACTACCACCCGCACGACCCCCTACACTACACAAAGACCACTACACTACACTAAACACTAAAACACTACCCCAAGCACGACCCCCTACACTACACAAACACCACTGCACTACCCTAAACCCTCTAACACTACCCCTAGCGTGACCCCCTACACTACACAAACACCACTGCACTACCCTAAACCCTAAAACACTACCCCAGCACTACCCCTACCTTACACAAACACCACTGCACTACCCTAAACTCTAAAACACTTCCCCAGCACAACCCACTACACTCCACAAACACCACTGAACTACCCTAAACACTAAAACACTACCCCAAGCACGACCCCCTGCACTACACAAACACCACTGCACTACCCTAAACCCTAAAACACTAACCCCAGCATGACCCCCTACACTACACAAACACCACTGCACTACCCCAAACCCTAAATCTCCTCCCCCAGCATGACCCCCTACACTACACAAACACCACTGTACTACCCTAAACCCCGAAACACCACCCCCAGCACGACCCCCTTCACTACCCAAACACAACTGCACTACCCTAAACCCAAAAACACTACCCTCAGCACGACCCCCTACACTACCCAAACACCACTGCACTACCCTAAACCCTAAAACACGACCCCCAGCTTGACCACCTATACTACACAAACACCACGGCACTACCCTAAACCCTAAAACACTACCCCCTATACTACACAGACACCACTGCACTACCCAAAACCCTAAAAGACTACCCCTAGCACGACCCCTACACTGCACAAATACCACTGCACTACCCTAAACCCTAAAGCACTACCACCCGCACGACCTCCTACACTACACAAAGACCACTGCACTTCACTAAACACTAAAACACTACCCCAAGCATGACCCCCTACACTACACAAACACCACTGCACTACCCTAAACCCTAAAACACTACCCCTAGCGTGACCCCCTACACTACACAAACACCACTGCACTACCCTAAACCCTAAAATACCTCCCCCAGCGTGACCACTACACTACCCAAACACCAATGCAATACCCTAAACCCTAAAAGACTACCCCCAGCGTGACCCCCTACACTACACAAACACAACGGCACTACCCTAAACCCTAAATCTACCACAGCATGACCCCCTACACTACCCAAACACCACTGCACTACACTAAACGCTAAAACACTACCCCCTGAACAACCCCCTACAATACCCAAATACCACTGCACTACCCTAAACCCTAAAACACTAACCCCAGCATGACCCCCTACACTACACCAACACCACTGCACTACCCTAAACGCTAAAACACCTCCCCCAGCGTGACCCCCTACACTACACAAACACAACTGTACTACCCTAATCCCTGAAACACTACCCCCAGCACGACCCCCTTCACTTCCCAAACACAACTGCGCTACCCTAAACCCAAAAACACTACCCCCAGCATGACCCCTACACTACCCAAACACCACTGCACTACCCTAAACCCTAAAACACTACGCCCTACACCACACAAACACCACTGCACTACCCAAAACCCTAAAACACTACCCCTAGCATGACCCCCTA
Source organism: Triturus cristatus (assembly GCF_964204655.1). Classification (NCBI taxonomy): domain Eukaryota; kingdom Metazoa; phylum Chordata; class Amphibia; order Caudata; family Salamandridae; genus Triturus; species Triturus cristatus. The sequence goes on along the minus strand of NC_140588.1, from coordinate 935,608,410 downwards.
CACTGCACAAACACCACTGCACTACCCTAAACCCTAAACCACTACCCCAGCACTATCCCCTACACTACACAAACACCACTGCACTACCCTAAACCCTAAAACACTACCACCCACACAACCCCCTACACTACACAAAGACCACTGCACTACACTAAAAACTAAAACACTACCCCAAGCATGACCCCCTACAAGACACAAACACCACTGCACTACACTAAACCCTAAAACACGACCCCCAGCACGACCACCTACACTACACAAACACCACGGCACTACCCTAAACCCTAAAACACTACCCCCTATACTACACAAACACCACTGCACTAGCCAAAACCCTAAAACACTACCACCAGCACAACCCACTACACTGCACAAACACCACTGCACTACCCTAAACCCTAAAACACTACCCCAGCACTACCCCCTACACTACACAAACACCACTGCACTACCCTAAACCCCAAAACACTACAACCCGCACGACCCCCTACAAGACACAAACACCACTGCACTACACTAAACCCTAAAACACTACCCCCAGCACGACACCCTATACTACCAAAACACCACTCCACTATCCTAAACCCTAAAACACTACCCCAGCACGTCCCCTACACTACACAAACACCACTGCACTACCCTAACCCCTAAAACACTACCCCAGCAAGACTCCCTATACTACCCAAATACCACTGCACCACCCTAAACCCTAATACACTACCCCATACACTACACAAACACCAATGTACTACCCTAAACCCTAAAACACTACCCCCATCACGACCCCCTACCTTACACAAACACCACTGCACTACCCTAAACCCTAAAACACTACCCCAGCACAACCCACTACACTCCACAAACACCACTGAACTACCCTAAACACTAAAACACTACCCCAAGCAGGACCCCCTACACTACACAAACACCACTGCACTACCCTAAACCCTAAAACACCTTACCCAGCATGACCCCCTTCACTACCCAAACACAACTGCACTACCCTAAACCCAAAAACACTACCCCCAGCACGACCCCCTACACTACCCAAACACCACTGCACTAACCTAAACCCTAAAACACGACCCCCAGCACGACCACCTACACTAAACAAACACCACGGCACTACCCTAAACCCTAAAACACTACCCCCTATACTACACAAACACCACTGCACTACCCAAAACCCTAAAACACTACCCCTAGCACGACCCCCTATACTGCACACACACCACTGCACTACCCTAAACCCAAAAACACTACCCCAGCATGACCCCTACACTACCCAAACACCACTGCACTACCCTAAACCCTAAAGCACTACCCCCTACAGTACACAAACACCACTGCACTACCCAAAACCCTAAAACACTACCCCTAGCACGACCCCCTACACTGTACAAACACCACTGCACTACCCTAAACCCTAAACCACTACCCCAGCACTATCCCCTACACTACACAAACACCAATGCACTACCCTAAACCCTAAAACACTACCCCCAGCACAACACCCTACAATACACAACGCCACTGCACTACCCTAAACCCTAAACCCTAAAAAAACTACCCTCAGCACAACCCTACACTACCAAAACATCACTGCACTACTCAAAACCCTAAAACACTACCCCAGCACTAACCCCTACACTACCCAAATATCACTGCTCTACCCTAAACCCTAAAACATTATCCCCAGCATAACCCCCTACACTACACAAACACCACTGCACTACCCTAAACCCTAAAACACTACCCCAAGCATGACCCCCTACACTACACAAACACAACTGCACTACCCTAAACTCTAATACACTTACCCCAGCACAACCCCCTACACCACACGAACACCACTGCACTACCCTAAACCCTAAAACATGACCCCAGCATGTCCCCTACACTACCCAAACACCACTGCACTACCCTAAACCCTAAAACACTACCCCAGCATGACCCCTACACTACACAAACACCACTGCACAACTCTAAACCCTAAAACACTACCCCAAGCATGACCACCTACACTACATAAACACAACTGCACTACCCTAAACCCAAAAACACTACCCCCAGCATGACCCCCTTCACTACCCAAACACAACTGCACTATCCTAAACCCAAAGAAACTACCCCAGCATGACCCTTTACATTACCCAAACACCACTGCACTACCCTAAACCCTAAAACACTACCCCCAACACGACCCCCTCCTCTACACAAACACCACAGCACTACCCTAAACCCTAAAACACTACCCCTACACTACACAAACACCACTGCACTACCCTAAACCCTAAAACACTACCCCCAGCACGACCACCTACATTACACAAACACCACTGCACTACCCTAAACCCTTAAACACTACCCCCAGTACAACCCCCACCACTACCCAAACATCACTGCACTACCCTAAACCGTAAAACACTACCCACAGCACTACCCTTACACTACCCAACCACCACTGCACTACCCTAAACCCTAAAACAATACCCCCAGCATGACCCCCTACACTACACAAACACCACTGCACTACCCTAAACCCTAAAACATTACCCCCAGCACAACCCCCTACACTACCCAAACACCACTGCACTGCTCTAAACCCTAAAATCCTACCCCAGCATGATCCCCCAACACTACCCAAACACCACTGCAATGCACTGCCCTAAACCCAAAAACACTACCCTCAGCACGAGCCCCTACACTTTTCAAACACCACTGGCACTACAAAAAAAAACTAAATCTACCCCCAGAACGACCCCCTACACTACACAAACACCACTGCACTACTCTAACCTCTAAAAGACTAACCCCAGCACAACCCCCTACACTACCCAAACATCACCGCACTACCATAAACCCTAAATAACGACCCCCTACACTACACAAACATCACTGCACTACCCTAAATCCTAAATCTACCCCCAGTACAACCACCTACACTACACAAACACCACTTCACTACACTAAACCCTAAAACACTACTCCCAGCATGACCCCCTACACTACCCAAACACCACTGCACCAACCTAAACCCTAAAACACGACCCCCTACACTACACAAACACCACTGCACTACCCTAAACCCTAAAATACTACCCCCAGCATGACTGCCTACACTACACAAATACCACTGCACTACCCTAAACCCTAAAACACTACCCCCAGCATGACCCTCTACACTACCCAAACACCACTGCACTGCCCTAAACCCTGAAACACTTCCAAAAGCACTAGCCCCCTACACTACCGAAACACCACTGCACTGCCCTAAACCCTAAATCCCTACCCCCGGCATGACCCCCTACACTACCCAAACACCACTGCACTAACCTAAACCCTTAAACACTACCAAAACACTACCCCAGCATGTCCGCCTACACTACACAATCAACACTGCACTACCCTAAACCCTAAAACACTATCCAGCATGACCCCCTACACTACCCAAACACCACTGCACTATACTAAACCCTAAAAACTACTCCCAGTGTGACCCCCTACACTACACAAACACCACTGCACTACCCTAATCCCTAAATCTACCCCCAGCATGACACCCTACACTACCCAAACACCACTGCACTACACTAAACAGCTAAAACAGTACCCCCAGCACAACCCCCTACAGTACCCAAACACCACTGCACTGCCCTAAACCCTAAAACACTACCGACGGCACGACCCCATACACTACACAAACACCACTGCTCTGCTCTACACCCTAAAACCTTACCCCCAACACGACCCCCTACACTACCCAAACACCACTTCACTGCCCTAAACCCTAAAGCACTACCCCCAGCATGACCCCCTACACTACACAAACACCACAGCACTGCCCTAAACCCTAAAACACTACCTGCAACACGACCCCCTACACTACCCAAACACCACTGCATTACCCTAACCCTAAATCTACCCCTAGCATGACCCCCTACACTACACAAGCACCACCTTACTACCCTTAACCCTAAAGCACTACCCCCAGCTTGACCCCCTACACTACACAAACACCACTGCACTACCCTAAACCCTAAAACACAACCCCCAGCAAGGCCCCCTACACTACACAAACACCACTGCACTACCCTAAACCCTAAAACGCTACCCCCAGCATGACCCCCTACACTACTAAAACACCACTGCACTACCCTAAATGCTAAAACACTACTGCAGAACGAACCCCTATACTACACAAACACCACTGCACTACCCTAAAACACTACCCCCACATGAACCCCTACACTACACAAACACCACTGCACTACCCTAAACCCTAAAACACTACCCCAAGCATGACCCCCTACACTACACAAACACCCCTGTACTACCCTAAACCTTAAAACACTACCACCAGCACAACTCCCTTCACTACCCAAATATAACTGCACTACCCTAAACCCTAAAGCACTACCCCCAGCACGACCCCCTACACTACACAAACACCACTGCACTACCCTAAATCCTACATCTACCCCCAGCACAATCCCCTACACTACACAAACACCACTGCACTACCCTAAACCCTAAAACACTACCCTCAGCACGACCCCCTATACTACCCAAACACCACTGCACTACCCTAAACCCTAAAACATTTCCCCCAGCACGACCCCCTACAAGACACAAACACCACTGCACTACACTAAACCCTAAAACTCTACCCCCAGCACAACACCCTATACTACCAAAACACTACTCCACTATCCTAAACCCTAAAACACTTACCCCGGCACAACCCCTTACACCACACAAACACCACTGCACTACTCTAAACCCTAAAACACTACCCCCAGCATGAACCCCTACACTACACAAACACCACTTATCTACCCTAAACCCTAAAACACTACCCCAGCACGTCCCATACACTACACAAACACCACTGCACTACCCTAAACCCTAAAACACTACCCCAGCACGACTCCCTATACTACCCAAATACCACTGGACCACCCTAAACCCTAAAACAAGACCCCTACACTACACAAACACCAATGCCCTACCCTAAACCCTAAAACACTACCCCCATCACGACCCCCTACACTGCACAAACACCACTGCACTACCCTAAACCCTAAAACACTACCCCAGCACTACCCCTACCTTACACAAACACCACTGCACTACCCTAAACTCTAAAACACTACCCCAGCACAACCCACTACACTCCACAAACACCACTGAACTACCCTAAACACTAAAACACTACCCCAAGCACGACCCCCTACACTACACAAACACCACCGCACTACCCTAAACCCTAAAACACTAACCCCAGCATGACCCCCTACACTACACAAACACCACTGCACTACCCCAAACCCTAAAACTCCTCCCCCAGCATGACCCCCTACACTACACAAACACCACTGTACTACCCTAAACCCTGAAACACTACCCCCAGCACGACCCCCTTCACTACCCAAACACAACTGCACTACCCTAAACCCAAAAACACTACCCCCAGCACGACCCCCTACACTACCCAAACACCACTGCACTACCCTAAACGCTAAAACACGACCCCCAGCTCGACCACCTATACTACACAAACACCACGGCACTACCCTAAACCCTAAAACACTACCCCCTATACTACACAGATACCACTGCACTACCCAAAACCCTAAAACACTACCCCTAGCTCGACCCCTACACTGCACAAATACCACTGCACTACCCTAAACCCTAAAGCACTACCACCCACACGACCCCCTACACTACACAAAGACCACTGCACTACACTAAACACTAAAACACTACCCCAAGCATGACCCCCTACACTACAAAAACACCACTGCACTACCCTAAACCCTAAAACACTACCCCTAGCGTGACCCCCTACACTACACAAACACCACTGCACTACCCTAAACCCTAAAACACCTCCCACAGCGTGACCACTACACTACCCAAACACCACTGCACTACCCTACACCCTAAAAGACTACCCCCAGCGTGACCCCCTACACTACACAAACACAACGGCACTACCCTAAACCCTAAATCTACCACAGCATGACCCTCTACACTACCCAAACACCACTGCACTACACTAAACGCTAAAACACTACCCCCTGAACAACCCCCTACAATACCCAAATACCACTGCACTGCCCTAAACCCTAAAACACTACACCCAGCACAACCCCTACACTAAACAAACACTACTGCTCTGCCCTAAAACATTACCCCCAAGCACGACCCCCTACACTACCCAAACACCACTGCTCTGCCCTAAACCCTAAAACACTACCTGCAGCATGACCCCCTACACTACCCAAACACCACTGCATTACCCTAAACCCTAAATCAACCCCCAGCGTGACCCCCTACACTACACAAACACCACTGCACTACCCTTAACCCTAAAACACTACCCCCTACACTACCCAAACACAACTGCACTACGCTAAACCCAAAAACACTACCCCCAGCACAACCCCCTACACTACCCAAACACCACTGCACTACCCTAAACCCTAAAACACAACCCCCAGCTCAACCACCTACACTACACAAACACCACGGCACTACCCTAAACCCTAAAACACTACCCCGTACACTACACAAATACCACTGCACTACCCAAAACCCTAAAACACTATCCCTAGCACGACCCCCTTCACTACCCAAACACAGCTGCACTACCCTAAACCCAAAAACACTACCCCAGCACGACCCCTACACTACCCAAACACCACTGCAGTACCCTAAATCCGAAAACACGACCCCCAGCTCGACCACCTACACTACACAAACACCACGGCACTGCCCTAAACCCTAAAACACTACCCCCTACACTACACAAACACCACTGCACTACCCAAAACCCGAAAACACGACCCCCAGCTTGACCACCTACACTACACAAACACCACGGCACTACCCTAAACCCTAAAACACTACCCCCTACACTACACAAACACCACTGCACTACGCAAAACCCTAAAACACTACCCCTAGCACGACCCCCTACACTGCACAAATACCACTGCACTACCCTAAACCCTAAAACAGTACCCCAGCACTACCCCCTACACTATACAAACACCACTGCACTACCCTAAACCACTACCACCCGCACGACCCCCTACACTACACAAAGACCACTACACTACACTAAACACTAAAACACTACCCCAAGCACGACCCCCTACGCTACACAAACACCACTGCACTACCCTAAACCCTAAAACACTACCCCAGCACTACCCCTACCTTACACAAACACCACTGCACTACCCTAAACTCTAAAACACTACCCCAGCACAACCCACTACACTCCACAAACACCACTGAACTACCCTAAACACTAAAACACTACCCCAAGCACGACCCCCTACACTACACAAACACCACTGCACTACCCTAAACCATAAAACACTAACCCCAGCATGACGCCCTACACTACACAAACACCACTGCACTACCCCAAACCCTAAAACTCCTCCCCCAGCATGACCCCCTACACTACACAAACACCACTGTACTACCCTAAACCCTGAAACACTACCCCCAGCACGACCCCCTTCACTACCCAAACACAACTGCACTACCCTAAACCCAAAAACACTACCCCCAGCACGACCCCCTACACTACCCAAACACCACTGCACTACCCTAAACCCTAAAACACGACCCCCAGCTCGACCACCTATACTACACAAACACCACGGCACTACCCTAAACCCTAAAACACTACCCCCTACACTACACAGACACCACTGCACTACCCAAAACCCTAAAACACTACCCCTAGCACGACCCCTACACTGCACAAATACCACTGCACTACCCTAAACCCTAAAGCACTACCACCCGCACGACCCCCTACACTACACAAAGACCACTGCACTTCACTAAACACTAAAACACTACCCCAAGCATGACCCCCTATACTACACAAACACCACTGCACTACCCTAAACCCTAAAACACTACCCCTAGCGTGACCCCCTACACTACACAAACACCACTGCACTACCCTAAACCCTAAAACACCTCCCCCAGCGTGACCACTACACTACCCAAACACCACTGCACTACCCTAAACCCTAAAAGACTACCCCCAGCGTGACCCCCTACACTACACAAACACAACGGCACTACCCTAAACCCTAAATCTACCACAGCATGACCCCCTACACTACCCAAACACCACTGCACTACACTAAACGCTAAAACACTACCCCCTGAACAACCCCCTACAATACCCAAATACCACTGCACTGCCCTAAACCCTAAAACACTACACCCAGCACAACCCCTACACTAAACAAACACTACTGCTCTGCCCTAAAACATTACCCCCAAGCACGACCCCCTACACTACCCAAACACCACTGCTCTGCCATAAACCCTAAAACACTAACTGCAGCATGACCCCCTACACTACCCAAACACCACTGCATTACCCTAAACCCTAAATCAACCCCCAGCGTGACCCCCTACACTACCCAAACACAACTGCACTACCCTAAACCCAAAAACACTACCCCCAGCACGACCCCCTACACTACCCAAACACCACTGCACTACCCTAAACCCTAAAACAAAACCCCCAGCTCAACCACCTACACTACACAAACACCACGGCACTACCCTAAACCCTAAAACACTACCCCATACACTACACAAATACCACTGCACTGCCCAAAACCCTAAAACACTATCCCTAGCACGACCCCCTTCACTACCCAAACACAGCTGCACTACCCTATACCCAAAAACACTACCCCAGCACGACCCCTACACTACCCAAACACCACTGCACTACCCTAAACCCGAAAACACGACCCCCAGCTCAACCACCTACACTACACAAACACCACGGCACTACCCTAAACCCTAAAACACTACCCCCTACACTACACAAACACTACTGCACTACCCAAAACCCTAAAACACTACCCCTAGCACGACCCCCTACACTGCACAAATACCACTGCACTACCCTAAACCCTAAAACAGTACCCCAGCACTACCCCCTACACTACACAAACACCACTGCACTACCCTAAACCACTACCACCTGCACGACCCCCTACACTACACAAAGACCACTGCACTGAACTAAACACTAAAACACTACCCCAAGCACGACCCCCTACACTACACAAACACCACTGCACTACCCTAAACCCTCTAACACTACCCCTAGCGTGACCCTCTACACTACACAAACACCACTGCACTAGCCTAAACCCTAAAACACCTCCCCCAGCGTGACCACTACACTACCCAAACACCACTGCACTACCCTAAACCCTAAAAGACTACCCCCAGAGTGACCCCCTACACTACCTAAACACCACTGCACTGCCCTAAAACCTAAAACACTACACCCGGCACGACCCCTACACTAAACGAACACTACTGCTCTGCCCTAAAACATTACCCCCAAGCACGACCCCCTACACTACCCAAACACCACTGCTCTGCCCTAAACCCTAAAAAACTACCCCCAGCATGACCCCCTACACTACACAAACACCACTGCACTGCCCTAAACCCTAAAACACTACCTGCAGCATGACCCCCTACACTACCCAAACACCACTGCATTACCCTAAACCCTAAATCGACCCCCAGCGTGACCCCCTACACTACACAAACACCACTGTACTACCCTTAACCCTAAAACACTACCCCCAGCTTGACCCCCTACACTAGACAAACACAACTGCACTACTCTAAACCCTAAAACACTACCCCCAGCAAGACCCCCTACACTACACAAACACCACTGCACTACCCTAAACCCTAAAATACTACCCCCAGCATGATCCCCTACACTACCAAAACACCACTGCACTACCCTAAACCCTACAACACTACCGCAGCACGACCCCCATACTACTCAAACACCACTGCACTACCCTAAACCCTAAAACACTACCCCCAGCATGAACCCCTACACTACACAAACACCACTGTACTACCCTAAACCCTAAAACACGACCCCCAGCACGACCACCTACACTACACAAACACAACGGCACTACCCTAAACCCTAAAGCACTACCCCTGCACTACACAAACACCACTGCACTACCCTAAACCCTAAAACACTACCCCAGCACGACCCCCTACAATACACAAAAACCACTGCACTACCCGAAACCCTAAAAAACTACCCTCAGCACAACCCTACACTACCCAATCATCACTGCACTACTCTAAACCCTAAAACACTACCCCAGCACTAACCCCTGCACTACCCAAACACCACTGCACTACCCTAAACACTAAAAGACTACCCCAAGCAAGACCTCCAACACTACCCGAACACCACTGCACTACCCTAAACCCTAAAACACTACCCCAGCACAACCCCCTACACTACACAAACACCCCTGCACTACCCTAAACCTTAAAACACTACCCCAAGCACAACCCCCTACACTACATAAACATCACTGCACTACCCTAAACCCTAAAACACTATCCCCAGCCTGACCCCCTATACTACACAAACACCACTGCACTACCCTAAACCCTAAAACACTACCACCAGCGTGACCCCCTTCGCTACCCAAACACCACTGCACTACCCTAAGCCCTAGAAAAGAAACCCCCACCCCATGCCCAATCCCCCTTACCTCTCACTCCACGTGGTTCCTCTCTACCCTTGGTTCCAGCTTCACGTGATCTCTGAAGGGCGGTGCACGTCGTTGTGAGGAAACGGAACAGCCTCTGTTTCCTTACAACGACGTGGATCGTCTACATGTTTTTCAGAACGCATGGTCATTTACCATACATACCTTTACAACGAAATTCTTTGTAAAGGCATGCGTGGTAAATGACCATGCATTCTAAAACAATGCGAAGTAATGCCTTCGCGATGTACAACGCATGCGTGGTAATGCATGCGTTGTAATGGTATCGCAAATTTAAAAAGGTGTTGTAACGGCTGTTTACCGAATGAAGCTAGCCCCTGTTCTTCAGTGAGTCGTTTATTTGATAAATTAGGAGGAAGGAATGTGGTTTTTTTTACAGAAAAGTGCATTCCCGGCTGTTGTATTGTAAAAGTGTCCGTATTGCCTGGTTTCACTTTCTGTGAGAGAGTGGAAGAGTCTGTTTGGATCTAAAGGAGTTCTGTTGTTGGACGGGCCCGGCGCGACACGTCATCAGAAAACATAGCTAATGGAAAGCGTCCTCCCTGAAGTGTGGAGCAGTGCCATGAGAGGTCAACGAGTGAGCGTCCTACCACAGTATGACCGTACCGCGTGACCCATGTGCCGCCTCCAGGGTACGGTAGGCAGAAGCGGCATTGCAGGTACTCTTGAAGACCGTTGTAGCACTAATTCTACATTTTGGAACTAGGGCATTTTAACCTTGTTGTTCCTGCCAGATACAAAGAGAAGATTCTGTGTTATTCAGTGCCCTCGTTACCTTTTTGGGGGGTTGTGGTGCTTGTCACTTCGCTGCCCCGCCGGTGCACATGACTGGGCACCCCAACTCGTGTGCCATCTGCAGGGCCTCTGCCCTCGGATCACTGGATAAAAAAACATAAAAATAACAAATAATTTAAAAGTTCTTTGTCGCTATTTGAAAACTCAGAAAATATGTCCTCATTTTAGTTTTTTAGAGCACTAACCATAATTTTTATGCAAATAAGACCCTCTCATGTATGTAATTTCTAGAGGAAATGCTCTAGGTATTACAGTTTTGATTACATCAAGATGACGTCAGGCGTTCCACACTTTTGTAATAAATATAGAATGTTAGCAATCTAGTTGTTCATTAGGACGCTGTTGAGAGGCAGAGGTCAGGGGCACGGACTCTGAAAATTGAAGGCAGGTAGGAGGGTGCAGAGGCAACAATTTGACCACACTGGGCAGACAGGAAGGGCAGTGGCAGCACAATAGACTATGGAGGGCAGTGGAAAGGGAGGCAGGGGCAACAAACCAACAATACAGGACTGACAAGAGGGGCTGTGGCAATATAATAGACCATTGTGGGCAGAAGGAAGAGGCAGTGGTAGTAGAACCATACATGCCAACAGACCCTATTCAGCCAGGAAACGTCCAATGTTTTTAAGCTCAAATGGGCTTTATTTGATCTGCCTACTGTCTACAATCTCCTCTTTTTCATTGTAACTCAAAGGGGAAAATCAATACCCCAGTTTTTTTTCAATATCTCCCTCTTACCAAGTTCAAAATGTTCGCAAGCATGGTACATTGGATCATGGAAGGCAGGAGGAATTGGGGTAGGGGCATTGACTCGGATAACAGAGGACAGGAGGGACATGGAGAGGTGCACCAAACTGACCCTACAGAGCAGGCTTCAGGGTTTGCAGCAGCACAATACACCACACAGGGCATGCGGGACGGGAGTGCAACATAACAATCTATAGAAAGCAATAGGGAGGGGACAGGACCATGCACATGGACAACAGAGAACAGAGGGGAAAGAGGCAATGGTAGCTAGTTGACCATAATGGACAGACGGGAGAGAAAGCTGCAGCATAACAGACCATAAAGGGCAGGAGGGACGGATCAGGGGCATTACAATGGAACAGACAAGCCAGGAGGGAGGGAATAGGGGTCTGCACATGGAAACAGAGGGCTGGGGGCAAGGGGGCAGGGCAGGAGCAGCAAGATGACCATGGAGATCAGGCAGGATGGGCACTAGAAGCAAGCCACACCATGGAGAGCAACAGTGAGACTATGATGGCATACACACAGACCATGGAGGGAAGGTGGGAGGGGGTCAGGGGCAGCTAGTTGACCACACAGGGAAGGCGGAAGGGTCCGTGGCAGCACAGAAGACCATGCATGGCAAGCGGGAGGGTTAGTGGCAGCACAATGGCTACGATGGGCAAGAAGGAGGGTGCAGGGGCATGCACAAAGGACCATGGAGGATAGAAGGGAGGGTCAGGACCTGGGCACAGACAAGAGAGTTCAGGGGAAGGGGAATCACAACAGACCACGCGGGGCAGGCAGGAGGAGCAGTTGCAGCACAACAGACCAGAGAGGGCAGAAGGGTGTGGCAGTAAAATGGACCATGGAGGACAGGAGGAAGGGGATAGGGGCATGGAATGTGGACAGGCAGGGTGGAGGTGGGAGGGACAGTTTACAGTCATCTGACAATGCTAGGCAGGTGGGAGGGGAGTGACAGCTCAACAGAACACTCAGATTAGATAGGAGTGGCAGGTCCATGGAACATGGTATGCAAAAAGGATGGAGCAGGGGCATACATGAAGACATCGGAGGGCAGGGGGAAGGAGAATAGGGGCAGCAAGCTAAGCACAGAGGCTAAGCAGGAGTCAATGATGGGGCATAGAATTGGGCAATGAAGGGCAGGGGGAGTGGACTGGTACATCATGCTAAATGGAGGGCAGTGGTGGCACATCAGACCATGCATGGCAGGAGGGAGGACGCTAGTCCATGGATTCAGACAACAGAGGATAGGGAGGAGGTGGATGGGGCAGTAAGCTAACTGTTCAGGGATGGCGGGAAGGCCAGTGGCAGAACAACGGCCACACAGGGCTGTAATAAGGGAGCAGGGACATGGATTTGGATAATGGATGGCTAGGAGGAGGGAAGGCAGGAGCAGCAAGCTTGGGTGGGGGCAGCACAATGCCAGGCCCTGCTTCCAACCCCCCACCATCCATTGTGATATGCATCTTACTTAACGTTTTAAAAAAAACTAGAAATTTGCTGAAAAAAACAAAGATTACAGGGACGGTATAGTTAGACTCAGATTTCACTCATACACAACCAGTGAAATTCAGCAGTTATAGTTACCTGAGCTAACTATAACTTACGCCCCCCATTCATGACATGGTCAATTACATCACTCATGACATCACTCATGACATCTCTAATGAGCTGTGAATGGAATGGAACTATAATCACTAGAACTTTATTTAGGGATAATGTGTGTATATTAACACCCCTTTTTTTCCTTTTCTTTCGTGTAAGAACCATTATAATACGCAACGTACCCAGATTAATATGGCTGATAGCCTTTCACTTAAAAGTAATGTGTAGTCCATTGTTTATGTTGATGTTTGCAATTCTAAGTATGTTTATTATGAATAAGTCACGTTGACGAACATACAGGTATGGCGGTCACTGGGCAAGATAGGCTGAAATGACATTGTGTGCATATTAACACTTGTTTTCTTTTCTTTATTGTATCAATATCTGAATTTTCACACCGTGACCAGGCCAATATGGCCACCAGCTTTTTGGATTAAAGTAATGCACTGCTGATGACGTCACATATTACATCACTCACGACATGGTCAGTGACCTCACTGATGACATCACTGATGACATCTCAAATGACATCACTGATGACATCATCTACGTGATCATCTGCTGCACCTCCTCACACCCTAAAATACAGACTATCATTCTCGAAACCATAGACACACCAATACTAGTACAGCTACAAAATTCCGTGCACTATGCATGCAGACCTCTAATCAGCTACATAGCTTTGATACAGTCTTTTAAATACTCAGTTAGTACCTATGCAGTCTAGGAATCCTTCTGTCTGTCCCATGCACTTCTTCATTCAACCATCTAGCACTATCTACGTATCCTATCACTCTGCCAATACCTAAGCACTAATAAATTTAGCATGCACTCTCTTTGCAGCACTGAAATACTCCAGTTATTAGTCATATACTTAAGGAATGGCCGAGCCACTAACACAAGTGCAGGTACAATATTTTGTACACTATGCATGCAGACCTCAAACCAGCTACATACTATTGATACGCTCTTCTAAATACCCAGTTAGTACCTATGCAGTCTAGGAATCCATCTGTCTGTCCCATGCACTTCTCCATTCACCCATCCAGCACTATCTACGTATCCTACCACTCCACCAATACCTAAGCACTTATAAATTCAGCACGCACTTTCTTTGCAACACTGAAATTACTCCAGTTATTAGTCGTATACTTAAGGAATGGCGTTGTCAAAAACACAAGTGCAGGTATAATATTTTGTACACTATGCATGCACACCTCTAACCAGCTACTATTAAAACACTCTTCTAAATACCCAGTTAGTACCTATGCAGTGTCGGAATCCTCCTGTCTGTCCCATGCATTTCTCCAATCACCCATCCAGCACTGTCTACTTATCCTATTACTCCACCAATACCTAAGCACTCATAAATTAAGTGTTCACTCTGTTTGCAGCACTGTCATCATTCCAGTTGCTAGTGGTATTCTTATAAAATTACCTAGCCACCACCACAAGTACACATAAAATATTCTGTGCATAATCCCTACACATCTCTAAGCAGATACATACTATTGGTCCACTCCATTAAATACTGAAGTAGTACCCATGCAGCATAGGATACCTCCTGTCAGTCGCATGCAATTCTTCAATCACCCATCCAGCACTATGTTCTTATTGTATCAGTCTGCCAATACCTAAGCACTTATGGTGCAGATTTACAAGCACCCTGCGCCACCAGTACGTCACTTTTTGTAACGTAGTGATGGCGCCAGGCAGGCACTCCTTCATATTTACAAGGAGAGGAAAAGCCACCCTGCGTGGTTTTTCCTCTCCTTGTAAATACCACCCCTTCATACACAGAACTTTGCATTGAAGGGGCGTTCCATAGGTGTTGCTGTGGGTGTTCCCACTCAACACCCATAGAACAAGACACATCTCTAGATTTATGAGAAATCTACGTTATATTCCTCTCGTTGATTGACTTTTCTTAAAGAGATTTTCATCGCTAGATGACCTTGCGCACTATGCTCCTTGGGACCTCACTGTTTGTCCTGCCTCATTATCTTTCAACGCCTATTGGCCAATCATCTAAGAGCCCTGACGAAGTTCCCTTTTGGCACAACTGGGAACGAAACACGTTGGCTGTGTGTCAGTTTTTAATATTGATTGAATAAAAAGAAGCACTTTTTTTGGACTTACTGTTTGCATGTCTACTTTCTACGAGTGCACCTTCCATCTTTCTGTGAAAAGTGGGAAATGTTATGAACCAATGAAATCTTTTTTTTGAGGTCACATGGGATCCGCGCACTCTGCGCTCACGAAGCACGCACTCGACGTGACTGCGAGAAAATATATTTAAAAATAAAATAAGTACAAATATATTATTTTTATGAATATTTAGATAGTCTCTTGTCCTAATATGTTTATTAAACATACATACATATCATTTTAGAACATAAAAAAATTTCCCGGGAGTCGCGCGCCCCAGCACATACATTACATCACACGGGACCTGCCACCATGCAAGCGTCGCGTACCGTAATGCGCATGTGTCGCGAATGCGTGGGAGCAGGAGTCGTGGACTGGTTGCACACCAATCGCCCACATCACGTAATATTAAATTTATATAAAGTAACTGAAAAACATGCAGCCATCGCAGACCGTACGCAGATCCTTCATGACATTTCTAAAATGGCAGCTAGAATCCGCGCACACACTGTGATGTGTACACTTTCAAAAGAAAATAATATAAATATATTAAAATAAAAAAATAAAACAAAAAAATAATCAATATTTCAGTTTTATTTTGTTTAAACATTTTTTTTGTAATTTTCAGAAAAATATATATTGTTATTTAATGAATAAAATATTTATAAATAAACAGTTAAAAAACTGTAGAAAATCAGTACAAAAAAATAGGTATAACTACTATTACACTTAAAAATTAGCAGTTAGAAATTAGCATTTAAAAGAGCTTTGAAATTCACTGAAAAAAAGCATAGGTTTCAGAGAGGTTATAGTTAGAAATTAGCATTTAAATAGCCTTAGAAATTCACAGAAAAAAACATAGGCTTCAGGGGTGTCATAGTTAGCTGGACATTTCACTCGTACAAAACCATAGAAATTCCTCCGTTATAGTTAGTTCTGCTAACTATAACTCGCGCGCCCGCAATGCACTGCTGATGATATTACATATTACATCATTCATGACATGGTCAGTGACATCACTGATGACATCACTGATGACATCTCAAATGACATCACTGATGACATCATCCAGTGAATGTGTGTTTCTGTAAAGTTTAATATTTTTCATATATATCTATGCCAATGTGTATTGAAGAAAGAGGGAATTTACAAGTCCCTGAATGGATTATTTAGTAGGTGTGTGACTGACGGTCTAAGTGAGTGATTGAACATGTGTTACTGAATGTATGGGTTAGTGATTAAACAGTGTGATAGTCTGTATTAATGTCTCAGTTGGTGTATAAGCGGCTCCATGGGTTGGTGAGTTGCTACATGAGTGTCTATATGGGTTATTGATTTGTTGTCTGGGTTGTATGGGTGCCTGAGTGTCTTTCTGTCTGGGTGCAGGGGGTGTGTGGCTCTATGCATACATGTCTGAGTGGGTGATTTACTGGATGTATGGATTAAAAAGTGCATCTGGGAAGGGCTGTATGGGTGAGTGAATGAATGTCTCACTGGTATATGTGTGAGTAACTACATATGTTTTAAGGCAGTATATGTGAGTGTTGGAGTATATAAATGACTATACATGAGAGTAAATTATTTGAAGAGTGGGTGTATAAAAGAGTGTCTGTTTCTATCAGTGATTGTATAAGACAGTAAATATGTGTTAGTATCTGCATAAATAAGTGATGTGGTGTGTATAACTGTATACATGAGTAAATGCCTATGTGATTGATTCTTTGCATGACTGACTCTATGGATGAGTGGCGGACTGTGACTGTATGAGTGCATATTATAGTACTGTATTGATGAGTAACTGCATGTGTAAGTGAGTGGATGTGAGTGTAGACCTAGGAAATAGTGGGTGGTATGTAGTATGTGGCATTGTTGTGTGTATGGTTTCAAAAATAGTAGTCTGTATTTTAGAGTGCGTGTATCAAAGTTTATATTAGGCCATCAGTATGTGCATCAGATTATCACGTGGATGATGTCATCAGTGATGTCATCAGTGATGTCATTTGAGATGTCATCAGTGATGTAATCAGTGATGTCACTGACCATGTCATGAGTGATTTAATATGTGACGTCATCACCAGTGCTTTGCGGGTGCGCGAGTTATAGTTAGCTCAACTAACTGTAACAGGTGAATTTCTCTGGTTTTATATGAGTTACATGTCCAACTAACTATAATGTCCCTGAAACCTATGTGTTTTTCATTGAATTTCTATGGTTTTTTAAATGCTAATTCCTAACTATAACGTCTGTAAAACCTATGGTTTTTTCAGTGAATTTCCAAGGCATTTTAAAAATGAATTTCATATTTTAATATTTATAAAACCTATATTTTTTTTGTAATATTTTGCATCTCTATTATACTTTTTTTAAAATTTGAAAAATTATGTAATTTTGTGTATCTTCCCAAAAAAGTATGGATATATATATATATATTTTTTTAAACTACTAGACTCCCGTACCGGTAGTGTACCAAGCTCCATCACCAGGCGAATCCTATCCGCGATATTGCGAAACTCGTTAAGGATCCTCAATTCGTATCTGACGGCTTCGTAGCACCTTGTCCCGCCTATCATCATATACGTATAAGGTCGCGCCAGCTCTTAGTTTGGTATGCGACGGCTGCGCGGTACCAATACGTGCGTTACGTCAAATGCGTATAGGGTCACGCTGGCTCCGCTTTCCGTATGTGACGAGTGCACGCTGCCAGGCCCTGTGTTATGTCATAGACATATGGTATCGCGCCGGGTACGCCATTCCCTCATTTATTTTCTTATGTCTCAAAACTATATCTAAATAAGTTTAAAGTGTATATGAGAGCAAGCGATAATCTAAAATATTTTCCACATTTATATATTTCTAACTGTAATAAACTTATATTATGGTAAATGTATTTTCTCAAAATCGTGTCGGGTGCGGCCTCCTTGCACTCTCGGTGCACGCTTGCCATGTGACCCTAAAAAAAAGCTTTTGATGGATTCATAACATTTCCCATTGTAACAGTTGGAGGACCCCACCCATTTTAGACATTCTCTCAACACCGTTTGATGAGAGACACCTCTTCTGCTTACAGAGCTTTTTTGAAAACTTTTTTGCTGTTTACACATATCTTATAGTACACACAACATGCAACGATCATCTTGATCAATAATCATGCTCCGTACAGTAGCCTTCCATGTGTGATACCCATGCATCTGAAACGTTACATCAAAAAACAAATGTGTGTTACACGATGCCCCTGGTGTGTGTGTGTGCGCATTATTGTGCTGCCTTTTGGCCTGGGTTTTGGTGGCTTGAAGGGGTATCATCAGCCACGGGCAGAGTACACATCCTAGATCACATGTGACAAACAGTAAAGAGTAATGTGTAGATCTGTGTTGCAGTATGCTCTGTTGTCAGGCTTTACCAGTATAGTAGTGTGTCATATGTGAGACTTTCAGATTCACGTTTGACATGCATTCTTAACTGTAATGAGCGTTATCACTGGTATGACGTAGCCTCACTGCTGTTCCTCCCTCCATCCGAGCACATTCACATGTGTGCACTTCGTGATAGCAACACTTTCAATAATACCGCACACCTTTGACATGCTTGTCTGCGCATATCTACAAGCTTGACAACGACATGTGAAGTTGTCCATTCAATGTTTTCGGACAGCATCTCATTAGCGATAGTTGCCACCCTCCCGGTACATGCTACATTAAAGTAAATTGCGGATTGTGCGACGTCAAAACTGCAACAGGGACACACACATAAGTACACTTCCTGCCCAGGCAGGAACAGAACAACGCCCAGGTCCCTAGAATAATTATTCACACCCCTACGCTGGCCTGGCGTACGCAAGCCCAGCCCACTTTGCGTACGTATAGATAGGATAAAGACGACGCCACATGTCCCAGTTCTTCCACACTGCTTCAGGTGATATGGCCGCATCCACCTCGTATATCACAATGCCTAATAAAAAAAAGGGATCCATGAGGTGTACATCATCCTGGCAATCAAAACTCCATCTGAATTGTGAACCCTGCTGGACGTTGTGTTTGGACACAGACTAATGACAGCAGGTGAGCAGTGGGGCCTGCGTGCACAGGGGCAGCAATTGAGCGCGGTGCGGCAGAAGGGATGGGGTGCATCAACCTGGGTGCACAGGTGATAAACAAGCGATGTTGCTGTGCGTAATGATGTGATCTCATTCACTCACATCTCTGTCTCATTTTATGGACCTGCTAGACGGTACTGTAGGCCTGAACCAGCGGGCAGCGCTGCCCTACAGACACGTGGCACTGGCTTTTGGGGCACTGTAGTGAGCTGATTACTAAGTGTACATGCACACAGACTTGCCCAACTGCATTACATGCGCACATTATCCATCTAGCATGCGCTTTGTTCCTTTGTATGTGAACATTGGCATAATATATTATAATTTACCCTTGTGTATTCTCGTGCACTCCAACTCCTCTTTGAACCACGATTACCACCAACAGTTGGTAGATCGTACTTCAAGAAGGAAGGATGCACTCAACTGGTGTTCTCTCTTAAGCTTGAAATAAACCTTCATTCACCTTAAGACATTTCCACCATTATATTATTTTTCCCTTTTCAGACACTAAAAGTTAGTGGCACCATAATCGGTGGAGCGAATGCTCAGCCCGTAATAAGGCAATGGGCATTCTGATGCCTTCCATAGTGGTATCAAGACACAGTCCCCGACCGGAGACCTGCTGTGTCACTCTAAGAGCGGCACCGGCACGTCGTTGGACACACCGGTTGTGGCAGGTGAGCAGTGAAGCCTCGGTGCGCAGGAGCTGCAATTGAGCACAGTGCGGGGAAAGGGGCTGGGGAGCAGCAGCCTAGGTGCACAGGTGCAGACAAGCGATGTTGCCGTAGATAATAATATATTCTCTGGCCTCATTCATATCTCTGTTTAATTTGAAAGACTTGCTGGACTGCACTCTTTCTCGCGGACCCCGGCGTCCCAGACACACAGGTGATGGGAGGTGAACAGTGAGGGCTGGGTGCAGTAGGCCGACGCTCTATCTCCTCCTCCCTCTGTTCTTTTGACTCTCCCTCCCCTTGTCCCTTCCACCCACTCGCTCTCTGTCCCATTCTCACTTTCTTCCTTTCATTCTGACTACCTTTCATTTTAGGTGTCACCTACGCATGGCGCATGCACTGTATAGGAGACCTTTAGTCGTCGTGCAGCTCTTTTTACAAAGCACATATTCATGCTTGTGGCAGCATTTGGCTTACGGGAGTGCACAGCCACGTGCCACAAGCACGAGTGTGTGCTTTGAAAAAGAGCAGGATGCTCGATCATGCACCCGCTCATCGCCAGCGCACTCACTCAAGTGCCTCTGAGCACCACTCGCGTGCTATTTTAAATGTTATTTTAGCGTGCGCGCACACAACTCACAGGCTTGTTATTTCATTGTATTTATTTTGACATTTTTAGAGCGCCTAAGTGGCACCTTACGAGAACTTCAGGGCGCGTGCTGGTATCTTTTCTGATGCAAGCTCATGAGTGCGGCTTAAGGCTGCCTCTGGTCTCATGAGGTGAGCCAATGGTTGTGAGTTTTAGGGACAGGAACCTCATACTCTGAGCAGGAGCCAGTGTCACTGGGCAGGGTGCCTTGGGTCAAAGGGCAAGGAGCCTTTAGTCTTGCGCAGAGGGCATTTGCTTGAAACGTACAGTGCACAGGGCTTTAAGAGGTCCGGGTCCCTCCTGGTTGTAGACCTGCCAGCAATTAACAAGAATTTGTAATGCAATAGGTCTCACATTTATGCGAGTTTGAGCTATTGACAATGCAAATAACAATGGCTTTTATTTTTGTTTTTGTTTTTAAAACATCAATAAAAGGCATTGTCATTTACAATGCCAATAGCTTAAACTCGCGATAATGCGAGACCTATTACATTGCAAATGCTTGTTCTCTTGGACATGGCACACATACTTATGTTTCTTTTTTCTCTTGCAGGTTTTGTACGCTGCTTCCGGAGGAGTCCCACCCACTTCTTTCATGTTTTACTGTTGTTCAAATAAAGTTACGTTTCCATATATTTGTGTTGTTTTATTAAAAGTAATTTTTTTTACCAATAAATAAGTGAGTGTATGGGTCTTCTTTTTCTGACAACACATGTATGTAGTTTTTTGTGAAAATCGGCGGTTGATAGTAGGTTATGAGGGAAAACATTTTTAATTTTGCGGTGCACCTACCAACAGACTATTACATAAATGAAGCCTGGGTAATTTTACAACGGCAAGGGTTCTATGAGTGTATGACTTTAAACACCATGAGTACTGCCCATGTGATTTCAGAACCAATAAGGCACTGCCTAGGGCCACCGAGACTTCAAGGACTGGCGAGGCCCGCCCTGCATATTTAAGTAAAGCCCCGGAGATTGCCGATCCCCGGTCTTGAGTTGGCCTCAAAGCCCCCCGAACAATTCATAAACAATAACCGGAGAGGTGTCAATCCCCTAGCCTGCGAAACGTCTCTGTGTCCTCCCGCGCCTAATTTACATGTGAGATTAAGGTCCCTAGTGCTGCAGAGACCCCGCAATATAATAGTAGGATTGGCCCCGGAACATTACCCACAAGTGGGCTCATTTAATGGAACGGTTGAGACCCTGCTTCATTTTTTTTTCTCCATTTTTACCATCCGGATGCACTTTACTGAAGCGATACGAGGTTTTCCTCCTCTTGCTTCAACGAGGCAAACAAGAATTTACTATCACAGGGTGGAAGCAATGCTCCCGCCCTGTAATAGCAAACATAAATGCCCCGTGGATGCACACCTCGGGACATTGTATGACCTGCACCTGGGAGGTGACGCCCCATAGGGCCATGATGCATTGGTTAATGCATAACTACAGAATTAGTATGAACGCATACTAACACTACTTGCACACGTGTAGTACAGCAACCAGAGTGTAGTGAAGAGGCAGAGGAAGCCCAAAATCAAACAATATAAATTCTACCAGAGGTAGGATCACATAGTTCGATCTACAGATGACCCTGGGATGAGTAGAAACAGCTTCACCAAGAAAAAGGGTCTTCAGCAGAACGCCAGCAAGCTCAAAATCTTGGTGAGTGCTGCCTTCTTTTTACCTTCTCCCGCTCGTTCACCAAATTGATGTAGTGAAGAGAAAGACAGCAGTGGGTCCGATAATTAGATTTATTGCAGGAAAAGAAGACAGCTTAAACAGCCACCAACAGGACCAGACAGCAAGGCAACCGTCTTCTCCAGCACCGTGTTCAAACTCCCCAAGATTCCCCTCATGTCATGACAGCCCTACATTCTAACATTACATATTTACATTATAGTAGCATTACATACTAACATTCTACTATGCCTTACATTGGATTACTACACAGAGCACATGACTTTGCAGCAATGAGCTCATGGTTTTATCCACAAGTCTTGAGACCGGTAGGGGTGAGTAGTTCGCTTCCTACTCCCTGTATAGTATAAATGCATACTAACACTACTTACACAGTTATACTACAGCGGCCAGTATGCTAGAGTGCCCACAGCCCATCACTTTACAACAATCAGCTCAGTTTGATCCCCAATTCTTCACACCGGTAGGCGTGAGTACTTTGCTTCCCACTTCCGGTATAGTATAAATGCACAGTAGAGGTCAGTAGTTCGCTTCCCACTCCCTGTATGGTATAAACGCCTACTAACACTACTTCCACAGGTATGCTACAAACACCAGAGCACATCACTTTACAGCAATGACCTCACGGTTTAGGCCCTCGGTTTCATACCCAAGTGTAGCAGCATCTCATCTCAGCACCATGTCACTCCGAGCAACACCGCACTTTCAGTCTGGTAGGAGTGGCTATTTCGCTTCGCACTCCCTCACAGAGGTTACAGTGCTCCAATCCTCCTGTTTCCTATTCTTTTCACCCTTTTTCCCCATACTTATTTCAACGGAATCACAAAATGGCTGCCAACACTTCCTAGTTGCAACCGCTCGCAGCCAATAAGCAGCAAGCTCGTGCTCATAACGCCTCAGCCAATCAGATGGCAGAATTCCCAAATATTAGTATCTGTAAATTTCGATATTTCTCCAAAACTACTGAACGAATTTACACCAAATAAACAAAAGTGTGCTTTCTAGACCAAGACCCTACTCCCTGCCAAATTTGGGGTAATTCCGTTCACCCGTTCGACCTGTAGCCTGGTTTAAAGTTTCCTATGGAAATTAACATGGAGAAAACACGTTTTGGGACCCCCATTTTTTCTCAGCCGCCCCTTGACGAATCACCCCCAAACTGTAAACATAGGAGCTGCTATGAACAAAGCATTAGTTTGAAAATTTCATGAAGATTAATAAAACGACGCCAAAGTTATAAGCAAAACAAAAAATGCTCTTCCTATGGAAACTTGGTCCTAACTATACCTACTGGCGACTGCCAGTAGTTAATATATATATAGATACAAATGCATAACCAATAAAGGCATAAAGAAATAGCAACACTTACGCATGATTAAGACATATTAAAAACATTCATGACAAACAGTAATAGCATCTTTTTGGTAGAAACAGGTGGACAACGGGGAGGCGGGTGGGACCGTGAGGAATACACAGGCAGATACTGTATCCACCAGAAAAAGCATTACCAAAGGTAAATAACTTGTTCTTCTGATGGATACTTCTGCCTGTGGATTCCTCGCCTTTTGAATAGAATCCCCAAGCCGTACCTCACCCAGAGAAGGGTGTCCACCTGACTAGACCAAGAAATCTTGCAAAACAGATCAAGCAAAATGACCATCCCTCCTAACCTCCGAATCCAATAATAATCGAATAATTTTTCGGCGAAATTATATTGAAAATAATACTTTAAAAATATTTTTATTAATAAATTTAGAGAAACACTTAAAGGAAAACTTTTATTTATAATTAATTTAAAGATATATCATACTTTACAAATTACGCCGAAGTTGCGACCCCCAGCGCGACTTTTCGAAATGGCTACCTGAATGCACGCAGCCATCGTGAGGGTGCGCGAAGGGTGCGTGACTTCTGTATAATATATTAAAAAAAAAGATTGACTATAGTTTTCCTAACTAAAAATTATTCACAATTTTTTTTAATATATATATATGTATATATATATGTTAACTACTGGCGGTCGCCAGTAGATAGTTATAGTTAGGACCGAGTTCCCATAGGAAATCTGAAAATTCTATTTTGAATAACTTTGGCGCCGGTTGACGAATCCTTGCAAAATTTTCAAAACTAATGGGGCGCTCTGCTCAGCTCCTACCCTGCAAGTCTCGGGGTGATTAGTCAAGCGGGGGCTGAGAAAAAAGGGGGGTCCCAAAATGAGTTTTCCCCATGCATTTTCCCATAGGACCTTTAGTCGAAGGTACAGCCCGAACGGCTGAACAGAATTACTTGAAATTTGGCAAAGAGGTAGTCCTCAGGTCAGGCATGTGCCTTTTGCATATATGGTGTCAATCTGTTCAGTAGTTCCTGAGAAATTGCAGTTAAAAGTACATAAATATCTATATGCGCGCACCGTGCGCGCACCGTGCGTGCACCATAACGTGCGCGAGCATAATTCTGATTGGTGGTTACATGTCAGTCAACATTCGAATCGGTCGAAGTCAGGAAGTGTCGGCCGCTATTTTGTGTGTGACAGTGAAAAAGAAAGGTGGAGAACGTGAAAAGGGGGCAGGGTAGAGAGTTCCTGACCCACTAGCCTTTGTCAGGGGGTCCCTGAAGGACCCCGAAGGGTGAAAAAAACTTGTAGTTTTTTTTTCAAAAAATCGCGGGGTGAGCGCAGGTGCACGCACCGTGAAAAAAACTTAAAAAAGCAAAAACATTTGAAACTGTTTATAAGTTTATAGAAGATATTAACTATGCTGTTCAACTTTATCCAAATTAAAAAAAAAGAGCTGAGCCATTCCATATTACAGGATACAATCAATCTATAACTATATACATAGGTAGTTTATTGTAAAATAAATATATAAAAAATATAATACATACATAAATTAGCATTTAAAAAACCTTACAAATTCACTTAAAAAACCATAGGTTTCACACACGTTATAGTTAGGAATTAGCATTTAAAAAACCTTGCAAATTCACTTAAAAAACCATAGGCTTCACACATGTTATAGTTAGCTGGACATTTCACTCGTAAAAAACCATTGAAATTCCCCGTTATAGTTAGTTCAGATAACTATAACTCACGCGACCGCCACTCTATCACAAGGATGATGTCATCAGTGATGTCATGAGTGATGTCACTGACCATGTCATGAGTGATGTAATATGTGACGTCATCAGCAGTGGATTGCTGTCGCGTGAGTTATAGTTATCTGAACTAACTATAACGGGGGAATTTCAATGGTTTTTTACGAGTGAAATGTCCAGCTAACTATAACATGTGTGAAACCTATGGTTTTTTAAGTGAATATATATATATATATATATATATATATATATATATATATATATATATATATATATATATATATATATATATATATAAAAACATAGGATTGAGGTACATTAGACTTACAAATTTACAGTTAAAAAAGCTTTGAAATTCACTGAAAAAAACATAGATTTCAGGCACGTTATATTTAGAAATTTGCATTTAAAAAATCACAGAAATTCACTGAAAAAACCATAGGTTTCAGGCACGTTATAGTTAGAAATTAGCATTTAAAAAACCATAGAAATTCACTGAAAAAACCATAGGTTTCAGGAACGTTTTAGTTAGTTGGATATTTCACTTGTATAAAAGCATAGAAATTCTGGCGTTATAGTTAGTTCAGCTAACTATAACTCGTGCCCCCGCAATGCACTGCTGATGACATCACATATTACATCATTCATGGCGTTATAGTTAGCTGAACTAACTATAACGCCGGAATTTCTATGGTTTTATACAAGTGAAATGTCCAACTAACTGTAACGTTCCTGAAACCTATGGTTTTTTCAGTGAATTTCTATGTTTTTTTAAATGCTAATTTCGAACTATAACGTGCCTGAAACCTATGGTTTTTTCAGTGAATATATATATATATATATGTATATTTTTTGTTCAAGTCTCTTTTTTGTTTTGCCAGGTATGGGGGGCTGCGATACACCTCAATGTCATAGGAAGCCAGCGTCGCACAGGCGCAGAGGTAAAACTGTCTGAAACTGACAGGAGATAAGCAAAAGCATCTGCAATGCAATAGGTCTTGCATTACTGAAAGTTTGAGCTATTGGCATTGATAATACTAATGTAACGCCAAGAGCTCAAGCTTTCAGTAATGCAAGACCTATTGCATTGCAAAGGCTTGTTCTTTCTTATCCTGAATGAAGATGCCAATCCAGCAGCGGTTCCACATATTGACCCAGGGATGCGTCATTAAAATCATCACAATCATTAAAATCATCATAAAAGTACCTGGATCCTTTTTACAGAGACCAGATTATGCCAAATGCAATGACAAGGTAAACGTTAAAGCCCTACAGTTCAAATTTAACTTTTATAAATTTGATAGATCATCTCTTCGTGTTTTCACTATTATGGCAAATAGGCATTTTATATTGAGAGATCTAGTTGTGTTTAAAAATCCATCTGTACATTTTTGGCCTGATAAATGCTAAGAAGTCCATTCAAAGTCTCTTTGCAATATGTTTAAAAAAAAACAGAAATACCAGAAAAACAATAGTTAGCTCTGAAGTTAAGCAAAGCTATGTGCAAGAGAAAAAAATGAAAGAAGTTCATCAGCACATTTGAGAAACTCTGTACATCTAGATCCTTGTTTGCCTTCTGAAGGTAATGACTTATCTTAACAATATGTGAGAATAAGCCAAAGAGGCATATTTACCAAGATTTTATGCAACGCAAATCAGCAAAGGAAAGTCCAAAATCCTCTGATTTCTTTTCAGTAGCGCCATATTCTTTGGTAATCCTTCAGAAATCCTAACTAAAAAGTGTGCGGAAACATAAAAGCTAATGATGCTGGTCCAGCCTCCTGACAGTGACTACAAACTTAGTTCATGGCTCTTCTATAGTCTCTCTTTATCTACAAGTGGTCTGGGTAAGCAGTCAGGAACATTAACAAATTGTGTCTCACCTCATCACATCCCAATAGAATCATAATTACAAGAGCCAATCAAGATAGATGGGGTTCCCTGCACATTAAGGCTGCTTCGATTTCCTTACCATCATGTCTTTTTCAATATTTCTATCTCTAATGTATTCCCTGTCTTAACCCTCTAACTCCCCCCTAAGACAGCGCTGTTAGTAATTGTTCTAAAAAACGTTCCCCCTCATCCCCACGCTGAAGAGCATTGCCAACTAAAAAACAAGGTTGTCCACTGGCTCCAAAAATCCACAGATTGTTTTAGCTGTGAGGAACTTTATGGGAGTATAAACAACATTCAACAAGTGTCTTGGGTAGGCCATCATCCAAAGGAGATCCCTGGTGACTGTATTGTGGTCAATTTCAGAAACAAGCACATGGTAGGCTGTCTTGAGGAGAGAGTATCTAGTCTGTTTCCAACGGGAAAAGGGATTGAGGCAGTACCTTTGGGTTACTTCTATAGGCCCATCAAGCGAATCCTCCCGCAGCCCTTTTCTGTTAATGGGAGTGTCCCGGAGCTACTTGCCATTCCGACGTACAGTCGCTTTTCTCCCCTTCTGCAAGTTGATTAACTACATACACAGAGGATAGACCCTGTTGAAGATTCTGCAAATTAGGTTGGAAGGGCAACAAAACAGGCACATGTGGTCATTCCATAAACGAAAAGAAGCCTGACTTAACTAGAACACCTACTATAAAGTACACAGTGCTGTAGGGGTTCCCAATATATTTCAAATACTCCCTCACAAGAGCAACTCACTATCGCTAGTCAAAGTGTCAATGTGTTCTATTTATAACAACAATGTCAATACAACGTAGGACAACTCCCACCCAAACATGAAAAAAGTGTAAGAAAGGAGAGAAAGCACCTCACGGTCGTAACACCAAGGGGGGCTTGCTGGTTGGTACTCACTAGCACACCCACTTATCATCATTGGTTGCTTTATCCCCTTAAACAAGAAGTGTGTGTTTGATCGTGAAATTCTCTAAAAACTGAAGAGAAAGGGAGAAAGACAGTAAAACCCAAAGGAAAATGAACTGTCAGTGCACAATGTCACTAAAGTGCCCACTGCACCCCGTGAGAATAAAGGTACAATTCCCACGGTTAAAATGAGGTACAGCTTACTGGCTCAACATAACTTTTATTCAGTGCTGTAAACTGTCCCAATTACAAAATGGTTTCAGTCAAACCATGTTAAATGATAATTTAAGCTGAACCTCATTTTAACGTTGGGAATTGTACCTTCATTCTCACGGGGTCCAGTGGGCACTTTATTTGTCTCCAAGAGACTTGGGCCTGCGAGAAGACATACATAAATGGGTTTGTATCTATTGACACACCAGCTGCCCACTCGCCTGGAGGGCATGATCGTGGTGGTCTGCTCACTTTAATTACAACAACCCTGGGCAACAAAATACGCTCTTTTAACCTGGACTCTCCGCACTTTAAATTTATTGATGTTACGTATGAATAGTGTTGTAACTTGCCCTTTAAGTTTATAGTTCTTTTTGAGAATGTCAACTACATCAGCAGCAGAACGTGTAAACCGCAGATAGAGTTGGAGTCAGTTGCGGTTCCTGCTGTTGGTGTGGACTGTTCTGGTGGGTGTAAAATTAACCTCTTCTCATAACAGACTGTAGAAGCTTCGTTTTATTACTGGCGACAACTACACCCACTGAAGAATCCAGTGTGCTTAAGAAGAATCACACAGATGACAATAAGCACGGTTTGTTTGCTGTTCATTTGATTAACGTGTGCTATTTTGGCCGTACGACAACTGGGGGAAATGGTGTGTGCTCGAGTTATTGGGTGGAACTGTGGCAAAGCTACGTTATTAAAAAATAAAGACTGAAGTGAAGATTGAAGTGAAGACTGACTGCAGCCGTTGAGTACATGAGACTCGCAAAGAAAAAACTGACCCAGAGACGAGAAGCGCCATTTAAAATGACCAAGGGCAGTGCTGAACACGCAGGAGTGAACTTACCGCGTGAGTGAAGACTCCAGCAGGGTAACGTGTGTGCCAGAGAATGAGAACGGAGCGATGTCATGCACAGTGAGGAGGTGAGTGCGCATTGACTGCCCTGACTCACAGATGCAGAACGCAGCATCGTAAAAAAAAAAAGACTAGAATGATGAGTGATTACGTGACGCGCGGTCAGCTGCTTCTCGTAAAAGCCTGATTTGACTTGCTTTAATCAACAGCCTACCAATTGCCGTGTGTACTGTTCAAGAGGAAGACTAAAGTAAATTTATGAAGCTCGTCAACGGCACACTTCATGAAGAGCACTTCTTCAAGTTAAGTTAATTATTTTAATTTATTGTGTTAATTTTTATTAGTTTGACTTTCTTTATTTAAATAACACCAGCAGCAGCAAGCACTTCTCGTATTTTGCATGAGTATCTTAAGGATGTAAAGCAGTTGTGAAACTAATCAGCTGACAACTTCCAATCCTGGAAATGTTGGGTTTAGTTAGCTTGTTGTTTTGTCTTGTTATATTAGATTGTTGTGTTAAATTATTGTTTTAACTTATTTTGTTAGTTTGTTAAGTTTCTCTTTCTTGCAGCATGACAACATCCAGCGGCATGAGCCAACCTCCTCATTTTATATGTGAGCGAGGTGAGCCTGTTCTTCCTTGGAAGAAATGGAAACCACTTTTTGATTCCTACTTCATAGCCATTGGTGGTGAAAGATTCTCTGCCGCAAGGAAGTAAGCAGTTCTACTCCAGAATCTTGGCATTGAAGGCAGGAATATATATGATAGTTTGGATCCCATACCAATAGGCAGAGGGGCTGAAGAACCTAATGATGCTTATTAAATGAGTGTACTACATCTTCAAAGGCATTTTGGAGCACGATTGAATGTGGTCATGGAATGGCACAACTTTTTTATGCGTGTGCAGGCCAAAGGTAACTATGTTGCAGCTTTAAAGTCATTGGCACAGACTTGTGAGTTTGAACAGTTATCTGACTCCCTCATCCGTGATCAACTGGTGCATTGCACTAATGACTTAAGAATTCAAGAAATGTTGTTATCAAAAAATCCGAATCTCAAAAATGCCATAACTATTGTTGAAAGTATTGAGCATTCCTCCCATTGGGTTAAAGAAATACGCAGCAGCACCAATCCTTTTGACGCCATTGCCAACATAACTAAAGATAATCTTGAAAATATATCACTTGACACTCAAGTTGCAACTGTGAGTAAAACAAATGTCAAGCAGGAGAAAGGTTTATCTAAGTTTGATAGGCAAAAGTTCAACTATAATTTGAACAAGGATAACAGGCCAAAATGCCCTAGGTGTGGAAGCCAGAACCATGGACCGAATTTTCCCAACTGTTTTGCTAAAAGCACAAACTGCAGGAATTGTGGGAAAAGAGGACATTATGCCAGAATGTGTATAAACACAAAAGTAAACTTTGTTGAGCAAGCGATTCACTGCATTACTGAAAGCAATTCTGAGCCTGTGCATGATGTAAAACTTGTTGATACTGATATTGTGACCATGCCAAAATGTGATGTGTACATTGGTGACAAGAGTGTTCCAGTGCTGGCTGATTTGGGTTCACCTTATACCCTGTTGAGCAACAAATTTTGGTATGCCACTTTCAAGTTCAATAATATAAAACTTTTGCCACCGGACATCAATCCTGTAGGGTATGGTGGGCAAACTATTGACTTAATTGGTTATTCCATACAACCCATCGTGTTCAAAGGAAGAGAAACAGTTGGTAAAATATATGTTGCAAAGCGTGGGGATAATCTTTCAGGTCGGCATCATCAAAAAGACCTTGGAATTATTTTGAACCCAAATGTGCCTGACCAAGTTATGCTAGTCCCACAACAAGGTGATAATCAAGATATTGTTGGAAAATATCCTAGGGTTTTCAGTGGAGGACTTGGTCTTCTTAATGAATTTAGCCTCAAAATAATTTTAAAAGAGAAGGCAAAACCGGTGGTAGACAGAGTAAGAAAAGTACCCAACCTCATGTTGAAACCTCTCCAAGATGAAATCAACAGACTGCTTGATTTGGGAGTTACAGAGGAAATTTAGTCATCGGAATGGTTGGCTCCCATTGTTTTAGCTCCCAAAGAGAAGGGCAGTAAATTTAGGATGAGTGTGGACTTGAGAAATTTCAATAACTGTATCTGGGTCGACAGGCAGCCATTGTCAAATATTAATGAAGCTCTCATAAAGTTGAGTGGTGCTTGCATGTTCAGCGTGATGAACTTATCATCAGCGTATCATCAGCTCTTACTACATGAAGATTCAAGACCACTTACATCTTTTGTAACCCCTTTGGGTGCTTATAGATTTATCAGAATGCAATTTGGATTGGCGAGTGCTGCTGCATGCTTTCAGAGCGTGATGAAAAATGTGTTATCTGGGATTGACTCTGTACTATTTTTTCAAGACGATATATTTGTCTATGGGCAGGATAGAGCCAAACATGACGAGGTACTGTTCCGTGTGCTGTCCAGATTAGAAGAACGTGGTCTCACTCTGAGAAGTGAGAAGTGTAAATTCAGGGTTGGGTCAGTATCCTATCTGGGGCATTAAATCTCCAGTGAGGGTATTAGCCCCAAAATTGATCTTGCAGAAGCTATATTACAGGTACCAGCTCCATCAAACAAAGACCAAGTGAAATCTTTCCTTGGTTTATCGGAATACTACTCAAAGTTTGTGTATAACTTTGCAAGCGTAGTACAACCCCTGAGATCACTGTTAAAAAAGGGTGTTGATTTCAAGTGGTCAGCAGATTGTGTCAATGTCTTTAACAAAGTTAAAGAGGAAAGTGCGTGCGTGCATGCCAACTTTGATGTACATAAAAAGATTATCCTGACCACAGATGCCAGGGTGTGGGTTTTGGGTGCTGTCCTATCCCAAATGGTTGATGGCAGTGAGAAGGTCATTGGTTTCATTCATTTAAAGAGCGTTACTCGGTGATCGAGCGTGAGCCGTTGGCCTGTTCTTGGGCCATCAGTCATTTCAGATTTTACTTGTGGGGTTTACCATTCCTGGTTAGGACTCACCAGAAGCCCCTTGTACACATGTTTTCTTGTAGGAATGTTGAGAGCACTACACCCAGAATTAAGAGGTGGGTCGAAGGACTCAGGGAATACAATTTTTTGGGAGAGTATCTGCCTGGTCTTAAAAATATTCCGGCTCATTTTCTCTCAAGGATGCCCTTAAAGAAAAATACTTCCAACAGTCTTGACTGATCGGTTTCTTGGTTAAAGGAGTCGGGTCTTAATAAGGAAGAGTGGAAAGTTTGTTCTGAAAGTGACAAAATAAGAAAACTAGTTATGGATTTCGTTGTCAATGGTTGGCCCTTTTTGAATGATGTTCCCAGCTGTGCGAAAGGTTACTGGAATGTTAGGGACGAATTGAACATTTCGAATGATGAGCTTTATCAGGGTGAGAGATTGATACCTCACTGTATGGTGAGAAAGAAAATAATCAATTTGGCGCATGAGGGGCATGTTGGTCGCAGCTTAACAAAGTCAAGAGTCAGGGAATCCTATTGGTGGCCAGAGGTTGACCGTCAAGTGGAAGATGTTTTTAGAGACTGTAATATATGTGTGGGGAATGATAAATCAAGAAAAGTGAGGACTACTCCCCTCTTGCCTGTGGCCATACCTGAATGTCCCTGGTCAAAACTTGCCATTGATATTGTGGGTCCATTTGACAGGTTGTCTCCCTCTGAAAGGTTTGTAGTCGTCCTCGTTGATTACACTTCTAAGTGGGTCTCTGCCTCCTGTATGAGTTCCGTTGTGACAAAGATTATCATTGAGTTTCTTAAGGATGCGTTCACGTGTGAGGGCATACCTGATATTCCAGTCTCTGATAAGGGAGTGAAATTCACTTCTCAAGAGATGATAGATTTTCTAAAAGACCTCTCCATCACTCATCACAAGACTGCTCTCTATGCTTAGCAAGCTAATGGCTTAGTTGTGAGCATGAATAGACTGGTCAGAGCCTCTGCTCAGACAGCCCTAGAGACTAGATCCCCTCTCAAGCCCATCCTTAGGGAAAAATTATGGGAACACAGAAATACTCCCAACAGTGTGATTGGTTGTTCTCCGTTCAAAAAGCTCAAGGGTAGGGCTGCTGGTTCTAAATTAAATCCCCTATACTTGTGTGTAAAAGATAGGGGCAGTATAGTGAACAATTGGAGAGTGAAAAGGTACCAGGAAAATTACAAACAGAGGTTTGACGTGAAGATGGGTGCATGGAAGTCTGTTTGGATCTTGATTTTGTCAAAGAGGCTGTTTGGTCTCCCAAAGCTGAAACAAAATATTTTGGTTGCAGACGCATCATCAAGGTAATGCGTAATGTTGTCATGCCCAGTGGTGGTGGTGTTTGGAGCATGTTCCGTCCGTCAAAATGTACAAGGGAGGATGGTAGTGTGGGGCTTCAGCCTTAGGCCGGTCATCAACTTCAGGCCAGTCATTCCCAGTATAATGATGGTAAACTCCAAACTGATTCATTTGCTTGCAACCATTGAGCAAGGAGATCACCACTGTATCTTCAAGATTACTATTTCAAGTAATGTTGTCAATTCCTTTCTGTACTAACCCTTATACCTTTCCTTCATTATTAGCCTGACATTTATTCCCCCAGCACACCGTTGTCTTTTGCCATGGAATTGTTCTTTGCCTTGTTCCCCTCTTCTCTTTTTTCCCTTCTTTATTATTTTGTAAAGGGAAGATATGTTGTAACTTGCCCTTTAAGTTTATAGTTCCTTTTGAGAATGTCAACTACATCAGCAGCAGAACGTGTAAACCGTAGAGAGAGTTGGAGTCAGTTCCGGTGCCTGCTGTTGGTGTGGACTTTTCCGGTGGGTGTAAAATAAACCTCTTCTTATAACAGACTGCAGGAGCTTTGTTTTATTAATTTAATAAAACGAAGCTTCTGCAGTCTGCTATAAGAAGAGGTTGAGTTAGCGTTAGGCTGAATGGGCAGATCTGCATTTGGAGTAGTGGGAGGAGTAGTCCCTGACACTGAATAGGTATGTGCCTGCCTAGGTGAATGCTGACTCCGCCCCCCTGTGGTGTGCCTGATGACTGAGCTCAATCTGACAAAGGAGGGTGGAAGTCTGGTAAACAGAGTACTTCAACACACCCCCAAACCAGTTGAGACTGGTTCCCCCAAGCCCTGTGCCAGGGCAGACGAAGACAAATGCTGTATAAATGTTGGAGCTGTGACCCCATGAAAGCTGTGCTGCTGTGGGTGCTACTTGTGCCTGCTGGCCCCCAGGAGGAACCGCCACGAGGGACTGCCTCTCTGCTGGAGGGCCCCATGAGCTGGCCTGCCTGGGCCCAGCTTTGCTTTCTGGAACTCTGGTCCTAGCGCCTCGTGAGCACTATATCTTTATGCCAGGGAAAGAGGAGCGTATGTATCCTGCAGCACTGGGCTGCGACGTTCTCTGAGGGAATACCGGTGTGTGGGATTCCTCTGCGCTGCCTGCAAGGGAAGCAGGAGCCTACCCTGCATTCTGTGCTTCCAGGGGGGAAGCGGGAGCCTACTCCGCCTTTTGATGCTTCCTAGGAAGAAACGGGATCCCACCCCACATTGTGGTAGTCCCGGAGTGAAGTCGCCGCCGAGATCTGCGGCCTGGAAGTCAGGCTAGCTGCCTGGTTGTGGGTGGGCCCAGAAGAGGAAGTTCCTGGCCGGAAGTCAGGCCCGAATGAGCCTGAAGGTGGGAGGGGCCCTGTGTGCTGGTGGGAGCCCTGCCTGTGTCCGTATCGAAGAAGGGGATCGACGGAGACACTGCTCCTTGCTGAGGGATCCCTCGTGTGCCTGCAAGTGGAAGTGGATCCCCGCGGGCTCACCTGACCCCAGGAAGAGGAGATTGGAGCCTCGCGGGCTCCCTGCCAGAGTCCTGCTGTCCCGTGAGCAGTCACAGAAGAACCCCGGTGAGTGAGGGGAGCGCTGTCGGTGCGGATGGGTGCCATGAAACTATTGGCAAAAGGAGCCTTGGAGAGAGGGGCTCCCCAAAGCATTTGGGGTGCCATAAGCAGCACCGGAAGAGCCCGGTGAACAGGGCACGTTGTATTGAAGTCCCGGAGTGGGGCTTTAGTGGCATAGTGGTGCCCAAGCTGATTGTGCACAGCTGCACCACCCTGACTATGGGCAGATGCAACAATGGGGCATTTATTTTGGTGATGATGAGGAAGGGGTGAGTTGCACACCCCTGCCCCAGTGCGCTACGCACATTGCTTTTGCTGCCAAGGCAGCCAGAGGGCCGTGGAAGGTCCTATAATTGCACCCTGACTTTCGGTAAGGAGAGCATTTGGGCCCCCAGGAAGGCCAGTTGGCCTGAGGTCATTTTGAGTACCTCTGTTTACTGGTAGGGTGCAAGGCCCTAAAGGAATGCATAATGTGTTTATGCTAAAGGTGATGTCGGCACCTGGGGAGTGTTACTAAGGTGCACTCCTAAATGAGATTCATGCTAAATGTCATGCTATGATATTTAATGCCTAATGTGATGCAGACATAATGTGTTTATGTTACTTGTGATGATGCTGAGTACAGTATTCTGCCAGTAGTTACTGGTTATTTTATATTTGCTACTTGTGCTTTCTAAATATTCTGACAGTGGTCCGATTGGCACTGTCATGTATATAATCCTCTGTGAATTTCTACCTGGTGCCAATTGGCACAGTGTATATTGTGTGATTATGATTGTAATGTGCTTATGATAATACAAAGGCTATTTTTATATAACCTTGTGTGGAGTTTCTTTTGTGGTGTGACTAGTCTGTTGCTGCTGTGTGTGTGTGTTGCACAAATACTTTACACATTGCCTCTAGGATAAGCCTGACTGCTCGTGCCAAGCTACCAAGGGGGAGAGCAAGGGTTATCTTTAGCGTGTAACTCCCTTTCCCTGACTAGAGTGGTGGTTTCTGTCTGGCTTAGGCGTAAGCCCTATCCAACCATAAATCCCATTTTTAACATGGGCTATTTCTCATACATTGTAAAATCAAAGTTCCTGAATTGCTCCTCAACATTTCTTTGTTTACCAAGTGGCAGGCCCTCTAACATGGAATATGTTGCAGTGACAAAGTCACAAAAATTGTCGCCCAGCCTACTCTCAAGGAGATGTTTCACATCTACACCAATTATGACGAACACTTGGTAGACAAGGGTGTTTTTAGACTCTAGTTTTGTTGTTATGCCCACTACAGCAGTCATGATTTCCTGTAAAAATCTAAGAATGCAGTACAGAGTACTTTTTTCAAATAAATATGTGATCAAAGAACCTCATAATTCTTGCCTTTGGCATCATCACTCAACAAAAATTATGTAAACGGTTGTCACATGGATAATATAGCATTCATGGCCTCTAGGACTAGGAATCACCAGCTAAGTGACATAGTTGAGAGGACTCTTTCTTTGATGCCACACAATGCACAAAATGAGAAATATGTTCGTTTTAGTTTCCGTGCATAACAAAACAGTGCACCTGAATGGACTAAAAATTCAATAGCATTCTTCATTAACACTAAAGATTGTAAAGATGCTTTCAGCATACCATCTAACAAGTAGCAAGGATCTCTTACAGGGAAGCACTTCCGCTCAGGTTTCCATTGTGACAGGTCATCACATAACTTTTTCATATACGTAGCTGAATCACTGCAAATACAAACAAAATCACTCCAATCTTTGTTGAACTTGTTAAGAACATTTTGCAGCAGCATTCCAAGTGACACTGCATTCCATGTTTTCTAAAAGTCCGGTGTCATGTTCTCACCAGTATCCCAGATGCTTTGTGACTGCACTCTTTTCATATATACCTATCACTATACCTTGCATTGAATGTTTAAAGCCTGGGGTGTTTGGCAATGCACCTACTATCAATACTGGCTCACTAAAAAGGGGGCTGATGTATCATGGGTTTTTACTCATTCTCTGTGGGTAGATGGGATGGTACATATTGGTAAAGATTCTTATGAAGCCTACATTTTTCCTATCAATTAAAGACTCAAACGTAGCAACAAAAAAATATGATTTTCATATTACCTGATTCTCTACAGTTTAAAAAATAAACAACACCTAAAACATGCTTCTAACCCCTGTATCTTTAGACCAAATACCACAAAACTAAAAAAAGGACGAAGAAAAAATATTTTAGTAACATCCCTTTTTTTAATTTCAATATAATTTGTATTATTATTTTGTCACATACAAAGGACATTTAACATAAAACATAAAACATAGCGCCTACATATAACATAAAAACGTGCACTCGCATCGCCTGTTGTTACAGGACAGCCCACGCTGGCTGTGTTAGTTATGGTACAGTTTGCCTATTTTGGTTGCCCCCCACCCACTGTCCTCGTCTGGGTCGCAGAATACACAGAGAGGGACAAGTAAAAAGGAGCCAGAGCAGAGAGAGAGAGAGGAGATATCTCATGTAGGGAGAGTTAGACTGCTAATTCTGTCCAAAGAGGGTTGCTATCCGGGTCGTTATATTTGGCCTTTTCAGGGCGGGTCATAGGGGTCTAGGTATTTGTCCAGGGATGCCCACATTTTTCTGCCGGGCTGTCTCCATGGTGAGTCTCTTAGGGCCACTGTATCCACTCCTCTGAGGTGCGTCACCCAATTGAGCCATCCCTTGAACGTTGCCTTGGAGGTGTCTTTCCATTTATTGAGTACCAATTTTACACCTGGTACCTTGCATTCCGCTGTTTTTTTCTGTTTCATACAGCTAGCACGTACATTTGAATAAAATCTTCACACACAGGGTGATTGGTTCTTTCTGGGCATTTTGAGCAGATTGCTTTCTTTTTGTTAACAGCTTTCTCTGAGTTTTAGGTTAAGAATTTGATCTTATAACTGTAATGTTGACACTGTTGTGAAAATGTGTTGCCTACACATCCATGTTAAATTGTTTGCATTTTTTTTCTCATTCATTTTTAGATTTTCCCCTGAAGAAGGGCCGACTTAAGGCCCGAAATGCATTGGGCTAGCATATATTTGATTACTTTACTGACCTCTGTATAATTTATTTGGAACACGCTGTTATCATGTTTTGAACAACGATTAAATCTGTTACCTTGAAAATTGAGATGTTCCAGAGTTACTGGTTTCTAAACTGTATAATACTGCTTACATGTTATTAATGCACTGTTAGTAACCATTGTACAGTGATTGCATTAGCAAGTGGGTAGGTTGCTCCGTAGCAATTCTGTTTGTACTTGCATTAAAATTATTCTCTCAAGTTCCAGCCAAACAGGTGTGTACTCCTGGTCGGGCAGGATCCAATAACTCCCCTGTTTTGCCTAAGAAGGCCGTTTGGAAGGTTTTAAAATCCGCCAGGTTTAAACCCCCCAGTTTTTAACCTAAGCTTTATTTTTTAAGACTAATCCTTGCTTTCTTGTCTCTCCAGATGAAGTTATTCAGCATCTTATCTAATTTGCGATGGAAGTCGTCAGTGAGTATTAGAGGGAGCATATTTGCCAGGTAGTTGACCATTGGGGTGACCATCATTTTTACTGTCTCAATCCTTCGCCACCAAGTAATGAATTTAGGTGACCAACCTTCCAACAGCGTCTTTATCTTGTCCAGCATTAGCTTTTCATTGTGTTCCAGTGTGTTTTTAAGGTCATTCCCAAAATATATACCCAGGTATTTTACGAAACTAGTTTGCCAGGCAAGGCCAGACTCCCCCAGTATGACTTTTGTGGTGTGTATGTTGAGTGGTTTGCATTCTGACTTGTCTTTGTTGAGTTTATAGCAGGAAAGGGCCGAATACTTATCTATGGATTCCATGAGGGCCGTGATAGAGGATTTAGGGATTTCTGTGACAACGAGAACGTCATCCGCATATGCAGCTAGTTTGATTGTGACCTCATTGATGGTGACCCCTTTCATCTCTTCATTTGCCTCGATGTCCTTAATCAGAGGTTCTAGAGCTAATAGGAACAGCGAAGGAGACAGGGGGCAACCCTGCCTTGTCCCTCGCTGCAGAGTGAATGGCTCTGAGACCGCCTCATTGACTACGATACGGGCCATGGGTTTATCGTATAGTGCCATTACTTTACGCGTGAAAGAGTTTCCCAGGTTGAAGGACTGCATGCACTGTTCTAGGAAATGCCACGATACTCTATCGAAATACTTTTCCGCGTCTCGTGTGACGGTCACCGCTGGTTTGTCGGACTTGGCAGCTCTATCCAGAATATGGCATAGGAGTCTGGTGTTATCATGTGACATGCGTGTCTTGAGGAAGCCAACTTGTGTGTTACTTATAAGTTGTGGTAGTACCTTATTAAGCCTTGCGGCGAGAATTTTTGCGTATATCTTGCAATCAACGTTAATCAGCGAGATAGGCCTGTAATTTTGGGGCAACTGGGTGTTTTTACCTTCCTTGGGGTTAACTATAATATTAGCTTCGGACATGGTATGTGAGACCATCCCCGCTCCCTCGCAGTGGTTAAAAGCTTTTTTCAAAGTGGGTTGTAAGTGAGTTAAGGAAGTCTTACAGAAGGTGGCTGTGTATCCATCTCGCCCGGGTGCCTTGTTAACTTTAAGGGACTTTACTGCCATCTCAATCTCAGCTGAGCTTATCTCCTTTCCTAGGGTGTGAGCTTCTTCTGGTGATATCTTTGGGAGGTTTTGTCTGTTTAGGTACTCGGAGCACCATTCTCGTATTTCTTCTTTGTGAGTTCTGTAAGTGCACCTGTGTTCTTTGGGTCTGAGATATGGGTTGCCTCTAATCTTTGGATATCCAACTCTAGTTGTCCCAAACGTGCCTTCGCGTTCCTGTTCATCTTGCCTTTAATATCCATAATTGTCCCCCTAATTGTGGCTTTTAATGCGTCCCACATGGTTTTAGGGTCTGTGTCTGCAGTTTCATTAAAGGTAATGTACTCCTCAATGTCCTCCTCTATTTTGATTCTGTTGTTCTGGTCTGACAAGACATCACTGTTGAATCTCCATCTTCGTGGATGATCCTCATTGTGCCGCCCGCATAGCAGTAGGCTAATGCAGGAGTGGTCTGAGACAGTTCTCGTGGCTATGTCTGTGTGTTCTATTAAGAGGGTGTGAGTTTCTGTGATCAGTATTTAGTCTATTCTGCTGTATGAATTGTGTGGGTCTGAATAAAAAGTGTAATCTCTTGTGTCCGGGTGTTGTAGTCGCCAGGTGTCTTTAAGATTAAATCTGGTGCATGCATTTTTTAGTACGTTGTGTGACCCTGGGGGTAGTGAGTGGCACTGTGATTGTCTGTCTATGGTGTAATGTAACGCCATATGGAAGTCACCTGCCATCACTGTTAGGTCATTTTGTGGGAGTGCCTCCAGCCTTTTAGAGATGCCCTCCCAGAAACCGGAGTCATCAGCATTTGGCCAGTATATGTTGAGTACATGGATGTTTTCTTCCCCCCTTTTCAAATGCGTCAGCAGTATTCTCCCTTCCTCATCGTTTTGCTGATCTTCTATATTTATTTTGGAATTCTTGTTTATCAGAGTAATCACACCTCGTTTCTTTCCTACCAACCCATCTCTCCCTAATCCGTTCTGCATCGTCAAGGGATAGTCTGGTCTCTTGTAGGAGGAAGATATCTGCTTTAGTTTTGGCTAGGTAATCAAGTATTTTTTTTCTTTTAACGGTGGTTTAGACCTTTAACGTTTAAGGAGACTATCTTTAGATTGGGCGATAGTGCACGCGATCTAAAGAGGGATGGGGCAATACTGAACAGAAAGGGGAAATGGCTTTGTTTAAACAACCGATACCTAGCATATCACAATGGCAGCAGATAATATGAAACATTTTAGTAACATCCCTAAATAACAAAACTCAAGCAGAATAGTGTTAGCCCAGTCTTTCTTACTGCTACCTTATATAACAAAGCTACATTGTATTGGCCCCTTCAGGAAGACATAAAAATCACTCTTGCACTCTCCTTTTCCTTTCTTTGAATGGCATTTAGTTTGTGCACTGTGCAGGTTTTTTTCATTGTTTACATGTTTACACCGGTGGGGGCTATTTCCCTTCTGGTGTTTTCTTTTTTTAGTTATTATAGGTTTAAACCTAAAACCGGACAGCCTATGTATGAACTAAATGTCACACTGATAACTGTAAATTTTTATCACAATCATTTAATTTCTTCTAATACGGAACTAGCTGCTAGCCTTGAAACATCATTAAGTAAACACATCATGGAGCTGAATACTGATTACATAATATTGTGGGGTGGGGATTTTAATTGTAAACTTTGCACATCATCACAGGTTTCTGTATGTACCTACATGGAAGATTCCTTTGAGGGCCAATGCCATTTTGAACATACTCTTTGTGACAATGTTTTGAACTCTATATTATCTAAATTCTCGCTCTTCTTTACTATAGACTTGACTTCTGGGGCTGATAAGGAGGAGATCACGTATACTAATCATGGCAGGGGAAGCCTTATCGACTTAATTGCTCTTTCTGACTACTATGAATCTAAGTCAGTAAAAATGTTTGTTTTACAAGTAATTTTTACCGATTATTTTCCTTTAGCGATGCATTTTGAAAAAACACAAATTAAGATAATGACTCTAGCACCGCCTCCCCTAACCCATCACCAAAATAAGGGTATCATGTGTAAATGGGCATCTAAGAACCCTGAGATGGTTCTGGAAAAACTTTGAATAAAAAAAGACCGCAATTCCTGACATGTCTCGAAGATGAACTAAACCCAAAGAGCATGCTAGATTTTTTCACCGACAATAAACAAAATCTTAAAACGTTACAGTAGACCTAAGCCCCAGAAATAGTTTAATTGGTTCAACA
Organism: Triturus cristatus; assembly: GCF_964204655.1. Lineage (NCBI taxonomy): Eukaryota > Metazoa > Chordata > Amphibia > Caudata > Salamandridae > Triturus > Triturus cristatus. The sequence goes on along the minus strand of NC_140588.1, from coordinate 935,565,598 downwards.
GTGACTGTACAAGGAGTTACAACAAGCTTGTCGAAGCTCATGGAAGAGGTGTGGTGCAGCGGCCAGGGTGCCTGACTTCAGACCACACGGTTCACGGTTCGATCACCGGCGGCAGGTTAGCCCAGCACCATGTGACTCTGGGTAATAGCTCGCTTATTCTTCCCGATGGCCCCCAGCGCCGGGACCTATGCGGAGTCAGCTGTGTGCTTTACAAATGCTGGTATTTGTTTATAAATAAAAGCCCAGCGATACAGAATAGGTGGGAGCATGTAGATGCCAGTATAAAAAGACTTTAGCAGATCGTATGGCGATTGTCAGGAAGGAGGCATGAGAGAGGTTGTTCAAAGCCAGTGTCACTAAGAATAGTAGTCTCTTTTGGAAGACCATCAATGCCTCCTTCTTTCAGGACAACCATAATAACACCACCGATGTCATACAAGTGGATTGACCATTTTTCTGCAATCTATAACAGTGGGTGGGCCCGACTGGTACCATAGAATGTGATAACTATACAAAAGGGGATGTGAAAAGACTAGATCTGCCAACAGTCCAGGAAGCTACAAAGGCATAATGCTTGACAAAGAAAAACAAGGCTGCCGGTTCCAATGGCATACCGGCAGATCTCATCCTGGCAAAGCCTGACCTAGGGTTCCCAATTTTAACCAACATTTTAAGTTGTATCACAGTTACAGATCCTCCAGAATCATGGTCAACATCTAGAATTGGTCCAATTTTTAAAAAGGGAGATAGGTCGAACCCCAAATGTTATCGCCCAATATCATTGATAGACACCACATGTAAGCTGAGGGGCATGGTTTTATTTGACCGCCTTGAAATATGGATAGCGGAAAAAGGGAAATTCTCAGATATCCAATATGGTTTTAGGAGGGGCCTGGGTACGGTGGAGCAATGCCTCAATCTTCATCTGGTAATCAGCAAATATACTATGGCAATAAATACTAATCTATATCTGCACTTAATGGAACTAACATCTGCCTTTTATTGTGTGATCAGAGGGAAACTCTGGCAAAAGATGTTAGGTATGTGCATAGATGCTCCCCTAGTTCACTTTCTAGCGCAGTTTCATCAGGATTTCTCGGGCAGAGTGAGATATGGGGCGGACGGAGAACTATCACCCCCGATTAAAATGAACAGTGGTGTTCGTCAGAGGTATGTATTAGCCCTTTTTCTGTTCTGTTTATATGTAAATGATCTGGAGAGCTTCTTGAATGAAGGGGCGATTGATGTGCCAACGGTGCGGCAGGGAAATCTCCCGGCATTAATATATGCAGATGATTGCGTATTATTATCAAGAACAGGTGTGGGTCTGAAAACCCTTAGCAACAGATTTAATGGATTATGAGCGATTTGGGTCTAAAGACCAATACCGCCAAGTCACAGGTCATGATGGTGGGGAAAGTTTATCCTAAAATGAGACCGTGTTTCACTAAAAATGAAAAATTATCTCAGGTTTCAAATATTTGCTATCTAGGCAACCCATTTGACCAAAAAGGCTCATGGGGTCATCTCTTAGAGGTCGAGAAAAGGAGCTTCGACAGAACGCTTGAAGCCCTATTCAGGTTCTTTAAGAAACTTGGCTGTAGACTGATCAAGACCCTCATCAACATATATAACGCCTATTTCTGTGCTGTGGCTTTGTATGGAGCTGGGGTGTAGGGATTCTGTAATTTATCTTTCTTACATACAACAGAAAATGTATTTCTCAGATTACTGTCTGCCCCCCAACACCCCCAGCTTGCCTTCCACCGGGAACTGGGATTAACCACCCTGGAGGATCGAATACATGTATACCGGTAAAATGTGCAAAGTTCACAAAATGTACATTTTGTGAAATGTGCAAATGTTTTGAAAGTTTACATGTTGTGATTTAAGGTAAGTGTACACCTTCTGTAAAAAAAAAAATCAACTAATAGGAAGCTACTTCACACAGAAAACGTCGGGCAGAAAGGCATTTTTTGCTTGAATCAGTATCCTGCTGATATCGCACTTTTTCAAGAGGTGTGCATTTGCATAAAAAAGCCATGAAAGGTACCGGCAAACCACATTTCTCTACAAAAGCAACATTTCTATTACTTTTGTACATTTTCCCAAGTAAATGTGACTCGCATTCAACTCACCCCACCTGGCTGCCAAGTGTTTAGGGGTGTAAAATGGCTGCAAGTTGTGTTGTTGGTTATCATACTCCACAATAATTTTTTCCCATCGGGATTCAGTGGCAAATTATTCCTTTACCTGTTTCTAGGATATTGGCTTTGTTTTAAGAGGCATGAATATTGAAACCTTCAAACCCCTGGTTTTAACAGTTTTCACGTTCTTATCTGCCGAGATTATATGCTTTGAGCAGCAAATGGGCAAAATGGGGGCTTGCTCTGCTATTCTGCAGAAAGGTAGCCTGGTCTATGGTTTCTTCCTAAAGTCTCTTCTTAATTGCACAGTATGCAGGATTTGATCATGCCAATATTTCTTTCTCCTCATTGACTGAGGAGGTGAGGTTATATTCCTTGCAACTGTCTCTCTATATTTATGTGGCCATATACACCCCTTTCTGCAAGGTCACTTTGATCCCTGTCATTTATGGCAAGGCAGGTCAGGGTCAACATTCAATAACAGTCAGCTTTAACCTTTTTGTTCATTTGGCTATCTTTTTGGTTTATACGTGAACAAGATGGGAAATGCACACCTATTGAGATTGTAATCCGATAATCCTCATGATGCATAGTTGCGTGCTCCTTGGAAAAGTGCCCTGCCCGTGGCACTTGAAATAACGAACCAACAATTTGGGGCGACATACGCCCCAAGCCAAAGGCACAGCGTTCAGTCCTTCAATCCTCAATTAATTTGGAAACCAATTAATCAATTTATTTTGCATGTAATCACTTGCTTGCGCAATCTTTTCTCCTAACTCCCGTTTAATCCACAGTGCGGTATCATGCCAATTTTCCAGATTTCATTGATGTGCCCATCCGGACCTCTTTGCAATAACACGTACTGACGCATTTATTACATCCAAAGGCAGCTTTTATTAAAATACCCAATGCATTTCGGGCTACTGAGGCCCTTCGTCAGGGGTCACTACAAATAATAATAAAGACACTTATTAGTTCCTAAAACATTTTCTAATACTCAATGCTCTACTCCAATTGTAGAAATGTAAATGCATTTCACTTAGCTCACACTGATCGCTCTCTAAATGCTATGCTCACTGTGTCCAAACACTGAATAATACGGTACCCGGCTTTTGCTACGAAACCTCTAGCACCCCTCAGTTTTAACCATTCCATTCTTATTGAAACCCACATGTTGTTATGCCATTAAACTTCCCTTTAGAATACATTCTTGAAAACACAACCCTCTTCCTGATTCTTACATGCTTTTTACCTCCTCAACTTTCTTCAAATGTGTTCAACAAGTACTGCTCACATATTCTCTCTATCTACTTGCTCGCGCTGCCTGTGCCTCCTCCTCCTTTAAACCATCCTAACCTTCACCCTGTGCTGCGCGCCTTCAAACCACCCTCTTTAATTTAAACAAATCACTTCAAGGCCCCAGATGTAATCCGTAAGCTCATAATAACTTAAAACCACTCTCACGTATATGCGAGCCTACCACATTCAAACAGCTTTTCAACACGTACCTGCCGCAAATGCACCCTCCTCATCTCATTTTTCAAAGAAATGCTAACGTTCTTCACCCTTCGTATTTAAGCACTCTGATTGGTGTGCTTGTCACTCCCTGTTAGATATGGGGGTCTCTAGTTGGCAGGGTAGGTACCACTGTCCAAGTAGGGACCCTTGCTTCTAGTCAGGGAAAGTGGGATACACTGTTAAGATAACCCCTGCTCACCCTATAGGTAGCTTGGCCTGAGCAGTCTAGGCTATCAAAGGCAATGTGGAAAGTATTTGTACCAACACTCACAGTAACACAGTGAAAACACCACAGATTTACTCCACACCAGTTTTAGAAAAATAAGGTATCTTTACTAAAAACTTCACAAGACCAAATACTACAGAAAAACCAACATACAATTAAAAAGATTACTTTATAGATAGTACTAGAGTTTGCAGAAAGTACTCCAGGATGTAAAAGTCAATGTCCTACACAATGTGACTCTCAATGCACAAAATGCGACACTCTCATGCCCAACAGTACCTGTAGTTGCGATAAGGTTCCCAAAAGCTATAACAAGGAAGATGGCAAAGGCGATGCGATACTCCTGAGATCTTGGGGAGGCTTTGCAGCAGCCCTGCTTCACGCAGCAGAGGTGGATGCGCCGGCTCCGATCTGTAGGGGGAGGATGCGATGACTTTGGCTTTCGTTGCGTAGGTTTCTTAGGGGGAAGCTTCACGCACAGGTACGATGCGACGATCTTCGGTGCGGCGCAATGCGCGGCGCAGCGCTGACTTCTGGCGCCGCAACCCTCGATGCGTCACAGGACGGGACTCTGCGTCGACACACGCAGCGACTGGATACTTTCACGCACTGGCAGTGGTGCGGCTCGCAAACTGGTTCTGCGACGACCCTCGCAGCGTCAGGAATCTTCTCGCACCGGAACGATGCTCGACGCACTCGGCGATGCGGGGACTCCGGGTATTGCGATGACGCCGCGATGAAATTCTCCTCGCACTTTCGCTCTTGCGACACGCAATCGGATGATGCGTTGGGTACCAGTTACTCTTTTTCACGCTTCTGCTTCCCAGCTCCCAAACACAGCAAAACGACCTCCTGAGGCCCCAAGACTGGGCAAGCACTCCAAGGCAGGTCAGAACTCCTTCAGCAGAGTTCCAGGGGAGCTGGTGGTGACGTCCTTTTGTTCCTGGGACTTCTTAACAGGGAGCCAGCTCTTCTCAGGCCCTTGGAGATCAGAATCAAAAGAAGGGGACACAGCAACGTTCTTCCCCTCTCCTTGGCAGCAAAGCAAAACAGCAAGCAGGCAGTCTTCTCCTCTTCAGTTCTTTTCAGCTTTCTCCTTGGCAGAGGTTTCTTCTTAGTTCCAAAGTGATCTAAAGTTTAGGTGTCTGGGGTCCTCTTCTTATACCCCTCCAAGTCTTTGTCTCTCTGTGTTTCAGTGGGGGGATTCCCCTGCTCAAACCGGTTCCTGGGTGTGCTCTGCTCTGGAGCACCTGGTTCCTTTCAGAGTGAGGGGCAGGGTCGTTAGACGCTCAGCAGGAGGTGGAGCCTTCTTTGTGCCAGCAGAGGCAGAGTCCTCAGCCTTGCCAGCAGGGGGTGGAGCCAGCATTGTGCTGGCAGAGGCAGCCCTATTCAAACCCAGGGACTACTCCTCCCACCCATCTAAAGCAGATCTCCCTATTCACCCTGCTGCTGACTCATCCAGGCTCCTGGAGCCACCTAGCCCATCACATGACACCAGTCAGCCAACCAGCACACAGGCACACAGGAAGGTTAAACAAGAGAATAGCTACTTTCTAAAAAGTGCTATTCTCACACAGTGAATTTAAAAACCATCTTGCTAAAAAGATGTATAATTAAATTCTGAACACAAAGATACCAAACTTGGATTTTCTATCTTGCCCTTATGGGAAGATAGGCCTGTAAACAGCCTCCCCCATTCTAGCCTATGGGCAAGATAGCCTCTCAGCAGTAAAAACGAAAATGGCTGTAATTCACTACCAGGGCATGTTACACACCTCAGTACATGCCCTACCTTTCAGATACACTGCACCCAGCCCAGGGGGGGTACCTAGGGCCACCATAGGGATGCCTGACATGTACAGAAAAGGAAGGATAAGGCCTGGTCAGTGGGTCCACTGGCCAGGTCGACATGGAAGTCCTGGACTGCACATAGGCACTGCAAGCAGGCCTAAGACATCATTTTAGCGCTACTCCTGTGGGTGGCACAATCAGTGCTGCAGCCCACTAGTAGCATTTGAATCACCAGCCCTGGCACACCCAGTGCACTTTACTAGGGGCAAACAGGTGAAACAAATATACCAATCATGGATAACCAATCAATATAACAATTTACCAAGGGAGCATATGCACTTTAGCACTGACCAGCAGTGGTAAAGTGCCCAGAGTCCTATTGCCAACAACCACGGGTCAGAAAAAATAAAGGAGGAAGAAGCAAAAAGTTTGGGGATAACCCTGCAAAAAGGGCCGTTTCCAACACAACCTCCTTCCAGCCTAAAGCCAGGGTAGACCAAGCGATACCTCGATGGGATTCCCTGCTTAGGGCGATAGAACACGGAAACTGGCCCAAACAGCAGGGCACTATTCCTGTTCTACGCCTTCCTGAACCCGGTTGGATCTCTCCATCCATACTCTCAGGGTCCATTAAGCCAACCCATGTGGAACCCTTCTCTTCACCTGTGGACACCACCTGTGCAGCACCTAGCCTTAAATTGCTCACAGGTGTGTCCCAACAGACAGACAGCAGGCCACAGTGACCACTGACAGTGGTCAGGGATGAGACCCAGGTCTTATTCCTCTTAGGGCCCTTGTTGGACCCGGCCTCGTAGGATGGCCCTCCGTGCCCCCGCACCACCGAAACCTGGTGCCTGCAGCCCTAGCACGCGGCCCAGCCGACCTTTCCCACCAGGACACCTGCGCCAACTCCGGACATCCCCGTCCATGGCCTCTCTCCTTTCGGCCACCCCGGGCCCGCGTGCCCACTCCCTGCAACAAGATGGCCGCCCGGCCCCAGCGCGACCCGGGCCTAGAGGCGCCACCCCGGCTGGAGGACATCACGCTTCCAGGGGATGAGAGAGGGAGGAGCAGTTTCTATCGCACCTCTGAACTCCCCTGGGACGATGGGTTTCGATCGGCCCTCCGGCCTCCCTGCGGGCTGGCTCCGTGCCTGCTGGGTGTCTGGGACTCCTCCCGACCCGGCCCTGAAAGGATCAAAAGACAATAGCAGGAAACCCCGACAAGCGGCCCCCAGGTGACAAGACCCCTGCCTGCGCAGACTCCGGACATCAAAGCAGGGTCGACCTATAACAAGGGGTGCTCTGAGACTGTCCGGTAGATTCGACGCTGGAACAACGAGAGCCTGCTGACGTGGTCGCGGCCCCTGGAACTGAAACTCACCTGAGCCCTGCTGAGTGACTCGCGGCTCCCTGAAGATCGTAAGACCTCCGAACTTGTACCTGAGCCCTGCTGAGTGACTCGCGGCTCCCTGAAGATCGTAAGACCTCCGAACTTGTACCTGAGCCCGGCTGAGTGACTCGCGGCTCCCTGAAGATCGTAAGACCTCCGAACTTGTACCTGAGCCCGGGTGAGTGACTTGCGGCTCCCTGAAGATCGTAAGACCTCCGAACTTGTACCTGAGCCCGCTGAGTGACTCGCGGCTCCGACAAACTCTCACGGTCCCGCCGGGCCCCGACTACGACAACGTATCCCCCAGCTCGAGGATTGTGAGCTGTGCGCCGGATACGTCCCTGCTTTGAACCGTTACCAGAGACAGTCCCGCCACCCCCTACCTTTCCGAGACTCTTGAGTCCGTGCTCACCTTGTACATATTTGCAGTGATACCTATTTGATAAAGCTTGTTCTGAGAATACCCAGTGTGGTCTCTCTGTGTCGTGTGGTGCCAGAAGTACGATCCTAGTTGCGAGGTTCCTCCCCCTGGGGAATCTCCCGCCAGTGCCCGGCTACAATACTACACGGGTGGGGACTCAGGGAAGTCAGGACCCCTTTCCGGGCTCCTCTGAGGTCGCCGTCTAACATTGGTGGCAAGCGACGGGATTCGGGCCCATCACCTAGAGATCGTACAGTGAACAACGGACGCACGACCAACAAAGATGGCAGAAGGAAGCGCCACGAGCTCCACAGAAACCAACGCCAACAGAGTGTTCCAGGTGGAGCATCTGGAAGAATACACACACAAAGAGCTAAAACAATTTTGCAAAGAACTTAAAATCGCTACCACTGGCCTCAACACTAAGGAAGACTTGCAGAAAGCAATGAAAACTTGGGTGGAGACCGGGGCCTCCCGCCCGGAAGGCACGGGGGAGCGCCCCGACGAAGCCGAACCCCCCCAAAGTGAAAGCAGTAGCAATCAGGTGCGAGGCATCGTACCAGACGGGGGCCTATCCCCGGAAGAGCTCGCGGACAGAGAGAGAAGCCGCAGTCATGAACTCGAGTTAGCCAAACTCAAAATCGAGGGCGAATTGAAGTTAGCGGAGAAAAAGCTAGCGGTAGAGCAAATGCGCGTACAAGGCGAACTGGAAGAAAAGAAGCTCCAACGGGAGCACAAAGGAAGAAAGCTCCAACTGGAGCACGAACGGAGCTTAAAGGAACTCGAGCTCAAGGCCCGAAATGAGGACGTGAGGCCCCCGGGGAACCGAGAGACGGCCCCCCCAGCGGAACAGAAGGTCCACATCCCCAAGGATGTGGTCAAAGAATATTATAAAAACGATGACATTCAGCAATGGTTTCGGGCCTACGAGGTCGCCATGACCTCCCATCGGATTCCACAGAAGGACTGGGGGGCGGGGTTGTGGGGACAGTTTCTGAGCGAAGGGAGGGACACCCTGCTCGACCTACCCCTCTCCCTGCAGACCTCCTACAGCCACATGAAAGAGGCTCTCCTCACAAGATACGGCCTCACCCCAGAAATGTACCGCCAACGGTTCCGGGACTGCAGGAAGATCCCGGGCACCACCTGGGTGGAGTATGTAAACTTTTTTAGTCGGGCCTTCGATGGGTGGGTCAAGGGCAGCAAGGTCACCACCCTTGCCGAACTCACTGACCTCATGTTATGGGAACATCTGGCTGCGAACTGCTTCGTAGAGCTACGTCAACATCTGCTGGATAGCAAGCTCACAGATCCCCGGAAGCTGGCCGTGGAGGCCGACCGCTGGCCCAACACCCGGGTCTCCCGGGGCATGGTAGGAGAGTACCCCCGAACCAGTCAGGGACCACCCCGCCAGAGAGGGGGAGGGAACCAGGGAGGGCCAAGAGAGTCCCAGCCTAGCCCCCCGAAGACACCACCTCCACCTTTCCCGGCGCCCCCCCCACCAGTAACAGGGCCCCCTGGGAGACGAGGACACCGGGTGACCGTCACATGTTTTCGTTGCCAGAAACCCGGGCACTATGCCAATGACCCAGAGTGCCCCATGGCCACCCAAGTCACCCCTGCGAGACAGATAGCCAACGTAGCCCTGGGGGAGGAGGTTGAGGAAGCCGAGGAGTGGGAACCTGCCGCTATGGCCCTAGTATCCCTGGGAGATAGGGAAATGATCCCTGGTAGCCTCCTACCGTCCAACACACAGAAATATGGGCAGCTCGTCAAGATCAATGGCCACCAGGTAGAGGCCCTGCGGGACACCGGGGCCAGTATCACCGGTGTCCTCAGGCACCTAGTTCCCGAGGAGCAGATCCTCCCCAATGTCTTTTGCCCCGTAATATCTGCAGACAATAGGGAAAGTATGTGTCAGGTAGCCCTGGTGCCATTTGAGTGGGGAGGGGTGATAGGTAAACTCAGGGTGGCCGTAAGAACCTCCCAGCCGGTCGACTGCCTCTTAGGGAACGACCTGGAGAGTTCTCCCTGGAAGCACGTAGAGCGCAAGGCCCACCTAGGAATGATGGGACTCCCCGAGTGGGTGTGTGCCACCACCCGATCTATAACAGCCCAACTCGCTCCCCGGAGAGAAGTCGAGAGCACCCCGGTCGAAGTAGCCAGCACCGTCCCCGCCGAGGGTCCTCCCGTTCCCCCATCGGAAGGGTCCGTCGCCAGCGACGAACCCGCACCATCCGACCCCGCCCCGGTCCCCGAGTTGGGGGATCTACCCGAGTTGGCCCATTGGCGCCACGAGGGCGGGCCCACCCGAGAAGAGTTTTGCCGGGAGCAAACCACCTGTCCTTCCCTGGTCGGGCTGCGGCGCCAGGCCGAGGGCCAAGCCGCAGGTGACCAGACCGGAACGCACCGAATCTATTGGGAGAATAACGTCCTGTATAGTGAGCAGAAATCAGTGGAGCTGGGATCCGGACGGGTACTGGTGGTACCCCTCCACTTCCGGGATTTCCTCCTGGGCTTAGCCCACGATGTCCCCCTCGCCGGTCACCTGGGTCAGGACAAGACCTACAGCCGTCTCGTGACCCATTTTTATTGGCCTAAGATGAAAGCAGCGGTAGAAGCACACTGCAAGTCCTGCCCCACGTGCCAAGCCAGTGGGAAGAGTGGGGGGAAGCGCAAGGCTCCCCTCCAACCCTTCCCGGTCGTCAGTACCCCCTTCGAACGAGTCGGGATCGACATCGTGGGGCCACTGGACCCCCCCACCTCCCAAGGTCACCGTTTCATCTTGGTCCTAGTGGACCACGCCACCCGCTACCCAGAGGCCATTCCCCTGCGCACCATTACGGCCCCCGTGGTGGGCCGGGCCCTGATGGGGATCTTCTCCAGGGTGGGTTTCCCCCGCGAGGTCGTGAGCGATCGCGGCACTAATTTTATATCCAGGTATATGACGTCCCTGTGGCAACAATGTGGGGTGTCCTATAAGTTCACCACCCCGTACCATCCCCAAGGGAACGGCCTAGTGGAGAGGTTTAATAGGACTTTGAAAGGGATGATCGCTGGCCTAGAAGAGCCCCTCCGGCGTAAGTGGGACGTCCTGCTCCCCTGCCTCTTGTTCGCTTACCGGGAGGTCCCCCAGAAGTCCTTAGGGTTCAGCCCGTTTGAATTACTCTATGGGCACCCCGTCTGAGGTCCCCTCAGTTTGGTTAAGGAAGGGTGGGAGGCAGCACCCCAGACCACCCCCGAGATGTGTTCCAATATGTCCTGGCCCTCCGGAACCAGACCAGGAGGTTCCGAGAACTGGCCGAGGCCAACCTGGAGGCCAGTCAAGAAGAAATGAAGCGCTGGTACGACCAGAATGCTACTCTGGTCGAGTTCCAGCCGGGCCAGCAGGTGTGGGTCATGGCCCCCGTGAAGCCTGGCGCTCTCCAGGACCGATGGACTGGGCCCTACAAAGTGGTCGAGAGGAAGAGCCAAGTCACCTACTTGGTGGACGTCCAGTCGCCTCGGGATCCCCTCCGGGTCCTGCACGTGAACCGCCTCAAGCCTCACTTCGTGCGGACAGAACTGAGCCTCCTGCTGGCCACCAATGACGGGGCTGAAGATGAGTCGGATCCCCTCCCGGACCTCCTGTGTGTCAAGGAGCAGGATGGCTCCGTGGAGGGGGTGAACCTCTCCCCAGCCCTCACTGCCCAGCAACAAGCGGACTGCCGCCAGCTCCTCAGACAATTTTCTGACCTCTTCTCCCTGACCCCCCGGGTCACCAACTGGTGTGTTCACGATGTGGACACCGGGGACAGCCCGCCGGTGAGACACCGAGCCTACCGGGTTCCTGACCGGGTCCGGTCCTGTATTCAAGCCGAAGTCTCGAAGATGTTGACCCTGGGGGTGATCGAGCCCTCTGACAGTCCCTGGGCCAGCCCCGTGGTCCTGGTTCCGAAGGCAGCGACCCCCGGTGTCGCCCCCGAGCTCCGGTTCTGCGTGGATTACCGGGGGCTCAATGACGTTACCCGAGCCGATGCCCACCCCATTCCACGAGCCGACGAGCTCATTGACCGACTAGGGGCCGCCCGGTTCCTCAGCACTTTCGACCTCACCTGCGGCTACTGGCAGATTGCGCTCACCGAAGGGGCCAAGGAGAGGTCTGCTTTCTCCACCCCCGATGGGCACTACCGCTTCCGCGTGATGCCCTTCGGGATGAAAAATGCCCCGGCCACTTTCCAGAGACTGGTAAATAGGGTCCTGGCCGGACTAGAACAGTTCAGCGCGGCCTACCTGGACGACATCGCTGTCTTCAGTTCAGAGTGGAGTGAGCACCTCCAACACCTCCGGAGAGTGCTAACCGCCCTGCGCCAGGCAGGCCTCACCGTAAAAGCCAGCAAGTGCCAGATCGGGCAAGGATCCGTAGTCTACCTGGGGCACCAAGTCGGGAGTGGCCAGGTCGCTCCTCTACAGCCAAAGATCGACGCCATCCTGGCCTGGGACCCACCCATCACCCAAACAGAAGTCCGGGCCTTTCTGGGACTCACGGGCTACTACCGCCGATTCATTCGGGGATATGGCAGCCTGGTCGGCCCTCTCACTGAACTCACGTCTAAAAAACAGCCAAAGAAGGTGCAATGGACAGCTGCCTGCCAGGAAGCTTTCGATGCTCTAAAAAAGGCCATGTGCACCGCCCCCGTCCTCCAGGCTCCCGACTACACCAAGGAGTTCGTAGTCCAGACCGATGCCTCCGAGCATGGCATTGGGGCCGTCCTGTCCCAAGTGAATGATCAAGGCCAAGACCAGCCCGTCGCCTTCCTCAGTCGGCGGCTGCTACCCCGAGAACAGAAATGGAGCACCATAGAGCGCGAAGCCTTTGCCGTGGTCTGGGCCCTCAAAAAACTACGACCCTACCTGTTCGGCACTCATTTCAGGGTCCAAACTGACCATCGGCCCTTGCGATGGCTCATGCAGATGCGAGGAGAAAACCCCAAGCTACTGCGGTGGTCAATCTCCCTCCAGGGAATGGACTTCACCGTAGAACACCGCCCTGGTACGGACCACGCCAACGCGGACGGCCTCTCCCGGTTCTTCCGCCTCAGCGAAGAGAACCCCCCAAGGTGATGGGCAGTTCTCTCCGGCTTTCAGCTGGGGGGGACGCGTGTTGGACCCGGCCTCGTAGGATGGCCCTCCGTGCCCCCGCACCACCGAAACCTGGTGCCTGCAGCCCTAGCACGCGGCCCAGCCGACCTTTCCCACCAGGACACCTGCGCCAACTCCGGACATCCCCGTCCATGGCCTCTCTCCTTTCGGCCACCCCGGGCCCGCGTGCCCACTCCCTGCAACAAGATGGCCGCCCGGCCCCAGCGCGACCCGGGCCTAGAGGCGCCACCCCGGCTGGAGGACATCACGCTTCCAGGGGATGAGAGAGGGAGGAGCAGTTTCTATCGCACCTCTGAACTCCCCTGGGACGATGGGTTTCGATCGGCCCTCCGGCCTCCCTGCGGGCTGGCTCCGTGCCTGCTGGGTGTCTGGGACTCCTCCCGACCCGGCCCTGAAAGGATCAAAAGACAATAGCAGGAAACCCCGACAAGCGGCCCCCAGGTGACAAGACCCCTGCCTGCGCAGACTCCGGACATCAAAGCAGGGTCGACCTATAACAAGGGGTGCTCTGAGACTGTCTGGTAGATTCGACGCTGGAACAACGAGAGCCTGCTGACGTGGTCGCGGCCCCTGGAACTGAAACTCACCTGAGCCCTGCTGAGTGACTCGCGGCTCCCTGAAGATCGTAAGACCTCCGAACTTGTACCTGAGCCCTGCTGAGTGACTCGCGGCTCCCTGAAGATCGTAAGACCTCCGAACTTGTACCTGAGCCCTGCTGAGTGACTCGCGGCTCCCTGAAGATCGTAAGACCTCCGAACTTGTACCTGAGCCCTGCTGAGTGACTCGCGGCTCCCTGAAGATCGTAAGACCTCCGAACTTGTACCTGAGCCCGCTGAGTGACTCGCGGCTCCGACAAACTCTCACGGTCCCGCCGGGCCCCGACTACGACAACGTATCCCCCAGCTCGAGGATTGTGAGCTGTGCGCTGGATACGTCCCTGCTTTGAACCGTTACCAGAGACAGTCCCGCCACCCCCTACCTTTCCGAGACTCTTGAACCCGTGCTCACCTTGTACATATTTGCAGTGATACCTATTTGATAAAGCTTGTTCTGAGAATACCCAGTGTGGTCTCTCTGTGTGGTGTGGTGCCAGAAGTACGATCCTAGTTGCGAGATTCCTCCCCCTGGGGAATCTCCCGCCAGTGCCCGGCTACAATACTACACGGGTGGGGACTCAGGGAAGTCAGGACCCCTTTCCGGGCTCCTCTGAGGTCGCCGTCTAACAGCCCTCAAACCCCTGTGGCGTCAGAAGGTGGGGGGCAGTAGCCCCAGGTGCTTGGCAACCTTTGTCCACTTCCTTTCCTGTCAGGTCGGGTCTGACAACCTGGCACTGACCCACCAGCCCCGGGCCTGTATCCGGTGGCTGGACAGGAGGCTGGGGTAGGCTTTTCTATACCCAGTCCTCCTCTTCCTTGGGGCTCTGTACCCTCCCACCTGGAGCGGTACCCCCTTCTAGAATAGTCAGGGCACCTGTGGCAGGTGTCCTGCACCATTCGCCCACCATTTCAGGGGTTCTATCCTGCAACTGGGATCCCAGGTCAGGGGGGACACCCCGGACCTGGCCCTCCAACCTAGGGTCTACACCCTCCAGGTGAACCGGGGTCAGAGGCGAGGACTCCCTCCCTCTGCACCCCCTTCCAGACTTCTGCACCCTCCTACTCGGAGCGGTACACCTTGAAGAAAAACTGGTAGAGACACTGCTTACAGATGTCCCTCCCTCCAGTTCAGGACCTCTCTCCAGCAACTGGTCTCCCAACCTAGGGTCTAAACCCTCAGGTTGCACCGGGATCAGAGGCGAGGACTCTCTCCCTCTGCACCCCCTTCCAGAGAGCTGCACCCTCCCCACTGGAGGGGTACCCCTGGAAGCCAATCCGGTCAGGACACGGCTTACAGATGTCCTTCCCCCCAGGTCAGGCAGATCCTGAACCTGGCCTCCCAACCTAGGGACTAAACCCTGCGGTTGCACACCTGCCTGGCATGCCAGGACTTCTGGGGACTCACACAGTATCTCCCGAGGGTGACACATGACTCATGTGTCTCGTGACAGTCTGCCTGGCGCAGATCTTCCGGCCCCTGTCCACCTGACAGTGCGCGAAGATCCCCCAGGACAGAAGTGGTGTCACCATGGTCACTCCTAGGGGACTCAGCCCTTCTGGCTGGTCCCTGACCTACTGGTTCTCCCACTGGGGAACACATCCCCCTCTCACCCCTCAGTCTGGACTTCTGCACCCTCCCAACTGGAGCGGTACCGCCGGACACCAGAACCACTGGAGCTCTGTTTACAGAGGCTCCAGGTTCTCCTGGCACTAGGAGATCCTCCTCAAATGGCCTACTAGCACTGTCTAGGCCCCCAACCTGGTGTTCCCTTAAGGAACCCTCCAGGCCCTGAGACTGGGTTTCGGGCACCTTGGGACCCACAGTCCCACACTCACCCCTTCTCCACTGAGACAGGATGTGAGCCCCTACACCCCTCCCACTACACTGGGACCTAACTGGGCTACACTGAACCTCTTCCACCTCACAGGTCTGTAAGATATCTGGGCCACTCCTTTTGGGATTTGGGATCACTCCCCAATGCCTCTCCAGACCTTCTGGCATCCAACCAAAGGTCTGCCTCCAACACAAGCTCTCTGGAACCAGAGAACTCACACTCCACCGGGTGTTGGCATAGCTCTGGAAAACAGGGACTTAAAATATGCTCTCCAACAAATGAATCACACAGCCCCCCACAGTTGTTAACCAAGCTACCGTTTGCCTCACCCTCCAGTGCCTCACACAAGTACCCCACACCACTCTCCTGAGATTGGCAAGACAGTACCTGACTGTCTCTGTCACACAACTCACACTCTTCTGGGCGGTCTTCACACTCACACACCAAGGTTTCTACCATGGGAGAACCCCTCTCCCTGTACCTCTCATCTAGGGTCAGTAGAGTATACCTCCCACCACTAGGAATATGGTCCCCTGTGCCAGTTCGCCAATCCACTTCCGGGACGCTGCACTCCACTGGAACTACATCATAAACCTGAACCCCCTGGTGTATGCCAACCCCCTCCTTCTCTGGGTGTTTGTACCTTTCTCTCAGCACTAGAAACTACAATCTTGCTGCCACCATCTGAGCTGGACTCTACCTCCAACTCAGCAAAGCTCACTTCTTGAGCTAACCATTCTTCTTCAGCTGAGACACTCATGGCCTCAAGCCTCTCGAGCTCCAAATCAAGCTCCCTCATTCTTAATTCGTGTGCCAAGGTCAATTTCAATTCTTCCAAGGCATACATCTTCTTGCTCTCTTCTACTTTGTTCTGGGTTTCTATTTCCATCAGCTTCAACTCAAGCCTCATGACTTCGAACTCATGATCTCTAACCCTCTGATTCTCCTCCAACTCCTCTGGATGGGAGCTGCCAGCCCTTGAGACTGGTCCGACCACGGGCAGATCTGGGGGAACAAAACCATTCTCTTCATCTGCATCATCTTCCTCTTGGGCCTCCCAACAGGCCTTCAAGAATCTTTGTAGCACATCCTTTCTAGATCCGCTTTTCACAGGGCAACCAAGATCTTTGCAGAATTGCTTGAGCTCCTCAACTTCGTACGAATACAGATCCTCAATGTAAAACTCCAATTCTGCCCTCTCACTTGTTGCCACCTGAGACATGATGCTCTTGAAGAGTTACTCAAAAATAGAACCAAAAATACAGTATGTGGTTGCGTATTGGTCTGCACTTAAACTAGTGATGTACACCAATTACTGTGGGTCAAGTACAAATAAAAGTTCAATCCCACCGCTGACCACCAATGTTAGATCTGGGGGTCTCTAGTTGGCAGGGTAGGTACCACTGTCCAAGTAGGGACCCTTGCTTCTAGTCAAGGAAAGGGGGATACACCGTTAAGATAACCCCTGCTCACCCTCTAGGTAGCTTGGCCTGAGCAGTCTAGGCTATCAAAGGCAATGTGTAAAGCATTTGTACCAACACTCACAGTAACACAGTGAAAACACCACAGATTTACTCCACACCAGTTTTAGAAAAATAAGGTATCTTTACTAAAAACTTCACAAGACCAAATACTACAGAAAACCAACATACAATTAAAAAGATTACTTTATAGATAGTACTAGAGTTTGCAGAAAGTACTCCAGGATGTAAAAGTCAGTGTCCTGCACAATGCGACTCTCAATGCACAAAATGCGACACTCTCGTGCCCAACAGTACCTGTAGCTGCGATAAGGTTCCCAAAAGCTATAACAAGGAAGATGGCAAAGGCGATGCGATACTCCTGAGATCTTGGGGAGGCTTTGCAGCAGCCCTGCTTCACGCAGCAGAGGTGGATGTGCCGGCTCCGATCTGTAGGGGGAGGATGCGATGACTTTAGCTTTCGTTGCGTAGGTTTCTTAGGGGGAAGCTTCACGCACAGGTACGATGCGACGATCTTCGGTGCGGCGCGATGCGCGGCGCAGCGCTGACTTCTGGCGCCGCAACCCTCGATGCGTCACGGGACGGGACTCTGCGTCGACACACGCAGCGACTGGATACTTTCACGCACCGGCAGTGGTGCGGCTCGCAAACTGGTTCTGCGACGACCCTCGCAGCGTCAGGAATATTCTCGCACCGGAACGATGCTCGACGCACTCGGCGATGCGGGGACTCCGGGTGCTGCGATGACGCCGCGATGAAATTCTCATCGCACTCTCGTTCTTGCGACACGCAATCGGATGATGCGTTGGGTACCAGTTACTCTTTTTCACGCTTCTGCTTTAGTTTGAGTTTAAAAATATTTGTATAGCGCACTTTCACCGGCGGTTTCATGGCGCTGCAACAGACAGATCTTCAGAGTAGGAGTAAGGAAAGCAGAATAGAAAGGAGAAACAATAAGTGGTCTAGTTAAAACATTTGGCAAATAGGTGGGCTTTAAGTTTTTTCCGAAATTGAGGGTACAGGGTAAGAGATCTGAGCTCAAAAGGAAGGGAATTCCACAGGAGTGGGGCAAGGGTTGCAAACTTTGATCCTCCCCATTTCTTTCTCCGAAAACGGGGGGCTGACAGCAGGGATTGCGTGGAAGAGCGCAGTTCCCTGGTTGGGACATAAGTAACAATCTCAGATGTTATAAAGGCCGGAGCCGCGCCCAGTCGTGCTTGAAAGGTGATAGAAGCGAGCTTAAACTGGACGCGTTCACGGACAGGAAGCCAGTGTAGGGATTTGAGAAGGGAAGTTACATAGTGGGATTTCGGAAGATTGAACACCAGCCGTGCCGCCTGGTTCTGGATCAACTGCAAACGCCGTAGACTATATGCAGGAATACCCGCATATAGGGCGTTGCCATAATCCAGGCGGGAAATGACCATCGCCAAAATGATCCTTTTCAAGGCATCGAAGGTAAAAAAGCGGGATACCTTGCGGATGGTGCATAGTGACAAGAAGGAGGAGGACACCACAGAACTAACCTGGGAGTGAAGAGTGAGCTGAGAGTTGAATTTGATACCTAAAGTTTTAACTGAGGTAGAGGGGACCGGGGGAGAACCTAGGGAGGGGGGCCAAAAAAGTGAAGACCAGGGACTGGAGCAACCACCTGTCAACACCAGCTCGGTCTTATCTGGGTTAAGTTTCAGGTGGTTGTAGTTCATCCAGTCCTGGATACAAATCATAATAGACTGGAAGTTTGAGATTGAAGCAGGGGAAAAAGACAGATTAAAAACAAGTTGAAGGTCGTCCGCATAATTGTATATGCTGACATCCATTTGCTGTAGTGAAAAAATAAGGGGGGCAATATAAAGGTTAAACAAGAGGGGTGAAAGGGAGGAACCTTGGGGAACCCCGCACTGAACTTTCCGGAAGTCCGCAGAGAAGACACCCAGGCGAACAGCCTGGGTGCGGTCCCTCAGGAAGGAGGATAGCCATACCAGAGCGGTACCCCCGATCCCCGCCGCCTTGACACGGGAGAGTAAGATGGTATGGTCAACCGTGTCAAAGGCGGCTGAGAGATCGAGGAGAACCAAGGCCTGGGCCTGGTTGGTATCCATTCCCTCCCTGAGGTTGTCAAGGACCGAGAGAACTACGGACTCCGTAGAGTGTGCGGGGTGGAAGCCAGCCTGGCGGGGAGCCAAAATCCCATACTCCTCCACAAAGGTGCTCAGGGACCTGGTGACATGGCGTTCGAGCACCTTAGCCAGAAATGGTAGGAGGGAGATAGGGCGGTAGTTGGCGGGGATCGAAGGGTCTGCGCCAGGTTTTTTTAAGATGGGGACAATAACAGCGGTTTTCAGTGGAGTGGCAACAACCCCCTGGGAAAGGGAACTGTTAAGGAAGTGAAGGGGAGGGTCTGGACAGGTTGTATAAATGTGGCGAAGGATGTGCGCAGGGCAAGTATCCAATGGGGATCCGGATTTAACAAGAGGAATTATTGAGGTCAAGGAATCTTTAGTCAGGGGAGGAAAGGCATCAAGTTGTCCATTAGGTGGAGGACACTGAGGGTCAACAAAAGTCGGGGGGGTGAGGGGATGTTGGCTTTAATAATAATAGCAATCTTCTCGATAAAGAAATTATTTAAAGAGTGACAAAGGTCCTGGGACGGGGAAGGCTTGAGAGATGTCCTGTCGGAGAATGCCAAATTGTGGACAATCAAGAAGATCTCCCTTGGTTGATTCTCAGCTGCAAGAATCTTTGATGAAAAATAAGCCGTTTTTGCAACCAGGATGGCCTTCTTATATTGAGCTAGAAGAGTGGTAAACTCAGCTCTGAGTGAGGGAGAATAGTTCCTCCTCCAGGCACGCTCGGCACGGCGTACTGCAAGTTTGGTGGTTTTAAGATTCTCGTTAAACCACAAGTTGGCATCTTTCTCCCGTTTAGAGGTCACCCGCTTCAGCGGGGCGATGGAATCACAGCTATTGGAGAGCCAGTGTTCAATGGCAACCGCCTGGGAATGAGTGGAAAGGTCTTGTAAGGTAGGGTAGGAGGAAGCTAATAATGCAGATAGATTCTCCGGGTCCACTCGGCTCCATGAGCGGACCCAAACATTCTTTGGAAGCGGGGGCCTGATAGTGGGATTGATGGGAAGGGTAAACGAAATCAGGTGATGGTCGGACCAGGTGCATGGCAAGATGGACAGAGAGTCTATCGGACAGTTCAAGGACCAAATCTGATCTAGGATATGTCCTTTGACGTGAGTAGGAGAATGAACATGTGATACGAAATTGAGAGCTTGAAGTGTATCTGAGACTTCTCTAGAGGACGGACATTCCGCTGGATCTGAAGGCCAAAAGTTAAAATCTCCCAGTAATAAAATGGAAGAGTTATTGACCGTCAGTGTAGATAGTACCTCCTGAAAGTCAGGAAGAAAAGATAAGGGTGATTGAGGGGGGCGGTAAGTGAGAACACAAGTAAGAGGGGGAGTGGTAGAAGTAGTGCGAATGGCGAGGTACTCTGTTGTAGCAATATCTGGCAGAGGTAGACGTTGGAAGGGGAGGTCGGTCCGGGCGATGACCGCTACGCCGCCCCCATTCCTACCATTGGAACGATCTGCTCGAAGAGCATAGTATGGAGCGGGAAGAGTGGCCAGTAAGGTAGGGAGGGAGTCCTCACTGAACCAAGTCTCTGTTAGGAAGAGGAGATCAGGTGCATGGAGGTCTAGCAGTACCAACAGTTCGTGTGAGTGGGCCACTGCTGACCGGGTGTTGAGATAATAGGCCGAAAGAGTCCTACGTGAGACTGGGCTGGCGTCTTCTCTGAGAGAGTTGGGAGGAGTGGGGGGAACGAGAGGGTTGGAAGATGAAGGAAAGGGGGAGAGGTCATGTGAAGATATAAGAGAGCAAGTGGAGGCGGGGAGAGGCCAGTGGCCATGAAGACTGCGGAGTTGTGAGGAAGAGTAAGTGATGATTTGAGCAGAATGACATGCCCCTAGCCCCGTTCGGCCGCGGACGGGCGCAGACGGGCTTGCCTTAGGCGCGCCTTTGCCGCGCAATCGACGCGCCCGCTGCGCTCGTCCACTGCGCGTCCGAAAGCTACACATGATTTATGGATCTGTAAGAGGGGGGGCGTGGCCTCAAAAAGGGGCGTGGTCGCAGCAAGCGCCGGAAATGGCGCCAAGAGTGTCCCGGTACCAACAACCGTGGCAACGCTAGATCCGCTGCCCGGGTGGTCTGGGCGAATGAGGTCTGCAAGCAGCAGTTTAAAGGAGCAGAGGGTGAGTGAATTAAAAGTACAAGAAATAAGGTGACGCTCAAATTTTAAAATCAATTACACAAGATTCGTGCTCCCGGCTTTCCGCCTCAGGAGTATCTGTCAATCTGCCTAGGCGTTCGTATTCAGCGCCTTTTAAGGGCTAGAGAGGGGGCGTGGCCTCAAAAAGGGGCATGGTCGCCTCAAGCGCCGGAAATGGCGCCAAGAGTGTCCCGGTACCAACAACCGTGGCAACGCTAGATCCGCTGCCCGGGTGGTCTGGGCGAATGAGGTCTGCAAGCAGCAGTTTAAAGGTGCAGAGGGTGAGTGAATTAAAAGTACAAGAAATAAGGTGACGCTCAAATTTTAAAATCAATTACACAAGATTCGTGCTCCCGGCTTTCCGCCTCAGGAGTATCTGTCAATCTGCTTCCCAGCTCCCAAACACAGCAAAACGACCTCCTGAGGCCCCAAGACTGGGCAAGCACTCCAAGGCAGGTCAGCACTCCTTCAGCAGAGTTCCAGGGGAGCTGGTGGTGAAGTCCTTTTGTTCCTGGGACTTCTTAACAGGGAGCCAGCTCTTCTCAGGCCCTTGGAGATCAGAATCAAAAGAAGGGGACACCGCAAAGTTCTTCCCCTCTCCTTGGCAGCAAAGCAAAACAGCAAGCAGGCAGTCTTCTCCTCTTCAGTTCTTTTCAGCTTTCTCCTTGGCAGAGGTTTCTTCTTAGTTCCAAAGTGATCTAAAGTTTAGGTGTCTGGGGTCCTCTTCTTATACCCCTCCAAGTCTTTGTCTCTCTGTGTTTCAGTGGGGGGATTCCCCTGCTCAAACCGGTTCCTGGGTGTGCTCTGCTCTGGAGCACCTGGTTCCTTTCAAAGTGAGGGGCAGGGTCGTTAGACGCTCAGCAGGAGGTGGAGCCTTCTTTGTGCCAGCAGAGGCAGAGTCCTCAGCCTTGCCAGCAGGGGTGGAGCCAGCATTGTGCTGGCAGAGGCAGCCCTATTCAAATCCAGGGACTACTCCTCCCACCCATCTAAAGCAGATCTCCCTATTCACCCTGCTGCGGACTCATCCAGGCTCCTGGAGCCACCTAGCCCATCACATGACACCAGTCAGCCAACCAGCACACAGGCACACAGGAAGGTTAAACAAGAGAATAGCTACTTTCTAAAAAGTGCTATTCTCACACAGTGAATTTAAAAAACATCTTGCTAAAAAGATGTATAATTAAATTCTGAAAACAAAGTTACCAAACTTGGATTTTCTATCTTGCCCTTATGGGAAGATAGGCCTGTAAACAGCCTCCCCCATTCTATCCTATGGGCCAGATAGCCTCTCAGCAGTGAAAAACGAAAATGGCTGTAATTCACTACCAGGGAATGTTACACACCTCAGTACATGCCCTACCTTTCAGATACACTGCACCCAGCCCAGGGGGGTACCTAGGGCCACCATAGGGATGCCTGACATGTACAGAAAGGGAAGGATAAGGCCTGGTCAGTGGGTGCACTGGCCAGGTCGACAAGGCAGTCCTGAACTGCACATAGGCACTGCAAGTAGGCCCATGACATCATTTTAGCGCTACTCCTGTGGGTGGCACAATCAGTGCTGCAGCCCACTAGTAGCATTTGAATCACCAGCCCTGGCACACCCAGTGCACTTTACTAGGGGCTAACAGGTGAAACAAATATACCAATCATGGATAACCAATCAATATAACAATTTACCAAGGGAGCATATGCACTTTAGCACTGATCAGCAGTGGTAAAGTGCCCAGAGTCCTATTGCCAACAACCACGGGTCAGAAAAAATAAAGGAGGAAGAAGCAAAAAGTTTGGGGATAACCCTGCAAAAAGGGCCGTTTCCAACACTCCCATTTTTACCATCAGTTTCATGTTATCACCTGCAACAAATGATATCGCTTCAATAACCCCGCCCTCCTGTGCCTGACACTACAACTCCCAGAATCCAGCAATTAATACGAAAACACCATTTCTTTGCCGATATTAAATAAACGACAGAATTTTGATGCAATGGTGCTCGAGCTTACAATGAATATTGAATGCACTTTAAAGTTCGTTGTACATACTCCACAATGAGATAAATAATTGTCTAATATCATTTGAATGTCCCATTTCTTATAAACACGCTGTATGGATGTGATCTTCCACCACACTTGTAGATAAAACGTCCTCCGCAATATTCCTTCTTCATACTTTTTATGATGCTGGCAGGTGCAAAACCCAAGGTGGGCAATTAATTGTAGTTTATACGTGAACAAGATGGGAAATGCACACCTATTGAGATTGTAATCCGATAATCCTCATGATGCATAGTTGCGTGCTCCTTGCCTTGCCCGTGGCACTTGAAATAACGAACCAACAATTTGGGGCGACATACGCCCCAAGCCAAAGGCACAGCGTTCAGTCCTTCAACCCTCAATTAATTTGGAAACCAATTAATCAATTTATTTTGCATGTAATCACTTGCTTGCGCAATCTTTTCTCCTAACTCCCGTTTAATCCACAGTGCGGTATCATGCCAATTTTCCAGATTTCTTATGCCATTGATGTGCCCATCCGGACCTCTTTGCAATAACACGTACTGACGCATTTATTACATCCAAAGGCAGCTTTTATTAAAATACCCAATGCATTTCGGGCTACTGAGGCCCTTCGTCAGGGGTCACTACAAATAATAATAAAGAAACTTATTAGTTCCTAAAACATTTTCTAATACTCAATGCTCTACTCCAATTGTAGAAATTTAAATGCATTTCACTTAGCTCACACTGATCACTCTCTAAATGCTATGCTCACTGTGTCCAAACACTGAATAATACGGTCCCCGGCTTTTGCTACGAAACCTCTAGCACCCCTCAGTTTTAACCATTCCATTCTTACTGAAACCCACATGTTTTTATGCCATTAAACTTCCCTTTAGAATACATTCTTGAAAACACAACCCTCTTCTTGATTCTTTTTTTTTTTTTTTTTTTTTGAAACCGTTTATTAAGAATCCAAAAAATATACAAAGATGGGCCTACAACCTTCAGGCCGGCCGCTAGCAAGCAGAAGGAGCATGTGATACAGACAATAGCACGCATGCCGCGGCGGAGGGAAAGTCACAGGAGTTGGAAGAAGCGTTGGCGCCACACCATCCGGACCCCACATAACGGTTTCTTTTTAATATAAATAACAACAAAAAACAAATCCACAAGGCAACCCACAATCGGAAACAGCAGCATGTGCTCCCCGAGGAGGGGGACCCCACTAGTCCATAGGAGTATCGAGGGGGGAAAAAGGTCAGGACGGGGACTAAGTAGACTCATTGCCCAGAACCGGGAAGACAAACTGGCTAAGGAGACGGGGCCGGTGACGGATCGGGCAATAACGGCGGGGTACAGATTCCCCCACGGTAGGCGTTCCAGGGGCCCCATACTTTCACCCATGTCCCAGGCTTACCTCTCGCAACATACACCACCTTTTCCCGAAACATGCACCAATCCATGTTATCCTTCCACGCCGAGACAGTCGGCGACCTCTGGGAACCCCACAGTTGAGCAATGTCACGTTTGGCCACCATATATCCCAGAGTCACCCACCACGTCTGCGGCACCGAGTAGTCGGTTGGCTCCCACACATTCAGAAGACATCTCCTCGCCTCGGGCAGCAGCGGCACACGCGTAACTACCCGCAAAACCTCATGCACACCACGCCAGAATCGCGCCACATCCGGGCATTCCCACAAAATATGGAGAAAGGTCCCCAAAGAGCCACACCCACGCTTACACAACCCGTCCACAGCATAGCCCATACGCATCAGCCTCGGCTCCGTAACATAGACCCTATGGAGTATCTTGAGCTGGACGAAGCGAAGGCGGGCCGGTACGGCCACCTCTTTCGGGGAGGCCACCGCAGACACCCAGTCCTCGTCATCCAGCTCCAGTCCATCGGCAACCCATGCCTCACGAAGGCTAGTCAGCAGTCCCGAACGGTCATTGATAAGTTTTTTATAAATTAATGAAATCGTGCCGTCCGGTACATGCCCATCCAGCACTCTATCTTCCAGCGGGGAGTACTCCGGGATGGAGGCGACGTCCGGAAAGACGGAGCACAACGCATGACGAATCTGCAGATATCGAAAATACTCCCTGTCCTGCAGCTGGAATTCTGTCTGCAGCACATCGAACGTCTTGAATCCCCCCCTCGTCCAGAGATCGCCCACCCTGCTGATGCCTATCATGTCCCACTTCTCAAAGCCCTTCGAGGTCCACAGGGAGCCCAGCCGCTCAGATGCGTATAGTGGCGTCGCCCGGGTCAAGCGGTCCCTCCACCCCATCGCCACGTTAGCCGCGTGCCACACTCGTACCATGACCCGCGTGGAGCCCGTCAGACGTGCGTCGAGCGAGCTAGAGTAAAGCGCCCGATTATAATCACCACCCGGCAGTAACATCTTATCCATTTCAAAGGCAGGGTTTAGAGCGGGCCCGTACAGGCCGTGATTGATCGCAGCTAGCTGGGAGGCCCAATAATATCGCTTGATATCCGGGAAGGCGACCCCCCCGTCGTACTGTGGTAAATATTTCGTTACCGGTACTATTTTTTATGCGGTAAAGTCTATTAAAAATAACTCAGTAAAATGAGAGGCAGAATCCGTGGTATTAGAGGTTTAAAAAGGCTTTATTCCTATACAAAGGAACACAATTCGAATTGTTTGCGTTCTGTTCCATCACCACGAAAGTTCAGGAAGGAAGGGCATATATTATTGACAGGTAATCATTTTTATAGAAGAGGCATTACAGTAAAACAGATGCAGTAGGCGTATCAACTGATAAGAAAAATAAACTATGCATGCGTAACTAGAATAGGCGTAACTAGACAACGTCATCATACATGATGTCATAAATGGGTGGATCCATAAGAGAATCCTGCAATGTCAGCAGAAATATTTGGCAGAGATGCGTGCGCAGCCGCATGACGTGTGATTGACGTGCAACTAGAGGGAGAAAGGGACTTGACATTTAGCTCTACATGTGGAGACAGAAGTCTGGGGTTATGTCAACCTAATCCCAAATCATATCTAATATCCTATGTTTAAAGAACTGTGTTATCCAAAAAGAGAGGTCTCTTAGGATAGAATCTTATTCTATACTGACTATACTGACTAGTGCGTGTACAAGCGTCTAAGTGTCTACACTAAATGCGAGGGGGTAGGAATATTCCATGGTAACAGGGTTATGAATTACTTGCATGAGGACAGCGAGGCCTGGCCCCTTTGCACGGTAGCTGGAGGAATGTTTACCTAACTGCTAGACAGGAATGCATCGGATGAGGGGCAGAGGAGATAATCTTGAAGGTGAAATACAGTTCTTTTGGCAAGCTACGGGCTGGATCAGGCACCGTTAGCCGCGCAGGGAGTAAGACAAAGTTCATGGTCACAGATGCAGGCTCAGACTGGAGCTTTCAGAGGCAGAAGGCAGGAAAAGGCTTGATGACAGGATTCGGGCCTACTCGCCTGAATCTGTAAAATGTGGAAAGTGAACCACATAAAGTCGGTGGCCTTTCATACTTAGAAAAGGAATATCTGACCCATTCATGGTGGATCTGAAAGAGGACATGTTGACGGTGGACGCACATATATTTGCGTCTTCAAAACTGGAGCAGGAGGGAACATACATGTACGTATAGCATGTACATGGAGCCGTTGGGGTCTACGATAGGGGACATAACTGATCACAAAATTCATATTTCCTCATTCCCTCCTTTGTCCCCTTCGGACCCTTAGGAGATATCGATCTTCATCAATCCATCGATCTGTTCATATAGCATCATTTGTTCTTCTTTCTTCTTCCGGGATCTCGAACGAAAACTTGGATGTGGGATACACGAGGTGGCACACAGACCACAAATCGCTGGCCCACATTGTAGACATAAGCAGCAACTGAATAGTATGAGAAAGCCAATACCTAGGAAGGAGAGCATTCTCCATCCCCAGGCTGACAACACGCCCCAGAACCAACCGGACCAAGTCCAGGTGCCTGGACTCTGGTGTATCTGGCTTACAATCTTATGAAGGCGGGTTATGGCTTTATATACTGACGGCGAATTTTCTGGTATGAAAATGCAACAGCTTGATCCGATGACCCTACAAGCTCCGCCCCTATCGGCTAGAATGACGTCAAGGACAAGACGATTTTGAAGCACAACAATCCGCATAGCAGACTGCTCTTCTGTTAAATTGCCTAAGGCGGAAATAGTTTCGTTCACTACTGCTTCAAGGGTTCTGGTTAGTCTACGTATCAGCTTACTATTAGTGACTGTACCTATATAAGGAAAGAAACCTTTATTGAAATCTGTGTATTTTTCCCATGCTGTTTCAGTGTAATCGACGATTGGGAGATCTCTCTGCTGTCTATTGTGTACTAAATGAGTATTTCTATGATAATCAGGAGGAGCTAGGAAAACAGGTGGTAGGAGGAATGCTATGTAACAGGTACCATCCCAATCTAAAGGTAGACGTATATATGCGGTCTGGCCACATATGAAGTAGGAATGACGGGAAGCTCTAAATGTAGACTTGCCTTGATCACTGAATTTTATTACAGTGGTGCATTTACTATGGCCCATGTGTATGGAACCATTCTTTCTTATACATAGTTCCCCTTTTACTGGGAATACGGACATGGCGGGCAAGATTGGTGTAGCTTCAGATTCAACGTTCAGGATCATGAGGTTAAGTGTAAAATTACCTAATCCATATACTTCATTTTCTAGATCAGTTCCTGTTCTTTTGGGAAGTCCCTCCTTGTTAGGGTAGCAGACTTTAAGCAAAACTAAGTTCAGGTTTCCCCATACCCAGTTGTCTTGATAAACTGCGGAATTCGAATCTAGGGAATTAATCAAACTAAACCATGCTCCACAGGAGCCATTGTGTGTGAACGGATAGGGAAAGAGGGGCAAAACTCCCTTATAGTTCTGATAGGGAGGGAGTCGGCCACATATCCAACAATTTGTGGCATTGCTGGTTTGATGGGAATGATGTAGCATACTAATGAAAGTGTTATTGCGCAGCGCAAATCTATAAGACAATTCATGTGGAGGTAATTCACTAAAAGAATGTTCTGCAGTTATATTATAAGCATGCTTAGGAATAGGGTAATACATGTGCAATAGGATGCTGACAATGATGATCAGAAGACTTAGAAAAAACAAAATTAATAATGTTACTGTACAATGACTATGAAATGATTTACAATACGCATGCTTCTTGAGCAGCATTTGATTATTTCTTTCTCTATTCCGGTCCAGAGGATACATGTCAGAGACAAATTCAACCGATTCACCTTGGAGAGGACTTAAACAATCAAATTGTCTGACTTACTGGACCTCAATTTTAGTTTATACAGTTCTGAGTTCGATTGCTCAACCAAGGGGAGCTTTGTGTCTGTCTGTGAGGGAATACAGGGTTGAGTCTCTACGCTGGATGGTAGTCCATAAAATTTCTTGATATGACTCGAGTGCAACCACCCTTTTCTTCCCTCGATTTTCACAGCTGTCCTTGTGGTAAGTAAAACCAACTTCGGTGACTTCCACCTAGGATCCAGTTGGGTCTTCCGGTCGAAATTCCTGACTAAAACCAGATCCCCAGGAACCACGTCATGGGGTTTCACCTCAGTATTGTCGGGAAAAGCTGCGGATACCTGTGAACGACAAGATTGTAGTGCAGACATCAAAGAAGCCAGGTAATCTGTCAGCATATTACAGTCAACGTCAGTTATTTTACGAGGTATAGGCGTCCCCCACATATTTGGTGGTCTACCGAAGATCACCTCATACGGGGATAGCCCTGTTCGAGAATGTGCTACCATTCTCATGTAAAAGAGCGCAACTGGTAAGGCTACTATCCAATCGACTCCTTTCTCTCTACATATTTTGGACAATCTAATTTTCAGAGTTTGATTATGGCGTTCCACGAGACCTGCCGCCTCGGGATGTCGGACACAGTGAAACTTCCATTGGTATCCTAATAGAAGGGAAACGTGTTTCATTAGTTCGGATGAGAACGGCTGGCCGTTATCTGAGTAGACAACACGTGGTAAACCGTACCGTGGGAAGAATTCTCGAACTAACTGTTTGGCAGTAGTCGGGGCAGTGTAATCTGAAACCGGGTATGCTTCTGTCCAACGGGAAAGAGCACAGACAACTACGAGAACATATTTGAATCCTCGACATCGTTCCATCTGGATATAATCCATCTGGAGGACTTCAAAAGGGTGATCGGGAGTTTGGAATCCACCCTGCTCTACGGGGATGCTTTTACCTGGATTAAACTGACAACATATCATACAGGTACGAACTTTTTGTTTCGCTGCGGCTCGCAAGTGTTTGTTGAACCAAATGTGTTGAATGCTGTCTAGCATAGCTTTTTCTCCTAGGTGCGCTGGACTATGTATAGTGTTAATGATGACTTGGACCATTGAGTCGGGAAGAAACCATATAGATTTTTCCTTCGTCATCCATCCTTGATCTGTTTGGATCCCTCCTAATTCAGTCCATTTCTTTATTTCTTCTGGTGTAGCATGTGTCTGTATGTCAATTACATCAAGGGCGGGATCCTTAACTGTCATGCAATGTGTTGGTGTCAGGACTATTGTCTTTGTCATGTCAGTTGTGTGAGTCTGATTCTGAGCAGTCTGTTTAGCTGTTCTGTCAGCTAGATCATTACCCTGGGAAATGATGTCGGTAACTTTTGTGTGGGCTTTGCATTTCATAATCGATATTGCAGTAGGTAGATGAATCGCGTCTAATAGGGCTTGAATGAGGGGTCCGTGTTGGATGTGGGCACCGTGAGAAGTTAAATAACCTCTCTCTTGCCACAGTACGCCGAAGTCATGGACGACTCCGAATGCATAACGTGAATCTGTATATATGTTGACTTTTTTATTTGTGGCTTGAATACAGGCTTGTGTCAGAGCGATGAGCTCTGCTGCTTGAGCTGACAAAGTGTTAATACAATTTGTTTCAATGACTTCAGTATCTGTGGTGACTGCGTAAGCGGCCACTAACTCTCCTGTACTTGTTCTCATACATGACCCATCTACATATAATGTCAAGTCTGGATCTGTCAAAGGGATATCTGTCAAGTCTTGTCTGGGTTTCGTCGTGATAGTAATGACTTCGACACAATCATGTGCCAATGGATCTGTTCCGCCTACTGGTAACAGTGTGGCAGGATTTAACGTATTACAACGTCTGATTTCTATGTGTGGCTGAAACAATGTTAATTCGTAACCGGTGAGTCTCGCTATAGTCAAGTGTTGTGTTTGTGTGTGGTTCAAGAGAACCTCTACTGCATGTGGTACTTGTACTGTCAATTGATGTCCTAACACTATGGCATCGCTTTGTCGGATTGCTAAAGCTGTTGCTGCCACTGATTTTAGGCACGCTGGAAGTGCCTGAGCTACTGGATCTAATGTACTAGAGAAATAAGCACATGGTTTGTGTGATCCTGCTTGTTCCTGAGTGAGTACTGACAAAGCAGTACCTTCGCGTTCTGTAACAAAGAGTGTAAACTGTTTACTGTAACATGGTGTTGCTAGGACAGGTGCTTGACATAAAGCTTTCTTTAAGCTTTCGAAGGCATGTGTATGTTCTGGAGTCCAAGGGAGGACAGTCAATGTGGCTGCCTCCTGTGTTGTCAACTGGATGAGTGGTTTTGCTAGAAATGCATATTGAGGGATCCACTGCCTACAGTATGAAGTGAGGCCTATGAAAGCCCGCACCTCCTTTTGTGTCTTGGGTGGTGGCATGTTAGCAATTAACTGGATGCGGTCGGGTGTAAGCTGCCTTCCCTCCTTGGACAACGAGTGCCCAAGATAAACAACTCGCTGGACACAGAATTGCAGCTTGGAAGGGGACACCTTGTGCCCCTTGTCAGCCAGAAATTTTAAAACCGTCAGTGACGCTTTTTCACATTCAGGTTCGCTTCGGGCGGTGATCAGCAGATCATCGACATATTGAAGCAGGGCAGTGTTAACTGGCATGTGGATACTGTCAAGTTCTCTTTTCAGTGCTTGACTATAGATGCTGGGGCTTTCTGTAAATCCTTGAGGTGCGCGTGTGAATTTAAAACTTCGTCCATTTAAACTAAAACCGAATAAGTATTGACTTTCTGGATCAATTGGGACACTAAAGAAAGCATTCTTGAGATCAATTACAGTGAAAAACGTTGCTTCTGAGTCAATAGCTGTGAGTAATGAGGAGATATCTGGGACCACAGGGTATTGTGGTACAATGCATTTATTTAATTCGCGCAGATCAATAACCAATCGGTATACTGGCGGAGCTTTTGGATCCGTTCTTTTAAGAATCGGAATTATCGGGGAATTACATACATTGGAGTCAGTTTCGACAACCACTCCTTGGGCAATAAGCTCGTCAATGATTTGCAGTAAAGCCGTTACAGCATCTGGTGGTAACTTGTATTGTCGCATTCGTGGTAGTACCACTCCTGATTTCAGTGTAACTCGATATGGTGTAATGTTCATGCAACCAACATCAGTGGGGCCTTGTGCCCATAAATGTGTAGGTAAATTCTGCAGTCAGTGATCCATGTCTCTGGATACGTAGTGACCTTTAAAGTCACGTAAAAATAGTCGTACTCCTTCCGGAGAGCAACATATTATGGCTCCTAGAGCTTTCAATGTCTTTATGCCTAACAAGTTTTCTGGACATGATTTAGTAAGCAATAAATCTGTAGTACGTGTTAATGGACCGACTGTAAGTGGAAGAGGTTGTGTTACATCATTAATTATAGGTTTTCCTGAGAATCCAAGGGAAATATTTTGTGAGCCTGAGAGGGGTGCCCCTGGAACTTCACTACGTCTTATTGTTGTTCTGCTTGCCCCTGTATCAAGTAAAAACTTTCTGTCTTCCCCTAATAGTTCACTATGTACATAAGGTCCCTCTTGGTCTACAGGAACCTCTATAAGGGGTAAGCCAACTTCCCTCTCTAGGCTATCTCATGAGTATCGTTGATAATCGGGATAATCTGTTTGTGCGTACTGATACATTTGTTGTGTTGTTGCTTGTGTTGCAGCAACAGGCTGCGCTTGTGGTGGTGCTACGATCTGTTGTGGAGCTGCCTGTTGCGGAGCTAATTGTTGCGGAGCTAACCTAGGGTGTGCCTGCTGAGGCATTAGTTGTTGATTCTGATCCTGTCTAGGTGGACGTGGTCTCTCATGCGTTCTACCTGTGGCAATATTATGTTTCAGGACTGGACAATCGTGTATATAATGACCTGGTTGTTTACAATAGTTGCATGTCCCTTTCGCAGGACTTGCGGAATCACCCTTTTGATGACTATCGGCTGGAACTGATTGTGCAACAAGCATCTTCATTTTTGTATCCTTCATACGTCTTGGTGTTCGTGTTCTTGTTCTTCTCTAATTCTATTGTGGTGATATTGTAACATCTGTAGCATCTGTGATGGGGTATTACCTTGCCAGGTACTTTCGAATTTCAATACTCTATTCTTGACTTGTAGCAGAGAATTTTCAACTAATTTTGTCACAAACAGATGTGGATATGACTCACTACTGACTTTTATACCACTATTTATACTAAAACATTTTTCAAATCGGGAATAGAAATCACTAGTGTCTTCATCTGGTTTTTGTTTACAGGCGAGATTGCACCCCAGTCTTCCTTTTTCGTAGTTAATAAACGTGGCAGTACCTGTATTAGTAATCCTGCTAGTGCTGTAGTCTTATCCCCAAGCCCTGCTCCTGCAGCTCGGGCCTTTTCTTCGTTTTCTAATGCTGTCCAATCTATCTTTTGGTCTCCCACCTCCCATTCCTTTTCTTTGAGTTTCTCATAAACACCGGCAGGTAATAGGACTTTCAATATTTTCATAATGTCGGGGTAGGTATACTCTCCCATGAGTAACATGTCTTTTATCTCACGGTGGAAACCTGCTGGGTCCTTGTCATGGCTGGGTACTACTTTCTTCATTTCTAATAATTCTAGTTTAGTTATAGGCGTGTATACAAACACGCGTGTAAAATTATCATCGGCACCTCTAATTGGGTGTACTTCGCGTAACGGATTCTGTCTATCTATGTGATACATTTTTCTCCCCATGATGGGAACTGGAACGTGTTCTGGGCATACGAAATTTAAATATTGATTTCGAGATACTAGAATTTCCTTAATCAAATCAGTACCTGACCCTCTCCATATATTCGTGAGCAGTTCTGTCAATATGTCAGGTAAGGGTCCTGGATCGGAGTGTTGGTTTTTATATAATATAAGGAGGTGTTGAATCATGTATATACTAGCTAAACGCTGTTCATAGGGGTCTAGATTCAGAAACGTGTGTGCAAGTTGTGGAAATGTGGATTTTCCTGATCAGTTATGTCCCCTATCTTGGACCCCAACGGTTCTATATGCATGTTACAAGTACATGTATGTTCCCTCCAGTTCCAGTTTCTAAGACGCAAACATATGTGTGTCTACCGTCGACATGTTCTCTGTCAGATCCGCCATCGATGGGCTGGATATTCGATTCCTAAGTATGAAAGGCCACCGACTTTATATGGCTAAGTTACTCCATTTTTACAGTTTAGGCAAGTAGGCCCGATTCTGTCCTCAAAGCCTTTCCCTGCTCTCTGTCTCTGACAGCTTCAGTTTGAGCTCGCATCTGTATCCATGAACTTTGTCCTACTCCCTGTGCAGCTAACGGTGCCTGCCTCGGCCAGTTTTCGCCTGCCTGCCAAGAAGCTGTATTTCACCTTCGAATTATCTATCTTGCTCTTCTGCCGATGCATTCCTGTCTAGTGATTTAGGTAAACATTTCCTTTAGCTCACAAGCAAAGGACTCAGCCTTTCCGTCCTCCTGCAAGTGATTCATAGCCCTGCTGCCATGGAAAGTTTTCTGCCCCTCGCATCTCATATAGACACTTAGACGCTTGTACACGCACACACAGTTAGTATAGAATAGATTCTGTCCGAGAGTCCTTCCTTGTGGATAACATAGTTCTCTAAACATAGGATGTTAGATATGATTTGGGATTAGGTTGACTTGACCCCCCAGACTTCTCGTCTCCACATATAGAGCTAAATGTCAAGTCCCCTTCACCCCCTAGTTGCACGTCACTCACACGTCATGCTGCTGCGCGCGCATCTATGCCAAGTATTATCTTATAGATCCACCTATGTCTGATAATCCTAACCAATCATGTTTCTTTTATTCCTTATTACGCCTAGTTTCGATTACGTACCTGTTTTGTCACTTTTCTTATCAAATGTTACGCCTTCTACATTCGTTTCATTGTAATGTACTTATTATAAAAATGCATGTCTGTCAATAAAGTATTGTACTTCACTTCCTGAACCCTCGTGGTGACGGAACCTGAAGGCCGCGACTCGAGTCGGCCATTTTGAGTGGAATAAAGCCCATTTAGAAAACCTCTTATACCACGGATTCTGCCTCTTGTTATTTTGAGCTATTTTACTTTATTTTAAGATTCCGTATGAAATTCAGTCCGGTAAAGAAGATTTTATTTACCACATAATGGCGCCCGAATAGGGACACTTTCTCATCTCACGCGCCGGCGGTGCGTTGCAGGCCCGGTCTCCTGCCACAGCTGGACGGACCATAAACGCGTATCAGCAGGATTTCCTGTAAGCTCCCTCCGGTCAAGCGGGGGCGACTGAGGCTGCGATCAACCCAGACGAGGCGGTGAGAAGTGCGAAGTATCCCGACCAGAGCCTAGCAGAGAGAGCAAGATCCGAGGTATACAGAGGCCCACCAGGTTTCTCGTAATCCCGATGTCCAGAGGGTCCGCTGTCCGCAGTCATCGAGTCCTGTCCATTCTCTGAGGCCTTCCGTTTCAAGGAGCTACTCGGTGAGTACCATCGCCGGGGAGGCGTGTTGACGCGCACATAGGTTGTGCCGGTCAAGACGGATTTGGGTACACAAATCCGGTCTGCACTGTTTAGCAGTGTATATGTACTGTTTAGCAGTATATCAAGTATTCCGAAGTATGCAGTTATTGTCAAGAATTCAGCGTGGTGATTAGTTAGGCAGACTGTCATCATTGTCGGTCATTGTTAAAATATTTAATGTTCAATATTTAAAGTGTTTAAATGTCTTGCATATTGTGGTATGAATGATTGTTCATTGTTCACTGTTCATTATTGTGTTTTTCGTATTAAGTAAATTCAAGAGTAAGTATCAGATCAGTTGTCAATATGCCGCTTTTCTCGAAGTTAAGACAGATTACTACCAGAAAAGGGGTGCTTGAAGAAGCAGTTCCTATTCCTCCTAGGGACACTCCAGGGCATTTTATGTACCATAAGCATGGCTTAGATGCCATATTGTTTCTTGATCTATGGGTAGATTATACCAAGGGATTGCCGGAAAGTCAAAGGTGGCCCGTAGCGGGAACCTGGGATGCAGAGTGCATCATGAAAGTGGAGGAAGAGTTATGGAAAAGAAAGGTCAGACAGTCACAGAAAGACGCTGTTGAGTTATGGCGTAAAGAATCTCATAGACGAACAGAAAAAGCACGTAGACAAGAAGAGAGGAGTAAAGAAAGTTCAAATAAAGCTCAAGAAAATCTATTAATTGAGGAAGGTATCCGAGTGAAATCAGAACAAGTAAATAGACAAAGAAATGCTCTTATGAATGGTATGTATCCCCTTCTAGCCGAAGGACTACCTAAGGCTGCTCCAGAGATGCCAAAAGACTTGCCACCCCCATTATTTCCAATTAAGGTACATCCAAAAGGGCATCCCAGAACCGCAGAAGATGTTTTTCTTTCCTCATATCTAGACGACGCAGCTCCCGAGTATGCTAACGCCGCACCACATAGACCGTCTGGTGTAGGGGTTCAACGTCAGGATCAGGTATCTGTCCCCGTGCAACAGCAAGTCCCGACACAAGCTTCGACAAGCACATCTGTTTCCGCATCTGTCTCCGCAGTCGACTCTACAGAGGTATCGACACCCATAGTTGCTGTGTCACGTTCAACGAACCCATTCACACCCGACGCCCCAGATGGGGCCACGGGAGGTGCTAGCAGTACCTTTACACCACCCAGAATAAATAAACTTGTCTTTCAAGAGTCAGCACATTCACGTACACCTAAATTCGTAAGTGAACGTACGCTTAAAGAACTCCTTGTAAATTGTAGATATGACCCGGTGGTTGGTAAAGAGGATGAAATGGTCCTGGCATCATTACGTATCAGGCGAGCCGCAGAGTATTTAGCGAGGTTACCAGGGATGATTACGCATCTAGATAACATATATCATTTTGTTCAAACAGGACGAGATCCAGGATGTATTAACAGAGCTATGGAATTCCAGAAAGTAGAGATACAGGGGGAACTGTTACGTTTCCTCATAAACTGTGTGATCAGAAATCAAGACCGTCCGGGGGTAGACCCGAATGCAATGCTTATTCTTACAAAATGGAGTCAGAATATATCAGAAGGGAGACACGATAAGCAAAATTGTATAATAGCCATGTGCCGAAAAATCCGTAAAGAAATAGAGCGTATTCATGAAGAGAGATTGGGAACAGACGAGTTTGAGCAAGATGAAGTGTCCGAATCAGGAAATTCCGCAAGACAGTCAGAGACCATAGCCTATGTAGGCAGAGGAGGATCCTGTGATAATGCTAGATGTTTTTCTGATCCCATACACTCAGTATGCCTAAATAATAGCAGAACGTATCCGACGCCTATAATAAATCTGAAGTCTCCTGAACATTCGTTTCAAGCCGCAGATAAAATACTACGAGAACGAAGGGGTTACCACCTCCTCGATTCCATGGATGAGCAAGAATTAGCCAGATCAGCCGTTCACTGGATTGACAGTCCTGAAAAATACGGTGATGAGACCGTAGCACACACGTTTTTTAATCTCAGTACAGATGAACAACGTTTAGCTGGAATCTATATGATTCAGCAACTCCTCATATTATATAAGAGCCAACATGCTGACCCTGGTCCTTTACCTGATATATTAACGGAACTACTCACGAACAGATGGAGAGGTTCTAGTAACAAGCTAATTAAAGAGATATTAGTGTCACGTAAGCAGTATGTCCTTTTTGTAAGTCCGGATTCTCTCTCGCTGCCCCGCAGAGAAAGAGCGCCGTACTATATGGATAGACAAAATCCCCTACGAGAAGTGCACCCAATAAAAGGCGAAGACAATGAGTTTCACCGTGTATTTGTTTACACACCCATATCAAAAATGGAATTATTAGAAATGAAAAAAGTGGTACCTAGTCATGACAAAGACCCAGCGGGTTTCCACCGAGAAATTAAAGACATGTTACTGATGGGAGAGTACACCTTTCCTGATATTATGACGATATTAAAGGTGCTTTTGCCTGCTGGCATTTATGAAAAATTGAAAGAAAAAGAGTGGGAAGTGGGAGACCAAAAGATAGACTGGACAGCATTAGCAGAGGAAGAAAGGGGCCGAACTGCAGGTTCAGGGCTCGGGGATAAAGTTAAACTGTTACCAGGTTTACTAGTACAGGTACTGCCACGTTTATTAACTACAAAAAAGGAAGATTGGGGTGCAATCACAGCCTGCAAACAAAAGCAAGATGAAGACACAAGCGATTATTATGCTCGATTTGAAAAATGTTTTGGTATAAATAGTGGTATAAAAGCAAGTAGTGACTCATATCCACATTTATTTGTGACAAAATTAGTGGAAAATGCATTGCCTCCAGTGAAGAATAGAATATTGAAATTCGAGAGTACCTGGCAAAGTAACACTCCGTCGCAAATGCTACAAATGTTACAGTATCATCACAATAGAATTAGGGATGAACAAGAACACGAGCATAGACGCATGAAGGATACAAAAATGAAAATGCTAGTTTCTCAGACAGTACCAGCAGATGGTCACAAAAAGGGTGTGACACATTCTGGTGATTCTGCAGTTCCTGTAAAGGGAACCTGCAATTACTGTAAACAACTGGGCCATTATGTACACGATTGTCCAGTCCTGAAACGTAATATAGCTACAGGCATTGCAAAGGAGAGACCACGATTAGTTAGACAAGATCAGAATGAACAAGGAGCTATGCAGCATGGACAGTCCATGCCAGTTCAACAACAGTCCATGCCAGCCTCACAGCAACCCATACAGTTTGTGCCAGCTGCACCACCGTTGCCTGCTACTACCACACAAACCACAACACGACAAATGTATCAGACTGCACAGTATGAATACCCTGAGTATCAGCGTTACGCATGAACCAGCCTAGAGAGGGAAGTTGACTTACCGCTTATCGAGATCCCTGTAGATCAAGAAGGACCTTATGTACATAGTGAATTATTAGGTCAAGATAGAAAATTCTTACTCGATACAGGGGCAAGTCGAACAACCATAAAACGTAGTGAAGTTCCAGGGGCACCCCTCTCAGGCTCTCAAAATGTTTCCCTTGGTTTTTCAGGAAAACCTATTGTTAATGAAGTATCACAGCCTCTACCACTTACGATAGGACCTTTGACACGAACTACAGATTTATTGCTTACTAAATCATGCCCAGAAAATCTGTTAGGAATTAAAACTCTGAAAGCACTAGGAGCCATAATATGTTGTTCTCCGGAAGGAGTAAGGTTGTTTCTACGTGATTTTAAAGGTCACTATGTGTCTAGAGACATGGATCCCCGACTACAGAATTTACCAGTACATCTATGGGCACAAGGCCCTACGGATGTTGGCTGCATGAACATTACACCCTACCGAGTCACACTGAAAGCAGGAGTGGTACTACCACGAATGCGACAATACAAGTTACCGCATGATGCTGTAGTGGCTTTGCTGAAAATCATTGATGAGCTGATTGCCCAGGGAGTAGTTGTAGAAACAGACTCCAATGTATGTAATTCACCGATAATTCCGATTCTTAAACGAACTGATCCTACTGCCCCACCAGTGTACCGATTGGTTATTGATTTGCGTGAACTAAACAAGTGCATTGTACCACAATTCCCTGTGGTCCCTGATATATCATCATTGTTGACAGCAATTGATTCCGAAGCAACATTCTTTACTGTAATCGATCTCAAGAATGCCTTTTTCAGCGTCCCAATAGATCCGGAAAGCCAATATTTGTTCGGATTCAGTTTAAATGGGCGCAGCTTTAAATTCTCACGCGCTCCCCAAGGATTCACAGAAAGCCCCAGCATCTACAGCCAAGCACTGAAACGAGAACTTGACAGTATCCACATGCCAGTCAATACTGCACTGCTTCAATATGTCGATGATCTGCTGATCACAGCGAGAAGCGAGCCAGAATGTGAAAAAGCTTCTCTGACAGTTTTACATTTCCTAGCCGACAAGGGGCACAAGGTGTCTCCTTCTAAGCTGCAATTCTGTGTCCAGCGAGTTATTTATCTTGGTCACTCGCTGTCCAAGGAGGGAAGGCAGCTTACACCAGATCGCATCCAGTTAATTGCTAACATGTCAATACCCCAGACACAAAAGGAGGTGCGGGCTTTCATAGGCCTCACTTCATATTGTAGGCAGTGGATCCCTCAGTACGCATTTCTAGCAAAACCACTCATTCAGTTAACCACACAGGAGGCAGCCACATCGACTGTTCTCCCTTGGACTCAGGAACATACACAAGCTTTTGAAAGCTTAAAGAAAGCTTTATGTCAAGCACCTGTTTTAGCAACACCATGTTATAGCAAACATTTTACACTCTTTGTCACAGAACGCGAAGGTACTGCCTTGTCAGTACTCACTCAGGATCAAGCAGGATCACGCAAGCCATGTGCTTATTTTTCCAGTACATTAGATCCCGTAGCTCAGGCTTTGCCTGCATGCCTGAAATCAGTGGCAGCGACAGCTTTAGCAATCAGACAAAGCGATGCCATAGTGTTAGGACACCCATTGACAGTACAAGTACCACATGCAGTAGAGGTTCTTGTGAACCGAACACAAACACAACACTTGACCATAGCAAGACTTACCGGTTATGAACTGACATTGTTTCAACCACACATAGAGATCCGACGGTGTAATACATTGAATCCTGCTACACTATTACCTGTAATTGGAACAGACCCACTAGCTCATGATTGTGTTGAAATCATTGAAATAAAGACGAAACCTAGACAAGACCTGACAGACGTTCCATTGTTAGATCCAGACCTGACGCTGTATGTAGACGGATCGTGCATGAGAACAAGTACAGGAGATTTAGTGGCCACGTATGCAGTCACAACAGACACTGAAGTTATTGAGACAAATTGTATAGATACTTTGTCAGCCCAAGCAGCAGAACTTATTGCTCTAACACAAGCCTGTATTCAAGCCACAAATAAGAAAGTTAATGTATACACTGACTCACGTTATGCATTCGGAGTCGTACACGACTTCGGCGTGCTGTGGCGAGAGAGAGGTTATTTAACCTCCCATGGTGCCCACATTCAGCACGGACCCCTCATTCATGCCTTGTTAGACGCAATACATCTACCCACTGCTATATCGATTATGAAATGTAAAGCACACACGAAGGTTACTGATACCATTTCTCAAGGCAATGATTTAGCTGACAGAACAGCTAAACAGACTGCTCAGAATCGCACATTAGACATGAGAAAAGCCAATAGTTCAGACACCAACACAGTGTATGACAATTAAGGATCCCGCACTTGACGTAATTGACATACAGACACATGCCACAGCAGAAGAAATAAAGAAGTGGACTGAACTAGGAGGGATCCAGACAGATCAAGGATGGATGACGAAGGAGAAATCTGTATGGTTTCTCCCTGATTCCATGGTTCAAGCCATTATAGCTACAGTTCACAGTCCAGCACATTTAGGAGAGAAGGCTATGCTAGACAGCATTCAGCACATTTGGTTCAACAAACATTTACGAGCAGCAGCTAAACAAAAAGTTCGTACCTGTATGATATGTTGTCAGTTTAATCCAGGAAAGAGTGTTCCCGTAGAGCAGGGTGGATTTCAGCCTCCTGACCATCCTTTTGAAGTCCTCCAGATGGATTATATTCAGATGGAACGTTGTCGAGGATTCAAATATGTTCTCGTAGTTGTCTGCGCTCTCTCCCGTTGGACAGAGGCGTATCCCGTATCAGATTACACTGCCCCGACTACTGCCAAGCAGCTAGTTCGAGAATTCTTCCCACGGTACGGTTTACCACGTGTTGTATATTCAGATAACGGTCAGCCTTTCTCATCCGAATTAATGAAACATGTCTCACTTTTGTTGGGATATCAGTGGAAATTCCACTGTGTCCGACACCCCGAGGCAGCAGGTCTCGTGGAACGACATAATCAACTTTTAAAAATCAGACTGTCTAAAATATGTCAGGAAAAAGGTGTGGACTGGATAGTAGCTTTACCAGTTGCGCTATTTTACATGAGGATGGTAGCACACTCTCGAACAGGGCTATCCCCTTATGAGGTGATCTTTGGTAGACCACCGAATATGTGGGGGACGCCTATACCCCGTAAAATAACTGATGTTGACTGTAATATGCTGACAGATTACCTGGCTTCCTTGATGTCTGCACTACAATCTTGTCGTTCACAGGTAGTCGCAGCTTTTCCCGACAACACCGAGGTGAAACCTCATGATGTAATTCCCGGCGATTATGTTCTCGTCAGGAATTTCGATCGGAAAACCCAACTGGAGCCAAGGTGGAGGCTTCCTAAGTTGGTCCTGCTGACGACCAGAACAGCTGTGAAGATCGAAGGGAGAAAAGGCTGGGTGCATTCCAGCCATATCAAGAAATTTCATGGACTTCCTCCTGACACAAACAGTACTCCCCGTGTGTCTTCCCCCATTGACTCAAAGCTACCCTTGGCTGAGGCCAGTAGCACCGAACTCTATAAGCAGAAACTCAGGTCCAGATCCAAACTGTCGGACGATTTGATTGTTTAAGTCCTCTCCAAGGTGAAGCGGTTGAATCTGTCCCGACATGTATCCCT
This sequence comes from Triturus cristatus, assembly GCF_964204655.1. Classification (NCBI taxonomy): domain Eukaryota; kingdom Metazoa; phylum Chordata; class Amphibia; order Caudata; family Salamandridae; genus Triturus; species Triturus cristatus. Next base: position 935,523,816 of record NC_140588.1, on the reverse strand, counting down.
TAGGTCTGAATGATGTAGAGTCCAGAATCATAATGAAACGACATGCTTATTGTAAATTACTGCGTAGCCACTGTATTGTGACTTTATTAATTTTGTTTTCCTTGAGTTTTTTAATAGTTACTGCAAGTATATTGTTGCATATGTATTATCCTGTTTCTAAACGTGCTTTCAATATAACTGATGAACATTCTTTTAGTGACCTACCCCCACATGAGTTGTCCTATAGACTTGCGCTGCGCAATAACACATTCATTAGTATGTTACATCATTCCCATCAGACTAGTAATGCCACCAATTGTTGGGTGTGTGGCCGACTCCCTCCCTATCAGAATAACAAAGGAGTTATGCCTTTCTTTCCACATCCGTTCACACACAATGGCTCCTGTGGAGCATGGTTTAGTTTATTAAATTCCATAGACCCAGACACAGCAGTTTATCAACAACATTGGATATGGGGAAATCTGAATCTAGTTTTATTCAAAGTCTGTCACCCTAATAAGGAGGGTCACCCCAGTAGAACAGGAACTGATTTAGAAAATGAAGTGTATAAATTAGGTAATTTTACGCCTAATCTTATGATTTTGAATGTCAAATCCGAAGTTGAACTAATTCTGCCCACTATGTCAGTATTTCCAGTTAAGGGTGAATTATGTGTAAGAAAAGTCGGTTCCATACACATGGGCCATAGCCAATGCATTACTACAGTAGAATATAGTGATCAAGGTAAATCTTCATTTAGAGCTTCTCGCCATTCTTACTTTATATGTGGTCAGACTGCATATATGCGTCTGCCTCTAGATTGGGATGGTACCTGTTACATAGCATTCCTTTTGCCACCTGTTTTCCTAGCTCCCCCTGATTATTATCGAAATGTTCATTTAGTACACAAAAGAGAGCGTAGAGATCTCCCAGTTGTCGATTATACTGAGACGGCATGGGACAAGTATGTAGATTTCAATAAAGGTATCTTTCCCTATATAGGTACCATATCAAATAGTAAGCTGATACGCAGACTCACCAAGACTCTTGAAGCTGTAGTAAACGAGACTATAGCCGCCCTAGGCAATCTGACAGAAGAACAATCAGTGATGAGAATTGTTGTTCTCCAGAATCGTCTTGTCCTTGACGTCATCCTGGCCGATAGGGGCGGAGCTTGCAGGGTCATCGGATCCAGCTGCTGCATATTCATACCAGAAAATTCGCCATCTGTATATAAAGCTATAACACGCCTTCATAAGATTGTAAGCCAGATACACGAAAATCCAGGCACTTGGACGTGGTCCGGGTGGTTTTGGAGTGTGATATCAGCCTGGGGATGGAGAGTTCTATCCTTCCTAGGTATTGGCCTTCTTATGCTCTTCAGTTGTTGTTTATGCCTGCAATGTGGACCAGCGATTTGTGGTCTGTGTGCCACATCATGCATTCCATATCACAGTTCTCGTTCAAAATACCGGAAGAAGAAGGAAGAAGAAATGATGCTCCATGAGCAAATCGATGGAATGATGAAGATTGATATCTCTTGAAGGGCAAGTAGGGGACAAGGAGGGAATGTGGAAATGTGGATTTTCCTGATCAGTTATGTCCCCTATCTTGGACCCCAACGGTTCTATATGCATGTTACAAGTACATGTATGTTCCCTCCAGTTCCAGTTTCTAAGACGCAAACATATGTGTGTCTACCGTCGACATGTTCTCTGTCAGATCCGCCATCGATGGGCTGGATATTCGATTCCTAAGTATGAAAGGCCACCGACTTTATATGGCTAAGTTACTCCATTTTTACAGTTTAGGCAAGTAGGCCCGATTCTGTCCTCAAAGCCTTTCCCTGCTCTCTGTCTCTGACAGCTTCAGTTTGAGCTCGCATCTGTATCCATGAACTTTGTCCTACTCCCTGTGCAGCTAACGGTGCCTGCCTCGGCCAGTTTTCGCCTGCCTGCCAAGAAGCTGTATTTCACCTTCGAATTATCTATCTTGCTCTTCTGCCGATGCATTCCTGTCTAGTGATTTAGGTAAACATTTCCTTTAGCTCACAAGCAAAGGACTCAGCCTTTCCGTCCTCCTGCAAGTGATTCATAGCCCTGCTGCCATGGAAAGTTTTCTGCCCCTCGCATCTCATATAGACACTTAGACGCTTGTACACGCACACACAGTTAGTATAGAATAGATTCTGTCCGAGAGTCCTTCCTTGTGGATAACATAGTTCTCTAAACATAGGATGTTAGATATGATTTGGGATTAGGTTGACTTGACCCCCCAGACTTCTCGTCTCCACATATAGAGCTAAATGTCAAGTCCCCTTCACCCCCTAGTTGCACGTCACTCACACGTCATGCTGCTGCGCGCGCATCTATGCCAAGTATTATCTTATAGATCCACCTATGTCTGATAATCCTAACCAATCATGTTTCTTTTATTCCTTATTACGCCTAGTTTCGATTACGTACCTGTTTTGTCACTTTTCTTATCAAATGTTACGCCTTCTACATTCGTTTCATTGTAATGTACTTATTATAAAAATGCATGTCTGTCAATAAAGTATTGTACTTCACTTCCTGAACCCTCGTGGTGACGGAACCTGAAGGCCGCGACTCGAGTCGGCCATTTTGAGTGGAATAAAGCCCATTTAGAAAACCTCTTATACCACGGATTCTGCCTCTTGTTATTTTGAGCTATTTTACTTTATTTTAAGATTCCGTATGAAATTCAGTCCGGTAAAGAAGATTTTATTTACCACAAAGTACATCATCATTGTATTCGCCGGGACTGTCTGCCCATTGTACTGCTGACCTGGCTAATTCTTGTTCGTCCATGGAATCGAGCACGTGGTACCCCCTTCGATCTCGGAGTAATTTATCAGCGGCTTGGAATAAGTGTTCAGGGGATTTTGCATTTAGCATAGGGTTTGGAAGATGTCTATTACATTCTGGACGTATTGGACGTATTGGGTCGTTAAAACCTCTGGTATTATTATGGGATCTTCCTCTACCTACATAAGCTATTGTATCTGCTTGGTCTGATTCTTGCTCCTCCTCCTCTCTGTTTATGTCAGTGGGGTCTACCTCTAATCTTTCTTCGTGTATTCGTTCTACGTCTTTGCGGATCTTTCGGTACATAGCTACTATACATAACAGTTTATCATGTCTCCCTTCTGATATATTCTTACCCCAAGTGACAAGTTTTTGCATTTCTTCCGGATTTACCCCTGGCCGGTCTTGATTTCTGATTACACAGTTTATGAGGAAACGTAACAGTTGTCCCTGTACCTCCACTTTCTGGTACTCCATGGCTCTGCTAATACTTTCAGGACCTCGTCCTGACTGGACAAAGTGATATATATTTTCTAAATGTGTAGCCATTCCTGGTAGCTTCGTTAAATATATTGCGGCTCGTCGAATACGTAATGATGACAGCAGCATTTCGTCCCGTTTACCGGGTACAGGATCATATCTACAATCTACTAGAAGTTCCTTGAGCATGTCGGGGGTTGCTAGTTTGGGCGTACGTTGGTGTGCTAATTCTCTAAGGGAAAATGTATCTCCTCTGGGTGGCGTAGAAAAAATGTCTGTTGTACCTCCTGTAGCACCGTCTGGGGTGCTGGACGTGAAAGGATTTGTTGAAGGTGAGACAGCAACCGTTGTTGCGGGAAAAGCTGTAGAAACAGATATGCTTGTCGGAATGTGTGTCGAAGCTTATTGTTGTGGAGGTACAGACGGAGAATCTTGGCGATGAGCACCATCGGCAAGCGGTCTATGTGGTACGGTATTAGTATACTCGGGAGCTGCGTCATCTAAATAAGAGGAAAGGAAAACATCTTGTGCGGTTCTAGGATGCCCCTTGGGATGTGCTTTTATCGGAAACAATGGAGGTGGCAAGTCTTTTGGTATTTCCGGAGTAGCCTTAGGTAACCCTTCGGCCAGAAGTGGATACATACCATTCATAAGGGCGTTTCTTTGTCTGTCTATTTGTTCTGATTTTACTCGGGTACCTTCCTCAAGTAATAGATTTTCTCGGGTTTTATTTGAATTCTCTCTACCTTTCTCTTCCTGTCTGAGCACTTTTTCTGTACGTCTATATGATTCTTTACGCCATAATTCAATGGCATCTTTCTGCGACTGTCTGGCTTTCTTTTTCCATAATTCTTCTTCTACTCTCATGATGCAATCTGCATCCCAGGTCCCCGCTGCGGGCCATCTCTGACTCTCTGGTAATTCTTTGGTGTAGTCTACCCATAAATCAAGAAATAATACGGCATCTAGGCCATGCTTATGATACATAAAGTACCCTGGAGTGTCCCTCGGTGGGATGGGAACAGCTTCTTCGAGTACTCCATTTCTAGTTTTGATCTGTCTTAATTTCGAGAAGAGCGGCATTTTTAGACCTTATGACTGGGACACACTTTATAAAAACACAATAATGAACAGTCATTCACACCACAGTATATAGAACGTATTTAAAACATTTAACACTTAACAGTTTTTACGAACAATGATAACTAATAGAAAACTAGTTACTGACATTATACTGACACTTAGATAATACTTATTTATCTTATTTATATGCAAAACATACTATATATACTGCTAAACAGTACAGATACACTGCTAAAACAGTGCAGACCGGATTTGTGTACCCAAACCCGTCTTGACCGGCACAGACTATGTGCACGTTAAATGCCTCCCCGGTAATGGTACTCACCGGGTAGCTCGGAACGGAAGGCCTCGGAACGGAACTGAAACTGGACTGGACCGGACTGGACTCGGAACTTCGGAACCTGGCGGGTCTCTGTATACCTCGGATCTTGCTCTCTCAGCTAGGCTCTGGTCGGGATACTTCGCACTTCTCACCGCCTCGTCTGGGTGTTGATCGCAGCCTCAGTCGTCCCCGCTTGGCCGGAGGGAGATACAGGAAATCCTGCGGGTACGCGTTTTTGTCCGTTCAGCTGTGGCAGGAGACCGGGCCTGCAACGCACCGCCGGTGCGTGAGATGAGAAAGTGTCCCTGTTCGGGCGCCAATTTATGTGGTAAATATTTCGTTACCGGTACTATTTTTTATGCGGTAAAGTCTATTAAAAATAACTCAGTAAAATGAGAGGCAGAATCCGTGGTATTAGAGGTTTAAAAAGGCTTTATTCCTATACAAAGGAACACAATTCGAATTGTTTGCGTTCTGTTCCATCACCACGAAAGTTCAGGAAGGAAGGGCATATATTATTGACAGGTAATCATTTTTATAGAAGAGGCATTACAGTAAAACAGATGCAGTAGGCGTATCAACTGATAAGAAAAATAAACTATGCATGCGTAACTAGAATAGGCGTAACTAGACAACGTCATCATACATGATGTCATAAATGGGTGGATCCATAAGAGAATCCTGCAATGTCAGCAGAAATATTTGGCAGAGATGCGTGCGCAGCCGCATGACGTGTGATTGACGTGCAACTAGAGGGAGAAAGGGACTTGACATTTAGCTCTACATGTGGAGACAGAAGTCTGGGGTTATGTCAACCTAATCCCAAATCATATCTAATATCCTATGTTTAAAGAACTGTGTTATCCAAAAAGAGAGGTCTCTTAGGATAGAATCTTATTCTATACTGACTAAACTGACTAGTGCGTGTACAAGCGTCTAAGTGTCTACACTAAATGCGAGGGGGTAGGAATATTCCATGGTAACAGGGTTATGAATTACTTGCATGAGGACAGCGAGGCCTGGCCCCTTTGCACGGTAGCTGGAGGAATGTTTACCTAACTGCTAGACAGGAATGCATCGGATGAGGGGCGGAGGAGATAATCTTGAAGGTGAAATACAGTTCTTTTGGCAAGCTACGGGCTGGATCAGGCACCGTTAGCCGCGCAGGGAGTAAGACAAAGTTCATGGTCACAGATGCAGGCTCAGACTGGAGCTTTCAGAGGCAGAAGGCAGGAAAAGGCTTGATGACAGGATTCTGGCCTACTCGCCTGAATCTGTAAAATGTGGAAAGTGAACCACATAAAGTCGGTGGCCTTTCATACTTAGAAAAGGAATATCTGACCCATTCATGGTGGATCTGAAAGAGGACATGTTGACGGTGGACGCACATATATTTGCGTCTTCAAAACTGGAGCAGGAGGGAACATACATGTACGTATAGCATGTACATGGAGCCGTTGGGGTCTACGATAGGGGACATAACTGATCACAAAATTCATATTTCCTCAGTACCACGGGAGCGTCAGCTTCGCCAGGGCGATACGCGGTCTACCCTCCCAAAACAGTCGGCGCTGCAGACTCTCCACCTCGCGAAAGTAGCGCGCCGGGACGACGTCCATTGTGTTCTGTAAAGCGTACAGGAAACGTGGCAGCGACATCATCTTAAACAATGCCGCCCGGCCGAGCGGCGAGAGTGGCAAGTGCCTCCAACGCGCGACGTCCTCCTTCAGGCGCTAGAGGGGGGGAAGCAAATTTTGACTATATCGGGCCTCCGCGTCCAGGGTAATGAAGACACCCAGGTACCTAAATCCCCGCGGGGCGATCTGGATAGGACAACCCCGCGGAAGGATAGGATCCTCCCCAGAGAGAACATACACACACGATTTAGCCCAGTTGATGACAAGGCCGGAGTTGAGGCCAAATGAGCGCAATACATCAACCAGTACTATCAGTGATTTACGTGGGGAAGCCAGGTACAGAAGAATATCATCAGCGTATAGAGATACGCGGTCCTCATACTCAAGGGTCCAACGGAGACCACGGATAGAAGGATGCCACCGCAGCCACTCCGCCAGGGGCTCCAAGGCAAGCGCGAAAAGGAGCGGTGATAACGGGCAGCCCTGCCACGTGCCCCTGCCCAGCTCGAACGGAGCCGACACTCTACCGTTCACAACCACCTGTGCCAGCGGTCCCGAGTACAACAATTTTACCCAACCGATGAATCCTGGGCCAAACCCAAACTTCGCGAGTGTCGCCCAATTATATGGCCACTCAAGTGTGTCAAACGCCATAGTGGCGTCCAAGGACGCCAAAATGGCCGGCTCCCGTATGAACGGGACACGTGCGAGCACCCCATGCAAGCGCCACAGGTTAAGCGCAGTGTTGCGATGGGGGATAAAGCCGGACTGATCCTGGTGAATCAAGTCGCACACCACGCCAACCAGCCGAGTAGCCAACACCTTGGCAAGAATTTTGGGCTCCGCATTCAACAGCGAGTTTGGCCGATAGGATGTGACCCGGTCCCGCGGCCTCCCCTCCTTATGAATAACCACAATAGTAGCCAGACGCTGGTCTAGCGGGAGGGAACCCGCCGAGTGGGCCGCGAGGAACATAGCACGGAGATGCGGCGCCAGCGTATCCGGTCGCAGCTTGTACAACTCGATGGGAAGACCATTAGGACCCATGGCCTTGCCGGAAGCGACCGAACGTATGGCGAGGGCAATTTCCTCAGATGTTGGGGCGGCGTCCAACGACACTCTGTCCTCCTCCGAAAGGGAAGGCAGCGCGATATCTCTGAGCAGGGCATGGGAATCCTCTTCCGAGCGGGAGGACACCGGGGAATACACCCCACGGAAATATTCTGCAAAGCAGTCAACAATTTCTTCCGGTTCAGTGACACACACACCATCCTGTTTCTCAATCATTGGGACAACTCGACTCGCTCTCTCCTTTTTGTCCAGCCACGCAATCAATTTACCAGCCTTATCACCCACATCATACAGTCTCCCCTGTTGCTCTCTACTGAGGCCCCTGGCCGCCTCCGTGACGAGGGCCTTATAGGCCGCTTGCTTGAGTCGGAGAACATGTAATTTGTCATCCGTCACCCCACATTCTAGATCACCCTCCAACTCGGTTATCTCAGTTTCAATACGGGTCACCTCCTCCCGCTCGCGCCTCCGGGAATGGGAAATAAGGGACAGGGCCTCCCCCCGGAGTACCGTCTTGAACGCCTCCCACAGAGAGACCGCCGATGACACAGACCCCACATTATCGTCAAAGTATCGCTTAAGGGATTTAACCAACTCTGCGCGAATGGTGGGGTCACGCAGGTACCAAGGATTAATCGGGACCACCCTACCCTCTCCCCTCGGGAGAATATCAAAGTGCAACAAGAGCGGGGAGTGGTCTGAAATACCCCGTGCCAAATGGCGCACCTCCCCTATCCTCCCCGCATGCGCCGCCGGCACCAGGACATAATCTAGCCTTGAGAGACTACCATGGGCCCCAGAATGAAAGGTTACTGTAGCTGCGTGGGATGTTTCAAACGCCAACAATCCACCAGCCCCAAGGTATCCAAGAGGCCAGACAACCACGCTTGGGCACGGGGGAGATCCCTAGGGGGGTGACGATCCTCCGTTCCAGAAACCACAGCGTTAAAATCCCCCCCAACCACTAGAATCCCCTCCGGAAGGCCAAGGAGGAGGCGTCCCAGATCCGCAAAGGTGGTCGTCTGCAACCCTGGTGGGACATAGACAAACACAAAAACGACCACTCTGCCCTCCATTCTACCCACCAGAACCGTGTAACGTCCCCTGTCATCATGGAGCACCTCATCAATTTCCAACGGGAGCGAGTTCTTGGCCATGATGCCCACACCCCTTGAACCAGACGTGAAGCCCGAATGGGCCACAAGGCGGTAGCCCTGTCGATTCATAGCACGAAAGGAGTTGCCAATGAGGTGTGTCTCCTGCAGAAAAACTATATCGGGTGAAATTCGTTTCAGGAACTGCAGGACCACACCTCGTTTTATCCTGTCCCCCAGTCCATTAACATTCCAGGACAAAAGACTCAGTCCCCTACCCCCCATCATAAACGAAAGCAATCACTCGTCCCCCAGAGAGCACTTTAGAAATAGCACACCGATACTTTTGCCTTGTGGTGTAAACGAACAACCCCCCACCCCAACCCAACCGCCCCAACAAAACTCCCCCCTCCCTGCACCCCTGCATGAGCCCAGACAGCCCCCCCAACTTGCAGTGTGCCTGTCGCCCCTATATAATGAAACTAGCTAGACCCCCTAGAGGAGGAAAGAGTACCCCTTCTAGACCCCGCACCACCTCCAAAGGAGGGAAAAACGAATACAGAAGAACGAAAAACCCTAAGCTTGGCCGAAAGTGGCATCATATCCGTCCAGAGTGAGGCCCAGTATCAACACCTCAGTCCCGGTCCAGTGGGCCGTCTCCTCCCGCCGCCCCCCCCCGCCATCCCGATCACGACCCCCAGACAGAGTGTCCAGCCAGTCCCCGGCCACTTCAGGACGATCAAAAAAGTGCGTGCGACCATCCACCTCTATCCGCAGCCTGGCCGGGAAGAGCATGGCGTATTTTAAGTTCATGTCCCGAAGCCGCCGCTTGACGCCCAGGAAACTCAGTCTCTGCTTCTGGACCGCTTGGGTGAAGTCAGGATAAAAGTTCACCTCCATGTTCTCCAGCTTAATCGGCCCTTGCAGTCTGGAGGCTTGCAGAATCGCGTCTCTGTCCCGAAAGTTAAAAATACGGGCAATGAGAGGCCGCGGAGGGGCTCCGACCTTCGGCTTTCCCCCGGGAACTCTATGAGCCCTCTCCACGGCAAAGTATTTACTCAGTCCCCGAGGCTGGAGATGGGTAGTGATCAGGTCCTCCACAAAGAGATTCGCCGCCGCCTCCTCCCGTCCCTCGGGTACTCCGATGATGCGGATGTTATTCCTCCAGGCCCGACTCTCGGAGTCCTCCAGGCGCCGATCCATGAGTGCACTCGCCCGACGAAGTCGGTGCACCTCCATTTGGAGGGCCGCCACCTCAGTCGTGAGGCCCGACGCGGTGTGGGCCAAAGAATCGACCCGGTCGTTGGTCTTGGAGAGATCAGCCCTCACCAGGTTGACATCAACTAGGACCGCGTCGATTTTATGGGCTAAGGTGTCAAACCGCTGGCCCACCGAGGCCTTCATCTCAGCAATGGTGCCCATGACGTCTTGCAGAGTCAGCTCTGTGGGCAAATCTGGGGCATCCGGGGGGCACTCAGGGGACTTGTGCGGTCCACCGGGAGATCCTTTCGGGAGGGTGTAGCGGTCCATGATGTTGGCCTCATGTGCGGCGCCACGCCGGGTCGACTTGGCCTTTAACCGATCGCCATCTTGTTTCGTGGCCATCGTCGCGGGTCTCACACCCTCACCAGCCACGCAGTAAAAGGCAAGCAATCAAGGCCACGGGCTCCGGGGGGTCACCCCAGGACGGCGGAGCGGGCCACAGCAGGCAGGCAGGCTGGGTCACCCAGCGAGGCCACCCCAAAACAAAGAGCGCCGCGATCCCACTTGCAAAGACGGCAAGGGGGCGCGAAAGTGAAAGTGAAAGTGCGGGGTACGCGACTCGCCAGGCCCAGCCCGCCGTTGTTGTTCACTTTGCCACTGGGTCGCCCCCAAACGCGAGTCCGGGGTCAGGAGCGAAGCAGGCCGCAAACTTCAATCGGTGCTCACTCCGGCACCCGAGGTCCGATTCGAAAACGGGAAACGGGTACCACCTCGGCTCAGGCTCACCGACACAGTCCCCTCAACCGATGCAGGATGAAGACAGGATAACCGTAGGAGGTCGCGGAGGTCCTCGGGAGCCTCGCACCTACGCGGCCATCTTGGTTGCGCGCTAGGCTCCTCCTCTCCTCTTCTTGATTCTTACATGCTTTTTACCTCCCCAACTTTCTTCAAATGTGTTCAACAAGTACTGCTCACATAGTCTCTCTATCTACTTGCTCGCGCTGCCTGTGCCTCCTCCTCCTTTAAACCATCCGAACCTTCACCCTGTGCTGCGCGCCTTCAAACCACCCTCTTTAATTTAAACAAATCACTTCAAGGCCCCAGATGTAATCCGTAAGCTCATAATAACTTAAAACCACTCTCACGTATATGCGAGCCTACCACATTCAAACAGCTTTTCAACACGTACCTGCCGCAAATGCACCCTCCTCATCTCGTTTTTCAAAGAAATGCTAACAACGTTCTTCACCCTTCGTATTTAAGCACTCTGATTGGTGTGCTTGTCACTCCCATTTTTACCATCAGTTTCATGTTATCACCTGCTACAAATGATATCACTTCAATAACCCCGCCCTCCTGTGCCTGACACTACAACTCCCACAATCCAGCAATTAATACAAAAACACAATTTCTTTGCCGATATTAAATAAACGACAGAATTTTGATGCAATGGTGCTCGAGCTTACAATGAATATTGAATGCACTTTAAAGTTCGTTGTACATACTCCACAATGAGATAAATAATTGTCTAATATCATTTGAATGTCCCATTTCTTATAAACACGCTGTATGGATGTGATCTTCCACCACACTTGTAGAAAAAACGTCCTCCGCAATATTCCTTCTTCATACTTTTTATGATGCTTGCCCGTTCGTTATTTCAAGTGCCACGGGCAAGGCACTTTTCCAAGGAGCACGCAACTATGCATCATGAGGATTTTCGGATTACAATCTCAATAGGAGTGCATTTCCCATCTTGTTCACGTATAAACTACAATTAATTGCCCACCCTGGGTTTTGCACCTGCCAGCATCATAAAAAGTAATCTAATCCCTAGTCTTCCTTGCCACAGTCCTGTCCCACCATGTCTGCCCGTCAGGATGGACCACAATTCAAGGAGGTACACGGTATCTCAGAAGGGTGTATGGGGTGGCCCCACATTAGTCAACAAAGAAGAATAGCCTTCTCACTTAGAAACTAGGGAGAAACATCAGATTATAAATTTCAGTTAGAAATGAAGTAGGTAAATTCTGTCTGTCTAATGAGGCAAACCTCATTCTTTAATGTCCAAAACATGAAAGATTAAGACTTGTAGTAATGAATGGATTGTGTTGGGTAAGATGCATTAATCTTATTCTCACCACACTTCTTCCATTACTGAGTAAGTATGGCATGTTGCCTCTTTAACAGACACTAGTATCATCTGGCTTCCTCTGAGGACTTTCTTGTCCCTGTCCTGCATTCTCTTCTGCAAGAATCCCCTGTCTCAAATCCTATATTGGGGAAAAAGGATACAAATTACATGTCATACTATGACTCACACGCCACAGCCATGTAAGGCTAGTCAGGTCAGCATATACCAAAGAACACACACAGAATTTAGGTATGTTCATAACAACAAAACCTGATATGCAATGAGAGGCAACCCAGAGAAACTTTGCTAGCCATCAGTGTTGAAAATTGGGTCATTGGTTGAGTGAGGTGTTAACCCGCTCAACAACAGCGACAATCCCTGTCAGGGTGAACTACACAAGTTACTAAATTAACCTGTGCTTAACCCTCTAGTAGGCTGGCACAAAATGTGTTTAAGTATTTATGAAGCACACAAACAGTAATAAAGTAAAAACACAACACAAGAAAAACCCCACACCAATTTAGAAAAATAGAGTACAGTTTAATAAACCACTTGACACACAAAAGAAAAAAATCAAATTAGGAGAACCAGAGTTAGTAATGTTGTGAGTTTACGGTAAAAAAGGACCTAAATGATCAAAGCATCAATCACAGACATCCAGCCATGTGAGACTGGGCCAAAGTTGAAAAATATGGTTGACCACAATGGAGTGGAGGGTCCGATCCTAAGAGTGGATTGGGCCCGATCAGTACTTAATTTCAGACTTAGAAGGAATTCTGAAAAAAATATTCAGAGAAGGTAAAATTCAGCAGGGCAAGGCTGAAAGCAGTGTCCAAGGAGGGAGTGTCGTCGTTGAGGGGGCTGCTGGATGAAGCCTTAGAGAAGATTTTGTCATTCAAACTTAATCACTTTTTTGGCAGTCAAATATCTCCAGCTGGATAAAGCTGGAGGCTGTAGCTGATGAGTTTCACGAGGCCCGATACCCTTAGTCAAAGGAGCACTGAACTAGATTATATACTGAAAAAATAGCGGGAGCTGCTGGGTAATCAGGCTGACAGATGATGTACCTTGAGCCAATAAACAAGTGTGTTGGTCCAGGACTCCTCTTTGATCTTAGAGCAGTTATTAAGCAAAATAATTTAAAGTCACAAGTTTTCAATTCTGACTGTCCCAGCACATTTAGCACCAGCACCAAGGGTCTAGGACTTGAGGGGCACCACTTGGGGAGTAAGGACTCACTCAAGATGGATCCAGGTGAGGGTTCAAAAAGGTTGGAGCCGTTTCTGTCCCTGAGGCTCTGATCAGGAGGCTAGCCTATGGAGTCACTCTGGGAGTCCTGTGTTCAGCAGTAGAACAGGGCCCAAACAGCTGGGCAGATTGTTGAGGGATCAAGGCAGACTTCAGGCAGCAAAGCAGTCCTTCCAGGTGCAGCAAGGCAATCTCTGAAGTAAACTGCAGGCTGTCCTTCGAAAGTCCTGCTGCAAGTCCAGAAAGTGAACTGAAAAGTGAGTTTGAGGGTCCCATTTCTATACCTGGTGCCTCCTTTGAAGTTGGAGAAGTTACTAGAGAATTCCGATTGAAGTGCTTGAAGCTCCCTGACTCCAGTGCCCTGGCTTCAAGCTGGCTACATGAACAATGCAGGGGTACCAAGTTATTTGTGTCAAGGTGGAGCATAGCCTATTCAGTTGCAAGTGGGTCAGTGCCCAGCTCACCCCCATCCTGCCAGTTGATGGCTCATCCATGCACACCTTATCCCTCTATTTTGTGGCTGTCTGGGAGGAATAAACAAAGTCAAATTGTCAGCGACCCAGTCATGTGACCCAGGAACAGGTGGCATGCACAGAACATTTAGAATAGGAAAATGCCAACTTTCTAAAAGTGGCATTTTCTAAATTCTAACTTAAAATCTGACTTTACGATTAAATAGGATTTTAATTACAATATCTCAGACACCAAACACAAAAAGTCTACCTGTTCCCCATCAAAGGTTAGCACTTATTATATATAATAAGGCAACCCAGTGTTACCCAGGTCACCTTTCTTGGGGATCTTAATGAGATATCCATCCTTCCAGTCAGATGGCACCTTTTCCTCTTCCCACATCCCTCTAAGCATTGGGTAGAGCATGTCTACTGATGTTTCAATGTCTACCTTTAGTGGTTCTGCAGGAATGTTGTTGGGTCCTGCTACCTTCACATTTCTCAGTTATTTGATGGCTTGCCATATTTCTTCCTTGGTTGGTCTGCTATAGTCGTATGGCAAGTCTTTATCAGCTGGCTGTATGTCTGGTGGAGACTGTGGCACAGACTGGTTCAGCAGTTCTTCAAAGTGTTCCACCCATCTTCAATGTTGGTGCGTTTTTGGTATGAGAAACTGCACAAACTACAGAGGGATAACTCTTTTATCAGCCTCAGGCAATGTGTTTAATAGAGTCATCCTGAATAGAATGTAGGACAAGTCGATGCTTAGTTGGGAGGTCAGAAAGCTGACTTCCAAAAGAGAGATACTGTACAGACAAGATTGCACCTCTGTATATCATTATTGAGCAGTCAATGGAATGGAACCCCCCACTCTATTCAACTTCACCAACTGTGAGAAGGCATTCAACAGAGTGGACAGAGAGGCCCTTTGTAAACTCCTCAGCCACTACATGTGCCAGATAAACTCGCAAGAATCATCAGGTACTCTTATTAGGGAATGACCTGCAAGAGAGTACATGGAGGACAACTCACAGAAACCTTCCAAGTGAGGACTGGAGACCGCCAGGGTTGTTTGCTCTCATCTTTTCTCTTCCTGCTGGCCATAGACTGGATCATGAACACATCCACAACAAGGAGAAGAAATGAGATCCAGTGGAACCTTGGGTGCAGCTTGACGACCTGGACTTTGCAAACAACCTAATCCTACTCTCCCATACCCATCTGTAGATGCAAGAGAAGACCGACAAGGCACAGCACAACTTGACCTCAACATTCATTGAGGAAAACCCAAGATCTGGAGAGCTAACATGGCCAGCACAACTGCAGTCACTCTTGCAGGAGATGCACTGGAAGAGTTTGAGGCATTCACCTATCTGGGCCATGTCATAGACAAGCAGGGTGGCGCAGATGTTGACGTTCTGGCAGGAATCGGCAAAGCAAGGGCTGCCTTCATTCAGCTAAAGAAGATCTAGAGCCCCAAGGACTCAATGCTGCAAACCAAGATCAGGCTTTTTAACATCAGTGGGAAATTGGTTCTTCTGTTTGGAGCAGAAACTTGGAGGACAACAGTAACCACCACCAACAAAGTTAAGACCTTCATTAACTCGAGCATGAGAAAAATCCTCCAAATCAGCAACAACGACATATGTCAGCAGACTCCCTGTTCATGAAGAAATCATGAAAAGATGCTGTGGCTGGATAGCTCACACCCTCCACAAGCCCGCATCAAACATCACCAGGCAAGCCCTGATCTGGAACACTCACAGGAAAAAGAAAAAGAGGCATGCCATGAATCACCTGGTGATGAGGCCTTTGAGACTGTCTGCAAGGAGATGGGTTACACTTGGAGTCAAGCAGAAATAAAAGCCCAGGGTAGAGGTGACTGGAGAGTCCTGGTTAATGGCCTATACCCCATGAGGGGCAGTAGTAGGTGTTAGTAAGTAAGTAGCCCAGTGTTATCCTATGGGAGAGGTAGGCCTCACAGTAGTGAAAAAAGTAATTTAGGAGTTTTTCAGTACCAGGACATGTAAAGCGTTGAAGTGCATGCCCAGCCTTTTAATTACAGTGCACACTGTCCTATGGGCGATCTAGGGCCTGCCTTAAGGGTGTCTTATATTAAAAAAAGAGGATTTTATGGCGTGGCAAGGGGTTTATATTGCCCGGTGGAATTGGCATTTTAAAACAGCAGACCTGGGACATTTCTTTAAGGGGCTACTTAAGTGGGTGGCACAATAAAAGCCGCAGGCCCATCAGTAGCATTTAATTTACAGGCCCTATGTCTTCCATATTCCACTTTACTAGGGACTTATAAGTAAACTAAACATGACAGTCAGGTGCTAGCCAATTTGACCATGTTTTAGGGAGAGAGCCCAAGTACTTTAGCACTGGTTAGCAGTGGTAAGGTGCACAGAGTCCTAAAGCCAACAAAAATGAATTCCAACAAAAAGTGGAGGGAAAAGGCAACAAGTTTGAGTGAACACCACTCTAAGGCTGACAGGTCTAACAATCAGACTTAAAGTAACCCTAAAGATGCCAGTCAGAACCGTCTTACCAACAGCCACCATGATACAATCCATTACCCGGTGGTGATAGTAATGCCAAAAGTACGTAAAACAGCCCAAATGGCTGTATGACAAACATCCTGAAACTAAGGCCTGATGTTAAAGCCCAAGTGGCAGCCACCCCCATCTTGGGCCCCCTGGATTATAGTTGAGAGCTCAGCATCAAACACTTCATTCGCTATGAGAATGAGTGTACACACCCACTACCTCAGCAAAGCCAAAGCCTGTTTCAGCCTTTTTCGGTCTCGCCTACGCAGCATGCATGCGCTGCTTAGGAAAAAGACCTTTAGAAATCGCTTTAGCTTTTCAGCCCAAAACGTGCACGCATTGCATTGATTTTAATGGCAATGAGTGCACTTGTGGCGATTCCCTTGCGGGAGCGAGCTTGACACCATATGTTTGTTATTAACTTGCAAACACATGGTGCCCAAGGCACGCTCCCGCAAGGGAATCGCCCGCCCCCCATCCCTCCCACTTGTTAGGCCGGAGTACTGTTTCACTTTCGCAGCCGCTTTTGTGTTTCAGCGCTTGTTCTGCAGTTCCTATGGATATCTCATCCGACACCTACTTGCCGTACGACGGGGGTGGAGACTGTATTCCTCTCAGGGAGCTACATAAAAGAGGTTCACCGCATAAAGTGCTGAGCTCAGCTGCTTGTATGCCTTGCCTGTGAGCTACCGAACTGTGATGTTTACTCTTTAACAAGGGTGTTTTTTAGAATCATTTTTGTGTTTAGATGCGCTCATCACGCATTCTAAGTGGAAGGCTTCTCTCCCCCCACTACTAAACCACCTCTTATCTGTCAGCGATTAGTGCTGCTTCACATAGCAGCAGCCTGAGACTCCATCTTATGCGTTAAGCTGCATGACATTTCCAGAACCCTCCCCCGTCCTTCCTTCCTTCCTTCTCAGTTCCCCAGGGAATACACATACACTCCGATTATTCCCAATCGATGATGGTTCGCCTCACATTCCGATATAGTAATTATCTGAAGAAAGTTGAATCTATTTTCAGTTGAGACCCGTTTCCTTTTCGGTCACCCTCACCTGCCCTCCCCCCCAAACGGCCCTCGGTGAATCGAATTGTATGTAGGTATATGATATGGAATCATGTTCTCTTTTATTCGGTATAGATAGCGGATTAAGGATATAATCTAATTGGTTAATGTGCTGCCATTGCACATATGTAAATATGATATAATTTCACATATGAGGAAATGTAAGTTTGTGATAATATTTATTATTTTCGTTTTCCGAGAAGCACTGTTTTTTTCATTTTAATACAAAATTACACAAATTGCACAATATGGTGAAAAGGGCTGGCGTAGTTGTAAGCCTGTCTCAGAAACCTGCACGACGGGTTGGTTGCGAAATGCCAACACACGCCATTGTGTTGGAATTTAAAGGTCTTTGTGGAAGTATCTGTGTGGCTTCTCTACAGAGGCGACGTAGAGTGGCACTGTCAGTTTGAAATAGAGAGACCCACGTATTCCTCTATTGCGTCTTTAAACTGCCGACTGATATTATCTGCATTTTTTCTCGCCGTGTTTGGCTCACACTCTGTTCTTCTGTGCACAGATTCATTTGCTCAAACACTTTCAGTGACTGTCATCAAATGTTTCCTTTACGGCATTGCTCCAGGTTGTTGCCTGCACGTTGCTGATCAGTGTATTTAGCCTTTTAACGACCGTGGCATACTTTGATAATTCAAGGTAAACTACACCAGTGTGAGCTGTGCTCCTTCATCTTCTCGGTAAGGCCTCTTTTACAGGATTGACCACAAACAGGGGCCCTGGCCAACGTTTGATCTGCTCCTAAGTCTATTCTGACTGGGGTCCCCCACAGGGCTCGGTTTTGAGTCTACTCTCTTTAAGCTGTGCATGGCACCCTTTGCGTACCTATAGAGTCCTTCTGACAACACTCAGCTGGTTGTTAGACTGGACGACAATCCAAAACTGTCTGCACAGAATCTCAAGGACTGCCTGTAAGGAGAATCAAGGTGGATGAGTTTTAACTCACTGCTCTTTAAAAACAGTAAAACTGAAATCGAGGTTTTTGGTGCAGTCCGCACCTTGTCAAAGGACTGGTAGTTGGAGACGATAGGGAAATAACCCTCCCCTGTACAGCAGACACCAAATGTAGGAGTGATTGTGGACTTTGATCTGTCTTTTTTTCTGGAACATATTAAAACCCTGTGCTCCTCTGGGTTCTGTCTTTTGAGCATAATTAGAAAAATTCTCCCTTTCCTTCCTACTTTGGCTAGATAGGAAGTACTGCTGGTGGTATTGCTGAAATATATTTGATATAAAATGCAGATGCTTCAAAATGCGGCCGCCAGAATGATCTTCTGCTTGAAGAAATCTTTGTCAATTTCCAATAAGCTACATTGGCTCTCTGTCCAGAAAAAGATGTTTGTTTAAAGCTCGTTGCCAATGCCACAAAACCATGTACAATCGTGGGCAGGATTCTTACGTGGGCTCATTATTCTCTTGGTAAAAGCCTCCTTGCACACCCTGATCCAGGTCTGCTTGTCTGGTAAAGACCCCAAAGTTTAAAAAAGTCATAATTGGGATGTGCTTTGAAACACTGGTTATGAATAAAGCCTAAAATGCATTACTGCCACCCTTATGAGCTCAAGGTAACCTGATCTTATTTAAACTACAATTAAAGATCTTCCTTCAGAATGCAGCAGCAGACTGATCTTAGGTCTGAAGAAATTCTCGTTAATCTCCAAGAAGCTCAAGAAAAACCTACGTTTCCACCCCGTCAAGAAGAGATTTTTTTTTAAGCCAAGAGCCTATGCCACATCACCATCTACAGTCGTGGGACGGGTTCTTACATGGCCTTGTTAGTCTTCTGTATCTGCCTGCTTGCACACTCAGAGCCCAGTCTGCTCGTTTGGTAAAGATCCCTAATTTTAATAAAAGCTCTAATTCTACCATTAGTTACTACCAAACTTGGAATACATTAGCGACACCCTAGGGAACCTGACCGTATTCAGATGACATTTAAAGACTTTTGTCTTCACAAAAACATTGTAATTTCAGATGTCTTTTGTGAGGGACCATGGGTCGCAGTTGTCTCTCTTCCTGTTTTAGCTCCAGGACACTTCTTTCCTGAAGTAGCTTATAGTACTCTATAAATTCACCAATACACAAATCAATCATTTTCATGTTTGTGCAGTCTAGCACCATTCTTTTGTGTGCTGTCAACAATTTGAGGGCTATACTTATCATTGTGATTGTCCAGGTTTTTTAAACTCAAACTTAATGTTTTTGGTTACAGTGTTTCTAAGGTAATCTATGCTTAGTGAGTTTATTCTGCCTAGTGTTACAAAATTTGTTTAGGTGGGGGTACCTAGCACTACATCCCCCAGTCTCTCAGTGAAGCATCTGGACTGTGTCGAGTAGCCTTACGTTTGTGAGACATTTAGGTAAGCCGTTTTTAAGAAAGTAAGTTTCCGAGCTTTAAATTGTTAACAATATGGAGATGTTGAATCAATGCATGAGAAAATAATAAGAAAATACATCACAGTTTGTTTATCTAAGTCAAAAAGCAAGTTCCTTTTGTATTTTATGTCATATTACTTTATTGGCATTTTAAAACATATTTCATTATACAGTGCAGCACCAGCTGTAAGGAGTCCCTTGGCAACAAGAATATGCCGATATTTAAGTCAAATACCTGTTCAACAACAAGGCAATCCAGCATAATATAGATAGAGCACAGTCAGTGAAGGAGGAGGATAGTTGCTTTTCTTTGAAACCTTTGTGTATGACATATCCTAATTTCTGACATCTTAAGTGCTCAGGCAAGTTTACTTCATGTTGACAGTACAATGTGGAGATTAGTAAAAGGTGTGCATTATTTAATTTTGTCACATTTTCATTTTGAGTGCTGAAGCACATTAGGTAATATTTTTTAATAGTTATTTGAACAATAGAATCGCTTCACTCACCCTTTCACCCACCCTGTTGTTGCTTCTATAATATTGTTGCTAATAGTTAAGTTTAAAGCAAGTGTGTTGTTATTTAGCTTCTAGCTGAGAAAATCACCCATCTGAAGGCACAACCATTCCATATGATCATTCACAACGATAGCTTTTTCACAGGAGTCTCCAACTTACAATAAAGTCATACGTTTATTTGATTTTGAGCAACTTGTTGAGAAGATCAAAATGATTAGAACACTTGCCTACCTTCTGAGCCTAACTATAATGACCCTGTAAAGTGAGGTAGGCTCACATGTTACCCGTACAAAACCACAGAAATTCAGCCGTTATAGTTACCTGAGCTAACTATAACTTACGCCCCCACAACGCACTGCTTATAACCTCACATATTACATCACTCATGACATGGTCGGTGACCTCACTGATGACTTTACCGATGACATCTCAAATAACATTACTTATGACATGATCCCTTGAGTGTAAGTGTTTCGTAAACATTCCTGACACTTTAAGATATATTTTAAACTACAGCACAAGTTAAATTACTATTCTTTCAGTACTAGTAATTAGTAATACTATTTCTAACATATCTCATCTGAGTGCCTATTGTCTGAATGACTGTGCCAATGGATGTCTGATTGGCTTTATGGGTGTGAGTAGCTGAATGGATGTATTGCTTTGTATGTGAGTAGCTGTATGGGTGAGTGAGTGAGTGGCTGTATCGGAGAGTGAGTGGGTGTGTGAATGGCTGTATGAGTGAGTTAGTGGCTGTGTAAGTAACTGCATAGGTGGCTGTGAGTGGCTGTATGGGTGAGGGAGTGGGTGTGCAAGTGGCTGTATGGGTGAGTGAGTAGCTGTTATAGTGTGTGTATAGGTAAGTGAGTGGGTGTGAGTGTCTGTATTGGACACTGGTTGCGCGAGTGGCTGTGAGGGTGAATCAGTAGGTGTGTGAGTGGTTGAATGGGTGAATGAATGGTTGTGTCAGTGGATGTATGGTTGTGTTAATAGTTGTATTGGTGAGTGAGTGGATGTGTGAGTGGCTGTAAGGGTGAGTAAGTGTTTGTCTGTAAGACTGGATGTGTGAGTGCCTGTATTGGCGAGGTGGTGGGTGTCTTGAGTGGCTGCATAGATGAGTGATTGGTTGTGTGAGTACTGTGAATGGGTATGTGAGGGGTAGTGTGGGAGTGGGTATATCAATGGTATATAGGGTGTGAGTGGATATGTGAGTGTTTTTGTGGATTATTTCATCAGTGATGTCATTTGAGATGTCATCAGTGATCTCACAGACCATATCAGGAGTGATGTAATATGTGAGGTCATAAGCAGTGCATTGCGGAGGCATAGCTCAGGTAACTATAACTGCGGAATTTCTGTGGTTTTGTACAAGTAAAATGTGGGCCTAACTATAATGTAAACACAAAGAGATGATGGACGGAGTACTGAAACTTTTCAGACACTCACCTGTGCTCCGTCCATCATCTCCTTATATTTGCTTTGTTCTCCCTAAGTTTGCAGGGTGTGCCCAGATGTGGGTCACTTGGTCACTTTGCCATTGGATGCAAGCAAGACTGGCTGATGAGGGGTGTTTCTCCGAAACCGGGTCCAGGATGCTTGTTTAGGACCTGTGGAACGAGTACGCCACAGAGTCAGTAGGAATCAAATCAATCATCATGGATGATTGATTTGATTCCTACTGACTCCGTGGCGTACTCGTTCCACACGTCCTAATCCTGAAGAGGTACTTACCCGTTAAATATATTCTGAGTGCCTTCACTCACTTTTCCCGCGCAGCCGGGACGGAATTACAACCGGCGGAGAGATTATTTGCGCTTTCCCTGTTAGCCTGATAGCCCTGAAGAAGTCGTGGGCTCACACCCGGACGAAACACGTGTTGGCTGGGCAACGGATCCATATTAAAACAAGAAAGAAACACTTTATTGGACTCGCTAAGTGTTTTTTTAACTCTTGTTCTCTCCACTACTGTTTGTACTTACAAAGAATTACCTGTTAACGTGTGCATAGGCATCCTATGTTTAACAAGCCCAGTTCTAATTGGAGGTCATACGAATTGCATATGGTAGCCACTGGCCATAATGGACGGCATTCAAGGATCTTGAACTGACTGAGACAAGAAAGTTTTGAATAGGCAAAGGGAAACCCTGCACACACACCCAGGTATGCGAAAGTGTAGAAGCCAGCCAGTTAGAGCTGCTGCTGATTTTTAGAACAAGATGCCTGACAACAGGATTTCACTGCCACCTCAGCAGAATCTGACGTGATTTCCCATACAATTGAGAAGATTTAGGACTATCACACTGGGAAACAGATGAATTGGATGTAGGTGATTTAATTTTCCGGGATGGAAAAACGTACTTCCTCTTCTAAAACACCCTTTTCACTATATCTTCAGCAGGCTGAAACAGCTTTTGCCCCAGAAAGACATGTGAAGCAAAAGACCCTTTTGGGTTGCATCTGTATGCCTTTCAAGCACCCAAGATATTACATTGTGCTGCCACAGTAGAACCAACTGTGAAGTGCAGTGCCCACATTGTGGTCTACAGATTCTTCAGTGGCCATGTCCTCTGCTGCCATGCGAACCCTTCATATTGGACAGCATAGAATCTATTGGAGTTGAGTCGAGGATCCCTTCCCTTCCCATCTATTGCATCACTGTCCCAAGCAGGGGATATAAAAATGATAATCACGTCTGGAAGACAGTGCAGCTTTCACAGCCTGTGTAGTCAGGGTTTGCAGCTCCTCCTGAGACATGCGCAAACCATCAGAGTGTGAGAACTATTTCCAGCAGCGGTCCGTGGAGGGAGTTCCGTGGGGCGGAAAGGCGGGGCGGGGGAGGGGCAGGGTGTGGGGTACTAAACACCGGAACATGGATAATTGGAGGTAAGTAAACAATTAAATAAATAAAACGAAGCGCGCCCTGCATCACAAAATGTGGTGCAGCGCGCGCTACGAAATTCGTTTTATTTATTTAATTGTTTACTTACCTCCAATTATCCATGTTCCGGTGTTTAGTACCCCCCACCCTGCCCCTCCCCCGCCCCGCCTTTCCGCCCCACGGAACTCCCTCCATGGACCTGAGGTTCCGTGTGAGACGGAACGACACTTTTTGAGTGGTGACGAATATGGATGAGTTTGGTGTCTACGAACCGCAAATGACGAGTATAGTGGGTGTACGCAGTTTCGCTACGCAACCACGTATGGTTCGTCTCATTTTTGGGTTTGTTCATCCGAACCCTCGGGTTCCATTTTAGATACGACATCCATTTTGTTTCTTGCCCTCAAGTAGCCAGCGAACGGACGTTGCCCGCTTCGTGACCCTGGGACTCCCAAGCTTACATGAGGGACACGTGTTTCTTTGAGGGTGACTTTTACGATAAGGGAAATGACACGGCGAAGGCAGATGGCCCCGCTCAGGACTCATCTTGCCGTGCTAGCCTATTGTTTCAGTCATGCATGCATTGGACACGAGGTCTTTGATCCTGTCATCAAGTTTCCTTTATTACTCCCGACACTCTTCTTTAACCTGTTGTGCATCCTTGTCCTTTCTTTGCATCTGTTCTTGTCCTCTCTCCTAATGTGTTTACGGTCAGAATGGAATGTGTTTTATTGCGGGGTAGATATGTTTTTACAGTTGGGAACCGGCAATGCTGCTGTAATTATGTTCCGGCCTCCTGAAACATGAACACTACTCTTTTGAAGTTTATTGTGGGAACTGAGTTGTAACCTTTGTTCGCCATACTGTGCAATGGCAAAAACGTGTATAAAAGGAGCGATCCACTTTTGCAATTTGAAGCAGTCTCCGAGAACCTACACGTTGTGTACTTCTTGTGATCTCTGTATCCCTGCAGTAAATAAACGCTGATCTCTGACGTCGCTGGAAGTGTCCCGTGTCTCTGTGTTTTGTACGCCAGAACAGGTAACCCACGAAGGTTTCAGGGGTTGTCCCCTGGCACCGCTGGGTCTTAGAACAACCCAGTCCTTCAGACCGCTGCTGCCTACTTCTGGTTTCAGGTGGAGAGCCAAACCTAAGGCAAGGCCTCTTCCCCTCCCCGTCTCATACAAGCGTTTACGCAAAGCCCTCATCACCACCGCACAGCTCAGGCCCAGGAACCATTGCTTATGAACACCAGCCAAACAAGAGGGGACCACTTGGGCAAAGATGCAGCATCAGGATGTCAGGCATGCAGTGGCTGTGTGCTCTACTGCGTCATGGGGAGTGTGTGCGCCTTGGTAAGCACGTTTGAGAAAGCATGACGATGGCTACGGCCCTTTTTAATGTATTGCACTTTAATGGACCGAGAGGAACATTCATACCAAGCCAAGTTCTAACGATGCATCCACTTCTAATCTTTACAACTACGAGATGAACTCACTCATGACTTCAGACTGTCGATGCATTTTATAAAACACGAGACGTCTATTACTATTAACCAGATCGGAAATGTTTCGCTTTGTTAACAAAGATTGCTCGTAACTATGCCACCTGCTGTGCTGAAAGCTGGAACCCAGGCTTGTAAATCATAAACAAATGCATTCAGTAAAACGCCGAACTTGTCTGGCGGGAACATTGCACTTCCGAGAATTTCAAGAGTAAACAGTGAAAGAAGGTGAAATATTTCAGACAGCAGGGAAAATCAATAGAATTGTATATCAGCGCATGCGAGACAGAAGAGAATATATGGATTAGTATTGTGGCAGAGACAAATAGAGGGTGTTTATTTGTATCTAATCTAAGAAGTTATTGTACTGAGGAAGACGCAGCCAATTGCCTGCTTTGTGAAACTGGCAAATCAACATTAAGCTATAGACTAGTTCATTTAGAGAAAAAAAATCTCTTTCTGTTTGTGGCTCCTGCAGACTTATATTTAATCCACGGGCAGTATTTCTGCAGAAAGCCCACCGCGATATAATATTTTTGGGGCAATGGCATCCAACGCATTCTGGTAGTAGGCCCCACTCCCCTACTCCAGGGGACCACAAACAGTAGTTTTGATTCCCTGCCAGTCGCAGGTCGGGTATTTACTTCCAATCTGCCCACACCACAGGCACAGAAAGCCTACTAGAGACCAGGAAAAACGGAAATAAATAGTGAGATGGAGAAAGTCCCAGACATCCTCTCTAGGAGCAGATTTGGAAGTTCACCCCGATCTACCCACTCCAGGGATTTTTCTTTCATCTTGGAGCATGCCCTCCGCCCCCCGTTATGGGGTTTTGCTCCCCCGTCACCCTGGCCATCAGGCAGTCTTTCAATCCCTATGAGGGACACATTAGGTAGGAAGGATTTCACTGAAAGCTGCTCACCCTGGGGCAAACAGAATCCATCACTGGACACCACTGATTATTTTTTTAAGATATCAGTTGGGTTATTGGCCCTTATTGATATTGGGACATACGTCATCACAACAGGGAAAAAGAAA
The DNA here is from genome assembly GCF_964204655.1 of Triturus cristatus. Lineage (NCBI taxonomy): Eukaryota > Metazoa > Chordata > Amphibia > Caudata > Salamandridae > Triturus > Triturus cristatus. The sequence continues at coordinate 935,498,338 of NC_140588.1, read as the reverse complement.
GACTTTCTGCTTCATTGGTGAGGGGAGATTGGGGGCACTGGAACATATGTCTCCACAGCGATCATAAGAGAGCCTTTCTCCTTCAATGGTGAGGGAAGATTGGGGATTTTACCCACAATCTACCTACCGCATAAATTAAGAAAGCCTGCAAGACTTGTATAACCAGGCGCTTCATGAACCCAAACTAAACTAAACTAAGACACTACGAGAAATATTTAAAACATATTGAGGTTTGAGTACGGCCCGCCTTGGCTTAAGGCTGCACCTCCCCACTCCCTGAGGCCAGAGCGCCGCTCTACCCCTTTGTGGGGCAGATAGGAGAGTTTATTCTGACTGTCCCAAATGAAAGAAAGTCCCTTAGACAACAGTGAATAGTTTTTATGGGGGAACAGCTCTCCTAGCACGGGCAATTGCTCCCTCTATCATCAAGGAGCATAACAGTGTTTTTACTGATCATGTGATGTTAGTGAATGGGATAGCAAGCTGTCCTGTGATTGTGCCACCCCTTCCCCCTCCCCCCACTCCCCTCACACTCTCAGGGTACAGTAAGTCTTTCTGTCCCCTTGTAAGATGCTGGTTAGGGAGAATTTACTATGAAACGCAAAACTGTGCCTATGAACCACATTCTCCCCATTTACATGTTTTATGGCTGCAGTATAATGGTCTAAGTTCAGCAGGCACCCAGGGATCCTAATAAAAGTCCAGACTTTTGAGAAAGCTACAAAACCTAGGGAATGTAAGGCAGTGTCGATTGTGTGGATCCCAGTACTTTTTTTTTACTCAGAATGCTCTACAGACTTCAAAACAATCCCTAAAAATATCCCCAACTTCCCTTGGGTTTCCATGGGATTTGGTTGCAGTGTTTGGTACGGAAACAGTTGATTTCCAGAGGACACTAACAACCATGACAGTTCTGACAACTAGAGAACTAGGGGAGTCCAGGGCTGCATCTAAGCTTCTAAGCTTCTAAGTTTCCTACCCCGAATGCACTGCAAACATCAAACGTAACCCTTAAACCATCCCCAATTTCCTCTCCGTTCCTGTAGGAGATGGCTGCAGTATTTGGACTTGTGATCAAATGGCACACAGAGACACCAATCAAACCCATGACAGTTCTGAGATCTAACCATCCAGTCGAATCCAAAGCGCTGTGTCTTATGTGGATGTGAACCCAAATTTTTCGCTTGCTTGTGAGAAACGCATCAAAATTGCGATAATGTAAATACCACATTGACAGAAGGGCACAGATTTACTAATGCTTTGCGCCCGGTTTGGATTACTTTGTAACGTAGCTCTGTGCAAAGCGTTGTGATAGTGTTTACTTTCTAGTGGAAATAAGGATTTGCATTGAAAAGTTGGCCAAAGTAATGCAAATTGGAAATGTGTGCTACTTTGTGTCAAGAGAACACTAATGGGTTTGGCTCTAACCAGTAAGGCTGAGCCTCTTAGCAAGAAAAACACCAGAACTGCCAATACTGATACTTAATTCAAATCAAATCAAACGGCGCATGAACACAATATCAATGACAGCCGTAACTAATCAATAGTTTCATTTTGAATGAATAATTCAATTAAATTGTTTTATTTTGTATAACAAATCTTATCTGTGCAAAAATCACAAGCCATCACCAAAATATTTAAGAAAATATACAACAATGACTAGCTGCCAACTGGGCTTACCTTATCACTCTCACTCCTCAAAATTCAAACATTCAACATACCACACTCAATACTGATCACATCCCCCATTCACTCAACTCACATATCCCATCCTTGGTTGACAAAACTATTTTTCTTCTTTGAACCAAGGAACCTAACCCAAAAAACACAATTTTACAAAAAAACAATTTTCCGTACACTGCACATAGTGACAATAATCTTTCAATTTGAGCACAAAAGTTTTTAAAGGTGCACAGAAAATAGACACTTTTCCCAAAACAATGTTTGTTTCGCAATCCTAAAATACAAGGTCTATGCGTTTCGAACCCTCTTCGTTGAAGGGTTCTCTTCAGGACCAAACTGAACTGTGGAAAAAGAAAAGAGGAAGAATTCTTACTTACAGGACCTAGTTGGAGGAAAACGCTACCACCATGATTGCTAGCCTCCAATATTGGTCTTACCGTTTCCTTCATTGTGAGAACAAAAAAATCACACCAACGAGTTTATGATGGAAGTTCTCTAAAGTGACACCCAACGAAAAACAAAGAGAGAAAAGAAAAGAGAAACTAAGTAAAAGAGTGACTCTCATCACAAGACTGTTAATATCTCAGTATTGCCGGTAAAAACATGAATAAGGCAATGCATTGGTTTTTCAACTGCATGAAAAGCTTGCGGCAGAAAAAACAGGCACTGAAGATCGGTGCATGGATTTTCTTCTTTTCTTACAGTTGAAACCACCTCCAAGGGCCCAGAACTGGAATTTGCACCACTTGGCAAGTCGGAACTCACAGCAGAGGAGTTATGGGGCTGCAGGTGAAGTCTTTGATGGCCCTGACACTTCCAACAGGAGGCAAGCACACACAAACCCTTGGAGAACCTTGATAAGCAGGATACAAAGAGCACAAGTCCAGTCCTTTCAGTATCCAAGATGGAAGCAGTAACTGCAGGCCAACCAAGCAACGCAGCACAGCAGAGGGGCAGTACTCCTCCTACAGCTTCTCTAGTTCTTCTTCTTGGCAGAATCTCCTCTTAGTCCAGAAGTGTTCAATAAATGTGGGGTTACAGGTCCAATACTTATAACCGTTTTGCCATTTGAAGTAGGCATACTTCAAAGGAAAATCTTTGTAGTTCACAAGATACTGCCTTACCCTGCCTTGGCTCCAGGCACACTACAGGGGGTGGAGGCAGCATTGTGAGAGGACAGGCGCAGCTCTATTCAGGTGTCAGGGACACCTTCTCCCACCACTCTAGCTCAGGAAGACCCACCAGCCTGGTAATGGGCCTTCATCAGGATTGCAGGACACACTTCAGCTCCCTTTGTGTGACTGTCTAGAGTGAATGCACAAACAGCCCCTGTCAGTCTAAACCAAATGCTGATTCCACAGGCAGGCAGAGACACAGAATGGTAAAGCAAGAAAATGCCCACTTTCTGGCATTTTGAAACACACCTTTTAAAAATCAACTTCACTAAAAGCTGCATTTTTGGATCCTAAGCACAGGGGTCCCAAAATTCAATTCTCCATCTTTTCCCAATGAAAAGGTTACCAGGCAGCTCCAATGATGACCTAAAAGAAAGAGATAGCCCTTGCAATAGTAAAACATTTAATTAGCTGTATTTCACTATCAAGACATGTAAAACACACCAGTACACGCCTTTCACATACAGTGCACACTGTCCATGGGGCGACCTTGGGCCTACCATAGGGGTGCCTTACATGTAATAAAAGGGAGGATTTGGGCCTGGCAAGTGAATGCACTTGCCAGGTTGACATGGCAGTTTAGAACTGCACTCACAGCTAATGCAGGGGCAGGCCTGATGCATGGTTGCAGGGCTATTCATGTGGGTGGCACAATTAGTGCTGTAGGCCCACTTGTCGCATTTGATTTACAGGCCCTGGACACACACAGTGCACTTTCTAGAGTCTGACTAATAATCAGATATATGCCAATCATGAATAAACAATCTTAATCACAATTTATACATGGAGCACTTGCACTTTAGCACTGATCAGCATTGGTAAAGAGCCCAGAGTACAGAAACCAGCAAAAACTAAATGCAGCAGATGGTCAAATATACAGGAGGTAAAGGCAAAAGGATGGGAAACCATGCCAAGGATGCCAGGTTTAACAACTTCTGGTATAAAAACTATGCTTGATAGAAAGCACTCGTCCTTGCACTATGGTACAATGGTGTGTGTGTTGGCACATGGCAGTCTAAAGTGTGCTAGTGCTAGGTAAGAGAAAAACTGTGGCATATCTTAATAGATATGGTGATGTTTGTAACTCTTACTTTGATGAAACATAATACAGCAACATTGGTTTTTAGCAAATTTACCCCAGAAGTGTGCAAAATGCAGTGTAAAGTTTCTTGTGGAACTTAGCAATATTTAAATGCTTTTTTCTTTTTTTTTTTTAAATGTGGTTCTCCGGTATCTTACATCTCTAGTTTTACTGGTGCATGCAACTAACATAAAAACATTCTAGTGGGATATCGGTGGAAGAATGGTTCTAGCAGGTAATGTATGCCAGCAAGACATTTTCTGTGCAAACCAGTCTTCCGCTTGCATCTTGCAAGACTTTTTTATGTGTGGTGCATGCCCAGGTAAAATAGATTTATGAAATATCATGTATTGTTAGACATTGGGTTTCTGGTTGGCAGAGGTATGCACCCTGTTGAAGCAGGAACCACAATCCTAGTCAGGGTAAGTCAGATGCACACCATAAATTAACCTGTGCTCACCCTCTGGTAGCTTGGCACAAAACGAGCAGGCTTAACTTAAGGGGCAATGTGTAAAGTATTTATGCAACACTTCAAATTGTAACACAGTGAAAACACCACAAAAAGACTCCACGCTACTTTAGAAATATAGATTATAATTTTATATATAAAACAAAACCAAAATAACAAAAATCCAATAAATAGAAGTCAAGATCTTAATTTATAAAGATTACAAGTGAAAAAGAGCACTTAGAAGCAATAAGCACAGATGGGGTTATCTATCTGGTCACACTGACCCTGGGATGAGTTAAGCATTCAGTTTGACCACAATGGAGCATGGGCTAGATACAGGAGCCACACAAGTCTCCCCTGAACAAATGTACCTTGGTCCTGGTTGCAACGGCGAGATGCAGGGTGCAGCTAAGTGATACGTTGGTGTCGATCTCCCAGCCGAGGTGATGCATTGGTTTTCTCCACGCAACAATGGCGATGCTCCGGTTCAGATGACAAAGCACCAGTTTAGAGATGCATCGGATCAGAGTGTGATGCGCCGGGTTTATCCACACAGTCGAGGGGATGAGTAGATCGTCCTTCCTGCTGCAGCGGTGATGCTGTGGTTCTGATGCACTGCTTCTGATGCAATGCACTGGTTCCAAGTGCGATGTGCTGGTTCTGTCCCCGCAACAGACACAATGCATAGGTTCTGCCTCATGCAGCAGAGGATGCATCAGTTCTACTGGAGCTAGCACCTTGGTCCACTTCAAATGGACCAGGCAGAGGAGCAAAGGTTGAGACTTTAATATTCCGGAGTCTTAAAACAAGACGCAAGCCAGCAGGCCCTTGGATATTACTCTGGGATCAAGTCAAGGAGTCCAGTTCATCCTCAGCAGGGCAGAGGGTAGAAGGCTGCAGAGCAGCACAACAGACAAGCAGTTTTTCCAGAGCAGCAGTCCAGCAGAGTGGCAGTCTTGTAGCAGCACAGGAGTCCTTCCTCCTGGCAATTTCTTCAAAGGTCCAGCAGTGTATGATTTGGTGGGGTCAGAGACCCAGTACTTATACCCAGTTGTGCCTTAGAAGTGAAAATGACTTCAAAAAGGGGCTTTGAAGTGCACAGAAGTCCTCCCTCCCAGCTCTGGCTCCAGACTCGCTACAGGGTGTTATGCAGCCCTGTGTGTGGGGACTTGACACTGCCTATTCATGTGTGTCAGCTCCTCCTTCCTACCCTGCCCCGAGTGACCCATCAGCATGTAGATGGCCACTCAGTCACACCTAAACTTCCTTTTTGTGTGGCTGTCTATACGGAATGCACAAAGTCCAGCTGTCAGTCACCTCAGACATGTTTTGGAGACAAGCTGCAGGCACACAGAGCTAAGAGCACAGAAGTGCCATCTTTCTAAAAGTGACATTTCTAAAATAGTGATCATAAATTAAACTTTGCCAGCAGAAAGGATTTATCATTACCTTTCCAATGATATGAAACATGATAGAGCTGTTCCTCTCAATCATGAATTACCGCTTACAGGTGTAATAGGGGAGAGGATGTGGTGTAAATGCCAAAGTTGCTAACTTTTGAACTGGGAGAAAAGGTTCTAGCCTCGGCTAAACCTCGTTTGATGCTGGGCAAATCACATAATCTCCCCGCATCTACCAAAAATAAATGTGTCCTTGTGTAATGTAACTGGTGCTCATTTAAAGCGCTCCAATACCTTTGGGTCAAGTTCGCGCTACACTGCTGTATTTGTTGATTGTATAATTAATTAAAACCATTAAAATATATATGAACAAAAAAAACAAGATCAATAAATAAAAACTGTTATCACAAACATACTCAAAAGAAATATAAATACTGCTTTAAAGCCTCAAGATAGGGCCTAGGTTGGGAACAAGCCAATCGAGTACTCCACGGTGGCAAGAGTAGCCTGAAAGTGCATATATTTCAAAGAGGACCTGAGTACCTAGCAACAGGCAAGTATCTTATTAAGAAATAAAATGCATGGTGGTGAGTAAAGTGCATTGTTGAAAATTAATTGATTGATTGTGTGCTAAAAGATACATTAATAGTAAACATTAAAAAACAGCTAGTAAAAAGACACGTTAGGGACAACTATTGAAAGGAGATATGTAAGTATTGCACAAAGAGAGGTCTATGCTAGCCATGGATGGCTTAGCTATAATGTACTTTATCCATCCATTCTGCATCTTCCCAGTCTCATTAAGTTCTTTAAGGAGTTATTTTAGTAGTTTAATATATTTCCCAAATTTCGCCAGATAGCAAGCCTCAGTCATAGTGAAGACCAACTTTGTCGCCTCGTTGCAGGTACGTTTTCTGTGGGCTAAAAAAAGTGGCGTGCAGCAATGCCGAGCAACAATATAATAAATGATAAAACAACTCAGATTTATAGCCAAAGATCCTACAGTTAACCATCATGGAAAGAGAATGCCATTTTGGATTCATTTATTTGATCTGGAGGCACATTAATCTTGCGCCGTGATTTGTTTGTGACAAGCCTTTACAATCAAGCATTGAAGGTATGGTTGTGGCTTCAATCAGGGCGGGTGCTTATTGAGATATGATGTGGCCACTGCTTCAAGGGCTGGTGTGCATTTGAGCATGGCTGCATTGGTTAGCATTGACAGTTATTTTTGTCATTTTCAAGATGGTATTAAATGCTGTGTGTGAGAGCAGACAATTGTGCAACTTGGACCGGTCTATTTGGAGGGTGTTGAATGATTTGTTTAAGTAGTTGGTCCAGGGCTCTTCTTTAAATCAAAGGTGTATCGGAACACTGATTTCAGTGTGTTATGCAGGGCCTTGATGCTCCTATTGTAGTATTTTAGGAAGGCTCCCATGTTAGGCCGTTTTTGGCCCTCCAAGCCAAGCTCCAGTCTGATCATGCAGCCTCTTGTGTTTTGGGTCAACCTGAAAATTTCTTGTATGCTTTATGCTGGAGTTTTTCCGCTGTTTTGGTGGGTTGCCCCGGGAAAGCTTCATTACCATTATAGATTGTGGGTAGGAGGGATGCCCTGAGTACCCTTCGCATTGTATTGCGGTAGCCGAGTCTGGTGATGATCAGTACGACCTTAGATTTTAGGTGGATTAAGTGAGTTTTAATACCTCATTTGCAGTCAACCATACTCCCAGATAGTTGTAAGATTTTGTACTTTTAATTTTTAATGGGCCCATGCTCCAGTCTTGATTTATATTCTTGGTCGTCCTCCTAATAACTATAACTTTTTGTCTTCGTCTCATTTGCCGTCATTTTATTTAACTCGTTATAATTCTGAAGGGCGTTTCAATCTTTCTGAATCCCAATTCTTGAATGGTCCAGCAGAACGATATCATCTGCATATTGTAATAGTGTTACCTTAACATTTCCGTTTTATAGCAGAATCAAGTTGCCATGCTTTAGGTCCAAAAACATATCCAAGGTATACAGATTAAATAGGAGGAGGGCAAGGACAAAGCCTTGCTTTAGTCCATTGTCTGTTGGGATATTCCTTGTTGTGACCACTTGGGATAGCTTGACCTTCACCCATGTTGAGGTATATAGTGAGATTATTACTTGAAACAGGTTGTACGGAATGCCCCAGGTCTGTAGTATCCTCCGTAGATTGTTCCTATCCACTGAGTCAAACACTGTAGACTAGTCAACAAAGGATGTGTAGAGAGGCGGCAACTTTGGGCTGGAGGCTTGATGAATTAAGAAGGACAGTGCAACTATATTGTCCGTGGTTGAGGAGTTAGTCCTGAAGCCAGGGTCTATCTCATTTGCTTCTGCCCAGTTCTCCAATTCTTTTAGGAGGATAGAGGCATATGTCTTGTCTTCGATATCAAGAAGATTAAGCAATACTTGGCTGAGTCCAGCCTTTTCCCCTTTCTTGAATAATGGGTGTAGGATTGAGACCCTCCAGCTTTCCGGTACCTGCTGAATAGCTGAGCATGTGTCATACAAAGGAGAAAGTATGGATGACCTCAAGTTGATGTCATCTTTGAAGACCTGGGCTGGTATTCCATTTGGGCCTCGGTGCACCCATTGATCTGATTTTACCCAAAATGTTGAGTTTGAGCTATATAAAACTGAAAGAAATAAAAATAAGGAATTCCCAATGTTAACCTATGAGAGAGGTAAGACTCACAGTAGTGAAAAACGAATTTGAGAGTTTTTCACTACCAGGAAATGCAAAACTGGACAGTACATACCCTACCGTTTGATTACACAGCACGGCTTCTTAGGGCCTAATGTAGGGTTGACTTATATGTACTAAAAGGGGAATTTAAGGCTTGGCAAGGGGTTTCAAAACCAAGTCGGCATGGCAGTACAAATGCACACACAGGCTCTGCAGTGGCAGGCCTGAGACATGTTCAAAGTGCTACATGTGTGGGTGGCACAATCATGCTGCAGGCCCATTAGTGTCAACAACAGAGTGTTCCTGGAGGAGTTATTTACACATTTTTCTGTGATAGTGTTGATCAAATGGTCCAACTTTCCTTGATAGAAATACTGGACATAAATGAGTAAAGATGTACCGTTATGCACAAATATTTTAGACAGTCATACGAAAGCAAACATAAACAAAAACCGTATATATATAAATACATATACACTGTTGCCCCCCACAAAGATCCAACACAAACAAAAATGTATTACATTGAATCCAGGGATCTTGGAGAGCTGTCAACTCCTCTTAACTGAATGGTTTCTCCAACCCACAGTCCAAAGTCCAAGTTCCTTATTTACAAAACAAACAGGACTGAGCACCCATATGATGCCATAAGTCATGTTAATTAGGAGGAATCACAGACGTTTCGGTCCCCAGTGGTCAGATGATCCATGAGACCATCATCCGAACTCCGTGTTGAGAAGGCCCAGAGTGGACCCAACCAAAAAGCAATACCCAATTGTGCCACCAACCAAACCACAAGTAATAATGCAAGTCAGTATACAACAGCTAGGTTAATCTGCAAAACAGGATAACTGCTGCTGTCTGCTCCTGTGGAAACACTGTTATCTTGTCTGCAAGTAGCATTTAATTTACATCCCCTGCACACATGTAGCGCACTCTACTAGGGACTTACAGATAAATTAAATATGCCAATTTTGGATACGTCAATCAAACCATGTTTAGGGGAGGAGCACATACACTTTAGCACTGGTTGGCAGTGGTAAAATGCCCAGAGTTCTAAGGGCAACAAAAAGAATACAGTAAAACAGTAAGGCAAACAGGCAAAATGTTTGGGGAAGACCAGCCTAAGGCTGGCAGGTTTAACACTCACCATGGAATTTCAAGAAATTGAGGGAGTTTCACATAACACAAAATTTTAGAATTTTCAAAAATTTCACCAATGTAAGTGGAAGTTTACTCATGCCTAATTGATGCAACATTAATTTCACAATTTCACAGGTTTTATCCATTCCGTGTTCAACTTGATAAGCCTGCTCACACATGATGATTAGCCTTTTTTCTGTCACATATATATGGGCAACAAGCTTTGTTATACATAATGTAGACATTTACAAAACTTTCTGGTTAAGACAATATGTCATCCATGCAGTTCTCAACATAATGGAATCCGCTGAGTATTTCGATTTCAGAATTGGAGGAATGCTGGATGATAGGATTGTTGTCATTCTGACAATTTCTGGAGATTGCCCTCCTAGCAATCTGAAGAATTTCTGTGTTGTGACAATGTACAGGATAATCTGTGTAAGGAATTTCTCCTTGCTTCCTTTCCACACACAGGCTATTCTGTGGCAGGTTGCAGGCCTGGCTGGACTCAGCAGAACTCCCTATTCCACATCAAAGATGCAACAGAACCTTTGCTGAGCACCAACTTTTTGTTTCTCTTATGTGTGTCGGGTATCCTGATTACACGCAGTATTCTGGGGCAACTTCGTGCATGCTGGCTCCTGGAATACACCATATGCAGGCAATGAACCTGTAAAAATTTAAGTGGGGCATTTTCTCTACATACATTGAGCAGTCTTTAATTTATTTTCATAGCTAAACATCTATTTTTTATGCTATTAATTGTTATGTTTTTACAAGATGGCAGAACCCATTTTTTCTAGATGGGTCACTTCCTGTATTTTTACTATAAAATTGTTAGTCCAGGTGTGTCGAAATTGTTTCTGTATCATTGCTTGCTTCCTGCAGTCCTTGGACTTCACGTATCTGCAGTTCTAGCTATTTTTCTCATGTAGTCTCTCTGTTGCTTGGCCTGGTCAAAGGGAATGCCTTTTCTAGTCTCCATACAGTTGTTCTCCATTCTGCTCAGCAATTTTGGACTTCCTGTTCCCATCTGGCATCCATGACTGCACTTGGATCTAGGCACTGTTATCTTCAAACAGAGAAGACTCTACAAGTGTAGTCTAGAAGACTAGCTGTTGACAATCTGGACAATAATATGCAGTGAATTCTGAGCAAACCAAACTCTCCAGGTCACCCACAGATGTCTTTGCTTAAATCATTGCCTGGGCTTGGTAGGTTTTCTTGGTTGCCTGATGACCCTGGTCAACCAATACCACAAATGTCTATCTTACCTAAACATCATTTCCTGTTATCAACGTTGTATTTTTTGGCTTTTCCTGTCAAGTGTAACAAACCCTCCACAATGATGTCAAGCAATGATTTTTAAAGAGTGGTGGGAAAGCAGGATGGTAGGATTTTTTATTGTCTACTGAATTTCTGTATATGTTTGGCATCTGTTTTTATGTGGGAGAACACACAAAAACAATTTTTTTTAAAGAATATCACAACTTCAGAATCAGATGGCAGTATGAGGAATACTTCTTGAGTACATTTCAATCCAGAATATTTCTTTCATGTTCAATTTTTATTCAATACATTTTTAGTTATCAAATGACACATGGACTTCATGAAACATCATTGTGAGCTAAGGATTGGTTGATGTAGCCGAGCATTCCAGGCTTTTAGTAACCTAACAATACCCTGGAGCTTATTGACAAACTGCATTTTGCAATATGTTTATTAGTACTACAATAGTACTGACTGACTTCTTAATTCATGTGCCAAGGTCAATTTCAATTCTTCCAAGGCATACATCTTCATGCTCTCCTCTGCTTTGTTCTGGGCTTCTATTTCCACCAGCTTCGTCTCAAGCCTCATGACTTCTAACTCATGGTCTCTAACCCTTTGGTTTTCCTCCAACTCCTCTGGGGGAAAACTTCTAGCTGAATGGTTGCTGCCAGCCCTGGAGGCTGCTCTGGACACAGGCAGATCCTCTGACTTGAAACCATCCCGTTGAGCATCCTCATCCACCTCTGCATCACCTGTCTCCCCAGCCTCTTTGGCTTCCCACCAGGCCCTTAAGGCCTTCCGTAGCTCCTCCTTCCTGGAGCTGCTCTCCATGGGACATCCAAAGATCCTGCAGAACTGCTTGAGTTGACCTACTTTGTAATCACTTAACATTTCAATATCAAGCTCCAGTTCTGCAACATCACTTGCTGGTTTACCCTTCTGAGACATGGTGCATGGGTGACTCAAGGATCAGATCAAAAATAGAACCAAAACAAAACTTGGTATGTGGTTGCGTAGTGGTCTGCACTAAACTAGTGATGTACACCAATTACTGTGGGTCAAGTACAAATACAAGTTCAAATCCTCACCGCTGACCACCAATGTTAGATCTGGGGGTCTCTAGTTGGCAGAGGTAGGTACCACTGTCCAAATAGGGACCCTTGCTTCTAGTCAGGGTAAGGGGGATACACTCCTTAGACAACCCCTGCTCACCCCCTTGGTAGCTTGGCACGAGCAGACAGGCTTATCAAAGGCAATGTGTAAAGTATTTGTACCAACACTCACAGTAACACAGTGAAAACACCACAAATGGACTCCGCACCAGTGTAGATAAATAAAGTACTTTTATATAAACTACACAAGACCAAAACGACAAAAATCCAACATACACAGTTCAAGAATATGGTTTCAAAAAGAGTTCTTAGCTTAGCGACAAAATCCTTCACCTTAGCCTCAATTTTATTCAACAGTACCTGGTGATGCGATAAAAGTTATTAGCGGCTCTCAGGCGTCGAAAAACAAGCAACAGCGTCAGTCCTGAGACCCTGGGGAGGCGACGCAACAACCCCGCTGCACGCAGCGGGCGTGGGCGACGAATCCGGTCTGTATGGGGAGTGAGGCGATACTTGTATGGATTCCAAGGCGCAGCTTTTCCGGTAGAAATTTACTCGCTAAGGCACGATGCGACAAAATTCGGCCCGCTAACGAGTGGGGCGACAATTTCACCAGCGATGATCTGGGTTGGCTCTGCGACGATATTCGCAGCGATAAAATTCGGCATGCTAACGAGCGGTGCGACGATCTCACCCAGCGGCGGCAGGCTCTGAGACAATGTTCGTAGCGATAAAATTCTGCCCGCTAACGAGCAGAGCGGGGATCTGGGCTGGCTCTGCGACGATGTTCGCAGCGACAAAATTCGGACCGCTAATGAGCGGGGCGACGATTCCACCAGCGATGATCCAGCTCAGCGGCAGCAGGCTCTGCGACGATGTTCGCAGCGATAAAATTCTGCCCGCTAACAAGCGGAGCAACGGAAATTTTCTCGCTATGCCGGCTGTGCGTGAAAAAGTGTAGATCCTTTGCTTCGTTCTTCTTGGTCAGATTCCCAACAGCAGGCACAAATTCCAGAGGCCCCACAATTGGATCAAGCACTCTAGGAAGGGCAGAACTCACTCAGCAGAGTTCAGGGGAAAGCTGGGGGTGAAGTCCTTTTGTTCCTGGGACTTCTTAACAGGAGGCCAGTTCTTCTCAGGTCCTTGGAGATCTCTTCAAGCAAGGGGACACAACAACAGCAAAGTCCTTCCCCTCTCCTTGGCAGCAAAGCAACTGCAGGTCAGCCCACAAACACACAGCAGGACAGTCCTTCCTCTTCAGTCTTCCAGCTTTCTCCTTGGCAGAGGTTCCTTCTTGATTTCAGGATGATCTAATTTTCTGTAGTCTGGGTCCCAATACTTATACCCCAAAATCCTTTGTCCTCTGCAGGCAGAGGGGCATTGGCCTAGTCAGAACCAGTTCTGATCAGTCCTGAAGCACTCTGTTTACTTGGTTTCTTCTTTCCTTTGAGAGAGAGGGGCAGGGTCGTCAGCCGCCCAGCAGGGGGGGGGGAGCCAGCATTGTGGAAGGCCCAAGTGCCACTCCTCCCACCAATCTTCAGGGGAATTTCCCTATTCAGCCCTGGGCTGACTCATCCAGCCTCTGGGAGCCACCCCTGTCCCTGTCACTCACAAACCAGACAGTCAATTCACAAACAGGCCAAGGCACACAGAAAGGGCAGAAAAGGAAAACACCCACCTTCTAAAAGTGCTGTTTTCACACACAGGATTTAAAAACCATCCTTCCTAAAAGATGTGTTATTAAATTCTGAATTCAGGGATACCAGACTTTAGCTTTCAATCTTGCTCCTATGGGAAGATATGCAGGTAAACATTATACTCAGCATTCCCCATTATAGCCTATGGGCAAGCTAGCCTTTCAATAGTGAAAAACAAAAATGGCTGTAATTCACTACCAGAGCATGTCACCTACACCCATACATGCTCTTCCTTTCACATACACTGCACCCTGCCCAGGGGGGTACCTAGGGCCTTCCATAGGGGTGTCCAATGTGTACAGAAAGGGAAGGGTTAGGCCTGGCCAGTGTGGACACTGGTCAGGTCAGCATGGCAGTTAGCAACTGCACCCAGGCACTGCGGTGGCAGGCCTGTGACACCAGTTTATGGCTACTCCTGTGGGTGGCACAATCAGTGCTGCAGGCCCACTAGATGCATTTGAATCACCAGCCCTGACACACTCAGTGCACTTTACTAGGGGCTAACAGGTGAAACAAATATACCAATCATGGATAACCAATCAATATAACAATTTATACAGAGAGCATATGCACTTTAGCACTAATCACCAGTGGTAAAGTGCCCAGAGTCCTATTGCCAACAACCACGGGTCAGAAAAAATAAAGGAGGAAGAAGCAAAAAGTTTGGGGATAACCCTGCAAAAAGGGCCATTTCCAACACTTGTCATACCAATTTAGGGAGAAAGCTGATAGACTGGGGTCCTGATTAGCAAGATCCTCAGTCAGACTAGTCAGTACCAGCTTAGCACCAGGCAAAAAGTGGGGGTATCAAAACAGATCCTACTTTCCTCCACATATGTTCTTTCTTTCATGCTCAGTGCATTTTGGGACATGTGTCCCTTCATCATGGGCCAATCTGTAATGATAAAAATGTAACAACGTACAGGGAAAAGTTATCATCATCCTTTTTTCAAGTACAAAAGTATTTGGTGTATTTAAGAAGTAGGTGTCATGTTCATTAAGTTAGGTGATGGTGCTCATTATAAATGGATTAGATTCCAACGCTCTGTGTGCAGGAAGATATACTGATGTTCAAGTCTGACAAACTCATGTAGTTTCTCAAACTGTGACTATTGCTTGAATGATATGTAATGTTGGGGACAACAACAACCTTATCGCCCATGCTGTACTATATTCATGGCCATCACTATAACTTACTCGATATCAACCTCTACAACGCCAAACTCGACTAGGTGATAATCTCAATTCCATCTACAAGCCAAAAACCAATACGCGTGAGATCAAAAGAAGAACCACTCTTATTCAAAATTGCTCATAGATCAAGCTATAACTAACGTTCTCATTTATGCTACGCCAGTATCTTCGAGTAAATTGTGAAACCGGTACTTGCCTATGTAAGACAAAACCAGATGTCTAATCATTATTCTCTCACTCGCATGTTTTTTTACTTTCTAACCACCTTACTACCATGCTCTCCCATTACTCCTTGTAAAAGTCACCCCACACTCACCTCTGAAATAATTTGTTTGTTGTTTCAATGGAATTCAGAAGCCGATATCAGTCGCGTGACCCGCAGCTGTTCATCTCTTTTGAAAGAATCAACTGGAAATAAACACCAAAAACGGACTCCCGCATAACCAAGATAAAATCTAAAAACTAAAGCAGCCATCTTGGAAGGATGCTCGTTCTACTCAAGTGTGCAGATCATCAATGTTACCAAGTTTAAATGCTAGTAGTCCTTTCACATTAGTTGTTTTATGGCACGTATTAATGTGCTACTGGCACTTATTATCACCAGAACTCGGTTAGCCCTGGACTCAAGTCAACGATCTAAAGCAAAAATCATGTCCAATTAATCGAGGTGTGTGCCAATGGTTAAAATAATCATATGTGGAACTACCATACATGCAGTGTTTTAGTGTGAAACGTTTGGAAATATCCCACTTTTGAATAAATCACAATAGTTTATGTTTATGGGAATACACATGTGATGTGCATATGCATTTTGAAATCTTGAAAGACCTTGTGTGTCTGAGAGCCTGGTGTGCCACCACTTATTATCCTGATGAAATATTTTATAGGAAATAACTCATATCAACCTTTTCATTTAGGCCTCTACGATGTTGTGTGTATAATCTTTTGATCCAATGTATTTCCCTTTGTAGTAGGGATCTAGTGAGGTCCTTTCCAGGGGCCAGTACTAAGGTTTCTACCAGCTGAAATAGTAACTGTGAAAGTGAATGTTTTGCAGTGGACCAATGCACTGTCAAGCACAACGTTTTGTTTAGTGTTTGAATAAAGCCTTTATGCTCTGATATTCATGTTTTTATTTTTTTTTCTCTCTTCCCAATGCATAATAGTCCACATGGGCATTTAATGCTGTAAATCAAATTCTTTGATTTGCAAATCATTGTGTGTGTTAACTTGATTCTTTCGCCAGTCCTGGGTTGGGTGATATTCGTTCCAGTTATAAAATTGTTGCCATGTACGCAGTTTTGGCATCTCTTTGTCCCCTACAGTGTCGATTTCTTTTCATGCGTTTGTGTTATCAGTAATTCATTTATAGTTTTTGATCTCCTGTATGCATGTAGCGGTTTCTGTTTAAAGATGTCTTTAAAGTCTGGTTCGTTCTGAAGCAGATCCCATCTTGAATTGATGGCGTTGGTCGAGTATTGTGAAATGAAAACTTGTCGTTGAGACTTGGATTTCAATTGTTTCCTCAGAAGTGTATTTCTGTCCTCAATAGCTGTCCTCTGTATTGCTTCAACCACAACATTAATCGGATATCCCCTTTCTATGTATTTCTGTTTTTGTACGGCTATGTGCTCCTCCAAAGTTCCTGTCTCGGAGCAGATCCTTTTCATCCTTAGAAATTGTGAGTATTGTAAATTTCGTATTAAATTGTGGGATTAAAACTTGTATATAAAAGAGCATTGTTTTTGTCTGTGGTTTTTCTGTGTACCTGGGTCTGTAGACCCAATTCCATATTGCTGATAGATACATCTCAAAAAGAAATCGTGGTATCTTCCATGATATGAGTAAATTGAATGCGTGAATCATATGGGTTTAATTGTTGAATTTACTATTCGAGTTTCTCTTTTAATTTATTCCAAATAAGAAAGATGTCCTCTATAAATCCACAGTATAATCTTAAATTTTCTTTCCACTCTGGGTCCGTATATACATGGTCTTCTTCAGAGTTAGTCATGAAGGTATTCACATAAGCCTGGGCTACTGCAAAGCTCATTGATGTACCAGTCAATATTATATATAAACTGTTCATCCCATTGAAATAAGCTATGATGTAAGCAAAAATGTAGTAGCTCCAATAGGAATATTGTATCCCCTCGGATCTTGGGCTGTTATAGTAAAGCCCACTCAACAGCTTCCATTCCTTCCATGTGAGGGATTGAGGTATGTAGCGATTTCACATCTATGGTACATAATACATAATTTGCTTCTTGTAAGTCTGTCAACTGCTGTAATTTCAGTAAGAAGTCTGTTGTGTCTTTCACATTTGACGACCATCCTTGTACAAAGGGTTCTAAGAAAAAGTCAAGATATTTGCCTGATGGTTCGAATAATGTGCCACATCCTATCACAATCGGACAAAAAGGAGGATCTTGAATATTTTTGTGAATTTTTGGCAACATATTGAGAGGTGGTCTTCGTGGAATGGGAACTGTCAAAAACGATTTGGTAGTTGTACTAATCCAGCCCATTTCAAATGCTTTCTCTAGTATCTTGTCTAATGTCTGTGTCAATGTGTTGGTCGGATCTTGCTCTAACACTAGATAAGTTGATGTATCCGAGACATATTGATTGACTTTAGTACAGTAAAATGCAGTGTCCATTACCACCAGTGATCCACCTTTGTCAGCATATTGGATGATTATATATCAGGATTGTTTGATAGTGATCTCAGCGTGTTTTTTTCAAACTTTGTGAAATGTTGTCTTTTGTTTGCATTAAAGTTCATTTTTTGTATGTCTTTCTTAACTAGAATTTCGAATGTGGCCAACATATTATGGGAGACTGGAGATTGAAAACAGCCTTTCGGTTTGAACTCGAAAAATTCTGTTTCTTGTAGGTGCTCTTTTGGTGGAAGTATGTTTGAGAAAGAATGTCTCAGTCTGAGATTCCGCATGAATTTGTGCAGTGATATTTCACACTCTAACTCATTTGTGTTGAATGTTGGTACAACACCAGTACCTTTATTCTAAACCTTCTCCTGCTGTGATGTGAGACTCGTTGAAGATATATTCACCACTAAACTTTGTTCTGGCTCCTTAGGTTTTTGCGTGCCATTTCTTTTTCCTCTCCGAGTTTTGCAATAGTTAAACTTGTTTTTGTGCTGTGTAGTCGTGGTGGTTGGATTGTATCTGAAACCTGTCTCGATTGGTGTCTGCCTCACTGTCGGAAACTACACTTTCTTCTGACAAAGTTGCTGTTGTTTTTTTACAAATGAGACCGTCGCTGAGCATACACCTATGCCCAGGTGTAAACTTCATATAATTTGTAATCTAAAGTGTCACATTTAAATTTAGGTAGTGTGCCTTCCTATGATTCTTTACTGTATGAATCCAATTTTTGCTTGATCTTCTCCAATTAGATTTTCCAAGTGTCGGGCTCCATGCGTGTTTCCAAGTCCTCTTTTATGGTTGAGATTTCCTCTGATAACTCACGTGTAGCTTTAGATAATTCTTCTATCAATAAGAGGATTAGTTCCAATAACCATTTATTGAGGATGGCGTACTACTTGTCCATGAATATGCTATTTTGGTGAAATCTGAAAAGCATAGGTTTAATTGAAAGTCTTAAACCTCTCAGGATCCTCCTAGCTTTGTGATATTGCACCAATGTAGATGTATGTAGGTGTTGACTGAGCTCATGTCTTGTTAGGTATTCCAATTGTTTGAGTTGTTGAGAGATGGAACTGCCCTGTAGGTTGAATGATCTGACTTCCTGAATCAAAGAATAGATTTCTGCCGCTTGTTCAGCCGTATAAGCTCTGGTATTTGTCCTATAGTCTGTGAGGTTGGCGATTGTGTCAAATGAGATAGATTTTGGGTGCTACTACACTGTGTAGACAGTGAAACAATGAACATAAGAAAATGTGTAGTGCACTCTCTATGTTTGACCAAATATCTGAATAATAATAATTTTACCTTTCAGTGTGCTACACTGAAAGACATGCTGTCTAACATGCTGCAGGGTCATCAGAATCATGAATTCAAGTACATGTATGTGATCCAATGTGCACAGTTCACAAAGACAAATGTCAAACAATTTTTTTCAATCTCTTCGAATAGAACTATATTTAAATTGGTTGAATTTCCACTTCAGTTCATACATAACATTTGAAAGTCACATGTATATTTATTCAAATATGTATATTAACGCATATACATGTTATGTTTCTGCACATTACTAGCTTAACATGTTTATATATGTTCCTTCGGCATGGGTATGTTCTTTCTTTCATGCCCAATGCATTTCAAGACATGTGTCCCTTCATCAGGGGCCAATCTGTAACAATAAAAAAGTAACAACATCCAGGGAAAAGTTATCATCCTTTTTTCAAATACGAAAGCGTTTAGTGTAGTTAAGACGTTGGTGTCATGCTCATTAAAGTCAATGATAATGCTCATTATAAATTGATTAGATTCCAACTCTTGGTGTGCAGAATGATATACTGATGTTCTAGTCTGACAAACATCACCTTGTGTTCATGCAGTTTCTCAAACTGTGACTATTGCTTGAATGATATGTAATGTTGGGGACAACAACCTTATAGCCCATGCTGTACTATGTTCCTGGCAATCACAATAACTTACTCAATATCAACCTCTACAACACCGAACTCCACTAGGTGATGCTCTCAATTCTACCTAGAAGCCAAAAACCAATATGCGTGAGATCAAAAGAAGAACTACTCTTATTCAAAATTGCTCATAGATCAAGCTATAAATAACCTTCTCATTTATGCTAATCCTATCTTCGAGTAAATGGTGAAACCGGTACTTGTCTCTGTGAGACAAAACCAGATGTCTGATCAGTATTCTCTCTCTCGCATGAGTGTTTACTTTTTAACCAACTCACTACCATGCTCTCCCACAACTCCTTGTAAAAGTCACTCCGCACTCACCTATTAAACAATTTGTCATTTCAACGGTATTCAGACGCCGATATCAGTCGTGTGACCTGAGGCTGTTCATCTCTTTTGAAATACTTTACCGGAAATAAACATGTACTTCGGAGACACATCAGTTGAATGTGGAGTGTTGTAGGGCTCCTCCTTGAGCCCGACACTTTTTAATGTGTATGTCCGTCCACTATCAGACATAATTTGTTCTTCAGGCTTTACGATGGTGTCATACATAAACGACATCTAATCACAAAAGGGCTCCACTAAATGTGTGGAGGGGGGAACAAGAGGCATGGGGTTCTAGGAGCTACCAGCCTCCAATACTAAATGTTTACCACAAAAAGCTGCTCCTAGTGTGATAACCCAAAAGAGTTACGAGAACGTCGTGAGTGTGGGCATCTCACAAAAAGTTACGGACTGGTCTCACACACCACCTGGTGTCATGCTTCATCATTGACCAGTCCTCGCCCTCTAAAACCTTCGTTTGATAGAGGGCGGGCATACACTTGACGACAATGATGCACTTCTAAATGACTAAGTGGGGGCCTGTGATATTGTGAGTGAATTTAAAAATCATTATGGTTATCAGGAGTGCTTTTTAATGTGACTGATAACTATATGATATTAAAAATATATGCGACGGTGAATGGGGTAGTTAGTGTCCCCTAACCGTCCTTGGATTTTTGTCATTTTGGTGTCATTGTAAAGATAGAAATATTTCCTATTTTTATAAATTGGTGTTGGATTTTTATTATGTGTTGTGTCTTAATTATTTACTGAAATTGTGTTTTTAAATGCTTTTCATACCTGTCTTATTGCCTGTGGCAGACCTACATTTGCCCCTACCAATAACCCACTTTCCAACACCTTGGAACCCAGCAAGCCAAAATGGGAGAACAAATTAGTTTGTGACATGTGATAAAACAAAAGCAGTAACTGATAGAAAGATACATTCTTAAATGTTCAATTGTTAGTTGCTAAACTTTAAGACAGTTTCCAACACACAGTTTGAGCTGAGTTGGGAAGTAAGGATAAAACAACATCTCAAAGTTAGTTTTAGTTCTTCTGCTAACAATAAAACAAGCTGCTGTTAGTGTATATTATCTGAAAGAAATATCTAATGGTTGATTGAGAAGTCTGGTTTTACTCTTTTCTCTTATGCTGATGATTCCCAGTTGTTTTTTTTCACTATCTGATACTCAAAACCAAGATCCTTCACCACCCAGGCTAGGCTTGACTAACGTCGCCCTCTGGATGAACAGAAATGCCCTAAAACTTAATGGCAAGTAGTCATGATTCTGGGAAATAATACCGAACTCTGGGGAGTTAACCACTGGCCTGTTTCATTGGAGCCATTCATTACCCACGCCGGTGAATAAGGTTAAGAATCTCAGCTTCATTATCGATAAGAACCTTTCCCTTAAATGGCAGGTCTCCAAGCCTACAGCCTCCTGCTTTTCCATTCTCAAATGGCTCAAAAAAATCCTCTGGCTGATTCCTTCGGCAACCCAGAGAACGGTGCTGCAGGCCCTGGTAACGTCCAGGATGGACTATGGGAATGTACTGTATCTGGGCACCGACAAATCTGTGATCTACCACTCGCCTTCTTTTTCTGCTGGCCAGATATGCTTCTGTCTCTCCTCTGCTCCACAAATTACATTGGCTTAAGGTCAATAAGCGCATTAAATGTAAGGCCTTATGCTACATGTCTCGAGCCAGACAAGGGCTCGCTCCTTTATACAGCCAAGAATTGGTGTCACTCTACGTGCCCACCCAACCGCTAAGATCAGCCAACCTTTCACTGTTCACTACGCCCAGGTTTCGTCTGTCCCCGTATGAAGAGTCGCTTTTTTCCTACTTAGGCCCGAAACTCAGGCACTCTCTTCCTGTAGCTCTCAGGAATTGCCACTCTCTACTTACTTTTCGTAAGAATCTAAAGACTCTGCTCTTCAGCTGTCATGACTGAGCTCCATGTTATCTGGTTAGTTGCCATGCTATCCCCGTTCTCTTCTGCATCTCTGCTCGCTGTTTGCCTTAGCGCCGGGAGACCCTTTTTGGGTAGTGTGTGCTCTACAAGTCTTTTTTAATAATAATGAAAATAATAATAATAGTAACGCTTTAACACCTGAGAGGCATTTGTAAATTATAAACAGAGCAACACATTAAGTTTTGTAAATAACTATTTCAAGGATAAACTAGATTTATCAGACTTTGGAACGAACAAGTTGAAAACTAAATGAGCATCCCAAAAATATATAGGCACAGGGAGGTTATAAAAACGTCCTATCTTTTAAAGATGACAAATAAGAGTACGTTTTCTGACAAAATGTCCATCTACTCAAACATGTTTTGCTCAAATTGCAGAATGATAGGCAATGGCAGTTCTGAGGGTCGTCCCTTAACTAGCCAAAGAGGCTAGAAGATGTACAATCAGATTTGCATCTACTTAAAAGAGATCACCAAATGTTCCTAAACATCAGCCAAGCAATGTTGATCCTGCTGAATATAAGCTTTTTAGGTACCTGGCGTCCAGATTGTTGGATGCATTCTTCGCCTTCTGATGAAATGTCTGGGGCTCCTTAGGTGACCCATATACATTCCATGCTGTTAGATTTAAGATTTGGGTCTGAATCAGCTCATGCATGTGTTCCTGAAGGCTCTCGAGTGGATTGGGAAAAGAGGGAATGAAAGTTAAATAATCCAATGCTAGTTCCAACAGTGTCAGGAACCTAACCTGGGATTGCCAGTAGGGTGTTATGAACACCAAGACTGCTCAATGGCAGCAGACCTGAATCGAGACTGTGGCAATGATTGTAAAGGGGGGAAAGAATAATTCATCTCTAAAGGCAATCCCGTAAAAAGTCATCTGTTTCAGACACCGGGACATCTTTCATCAAATGAAAAAATAAGTAATTTGGACACTTGGGTAAGAAATGAAGAGGTCAGGAGAAAACAGATCCCTTCTGTAAGAAAGCCTTTTGAATGCTGAAAACATTATTTATTTCCTCGAAGACATCCACACAATAGAAGGATTAGATGTGCCTGAATGGGCCATCAACTGGCAGGATGGGGGCAGACTGGGCACAGCCCCACTTGCAACTGAGTAGGCTGTGCAATGCCTTCATACAAAGGACTTGTCACCCCTGCATTGTCCATGGAGACAGCCTGGAACCATGGCAGGGGAGTCAGAAAACTTCAAGCAGTTCAAACAGAATTCTCTAGAAACCTTTACAGCTTCAAAGGAGGCACCAGGTATAAACATGGAACCCTCAGATCCACTCTTCAGTGCACCTCTGGACCTGTTGAAGACTCAGACGGACTGTGCACTGCTCTGCAAGAAGGACTGCTACTCTGTTGCCCTGCTGCACGGCTGCCTGAGTGAAGGACTGGACCTGCATCTTCAACGACCATTATGACTCCAGGACCACCAGAGTGACTCCAAAGGCCAGTTGGATGGCCTCCTTTTTAGAAGCCTCAGGGACAGACAATGCTCCAACCACATTGAATCGAGCACCTGGACTCTGTCTGCTGTAAGTCCAACCCACAAGTGGTGGCACTCCAGTCCAGTACCCTTGGAAGTAGTCCTTAAGGTACTCTGCCAGCCCAACTGTGGTCCCAGCAGAACAGACACAGCACAACAAATCACCTGGCAGAACTCCGTATTGAAATCGCTGCGTGATGCATCCCCAATTCAGGACTTTGCATTGCAGCTCTGCAGTTCATAGGAACTGCCGCTACATGACGCAGGGCCTCGCAACGCAGCCTACAGCTTTTCAGTCTCTGCAGCGTGTCGCATCTCCACGCAAGGTATCGCATCACTGTCGTAGCTTCTCATACTCGCCTCTGTGTGCACATCTCCTGCCAGACTTTGCATCACCTCCTACAGCATATCAGAACAGCAACTGCATAATGCATAATGCACGGCTCTCATCACCGCTGCTGCACAACACATCCTTGTCGCTGGACTTCACAATACTCCACAACTAAGATTTAAGGTACTCTGTTCAGCTGACCTAACTTGGCCCTAGTATCTGACCTTTTCTCCATTGTGGTCAGCCTGAATTTGTGATTTTGTCCCGGTCTGGCACTACCAGATAATCATAGTTGGCGCTGCATGCTTTTAAGCATCATTTTCACCTAAATCTTTAAAGATGCATATCTCTGGTTCTACTTGTTACGTTTTTGTTGATTTGGAGTAAAATAATGTATTACATTTTACTCTATTGTTCTAAATTGAGGATGTTTCTTGTGTTATGTTCTCATTTTATTAACCATTAAAATGCCGCAGAAATACTTTACACATTGTCTCTAAGTTAAGCCTGACTGCTTTTGTGTCAAATTACCAGAGGGTTATGCACAGGTTAATTTAGTGACTTTTGTGGTTCACCCTGACAGGGACTGTAGCTGTTGCTTGAACTGGGGTCACCCCGCATTCAACCAACAACCCAGTTTCTTTATTTTACAGGCATGGCTACATCATTATTTGTTACAGCAGGGTGTAGGTATTCAGAATGCAGAGTAGGCTGCATTAATGTTTCCTAAAAGATGTAACATAAAGTGTCATGAAATATAGAAAGCAAATGAATTTCGCTTAGGTTATGTCTAAACTGATTTAAAACTATTGTATCTTTGTTAGCGACGCCAAAGGGTTAATTCTTGAAAAGAATACAGAAAAACGCCTTTGTGTGTGGTAGGAGGTCCGTGGCTCCGTGTGAAGGATAACGAAAATCCCTCTTACCTTCTTTGATGGAATAGAAAAATACAGGCATGGGTGGAGCAGCGCTCAAAGACCTGATCCCGACTCTAACCGACCAGGCCCTATGTCGGAATAACGGCGAGGCAGAAACACGATGTATAATTTTGTGCCCTAGCTAGAGCGCCGAGTAACGGTGGCAGCTGACGGTGAACTACACCTCGAAACAATGCATTGGTGTTGCCAGGTGAAACATTTTTTTACTATGCCTCATGGGAAGTGCAGTTTTCTTAAACATTGTCTGTGTTTAAAAATAAAGCAACATAGGTAAGCAAAATGCTCGTTTGTGGTCTTGACATACGATTTCCTTTGTAAAGTTATAGCCGAGGCGCACGATCATGTTGATACCTAGGGAACAGTGGCTGTCCGACCTCTAACAAAGTTGAGAATGCGGAGTTTTTCACCCAAACTACTTGCCTGTTAAATAGATTAATGCCGTCTATCGTGAATATCTCAAGGTGTATGAGCTGACGAGAATCCTCGTAAACCTGAGTAATGCAGGGCCCCGTCAGAAGGCTCTCTCAGGTGCGCGCGCAGCAGGCGCTGCAGATGGCCTCTCGCAATCCTCGAACGGCCCATCACATCCGGCGGAGCATCCTGCAACCTGGCGAACGTTAATGGCGGCACTCCTCAGTAGCTTTTACACACTGTTTCCTTTCATAATTTCAGACATGATAAAGGTTTTTGTTATAAATTACTTCACAAACAGCCTCCTCCGAGGATGATGCATTCGTTTCGGCATCAGTGGACAAATAAAGTTATCCACGGGTGACTAACGACCTCGAATAAATACCATTTTACTCAGCAGCTGGTCATAGTACCTAGGCAATGCAATTACACGCTGAGACCTATTACACCAATTAATGGACTGTTTTACATTCGCCATGCATTGTACTTGAAACACTTGCAAGGCCTCATCTTCCTGTAGCCTGAGGCGAGAAAGATGAAATATCCACTAATACCTAAAAAAAAAAATGCGTTCTTTTCTGGCCGTGATATGAACGTACAATCACGCCGTGATCAGAAGGCAGGCCTAAGAAATGCCCTTTGATAAACGCATACATGAAAACTTTGTTGGAGACCTCTTTGAAAATATAAAAACCACTATAGGAAATAGCAGCATCCATTATTTTGATCTGAACCAATGAATTTGATCTTTATTGGTAATTGTTTCAGAAAAGGCTAATTGCGACTGAATCATAGTAGATTTGTAAAGCCTGACATTATTCGATATGCAAATTGCAGACGAGGAAATCAGAACTGTGATCTTCCACTTGCTTGTCAGCTGGCAAATGAAATGGGCATTTAAAAATTGCATGACTCCATTTACATGTCGTGTTGTCTTTGTGTAAAATGGCCGCCGCGGGCTGCGTTTTACAGCTGGGAAATGAGACCGCAGGAGTTTTGTCTATAACCCTCCCCCTGAGGTTTCCACGGCGGTATCACCAACATTATCACGTGAAGCCAAGCTGTAATTCTTCTCTTTATTGTAAGAAGCATTGATCTCTTCTGATTTTATATTACAGAAAAGGGGCAGTCAATGACATAAATTTATGACGATAGCTTTCTGATAATTACTGGACGTTATTGAACAGAAGATAAAGTTATAGCCGGTAAGCCCTGCCTATCGCTGAGGAAGCAAGTCCACAGATATTTAGTGGATACAAACAGCCGTAAACCACAAATCCTGTTTACAATGTCCGGAAAATTTACTGTGCACAGATTGTTTGATTTTATTTTCCCAGCTTCATAGTCCTGCCGGTTCAGGCATAAAATATGAACTTCAGCGTATTATCTTGCTGCGTAACTCACTCATGCGTCTATCAGTTACTTCGGAGCGCACGTTGTATAGACTGAATATATTGTTGTAGATAATTTCATATAAACGTTGTATAAACGTAGTGCATACACTGTTGAACTCTTGTTTCAATAGTATTTGTGTCTTGGGAACGTCAGAAAAAGAATTTATCTTGGAATGTTCTGTTGCATGAGGTTTGGTACACCGAGTTTACACAAGACAGAAGAGTCAGGCAACTGTTTGTGAAATTGTGATGTCAACAGGTGTGCAGCCATATTGATCGAATTTCAGGCTGACATCACAGCGCTGAATCATAGTTTCGCCTTCACCCCCAATCTCATATAAATATCCCCAGAATCTAGAGCAAAGGCTGCTTTCACTGCTAACACGATGGGTGTGCGAAGTTTGGGGTTTCAGCCCAGGTGTTTATTGTCTGTGCATGCAAAAACAACAGTTGATGGACAGAATGCAGTACAATGTCATACATTCACCCCAGTACAGAGATCTGGGCCTAAATCCATCGTTGTTTTGCTCACCATGCCATCCCAGTTTGAACCCAGCCACATGCAAATCAGTCTTGACCCTGTGCCTCATGGGAACAGTCCAGCCCGAACTGCCAAGCCAGGTCCTCCCTGGATTGGAAACAAGCATCCTAGGACCGGTTTCGGGATTTCACCCCCTCTTCAGCCAGGATAGCTGGATTTCAGTGGCATGGAGAGCACGGGACCCACGTCTGAGCATACCCGTCCCACTCTGGGTGACAATTGAAAAAAGATCTATTGATGGACAGAATGCAGAACAATGTCATACATTCACCTCAGTACAGAGATCTGGGCCTAAATCCATCATTTTTTTGCTCACTATGCCATTCCATTTTGGACACAGCCATGTGCAAATAAGTCTTGACACTGTGCCCAATGAGAACAGTCCAGCCCGAACTGCCAGGCCAGGTCCTCCCTGGACTGGGAACAAGCGTCCTAGGATCGATTTCGGGGTTTCACCCCTCATCAGCCAGGATAGCTTGACTCCAGTGGCATGGAGAGCACGGGACCCACGTCTGGGCATACCCTTCCCACTCGGGGTGACAAATGCAAAAACAACAGTTGATGGACAGAATGCTGAACAATGTCATACATTCACCCCAGTACAGAGATCTGGGCCTAAATCCATCGTTTTTTGCTCACCATGCCGTTCCAGTTTGAACCCAGCCATATGCAAATAAGCCATGACCCTGTGCCTCATGGGAACAGTCCAGACCGAACTGCCAAACCAGGTCCTCCCTGGACTGAAAACAAGCATCCTAGGACCGGTTTCGGGGCTTCACCCCTCTTCAGCCAGGATAGCTTGATTCCAGTGGCATGGAGAGCACGGGACCCACGTCTGGGCATACCCTTCCCACTCGGGGTGACAAATGCAAAAACAACAGTTGATGGACAGAATGCAGAAAAATGTCATACATTCATCCCAGTACAGAGATCTGGGCCTAAATCCATCGTTTTTTTGCTCACCATGCCGTTCCAGTTTGAACCCAACCGCATGCAAATCAGTCTTGACCCTGTGCCTCACGGAAGAGTATGCCCAGACGTGGGTCCCTTGCTCACTTTGCCACTGGATTCAAGATAGCCTGGCTGATGAGGGTTATGAACCCAAAACCGGTCCCAGGATGCTTGTTTCCGGTCTAGGGAAGGCATGGCTTGGCAGTTCGGGCTGGACTGTTCCCATGAGGCACAGGGTCAGACTGATTTGCGTATGGCCATGTCTGAACTGGGGTGGTGGAGTGAGCTAAAGAATGATGATGGATTAAACCCAGATCAGTTAACTGGGGGTGAGTGTTTGATTTGCTCAAATGCTCCATCCATCATCCCCTTTGGTATCGTATTGTCTTTGCATGGTCATTGTGTACAGAAAAGTCCTGCGACACCTCAACTTACAGGACAAAAATTCTGCCTACCCGTGTGAAATAGCAACATCCACACAAGGTAAACTTGCAAAGAAGTAGGTACAAACATTCCAATCCTTAGTTAGCTCCGTTCATTTACAGTTAAAATCATCTTGCTATATTGATTAAAGAAAGACGGAAAACTTTGCAAACTTTCAGAGGGGCGAAAATCCAAAGCTTGACTAAAATTTGCCGGTGGGGAAAAATGCCCCCACCCCCCCTCTAACCAAGAGTGCCCCTTCCTTCTGCCAGGTACTTTGATACATATTTAGAGTTGCCCTTAAGGATTGGCAGACCCCACGAGTTTGTTCACGAGACCAATTCCTGGGAGTCTGAAATGGACACGGGGCAAAGGGAGGTTTTATTTATATTTCACACAATTGAAAAAAGGAAAGTATCAGAGATGTTTTCCACTGTGGAGCTCCTACCTTGTGACATAGACCACTTGCACTGATTTTGCACGATATTCCTCGGGGGCCGCTGGGGAAGAGCATGGCTGCTGGGACATTTAAATGCAGTTCTCTATATGACCTCATACAGTGGACGACTTTCACTAGTCAGCATCATCGCTAAAAAGGCAGCGCACGCGCTCCACAAAGGTGTGTGCGCTGCCTGCTACCCGAAACCTTGATATGACGACGAACTTTCCAGAACGTGTTAATAATGATGACCTACAAACTAAGCTAACTCGAGCGTATGCAATGCTTGGGTACTCGGACCCGTGGAAATCCTGTTTCTATTCATATCTCTGATGCACCCTGTTGGCTTAATTTGTCCTACTCATTATCCCGGCCTTTTCAGAGCAAGTACCTGCAGGCACCAATATAACACCCCTGGATGGTGCCCAGGCAAGAGGCATACACAGCAGAGGTCCCTGCAGCTCCTGTGGAGCAGGGGGGCAGAGGGGCAGGGGTAAGCTTTCAGGGGCCCCAAGCCATTCAGAGGATTCCCTTTCTGCCCAAGGCCAATTAGCACAAGGGATAATTTTACTTTACGCCACTGTCCTTGGCTGGACTGTCACGCCGACGCTACAGGCTTCGCAGCACTGTGCCTAACGACATTTCCAGTTTTGGAAAGGGGAGAGATGTTAAACATGTTTGTTCTGAAACACATCATTCTGCTCAAGAACACAGACATCTAGCTGGAAAACAAACTGACACGTTCAATATTTCAGTTACCTTTCCACTGGCGTTATGTATGAATGGCTGGGCCGCTTTAGGCTGCTTCTGTACAATATGAACCACTTGAGAGTCATAGGTCTGAAATCCGAGTCTGACGATGCCAAGAAAGTCTACTTGCGGAAGAAAGATGACTCTTTTATGAGGACATCTCTTCGGAGTGGCAGCCTGCAGCAGGGCCGGCCCTGTGCATAAGTAACACATCCTTCCAAGTATGTAAACTACTGCAGGCTGAAACCTACATCTTTCGCTCACTTTCATTACATAATTGATGGCCATGTATAAACACAGGCACTTGTACTTCTAAATTGGTACAGATGCTTAAATGGCTTGTCTTACCTGCATAATTTCACTTTGTGTAACATGAATTCAAACTAATAAGTGAATTTTCTCGCACAGAGTATATGGCAATTTTATGATAATAATACAGGCGACTGGGAGGGTTCTGTGGTGGCAACGCCCTGGGAAATTGATGAACATGCACAAACTTGAAAGTCTGTTGATGATAAGAGCTTTTGCATGGAACATTTCCAAATTTTGCACAGTAGCTTTTTGCGAACATTAATTTATTTTGTGAACCGCCCTATGGACTAATAGGTCAGTTCAGAAGGAACCAGAGGGGGACGCAGTATGACCTGCCTGATTAATATCAATTAACAAATGGTCAAATCAACACGCAACGTGGTGGAGCGGACGTTTCGACTGTTGAAGAGCAGGTTCCGCTGCCTCCACAAAAGCGGAGGCGCCCGTCAGTACCGACCCATTATCTGCTGCAAGATCATCACTACATGTGCTATGCTGCATAACCTGGCAACTAAGAAAGGGACAGCAGTCGATTTGACCGACTCTGAGGACGATGACGATGACTGTCCACAGCCAGAGCCCAGCGCAGCAGGAGTGGCACCAGCACCAGATGGGAGACAGACGGGCTGAGATTACACGGAACTATTTCCAGGTAAGTAAAGAGACACAACCAGTAATTGTGTGTGAGTGACGTAGTTTAATAGCATGTCAATACGCCACATCATGAAGGGCTTAACATAGCAGTCCCAATTCCAAAGAGCCTACAAAGCCGTCATGGGTTAATTCACCCATGTATCAAAAACAAGTGTGCCTGGCATTACCTCCTGTGCCCACGCACGACATTGCTGCTTCCTCTGTGTGCACTGTCCTCACTGGCAATCTGTCTTGTGCCACCACTTTGCCGTCCGCTGCGCCTCCTGGACTCTGTAACAGGGGGCGTTTCACTACTGCGGCTATTTGTCTCCTCACTGTTCGCCACATCACCTGCACCAGTATTGGCAGTCAGATTATTTTGTAGCACTTCAAGTGCAGTGGTCACTGTCACCAGCCCCCTTGCCACATCCCGGCTGCAGTGTGCTATCTCCTCCTGCATGGCCACCGAGCGCCTGCAGAGCAGAGAAGTGGCAGTGGAGAGGCGGTTCACCGCCTTGGTGTAGTTCTCCATTTTCTGCCTCTCCCTGCGCCTTGCCATTCTGTCATCTTCCATCTTGCTGCACAGCAGCCTCACTGAGTCAGACTTATCCCTCATGCCCTCAGCCATGTCCCTCATTCCCTCAGCCAGTGTTGTGTTCATTGTGCAGATGCCCTTCTCTATGCACTGCAAGTGTGCTGTCATGTGCCCCATCTGCCGCTGAACTGATCTGATCGCCTTTCCTTGCAGGCGCTGCACCTTCAACATGCTCACCTCCAGGCCTGCATAGACACTCTGATCCTCGCCCTGCGATACTGAACTGTGTGCCCTAGCCCTGCGGCATCTGGCACCTGTGTGTGGTCGCTCTGTGGGGGACTGTGTACCGGCATTATTGCCATCGTCTGGCACCGTTGGCTGTTCTTACCTTGCTTGCTCTCCTCATTTCTACTGAATCGATCGCAAGTAGTTAAGATGGGCCAATATCTTTCTGCCCCGAAACAACTATCCTGTGGAGTTCCCCAGGGATCCTCATTGAGTCCCACTCTTTTCAATATCTATGTAGCACCGCTCGCTGCTGTGGTTAGGTCGTTTGGCCTGGAAGTGCTTTCATATGCCGATGACACTCAGATTTTGATTTCCATCACTGAGAGTGTCTCTGCTTCAGCACTTAATTTTAAGAACTGCATGAGAGCGGTGTCTGCGTGGATGGTTGAGAATTATCTGACACTCAATGGGGATAAAACGGAGGTCCTTATCTTCGGTAGGAAGACTGATATTTGGTCAGAGGCCTGGTGGCTGGATTCGCTTGGCTCCTGCCCCATTCCCAGTGCAACTGCCAAGAATTTAGGCATTATCATGGACTCCACGCTTTCCCTGGGGTCTCAAATAAATAGGACAGTTGCTACCTGTTTTGAGGTGATACGGGTTCTTAAGAAGATTTTCCGTTTTCTGCCCCTGCCTGCCCGAAAACAGGTAGTACTGGCCCTTGTGGTGTCCAGGTTGGACTACTGCAATGCTCTTTATCTGGGGGTTAATAAGGGTCTTTTGCATCGTCTCCAACTAGTACAGAATGCCGCCGCCAGGCTGGGGATGGACCTCCCCAAATTTCACTCAGTTGCTGCCACTATTAGGAGCCTGCATTGGCTTCCTCTGAGGTGAGAATTGTGTTTAAAGCCTTGTGTTTGGTGCACAAGGCTGTACATAAAAAGGGGCCAGAAGACATCAATAAAATGTTTCATAGATACTGCCCTGGTAGGGTTCTTAGATCTGCAAATAAGAACCAGGTTGTTGTTCCCAGTACTAGAAGAGCCAGGTGGGGGGGGAGGGGGAGGGCATTCTCCCTGATTGGGGCAAATCTGTGGAATTCCCTTCCTTCCACTATTTCCTCTTTGGAATCCCATCTGGTTTTCCGGAATTCCTTGAAAACCTGGCTTTTCACCTGTCCGCCTGCTGGGTCTAATGTGAATTGTTAGCGTCTTCATCGTCTGATATCTCCTCTGTCGATCCAGTTTCGTAGCGCCTTGCTGCCCCTGGGCTAAGTCTGCGCTTTACAAAACTTATATTCATTCATTCTTTCCCCTGCATTCCTCGTCGGACGACTCCATCTGTTGGAGGCTGGTAACTGCATGCCTCCTGGGTCTTGTAAATGATGGCGTTGGTGACGCTGCTGGTGATGCCGGTGTTGATGCCCATGGTGGTGGTGGTGTTGATGGTGGTGTTGTTGACGGTGATGGTGTTGTGGTGTGGCCCGCAGGCGAAATTACATCCTCCTCCTCCGCTCTATCTCTCCGGGGTGCCTTTCCTGCCTTGCCTGGCGCAGCCCTGCACGATGTCTCACCTGTGGAGACAGATTGTATTTAGTTCACTTGTCTGGCAGCAATTGCATACAAATAAATTTCATGTCTGCCAATGAATCTGACTGTCCTCTGCTTGCTTCTCGCTGATGTGCGTCACATGCCTTTGGGTTCAGTGGGCTGACTGTTATGATAGGTGACACTGACTACATCTCCTATAATTAATTGCTGGTGTTTAGTAAAACCTGTACTGGAGTGGGATTCACACTGCCTCATTGGGGAATGGGGTTAGGGAGTGGGGGGCGCAGCTTGGTGTGCATGCATCTTACCTTGTTTGGTTGCAGCTCTGGCTGAGCTGTCTGCATCCCTGATGCCGCTGACACTCTCAGACTCAATGGTGGACTCCACAAGCAGTTCCAGGGCAGTCGGTGCAGGAGCTCTATTTTTTCCTCCACCTGTCAGGTTTGCTTGCTTGTTCCTTGCAGCCTTCCTCTTCTTCGCCATACTCCTGAGGTCATACCACCTCTTTTTCAGGTCGTCCATGTCACGGTGGGTCACACCTATGGAATTGATGAGGTCCTGGATTCCAATCCATATTTTTCTTTTTTGTGACTCACGCACTTGTAGTGATTGTTTACCAAATAGCTTGGTGTGTTCCTTTGCCACCTCCTCAATTAAGATCTCCAGCTCCCTCTCACTAAATTTCATTTTTCTTTTCCTTTCTGCACCATCAGTTTCCCTGTCTTGGCTGTCCATTCTGGTGTTTGATGTCAGGTAGTAAAGTTGCTCCTGTTTGTCTTTCTCTGCTGCCAAACAGCTTCTGGTTCAATGCAGCTGCTTGGGTGTGACCACTTCCTTGTTGGGAGTAAATAGGATGCACAGGATTGGCTGATTCCTCAATTGCAGGAATTTTGAATTCCCAATTCGGTATTTACCAATTCGGTAATTAAGAATCAGTAATACCGATCGGTATTAAGGATTCAGTATTTATTTTCCGAATTTTACCGATTCGGTAAATATTACCGAATTTTTACCTACATCGGAAATACCGATTTCTTAATACCGAATCGGTAAAATTCGGTATTAAGAAATCGGTATTTCATATTTACCTACATCTGGCCCATAGTTTCCTAAAGGAAATGGGGCTGCTTTAAAAAACAAAAAAAAGGTTTCCAAATTTGAAGAACTTAAATGGGAGCAGGGCCTATCCAATGGACCTCTGCCTACTTCCTCTAAAACTCCCCTCTTCATTTTCATAAGGGTACGGGGCCAAAGTGGACCCTTCCCCTTGAAGGAAGTGACCCGATTAGGGCCACCCGGGTTACTCTCGACCTCCTCTAGCCTTCCATGTAATGAAGAGTCCATGAGGCAGTAGAGAATACAAGCAAAATAGTTTATTCACAAAGTACACTGTAATGGAGTCCAATCTGACCAGACTCCTATGATGGTTGACGAGGGACTTACTCTAACAAGCATAAAGTTACATTATGTGTGTTATGGAGCCCACTAAGACCCTCATACTATAGATAAACACTGGTAGATGTCGTAATACAATAGGGTTTCAGAATATAGTTTTCGGTTTTGCAGCCTGGCACCAGTTATCTACTCTCCAAGGTTGTCTGGCCATCCTCCTCTCTAGGAAGGTGGGAAAAGGCCTCTAAGTAACAGAAAAGGCTTCAACATTGGAGAAACAAAACTTACCAAGGACCATTTCTCGTAAATGAGCAAGCAACAGTTTTGATTATAATACAAAATGGTGTCTTCAAGAACTAAAATGTTAGCACAGTTGTCAACCTAACAAACGCAACATCTGCATTTACTAATTGCATATTCATACAGTATGCATAGATAATGAATTAGCTATATAATGACAATATACATTTGGATGACATACGAGTAATAAGGCAGTAATACGTTTCAATTCTAACACCCTTTGCAAATAGGTTATCACCCAAACTTGGGAGTCGATACCTGGTCAATGGTTTCCTACCAGAATTCTAATTTCAAAGCATTTATATAGGGGTTATATATGGAAAGGACCCCCATACATGCGAATTCCAAACTGCGAATCAGTGATTATTTCTAAAACTGTGAAAATCTTTTCTGAATTGCTACATGTCTTTAATATACAGGTCGCAAATCTTCTGATTTGATGAATAAGAGAGGTTGTGACAGGTAAAAATCTTTGTGCATCTTGCCCCAGGTCTTTTCGTCTTAATTTTTTAAAGGAAAAATTCAAACAATAAAGTTAGCATCAATAAAGGTATGTGACAAGATCCAGTCCACTTTCCCTCTTGTAACAGAATTATTTGTACAAAGATTATTATTAAATGAGATTCACTTTTCATTAGAGCACTGCCTTCAAAATATTGCTGCCCCTAACAGCAGTAAATGGAAGGACCGACTACAAGCCAATTTAATGAACCTCAATTTAGCATCATTAGAAAGATGAAAGCGTGAGTTGGCCTTATAGGATCCAAACTCATAAACTGTAAGACACAGCAGGTGTCAGCTGCAGATGTTTAACTCATAGCAGGTGGCAGCCATTCATAGGGCCTATAGCTACTTTTATTTCTAGGAGGCCCTTCCCTCTTACCTGGGCTCTCTTTTCAAAGCCATGTTTTCAGTATTTATTTATAAAATCAATGAGGGGTGGGTGATCTCTTCTGTGTCTATGAAAGCCTTGTATGTGGTTCTGGCCAAACTAATCTCAAACGAGGTTCATTCATTTTGAGGAATTTCTCTCTAACATGGGTGCCGATGGGGAGCATAGCTCCAGAATGGCTGCTTTGCACCCAGCTTCCTATCAAGGCAGTGGGATAAAATAATCCTGTGATTAATTCGATATTCTTAGAGACTTTGGCTGGTCTACAAAGGCAAGCATCGTTAAAAATGCAGGACAGCTCTAATAGTCTCTAGTATTAAAGAGCAGCACAACACTTCTAGCAAATGTAAAATGTGTTGAGCCCATTTAAATGAATGAACACTGCTTACTTCTTAGGAGATATCTGAGCTAAGGTTACATAATGCAAAGAAACACAACAGTTAAGAACATGTGTATGTAAGGAAG
Source organism: Triturus cristatus (assembly GCF_964204655.1). Classification (NCBI taxonomy): domain Eukaryota; kingdom Metazoa; phylum Chordata; class Amphibia; order Caudata; family Salamandridae; genus Triturus; species Triturus cristatus. The sequence continues at coordinate 935,462,497 of NC_140588.1, read as the reverse complement.
GGGCATATCATCAAGGGCATTATCGCCGCTTTAGCGGCACTTTTTGCTGCTAAAGTGGCGATAATTTTAACGCCCTATCAAAAAGGCGGCGCTAACATGCATTAGCGCACGTTAGCTGCCGAATTCCCAACGCCTGGCATCTCAGCGATAAACATTGCTAATGAGATACGAAGTAGGCGTGTCTGGGAAAACTACATGGGAAATTATTGCTAAGGCAGCTTCGCCATATCAGCAGGCAAAGCAGGCAAAGAGCCTTAGCGATAATAATCATCGCATTAACTATGCCTTAACGCAGGAATTTAACATCCGGTAAATTCCTGACTAAGGCATACCTAACATGGGAAGTGGATTATGGTGATAAGACCACAGGGTCGTATCACCAAGGCTATCGCCGTTTTGAATGCAACATCGCTGGTTTTCCAGCGATGTTGGGCCATTTCCCTGGATATCGCTGGAATATTATCGCCCTGGAGTAACGTGTTGTTAACAACTCGCTAACCGGGGGATAAATTCCAGCGATAGACAGCGATAAATATAAAAGCACTAAGCACGCTTTGCGATATTTATCGCCATCTGTTGCTGATATGCCCCTAAATGAGTCCACAATAATTAATTAAAAACATATTCTGTTTGTTTAGGATTGTTGTTCAAATGATATAGTAAATCTGAAATTGGGAAGCATGCTGAACTTTAACCTGGACTTGGAATGTGGACAAAATCAGTTTAGTGATTGCACAAAGGCGTTGTTGTCACCCAGTTAGCTATTAATCAGTCTCCAACAGCTCATTCTTTGGAACACTGACTGAAAGAGCAGGCGTCATTCAAGATTCCAATGTAATGGAAGGAGACAATTTGGGGCCGAGCTATACATGAGACAGACCCTCTCAGTTTGCACCACAATGCACCTGTAACTGTCCACCTAGCGCAGGCAATGACTATGAGCCAGATCACAGCAAAAATGCACTCTCTTCGCTGCAGGCATGAACTCTGAGATGAGCTAATTAGTGAAAGACAGATGGGCGTTTGCCACCGTGAATCAGTCTTTCACTGAAGGCCAACTGGTCTCAAGTTCATGAGGGGACAGGGATTCCCCCAAGAAGGGTGTTCGGCGTGGTACGACACCCATTTGTAGGAGTATTCCTGTGCCATTTATGGGACTCTTTTAAATAAGGAAACTCGATAGTTTGGTCAAAAATATTTTATTTTTCACCTCACTATTTTTAGATATTTTTGTAGTTGATATGTGGGACTACAACCTACAATCATATGGCTTGTGATTCCTTTGTTTTTCAGTATGCATACTTCCCTTTTCGCTATGCACTACAAATTTGCTTAAGCATCTTTTGCAGTATTTCACGCCTTAAATAAATCTACTTTTTTGCCTCTGAAATTGATTTTGCACAGAAATGAGGAATCACAAATGTTTAGTTTGAACATTCAGGCCCGGTTCCAGGATTTGGGATCTGGGAATGTCATAAAGAAGCCCGGGTGGGCCAGAAAAATGAGTGGGTTGTCTAGCATCTCCCAAGTGTTTGAGAGCTGGCTCTGGATGCAGGATAGTCTTGTAGAGGGATGAGGAGCATACTCAGTCTAATGTCCTGGTGGTACCTACCAGTTTTACTCTGCATTTCTGAGGGGTTGTACCTATGTGGTTTACGTCTTCCTTCTCTCTTCTCTGTCTCACACTCTGAGCTCTCTGCTTCACCTTGCTCTCCTGCCTACCTCATCTTCTGCTTCATCCCACCTTCTACCTCCCCCTCTTCCTCTCCACCTCATCCACCATTTTCCTTGCCATGGCTTCCTTTCTCTCTGCCTCACTTTCTCACTCTCTTTTTACCTCAGCTCACCATTCTCTTTCCATCCCACCCTTCTTGCTAAGCCTCCCCATCTCCATCTCTGCCCCATTCTTCTCTGTCTTTCCTACCCACCTTCCTTCTTCTCTTCACTTCACCGTCTTCCCTCTGTTCTTCGCTATTGTCTCTCTTCCTCACCCTCTTCTCTGTCCCTCTCTGTTCCTGCTTCTTTGGTCCCTCGCTCACATGGATCATTTGCGATTCACCCTTCTGTCTGACTACCTTCTTTTCCATCACACTCATCCTTCAACAGTGTCTTCCTTTGCCTTCACCCCATGCTGCTTTCCCTCTACTCATCTCTCATCACTCTCCCCAACCCCTCAATAAATGCCTACCCATTGCCAAACTCCCATCAAACACTTTACTATTCATTTTCTTGCTTCATCAGCCTACTTCCTCAGACACCTCTTTCATCCTCCTTCGACCTCCTTCCACATCATTCCTATTGCCTTCTCAACTTTATGACACTCGTGAACCCCCTACTCTTATCTAATCCACCCTCTATGTCAGTGCTTGATTTCTAAAAAGATAAGTGCCACAGCCCAAAATATTCCTCAGGAGGTCACTGCAGCTTGCACCATCTACAGGCTAAAGCTCGACAAATACCAGCATTGATGCCACCCACTCACATCACACTCCTGCAAATGTGACAACTTGGACTTTGCTTTGTGATCTAAAGATATAACAATGGCCTGGGAACACTGGTATTCTTATTATTTTTATTGGTATATAGTGGATTGTTAAACAGTCTGCGCCTGTGCTCTCTTAAAAAAAGACTGATAGTTCCATCATGTGGTGAGCTGTCATAAATAAGTGCCAGTGCCGAGCCCAGGCAAACACTAGTACATATTCAGCAATACTCTCTATCATGATATTTTGTTTTCTTTTCCCTTCTTTATACTTAATTTTCCTTACTCTCATCTTTCTAAGTTCCTAAGTAATTTTATTGAAGAAACAGAGAACAAAAATACATACTACAATAATACAATAAGCAATATGTAAATACAAAAATAAGAAATACACAATGAAGTAAAGTCATTTAAATAACAAATATCATGCAAACATGGCTGTGATGGAATGGCAAGACAAAAATATAATAATATAATCGATAAGATAATACATTTCTTACAAAGTATATAAAAATGAAATTATTAGAGATATAACATTATGTTACTAAGACGATGAATGCCATGGAGGTAGGGCAACTTCTTGCTGAATAGGAGTTTGGGAGAAGGAGCGCTTGGCGCTGGCACCTTTGTATATTGTAACAGGTGACCATAAATTCAAACATTTTATAGTTATATGAGTAGGATGAACATATGCTGTGTCCAATCTATCTGTCTTAGAAATGGGCCTGAAGTTTGTCCCAAACCAACATACTGATTTTACGAAATTGAAAATAGAAGCAACTGGATTTTTCCATAAAATCTGTCTCAAGGCTTTCTTTGCTGGCAAAGAATACAAAGGAAGTTGTGAACACTCTGGCTTGGCAAATTAATCAAAGTTTGTGCCACAACACACAGCATCCCTAAACAAAGTGGAGCGTTTGAACAAGTTGTGCTCTCATCCATCGGCCAATTGGACAAACAAAAAATCTATTTGAAAAAGAATATAACATCGCAACATCAACAAGCCATACATAATTTGAAGGATGACGACTCAGTAGTCGTAAAGCCAGCCGACAAAGGTAGGGCCTTGGTGCTATGGCCCAAGAATGTGTACCTTACGGAAGGTAGAAGTCAAGTACACAATCTGGAATGGTACTGCCCAATCCAGGGGGACCCCACGCGGCAAATTCAGGAATTAATTACAGGAATCTTAAAAGTAGGCTTGGAGCAGGACTTTCTCGGACCCAAAGAATTTGATTTCCTATCAAAGAAACATCCACGCATCCCAGTCATCTTCTTCCTGCCAAAGATTCATAAGCGATTCAACGACCAACCAGGGAGACCAATCGTCTTGGGGTGTGATTCCATAATGGAGCCCATTTCTAAATACATAGATATCTTCATAAAACCATTCATAGAAGAGGTTCCATCCTATCTAGGAGATACTACGGATTTCATCATCAAAGTAGAAGGCCAGCAATTTGATAGCCAATTGCATTGTATGGTCTCATTTGAAGTCATCAGCCTATACACACAGATCCCGCAGGATGAAGCGTTGGAAGTGATAGAGATCTATCTGGAAAGGAGATTGAGACCACATAGAGTTTGAACAGACTTTGTTCTACAACTGGCCGAAGTAGCTTTGAAAAATAATTACTTTAAATTTGAAGAATCGTTTTTCATGCAAACAAAGGTTACCGCGATGGGGTATCCCTTTGCGCCGGAAATGGCGGTGCTTTCATGGCCCAGTACGAGAATACATTCCTTTTTAACAATAATCCGTTTGGAACAAACATTCTGCAGTGGCGTCTATATGTAGATGACATCTGGTGCTTGTGGAAAGGCACAGAAGATGATTTGCATATGTTCCATGGATGGCTGAACAATAGGCATCAAGATATCAAATTCAGTATCACCAAGAGTAAGACCAGTCTGACCTTCTTGGATGTTGAAATTGTCCCACGGGACAAAGTGTTGACAACTACGCTACATTGCAAAGAAACCGACTGAAACACAATTTTACATCACAGTAGTTCACACCCCCGTAACTTAAAAGACAATCTCCCTTATGGGCAGTTATTAAGAATACGCAGGAACTATTCACGAAGAGAAGACTTTTAGATCCATGCGTCGACATTCTGCCAACAAATGATGGAAAGAGGATATTCGAAAAATCTCTCAAACATGCAACCAAAAGAGCGTGGTTCACCACAAGTGAAGTACTCCTCCAAAAAAAAGTGAAACAGCCACTCGAGAAACTAGTGTGTGTGTCCACCTATGGTCTTGCCACCAACAAGTTTCGGCAAATAATTCTAAAGAACTGGCATTACCTACAAGGACTTGAGTGTCACTTTCCGAAACCGCTGTTTGCAATGAAGAAGAACATTTCTATTGGGCAAAAAATCATCTGAGCTGATTTGCCATCCACTCGCACTAAAAGTGATCTAAGAACACAATGGAAAATGAAACCTGTACGGGGCCACCACAAGTTTGGCAATTGCTCTGTTTGCGACTTGATGATAGAAGGTGCAGAATTCTGCCATGACACTATTAAATGGAAACACAAGGGGCCTCATTTATGAAAAGTGACGCATCACTGCGTGAAAACAGTGATGCGTCACTTTTCACTACGCCCTCCCTGCGACTCTAATGATGCGTCATATTTACAGTATGACGCATCATGTCGCAAGGAGTTACAGATACGTCAGTATTTCTGACTTATCTGTAGGCGCAAAAGTGACGCATTGCTGAAGTGTGTCACAAAAGTGACGCAACTCCAGCAATGTGTCCTTTCACATGGGGCAAGCCCCATGTGAAAGGGCCTGTGTCAGTCTTACGCCTGCTGTGAAGCAGGCGCAGGATATTGACGCATTTACACCCTAGAAGTGGCGCAGTGAAATCTCGTAGATTTCACTGCGTTACTTCTATGATGTTTACGTACGTGGGAACGCCCACCCTGCATACATTATACCTGACGCAGTTATAATGTAGCGCAGGGGTTTACAAAGTGACGCATCTACCTAGATGCGCCACTTTGTAAATATGGTGCAACAAGGTCCAGTTTTTACGCCGCTGATGCGTCACAAAAAGAGACGCACCGGCGGCGCAAAAGTGACGCAACGACTCATAAATGAGCCCCAAGGAATTTACGAATTGTAAAGCAAAAAACGTGATTTATGCTGTAATCTGCCCATGTTTGAGGATCTACATTGGTAAAACAAACCAACAAATAAACCAACGGATTGTGCAACACCGCTCTAGAATAAAAAAGAAAGTGGTAAATCCGCCCATGGTCTAACATTTTATCGAAACAAATCATGGGAAAACGATCTAAGATGGACAGTCCTAACAGGAATTACATTAAATACAGGAGGAGGCGATGTGGAGGAGTTGCTCCTCTGCAAAGAAGCATATTTAATTTTTAAATGTAATTGCACCGTCTTTGGTTTGAATGAAATGACAGAACTCTCACGGACATGAAACATACTGATGAAAAAACCACAACACCCATAATACACCTGGGCGTTCTTGGCGGTCAAGTTGGAGCAAACAGGCAGCTCCTATTGCTGCTGAAGACAGAAATGGTTAAATAAAATAGGCTGGAACACCGCATCCGCAAATAATGCACACGTAGACACCGCCCGGCACTAAATAGGTACGTGGCCTGGTTTCGCGAACTGTTATGCCTGCAACAATGTATTGGGAAAGAGTTAGCAATCATAAACAATATCACATATGTTATCTGCAGGCAGAAATCACGACGGCAAGTCGCCCGGGAGCCCTTTACAAAAAAGAAAAACGCTGCTCACTAACAATCAGGTACACGCCCCCCTTATTTTCATCAAAGCGATTACCAATAACAGCGATCGTAACAATGTATCACAGTACATGTCACCCGCAGGGAAGAAGCGATTTGAACAGGTCCGCATACACAATAAAACATTGGAGCGCATGAAGGAAAGACTCCATCCACGATTCAGGTACGCACCATAGAGCCTGTGTGACTCATCAAAAAGTGCAATGAAGATACTCCCCAATGGTTAAAAATCGATCCTTTTGCTTCTTGCAGCCCCTCATGAATATAGGACACCGCAGGTAACTTTCTCAATGCACAGTGTATACAAATAGAGAGAAGGCGAGTTTTTACAATGCACTGACACACATTTATTTATTCTGTTTTACTTACCAGATTTCACCCATACACAGATTAGAAATTAAGAAGCCCTGATGAGAGTCCCATGAGTTCCACTGGGACTCGAAACGAGTCGGCATTAGCATTTTCTGAAAAGCATTCTTCGAAAGAATGGACTGACATTCTTTTGCCTCTTTACAGTGTATACAATACTAAATCCGAGAGGTTCATTGTAAAAAATAGTGTGTAAAAGGAATTGTGCATTAATGTACTATGTAAATATTTCACATTTGTTGTCACTGTATTTTTTGTTTATATGTTTGTTTAACAATTATGTTTTTGGATTTATAAATGAACAGTGTTTTCCCCATATTCAGATGCTTTAAGATTGAGAAGCAGTTTTGAAACAAAAAAGAAAAAGGTTAAATAAATACCCAGATCCAAGCGTAATTCAACGCTGGTTCTTGAAGTGTGTCTGTTGAATTAAAGAGCAGTACCACGAAACAGTAGCCAGGTAATTTTCACAATTTTCTACAATCTATGATTATAGCATACAGGATACCACCAGGCTTGGAATGATAATTAAGTCAAATCTTTCTAATTTTGGATGATCTGCGGAAGGCAACTCATAACAATAGATCTGCAATCTTGATGTTATAAATGCAATTATCCCAAACAGGTGATAGACTTCCTAAAAATAAGTGAACAGCAGAGAAGGAGGACTTGGAGCCGAAGATTAAGTTAATTTGGGCCCAAATATTTTCCCAGAAAGCGTGCACATGTGGACATGCAAAGACTAAGTGTTTCAAATAAGCAGATGTAGACGAGCATGTCCAACAGGTATCAGGTATGTCATTGTGTCTTTTATGTAATATAACCAGATGTATTAAAAGTCTATTATAATTAAAAAACAATGTTTGTTTAGTATTTGTTGCTCTGGAGGTTTTCCTGATCTTGGTCCATATTTTGTGCCATAAGATAATTGACCAATCCACTTCAAGATCCTCTTCTCAAGAAAGCACAGATGGAGCCGGATTCTTTCCTACCTGGTTATCTCCCTAATACAAAACCTCAAAATCATAGAACATGCCCTTTGGCACACCTCTTCAGCCAGGTCTTCTCCCAGTAGTTTTCCGTCAAGTTGTCTGGCATCCAACAACGGTTAGCTCGACCTTGGGTCCCTGGCACCTTCTCCGCTGAAAGTATCATCTCCACATTCCAATGCACTCCCCTGTTGGCTTCTTGCAGCATCCTAACGTCCTTGCACCTGCAACAGAAACATGGGAACAGGAAACATTTCACGTCTCCACGATTTTACATTTCCCTGCAACCCAAAGCCTTTACCAAGTGAGGTTCTGTAGCGATCCGAACCCGTGAATTCGGTATCATAGTACTGACACGATTTTGGTATCAATGAACCGCAAATGATCCATTATATACATGACAGTGTTTTCGCTGCGCAACTGGCATGAATTCACTGGAAAATAGGGCATTCTGTCAGTAAAGTCATGGCACCCATTTTAGTTACGGCATCCATTTTGTTTCTTGCCCTCACATAGCCAATGAACGGACGATGATCCCGGCAGGATCACCTTGTTAAGGACACGTAAGCTCGAGCCCCGAGAAAGGCTGACGCTACATGACTAGGCAGAATCAAGCTGCCTCCCTTGCCTGAGGCCAGTCCTGCTATACTGGTTCTCGTGTCCGTTGTCCTGACTGAAAAGGCCGAAGACGATTGCCCTGCCCATTTATGATCCATAAACACCTCTTATCCTACATTTCAATCCTTTGCACCTGGCTCTGCTCCTTTCTTTCTGGGCTTTTACAATGGGGAGGTTACGATTTTTATGATGGGGAGGATCAAGTAGAGAATGAAGAACTGACAAGAGAGCCTGATCGAATACCGAAAACCTACAACTAATCATTGTTTGATGTTTATTTATTATCTGTTCGGGATACCGGGTTGGGCATGAGAAATATTCGTGTAATGTTGCCCCAAGACATTTTTCTTGTATTTAAGAAACAACCCACTGAATACAATTCGAACAGTCTCCTAGATTCTGCCTCTGTGTGGTTCCTATGATTTCTGTATCCCTGCAGTAAATAAACCTTGGTCTTTGACGCCGCCATCGAGAAGCCTGTGTCTCTGTTTGTTTGTGCACCGGGACAGGGGGAACTCAGGGGTCTTCGGGTGTTGTTTCCCTGACACCTCTGGACTCTTAAAAGTCCAGAACCTCAAATTGGCGCCCAGTGTGGGGCGACGTCATCCGGTACCGGTCCAAAGCCTGAAAAGTTCGAGAAGTTTCGTGTGAAGATTCCGGAGGGAGGTACCCCGCTTCATCGATCCCTGCATGTCGTAAAAGTGGCCCGACGATCTCTTCCACGAGGGTTCCCGTTCCCAGACGGCTACAGAGGACCGCTGCCTTGACTGTCGCCCTGTCTTGGACCCGAGGTGCAGACCTTAGTACGGCGAGACGAAGACGGGTTCTCCTTGGTGACGTCTTCCACATTTCAGTTAAGTATTAAGTGGGTTGTGCTCAGTTTGGTTATTCGGATACGTTTTGGATTTGTAGATTATCATTGGTTGCTCTTGTTAAGATAATCTTGGTATTTGGTATTGGTTCATTTTGGTAGGCCTAAGTTCTCTGCGCATTTTGGTTGGAATTTGTCTTTGTAGTCATGACTAAGGGTAACAATTGTTTTTTGTCCTGGTTACGTTGCAACGGGGATTCACGGTTGGAGGACTCGTGTTTGGTTCCTCCGATTGGGACTCCTACATATGAGCTCTATTGTAAACATGGTGTGGGTCCTATTACGTATAATGAAGTATGGGTCCGTTATACCAAGAAAGATGGTGTCCTTAGTTGGCCACCGCATGGTAGTTTCGAAACGGAAATTCTAGATAATCTAGAAATGAAGTTGTTTAAGAGAAAAGCCCGGCCGGCGATGTTTGATTCTTTTCGCGTATGGCGCAAAGAAGCCAAACAGAGAGAAATTAGGAAAACAAAGAAAGAACAGAAAGAGAAAGGGTTGACTTTAATGGAGTCTGCTAGGCAGCTGCATGTCAACGAGACCGAGAAAGCAATGGAGATGGCGAGTAGAAAACATAATTTGGCAATTGATAAATGTTACCCTGTATTGCCATCTTGTCCTGCTAAGCCGATAGAGGACCCTGAAAAGGATCCCCTGTTGTCTTACCTGTTGAGTTCACCTCCACCGTATGCACAGGGTATTACAGTACCACAGTTACTACCTGTTGTACAGCCAGCTGTTGGTCAGCCTGGGATAGGTGCTCCACTCCCATTGAATCCAGCTCCTGTCTTTCCCGTGGTCAATGATCCTATGGCACCCCCTCTTCCTGGGTCGCCTATTCTGCCTTTGCCTATCGTTTCGCAAACTGCTTTACCTACTACTCCTACCCTTACTACTTCATCTGCTTCAGCTGCCCTGTCCCCAAGCCCTGTCATTCTGACTCCGCTTTCCGTTCGTCGGAAAATAACCGACTCTGTAACTAATATATTAACCCCTCTTTACAGGTCCTTAATTGGGACCCCCGTTTCTGACTCTATACAGAGACGTAGCCAGCTTCCTGGTCCCGAGGAACGAGAGATGTTAGATTCGACAGCTCTTAGGTGGATGTCGAAAGCTGTGAAGTATGATGCACGAAGAGTATTAGACACATTTATGCAGTGGAATGAACCAACTCAACGTTATGTTTTTGACGTGATGTGTTCTCTTGTGCGTGAGGAATGGGAAGATGATGACTTAGATTCCGTCCCTTCTGATTTAATAAATATTCAGCAGAAATTTGCCGCAGGAATGGTGATAGGTTCAGAAGTAGGGAGAGCGATAGAATTAATTTTAGCTTATAGGGATGAGTCCCCTTTTCGGGCGACAAGAGACCCTGATGGTACACCGATAACTAGGAAAAGACGAGGTCAGTATCCGATGAGAGAAGTTCCGCCCATATGGCGCGAAGCAGTTGCCGCTGATGCGAACTTGGGTATTGCAGCTGCTCCAGCACAATTCCAGAGAGTGTGGATACACATTCCTTGGAAACGGGCTGAAGTATTAGCGGTAAAACAAGCATTACCAGACCCTCGTAAGAATCCTGCTGGTTATTACAAAGAATTAACACAGACAGTCCAAGCGTGTATCATGAATTTGGCAGACATTGAAATGCTGTTTGGTAATGTAGTACCACAACCTATATGGGCCAAGATTCGGCAAGAGAACCACCCAGTCGCCTTAGGAGGTGATTGGCCAGCTATCGTAGCGGCAGACGCACAGCAGGTTGGTGGAGCTAAACCTGAACCTCTGATTGCTGACTTACCTGGCAGAATAATTAACCTGATGAAAACGCTGATGCCAGCGTTACGAGTAAATTGGGATAAACTATCAGCATGCAAGCAAAAGAAGGACGAAAGCGTCTCTGACTTCTTCACTAGATTTGAAGAGACCTTCGTAGATCACAGTGGGCAAGATATGAGTACCGAGGGAGGTCAGAGATTGTTTGTTGATAAGTTCGTGTTTAATTTACTACCTGAGCTTAGTAACAAGTTAAAGGATTCTGAAAGTGCATGGGCAGTGTCGACGACAGCACAGATACTTGCAACTGCACAGTATTACGAGAATAGAGAGAAAGAAGAGAAGGAAAAGTCAGAAAAGAAAACGAAAGATTTAAAAACCAAAGTTCTTTTGCAACAGGCATATCCGCCTCGTTCGAATCAGTCAGACTCACAGCAGCGACCCCAGTTTCAGCAGCAGCCACAATTCCAGCAAGGGACGGCCCAGAGATTTAATTATAGTTTTCCCCGACAACAGTTAGCATGGAATCAGTGTGCCTATTGTAAAAAGGAGGGTCATTATAAGAATGAGTGTCCAGTACTACACCCACAAACTAGTGGTGTCCCAGCTCAGAGAGGTAATGTTGGATTTATGCAAGCTCCTAGAGGTAGAGGGCGTGGTACGATGACACCACAGGCTGATCGCCAATCGAATTATTTCGACCAGTGAAATGTACAACCTACGCAGCCAGGTAGATCTCCACAGTATCATGTTGAAGATTACTATGATCATAATGAAGAGATTCAAAGAAACGAACAATAGGACAGCCGCAGGCAGAGAGAGGGAGTAGTATCAGTTCCAGTTGATCAGAGTGGACCTTATGTCACAGTAGTTACCTCAGGCGTTGTCGAACCGTTTCTGTTGGATACTGGTGCGGCAAAAAGTTCAATCATGCGTGCGAAACTCCCTGGCGCACCTTTGTCCGGCTTAACGAACACTTCAGTAGGTTTCTCAGGCGCCCCTGTTCACAATCCTGTGTCCAGTCCTTTATCTATCACTGTTGGGCCATGCGAGCTAGAATCACCCCTCATTTTAACAACCGGTTGTAATGAGAATTTGCTTGGTTTAGACCTGTTGAAACGCCTGCATGCGACGTTGTACTGTTCTCCTTCGGGAGTACAGCTCACATTAGGTAAAGGAGTCATCTCCCCGATGTACATGTCGATGGACAAGCTCCCACCGGAGTTGCGTTCTCTCCCTGATACTCTTTGGGCAACTGGTCCCAACGATGTAGGCCTCTTGGAAATTCCCCCTTACGTGGTAAGTCTAAAAGCAAATGTTAAATTTCCACGAATCCCACAGTATCGGATTTCAAACGAAGGTGAACAAGCACTCTTACTAATTGTAAAAGACTTGATACAGAAAGATGTGATAGAGGAAACTAGAGGAAACGTCTGCAATAGTCCTGTTCTGCCAATTCTGAAACGTACTGACCCTTCTAAACCACCAATTTACAGATTTGTGATTGACCTCAGAGAAGTTAACAAAATAGTGATTCCACAGTTTCCTGTAGTCCCAGATATCACTGCATTATTGACGTTGATTCCTGCATCGGCATCATGGTTTACGGTGATTGACTTGAAAAATGCATTTTTCAGCATTCCCATAGCAGAAGAAAGTAGAGACATTTTTGGTTTCTCATTAGGAGGACGCAGTTTCAGATTCAAACGCGCTCCACAAGGTTATTGTGAAAGCCCTTCAATTTATAGCCAAGCATTAAAAAGTCAATTAGACGCTCTTGTACTTCCTCATGGTGTTGCTCTGATCCAATACGTAGACGATCTTTTACTGGCTGCTGATGACAAGGAAACTTGCAAAGCAGCTACAATTTCTTTATTGCGTCATTTGTCAGACTTACATCACAAGGTGTCACCTTCTAAACTGCAATATTGTTGCCAAGAAGTGACCTACTTAGGTCATCTTTTGTCAAAGGAGGGAAGAAGGTTGACCCCAGAGAGAATCAAAGCAATTTCACAGATGACTGTACCAAGCACACAAAGAGAAGTGCGTGCGTTTTTGGGTATTACGTCATACTGTAGGCAATGGATCCCAAATTTTTCTCTCATGGCAAAACCATTGGTAGCCCTGACTGGAAAAGGTGTTCCAAGCCCTTTGCCATGGTCTGATGAATGTCAACAGAGCTTCTCCGACTTACGTGATGCGCTGTGTTCAGCTCCTGTGTTGGGTACTCCTGACTACAGTAAGCCGTTTACACTATATGTCCATGAAAGAGAAGGTTGTGCATTGAGTGTATTAACACAACAATTCGGCGACAAACAACGGCCTTGTGCATATTTTTCATCCACATTAGATCCGGTAGCCAGAGCATTGCCAAGTTGTTTAAGAGCCACGGCAGCAGCCGCAGTGTCTATTCGACAGTCTGCTGGACTAGTCATGAACAACATGTTAGTAGTCATGGTTCCACATGCTGTGGATACACTCATGAATAGAACGAAAACTCAGCACCTCACCAGTGCTAGATTATCAGGCTATGAGCTGACGCTTTTGGCAAGTCACATTCAGATCAAGCGATGCAACATATTGAATCCAGCAACACTGTTGCTGACTACTCAGGAGTCGAGTGATTCAGAGCCCCATGATTGTTGTTTCAGAACTGAGGAAGAGACAAAAGGTAGAATTGATTTGAAAGATACTCCGTTATCAGACCCAGAAGGCACGTTATATGTCGATGGGTCCTGTTTTAAACTACAGAATGGTGATGTGACGGCCGCGTATGCAGTTACGACTTTGAGTACGATTGTTGAGACTGCAAGAGTGAGTCAGAATTCTGCCCAAGCAGCAGAATTAATTGCATTGACAAGAGCGTGTGTTTTAGCTGAGGGAAAGAGAGTGAATGTGTTTACTGATAGCCAGTACGCCTTTGGCGTCGCACACAATTTTGGGCGTCTCTGGAAAGAAAGACGTTTTCTCACGTCCCACGGAACTAAGATCCAACATGGACAATTAGTCAACGATCTATTAGAATCCCTGACCCTACCGAATGAAGTTGCGATTGTGAAGTGTAGTGCACATCGAAAGATTACGGATAATGTTGGCCGAGGGAATGCGTTTGCTGATGAGGTCGCTAAAGAAACGGCCAAGAACATGACGAGCCGAATGTATGTTGCAACGTCTGCAAGATTGATTGCTGAATCAGGAATGTGTGAGAATACGATTGACAGTGTGAAAGCAATCCAAAATGAGGCAACTGAAAATGAGAAGAATGAATGGAAGGAGAAAACGGGTAAAATGGATCCAAGTGGATGTTGGATTGATCTGTCTGAGCAGCAACGTTGGATGTTACCTGACGCGTATGTACTTGCGGTAGTCACGATGGCGCATGGAGCAGCGCACATCAGTTCGAAAGGGATCTGTAAAATGTTAGCTCCAGTATGGGAGAACGATGGAATTACTAAGTGTGCGGAAAGAGTGGTGAAAAACTGCATGGTATGCCTGATGCATAATCCTGGCAAGGGAACCCCAACACCAACTGGTCATTTTGCTTCCCCTTCATGTCCCTTTGAAGTGATTCAATTGGACTATATCCACATGGACAGGTGTAACAATCTTAAGTATGTCCTAGTGGTAGTATGTGCCTTTTCAAGATGGATTGAGGCATACCCATTAAAGGATAACACTGCCATGTCCACTGCCAAAATCCTCCTCAAAGAATACTTCCCTAGGTATGGTATGCCACGGATTGTTTGGTCAGACAACGGAAGTGAGTTTGTAGGGAAAGTTATGAAGAGTGTGTGTGCAGGTCTAGGAATTGTACAAAAATTCCACAGTGCGAACCATCCACAGTCAGCAGGTTTGGTGGAAGGGTACAATGGTACCCTGAAGCTGAAGCTTGCGAAAATTCAAGCTTCCACTGGTCTCTCTTGGCCAGACGCACTGCCTCTAGCTTTACTGTCCACCAGAGCGGCTGTACATTCTCGAGTAGGGCTTAGCCCATATGAGATTGTGTTCGGCCGCCCTGCTAATGTTTGGGGAGTCCCTAGGCCAAAGGAATTCAGACAGATAGAATACCCAATGTTGATTGATTACCTTCATGATCTGACTGCTAAACTGAGCCTTATTCATCAACAGGTATTCGAATCCTTGCCTAAACTGCCGGAGAGTCCAGGTCATACGTTGAAACCCGGCGACCAGGTGGTAGTGCGGAAATTTGAACGCACTCGAAACCTTCAGCCAAGATTCGTGGGCCCGTTCCAGGTCCTCCTCGTAACCAGAACTGCAGTACGCCTAGCTGGCAGGAAAAATTGGGTGCACGCCAGCCACACGAAGCGTGTCCCTCTCCCACTCCCCTATGACAATTGGGTTAGACAGGGAATTGGTGTATCCGAGACAGAACCTGTTCCTAGGCACATCCCTTTCAGCGATGCAGAGTACCTAACGGACCATCCACGAACTAAAACGCAGAACTTTGGCACCTCAGCAGAAACCACTCCTTTGAATCCTGAACCAAGCATTGTACAAAGTGAACACTTGTCGCCTGTGGAATCGAACATTTCTGCACCTGTAGACCAGCTATTTCCAGACCAAACAAGACCCGGAAAGTACAGATATAATCTACGTTCTCATGTTATGAACTAATGACATTGCATTATCGCCCTTCTGTTTAAAGACTGTAAAACTGTTTTGATCATACTGCATTCCAGTCAATCAGGAAGTTTGCTAGAATTTTTATTTTTTATTTTTATGTTTCTTTCACCTTGCCATCTGGGTTACCGTAGGGTCGTAACGTGTGCCTTGTTTTAATTTACAGGGAATCAGACATTAGGTCGGTTTCTTCTGTTTGTCTTAGGAACTCCCAGGATAAACAGAGGTAAGTTTTTAACAGGTACAAACCATCCGTTGCGAACGGTTGTAGAAGATGGAGCTTCCTGAATCACGACGGGTTAAAGTCATAAAGGTGCACAAGACAAAATTATATGACATATTGTATAGTAAATGTTTCCTAATGCAATGTGCCCTGACACTTCTGATTGTTTTTATAACTCTGATAGGCGGAATTATTTTTGGTATTCAATTGATCTTTGCACCTGTTACGTCTACAGTATCTCCCCATATTTCTGTTTCCCCGACTATTGGTTCTATTCATTCTTTTCATCCTTTTCCTGCCCACGAGCAAGCTCGACGCTCTGAGTTTATAAATAACACTTTCATTCAGCTCTTGCACCAACATCAACTAGTGATTAACACAACAAACTGCTGGGTATGTGGCCTGATACCACATACCATGGACAAGGGCATCCCTTATTTGGTTCTGCCTTTCAGTTATAATGGATCATTCTGGGCATTTCAAACCATGTTCGCCTATGCTCTAGAGACCTACCCTCCACGACCTCCGCGTTCCACCCGGTATAACTCTGCTAATAGAGCCTTGGTAAAAGGAATCACTGATATGGTGAGAGATGTCACTAATACTCCGTACATTCCCAAGGATGAGTTGCGAGTTTACATGGGGTGGAACATTACAGAATATGGCATCACTCTGGGTGAGAACAAACGTAAGAGCTCAACTCCGATCTGGGTCGTACCCCACCAAGGTCAGGTCTGTTTGCAAGGAAATGGGAGGAATCCGAAAGCTCGACTAGGGAAGAGTGACTGTATTGAAACATACGTGTTCCCGTCACAATCTTCCCCTGCATTCTTAGCCGCTAAGGGTACCTATTTTGTTTGTCAAGACAGAGCATATACATGGCTGCCCGCTGACTTCTCAGGCTCATGTTATATCGCTCAACTGTTACCTCCGACATACACTGCTGCACCGGATTATCACAAAACGAGAGTTGTGAGAGGTGTATTCAGTAAAGAGGATACTGCTGGCCAAGAAGCAGGAGACTTTTTCAAAGGTTTCCTCCCGTTCTGGGGGCCTATGGTCAACAGTAGAAACCTGCGTCAACTAACACGAGTAGTTGAATCCACCATTATCGAAACTACAGGTGCCCTTAGTAACCTGACAGCTGAGCTTCAAGCGGATCGCCTCATGACGTTACAGAACCGTATGGTTCTTGACGTGTTACTTGCAGATCGAGGTGGGGTATGCAAAATGATCCAATCAAGTTGCTGCGTTTTTATCCCAGATAATGCGCCAACAGTATACAAGGCCATCTCTAAGTTACACAAAATCTCCGACTCCATTCACGTAGAGGAAGGTGACTGGTCACTAATGGGATGGTTCTGGAATCTGTTACCTGCATGGGGGTGGAAGGTTCTAATGGTCATCGGTGTTACGTTAGTGTTTTTATTTTCGTGCTGTCTCATTATTCAGTGTGGCCCTGCCTTATGTAGCGTTTGTGTTTCATCGTGCGTAAGGAGACCACCTGTTTTCGGAAATGCATCACGAGATAAAGTAATGCTACAACAACATATCAGTGACCTAATGAACATAGAAATGGACTCTGACATAGAGTGAGTTATTGCCTATGTAAGGGCAAAAGGACGGTCTGAGGTTCTGTAGCGATCCGAACCCGTGAATTCGGTATCATAGTACTGACACGATTTTGGTATCAATGAACCGCAAATGATCCATTATATACATGACAGTGTTTTCGCTGCGCAACTGGCATGAATTCACTGGAAAATAGGGCATTCTGTCAGTAAAGTCATGGCACCCATTTTAGTTACGGCATCCA
The DNA here is from genome assembly GCF_964204655.1 of Triturus cristatus. Taxonomy (NCBI): domain Eukaryota; kingdom Metazoa; phylum Chordata; class Amphibia; order Caudata; family Salamandridae; genus Triturus; species Triturus cristatus. Next base: position 935,444,916 of record NC_140588.1, on the reverse strand, counting down.
TTTTGTTTCTTGCCCTCACATAGCCAATGAACGGACGATGACCCCGGCAGGATCACCTTGTTAAGGACACGTAAGCTCGAGCCCCGAGAAAGGCTGACGCTACATGACTAGGCAGAATCAAGCTGCCTCCCTTGCCTGAGGCCAGTCTTGCTATACTGGTTCTCGTGTCCGTTGTCCTTACTGAAAAGGCCGAAGACGATTGCCCTGCCCATTTATGATCCATAAACACCTCTTATCCTACATTTCAATCCTTTGCACCTGGCTCTGCTCCTTTCTTTCTGGGCTTTTACAATGGGGAGGTTACGATTTTTATGATGGGGAGGATCAAGTAGAGAATGAAGAACTGACAAGAGAGCCTGATCGAATACCGAAAACCTACAACTAATCATTGTTTGATGTTTATTTATTATCTGTTCGGGATACCGGGTTGGGCATGAGAAATATTCGTGTAATGTTGCCCCAAGACATTTTTCTTGTATTTAAGAAACAACCCACTTAATACAATTCGAACAGTCTCCTAGATTCTGCCTCTGTGTGGTTCCTATGATTTCTGTATCCCTGCAGTAAATAAACCTTGGTCTTTGACGCCGCCATCGAGAAGCCCGTGTCTCTGTTTGTTTGTGCACCGGGACAGGGGGAACTCAGGGGTCTTCGGGTGTTGTTTCCCTGACACCTCTGGACTCTTAAAAGTCCAGAACCTCACAAGGGAATCATTTTTGGCCTACAACGTAAGCAAACATAAGAAAAATGAACAGGCCTTTCTCTTTAAACATATATGCGATCATGCCTTTACACCGTTAAACACACTACTAAATCACACTCTAAGCATTAGTCAATTATTCTCATATACGTGAGTAACCAACTTGCATGTGTAATTCTAACATGGCACACGTTTAACCTAATACATTGCATTGCATGAAACTAATCATTATGCATTTGCTAAATACATTCACGATAACTCGCAATGTTACTCTTCACAAAAGCATTATTACTCTTCTAATCATCTCTATGTTAAACGATTACAGCAATACATTTCTATGGCCCAACTTAACACACATCGATTAATATGCGGGTGCTGACTAACGGTGAATATGATGCACCCCTACAATCTTCAGAATCGCATGACGCTCAATCAGCTCTATTTTAGTCTTCTCTCTATTGGTATGTAAAGTACATAGATGAGTATAAATGGTGGAAGCTATGGGGCAAGAGTATAGGAGAGTGTGTAGATTTTTAACAGGGTGAGGAGTAGGGTGGCAGTGGGATAAAACTTGAGCGTATGCATTGGAGAGGGCCTGTTTAATAAAAATGTATTTAGAGTGAAAGGAGGGGGTAGATAAAACCGCTGACTGGCCTCTGAGAAGGATATGACATCATTTTGAAAAAAAAGTTGATGTGTCCAAATAAACCTTTATGTCTCCAAGATTTCCAATAAAAAGGTTTATCACAGATCACTATAGACTTATTGTGCCATAATGAGGAATTAAGAAAGGAGTTTGGATCTGTACGGGATATTGTTGGACTGGATACTAAAAGTTTGCAGGTGTAGTTAAGGATAGAGGTAGACTTAGATTGTGGTCTGCGGATGAAAGAAAGATATTCTTTAAAAGAGAAAGGAGTAAGATATGAATGTTCAAGGTCCCTCCACAGAGAACAATCCAACAGAGATTCAGAAAGCCATCTCGGAGCATGAAGAAGTAAAAATGATTTTTGGTAAGTGTGAAAGTCAGGAAAGTTAACACCACCTTCTGATTTTTGTCTTGTTAATCTAAGTAATGACATGCACCACTTTTTATAATTCCACAAGAATGATGATAATATAGAATTTAAAAAAATGTTTTTTTTAAAGGGAATGGGTACTGGATTATTGGAGAGTGTAAATGAAACTATAGAGGTGAGCATAATTTTAATGGTATCTAAACGACCCCACCATGGGAGATATAAGAGATGCCATTTGGTTGTTAAGGTGTTTTTTTTTATATACACTTCTCCATACTCAGAAAAAGTGTTGTTGAAATTAAAGGGGTAAAATAAAGTCCTAAGTATTTTGTGTGATGGGAATTCCAAGTAAAGTATGAAGCACTAAAATCGTCCTTAAAAGTATACTTAGTCAAAGGTAATATTTCACATTTATCTCTATTTAGTTTGTAGCCAGAGACGGAGGCAAATAGCGCCACAGCCCGTAAAAAGGTAGGGATCGAAGATTGCAGATTTGAGATAAATAATAATATAACATCAGCATATGCTGTCATTTTAATTTGTTTGTTATTAATTTCAGATCCCTGTACGTCTCTATTTTGACAAATTGTGGACAAAAAGGGTTCCAAAGCTAGGTTAAAAAGGAATGGGGACAGAGAGCAACCCTGGAGATCATCTCTTCCCAGATCAGAGTAGGAGGATGTGTTACAATTTACACAAATGGCTGCCCGTGGATTAGAATATAGAATTGAAATCAGAGAAATAATCCTTGGGCCAAAACCAAACCATTTAAGCATTTGAAAGAGATCAGTCCAGTAAATTCGGTCAAATGTTTTCTCCGCATCCAAGACCACAGCTGCTAATGAATGAGGTAAGTGAGAGGATTTGGATAGAATATCAAAAAATAGACGAGTGTTGTCCGAATAAAGGTGGCCCTTTACAAATCCGTATTGTTCCGCACCCAGTAGATGAGGGAGGAAGGTTTCCAGACGCATGGCGAAAGCCTTCAAAATTGTTTTATGATCAATATTAACACGTGAGCTAGGCCTAAAATTAAAAAAATATTTTCAATCCTTCCCTTCTTTAGGAATTAGACAAATAAGGGCTTCCAAGAAGGAACCAGAAGATTCACCTGAATGTAAAAAAAAAATTAAGAGAGTAAGTAGTTTGGCAAGAAGTAGTCGAGCGAAGTGTGTAAAGAATTCCACTGTAAAACCATCTGGTCCTTGAGCCTTGTCTTTCTTGAGAGTTTGTAGAGTGATGAGGAGCTCCTGTTGTGAGATGTCAGATTCTAAAGGAGTAAAATCTGTTTGAGTGTCAGAGGAATGATGGATGCCTGAAAGGAACTGAGAAATGTTAGTTTCCGAGAGTATGATTTCGGACGTGTATAATGTTTTATAAAAAAGAAGAAATTCATTTAATATTTCTGAGTCCTTAAACCGCAGTGTATTTTGCTCATCCATAATAGATTCAATGTCAAAATTTATTATGTTTAACTTGTAAATAATTCACCAAGAGTTTACCGGCCTTATTCTGGCCGCCATAAAACTTTGCACTGGATTGGAACAAATAAAGTGACGCATTATCGGTCAATTCCTTATTGAATTGAAACCTTGTCTTAACAAGCCGAGACAAACAATCTTTGGATTTCGAATAATAATAGGGATGCTCCAATCTCTTTATCCTGGCCAAAAGATCTCTGGTTATTTTGTGTGAAATTTAGTGTTTCCTGGATACAAGACCAATAATAAAATCTCTGGCAGCAGCTTTAAATCCCAAATAACAGAGAAAGGCAAAGTATCCGTTTGGTTTAAGGAGAAGTATTCATTAAAGAAGGATACAAAGAGGAGTGAATTATTAACCCCTTCCATGCTGCGCAGATTCCGCCGCTGTGCTGACGGAATCTTGCGCGGGCGTGGTCATGACGGAACGGTTCCGTCATGAGCACAGCTCAACCGTGGCTCATGACGGAACTGTTCCGTCATGAGCACCGAAGGGGTTAAAGCACCATCTCCTGGGTATATTAGATTTTGGCACCATATCCAATTGATATTAGAATGGACCCATTATCTGCATCTCTTAATGATTGGGAAATATTACGTGAGACAAAAAGGTGATCAATTTGAGATTGTGTTTGATGAGCCGGAGAGTAATATGTACATTCCCTCTTGGTAGGATTACAGATTCTCTAAGTATCTATAAGTTTATATTGCTGGATGGTATGAATAAATATTTTTGTGCTTTATGTAGTTTAAAAGTAACTGTCGAGTTGCGATCTATAACCCGTTAACCGTGGCGTAAATTCCGCCGTGGTGCGGGTGATTTATTGCATGGGCGGGGCCGCGTCGGCCAACGGACGAGGGGATAAAGGGATCAACTTGACTGCAATCTCCAGCAAGGATGAAATTATCATCAATGCAAGATGAGATTTGTTGAGTTAGAGATGTCCAAAACGAGGGGTCACCGTTAGTAGGAGCACAGATATTAAACAAAGAAATTGGAGCATTCCTAATTTGCAATTTAGTGTATAACTATCTTCCATCTTCATCAGGTAACTGAGAAAGCAACTTAACAGAAATCGATTTATGACAGAGAGTTAATACTCCATTTTGTTTGCTATCACCTGGTGAGAAAAAAACTTCCCCTACCCAGCCTTTTTTCAATTTCAAAGATTCAGTTGCCGCTAAATGAGATTCTTGTATTAGAGCTATATCTGCTCCCAATTTAGTAAATGTGTTAAAACATGTTGTCGTTTAATGGGAGAATTCAAACCTCTAACATTCCACGACACAATTTTTAAAGACATAAAGACAATGATGAAACAACAAAAAAATGATGGTCTAGACAAACCATCAAAGAGCATAGAATGAAATGTACATCAGCCCCACCATGTGTGCATATATTATGATGATAAAAAGGATTTAAGAAGAATGAATATAAGTATTTTTTATTTTATTTTATTTATTTATTTATTTTAGCGATTTCTAGAGCGCCTGGTGACCCAAGGGCATCCCCGCGCTATGTGACCTGAAATCCTGCTGAGGGGAAGAGAGGGAGGGGAGAGCAACAGAAGGAATTTATTTAGGAAACAGGTGAGTCTTTAGTTTCTTGCGGAAAACCAGATAGTTGGGTTCTAGTCTGAGGGAGCGAGGGAGTGCGTTCCAGCCCTTAGCTGCTTGAACGGAAAATTGTCGACCTCCTGTACGGGTTCTTTTGAATCTGGGGGTGCTGACAAGATTCTCATTCTGCGATCGTAGGGATCTGGTTGCTGTGTAGGGAGTGATCATTTTGCTAAGGATCGCTGGACCAGATCCGTTGAACAGCTTGTGTGTTGTACACATCGCTTTGAATTGCACCCTTTGGCGCACCGGGAGCCAGTGCAGGGCTTTGAGGGCCGGCTTGGCGGACGTTCTGGAGGGGGTGTTAGTAAGCATGCGTGCCGCCGCGTTTTGTGTCCGCTGGAGTTTCGTGATGGTGGACTCGGGGGCTCCCAGATAAACCAGGTTGCTGTAGTCCAGGCGGGACAGCACTAGTCCCTGGATGAGTAGCTTCCTTGAAGTAGGTGGCAGTAAGGGCAGGATTTTGCGAGTCGTGCGCATGAGCCCGAAACAGGTGCCAGAGGTTTTAGTAGCTTGAGTTATCATCGTGAGCTGTGGTTCGAGCCACACCCCGAGTGTCTTGATTTCACTTTTTGGGGGGGGGATTTCTCCGAACACATCGGGCCAGAGTGTTGGAGGAATGGTCGTCCATTGCTTTCCTAGTAGCATCACTTCCGTCTTTGTCCCATTCAGTTTTAGTGATGAGTTATTCATCCAGTTATGAATTCCTATGAGGCAGTTAGTCAGGTTTTCTGGATGGTCAGTCAGCTGGGACAAGGAGACGACTAGTTGGGTATCGTCAGCGTAGCTCACCATTTTTATGTTAAATGGTGTTACCACGTCCTCGAGTGGGGCCATATAGACGTTAAAAAGCGTCGGGCTCAGGGAGGAGCCCTGGGGGACGCCGCTTGTGAGTGGGAGGGTAGATGAATGATGATTATCATCCCATAAGTGTGAAACAATGAACCACGAAAAGATGAAAAGGAGAGACACAGAATAAAAAGTGAAACAGAGCAAAGAAAGAAAAGGAAAACAGAAGAGAAAGGAACAACAATAAAAAGGTACAACCTACCTAAGCCTAAGCATATCAAAAGAAGATGGGGATGGTGGTGAAACCACATGGAACAGATGCCACGTCCAAACTCAACGGAATGTAGAACGAGGAGGGACCGCATCACTTCACATAGGGTAGGGGTATAGGGCAGGTACAGACTACAACAACCCTGAGAAAGAGGAGAGAATACAGTTATTATGAAAATAAGGAGGAGATATATAATAAGATGACATAAATATCTATTAAAAGACAAAATAACAAAATAGCAAACAATATTAAACTAATAAACCGTATACTAAAACTTTGAAGCGGTGGAGTAAGAAAAAAAACCTACTACGAAAGTTGGAAAACATCAAATATTTTGAGCTCACGATGCTTCAGAAAAGTCCATAGATTCTGATTTGCAGGAATTGATGAAGCTCTGCAATTTAATAGGATCTTCATGTAGTAGTTTTATTTTTATAGGTGACCTTAAAGAGACAGGGTGGAAAAAGTCCATAGCAGGCCTCCAAAGCCTGTAAAATAGGTCTCATGTTTAGAATTTCTTTGCGCCTATTCGCTGTGGTTTTGGCGTAGTCTTGAACAAAAAATAAAGTGGAGCCTGACCATGAAACCCGTTGAATTGATTTAACTACTGCAAGTCCTTTGAGTAGGTCTGTATACTCAAGAAAGTACATAATAACTTCTCTTGGTCTCTGAGAAGTAGATACACCTGCATGCTGATGACCAAGTCTATGAGCACGTTGGATGTTGGGCGATGTTCCTTTTGGTAAATGTAGCAATTTAGGAAGGAAAGACTTAAAAAAAAGAGAGGGTCAGAGCCCTCTGATCCTTCCGGTAGACCATAAATACGGAGATTATTTCTTCTATTCCTAATTTCAAGGGCTTTGACTTGCCACTGAAGTGAAGAGACCTGGGATTGAAGAATGTTAACTTTCTCGTTGGTGTGTGCATAAGAAGAGATGCTATGTTCTACTGAAGTAAGTTAGTTGTTCATCTGAGACCAATTCTCTGTTAGAAATTGCAATTTGGTGGTTATTTCCTCCATGAAGGGGTGAAGAGCACGTATCTCCTCTAATAACATGTCTAGAGAGACAGGTGAAGAGGACTTTGGTGGGGAGGGTGGATCTTTTTTCAAACGTTTGGTGGTCGCCTTCCCTGCAACTGGGCTGATAGTGCTCAGAGGTGAAGAGCCTTTAGTGATAGAGCCAACAAGTCCTCCATTTTAGGAAATTCTGTGAAAATCCTAGAATGTTTAATAAAGGACTGCATAGAACGTGAAATGGGGGGCCCCAGTTTTTCAATCTTCAAATAAGAGGCGGAAAATGATGAAATACTGGGACTCACCTCTGATGAGAAATTAACAAGCGCTCCCTCAAAGGCAAAACCACATTAAAAATATTGCCAGCAATATAACAGAATAACAGTGACTTCCCTTCATGAAAAAAAAATGTGTCAAACTGCCACCACCAGAGAAAACTGATATAGAAATACCTCACATTCGATTTAGCAAGAAGAAAGGAGAAATTAAGTGAAGCGTTAAAGAAGAGCGCTCATAGTTCTTTCCAATGTAGTTATGACAGGAGCAAACCAGGCAGACAAAATGACAGCCCTAGCAAATCCTGCCTTAGTTTGATTTTCAACCCCTACAAAGGCTGCAGAGGTTACCTCTTGTCTAAATAATCATAGTTCATAAAGAATATTCCATTATGAATTATCCCAGAGAGCAGAGATCTCCAAATGTCTCTCACCAGGCGTCCTGTTGATGAGGATGTGTCACGATCAGCGCGGCATGAAATGAAAGTGCGACATGAGGAACTGAAGGTTGTGCGTCCCGAAATATTATCCGAGAATGTGCCCAGGGTAACAGCAAATCTTCCGCCAGTCAGAGCGCCTCACCACATATAATCAGGAGTAAGGGTGGGTGTAGTGGGCGTAGTGGGGCTACGTGAAGCAGCACGTAGTGTGCCCAAATCTACGCACACTACGCGCTTCGCGTAGCCCCACTACGTGCCACCCACCTCCCGCCCGCCCTTCTTTTAAATAATATCAGCAATATAAAATAAATTAAAGTAAAGCGACTTACCGTAAGCGCGGCGTCTCCGGGGCTCCCTCTTCTTCGTTTCTAATTTCTTCTGACAAATGCGCATGCGCGGACGCCCGCACATGCGCATTTCTCGCGAGAAATGCGCATGCGCGGTTGTCCGCGCATGCGCATTTGCCAGAAGAAATTAGAAACAGAAAGAGGGAGCCCTGGAGACGCCGCGCTTACGGTAAGTCGACTTACTTTAATTTATTTTTCATTGCTTATATTATTAAAAGGAGGGCAGGCGGGAGGTGGGTGGCGGGTGGCAAGCAGCTACGCTTCGCCCTCGGCGTGTGCGTAGCGCTGCCCTGCTTCGCCTACTTCGGAAAGTGCGAAGCAGGCAGCGCTACGTACACTACGTGGGCGAAGCGTAGTGCTACGCCCGGGGTTAATCAAGAGGCTCTGAAATGTGGTCGGTCAGCCCCGTCCTAAGGAGCCTCAGACAGGCGCCGCCATCCTCCGCGGGCATCAAGCCACTTCCCCTACACTCATCTGTCTATCCTCGCTCTCACCTCTAATCACCATTTGTATCTCATCTCTGTACCTCTTCACCTTTTTCTTGTGTCCAGATTTTAGAATGTTTGATCGTGCTTGCTACCGTATAGCAAAATAGTTGTGAAAATTGTGGTTCCGTTTTAGGACGTCTAATGGAAGGACACAACCAGGTCTAGAGCTGCTACTTACTCAATAGCTAATAACATGTAGAGGTCTAAGTGATTTATGTATTCTACTGTCTAAATAGACCCAAAATATCACAACTATTTTAAGCTCAAATAAGTGCATTTATCCAGGTGAAAAACACCTGTTAACTCAGAACTGTTATAGCTAGGACAGGGTACACAGGTTATTTACAGTGGTTACTGTCCCACTCCTGAGTTGGTAATGGAAGGCTGAGTAGCGAGATTTGAACTTGTGAATCCTCAGATTGTAGGACCATCTCAGGAGGGGCAAGTTGTGGTACCATCATGTCTATGCCATGCATTCTCCCCTTAGCTATAAACCCTCTGCTGCTCAGCAGTGGGAGTGTGAGATAATAGAATGCTGATGTGTGTATGGTATGCATGAGTGTCAGTTGGAATGCGTGAGCTGAGCAGCAAGGATGCTGCCTCCAGTGGGGCCTTCTTGCTTCGCTACTGCCATCTTCTACCTGTAACCTGAGACTTCTAACTTGAGAATAAACCAAATCCTGTTCCAAATTTCCTCCTGGCATCTTTATTTAGCACACTAGTGCATTAGCCCACTGTTTTATCCTATTGTTTAGGACCTGTTACAACAGTGCTATAATCGATTTCTAGCTCATCATATAGACAAAAAGAGAGAATCTTTTGAGTGTGAACAAACGCACAGGCACTGGCACCTGAAAGAGTGCTGACTGAGCCCTAAGTTCCTTCAAATTATATTAACAATCCCAGGATATTGGGAAAAGGCAATATAACTTTAGCACAGATTGTCAGTACTGCTACAAGAGAGCCACCACTTCTGTTCAGTTTCAGTAAAACATGGCTAAAGTCTTTTCACATTAAAAAAATCAAAACGTGTGAGGTTTTCAGTATTTTTAAATAAATAGAGCCGCAGGTTAAGCGTAGCAGCATAGGATCACGGTACAAAATAAAACAAAATAAACCTACAAATCCCCATATCAGATTGTTTCTACTATATGGTGTCTCTGTGTGATGGGCGCTTGAGTTGATCTGTTTTGCTGTAATGGAAGTGTCACAGGTATCCCTGCTGTTGGCACATGCATGATATCAGCTACCAACCCTACTAATGCCACACTTGTCCTAAGCAAGTCAAGTATTCACAAGGGCATTGATGCTATTCATGAAAGCCAAACAATTAACCTGAGAAAGCCAGGCTGAACGCCCAGGTGACTCATTAAGACTAAAGTAAAAAAGTTGGTTTTTGAATTGTAATTGGCCCTTGGGTGGGCCATGGGACTAACTTGGATGGGCCATTTGGCTACCTTGGGAAGGCGTGGTCCACCTAGACCTCCATCTAAAACCAGGCATGTGCACATTTGTGAATTGGCTCTATAGGCAGAGGGTTCGGAGTATTGGTAAGGAACAGATGCAGTAAGAAGTTAGCACAAATATCCCAGACATTCTAAGAAGGAAACAATAACACAAAGGAGCTTTAGAGGGAAAAAATAGCCAGATCACCTTCCACTCATAAATCATTTAAACAACAAAAGGATCTGGCTATGCGGGGCAACATCCACTTTTTTACATAGGACCGGTGTTGGGGGGGTATCCACCTCTACCCAGCAGTTGGTCTGAACAATTCCCAGTCTAACCCAGTCCAAATTACCCTCTATCTAAATTTCACTTAAAATGTAAGTCAGATCACTCAACACATACATACCCTAAACTAAGACAGGTATATGAAATCCACAGAAAAATATGTGTGAAGTTGAGAAAGTCCCACACATGTGCTACACCAGAGGAGCTACTGGCAGGTACTCACCGCCTTGTCCATGTTTATCATCATTGGTAACTTTCACACCTATAGAAAATAAATTGTGCCCAGTGTAAAGATAAAGAGGTGAAAACAGTGATATATGTATCAAAGAAAAGACCCCATGATATGTGGGAGATAATAAATATCTCAAAATTAAAATTGAGTTAAGACTCACGTATATAGCATAACCTTTTTTATTCAGAATCGTGAGTTTGCTCAAAAATAAAAACACAGCATGTTGAAGACCAGTTCAAATTTAAGGGTGGGTGTAGTGTGCGTAGTGGGGCTATGCGGAGTGCCACGGAGGGGAAAACATACTCCGCACACTCCGCGTAGCCCCTCTACGTGCCACCCGTCTCCCTCCCACCCTATTAATAATTAAATTACAAGCTTTAAAAACAATTTAAAAGTAAGGAAAACGGCTTACCTTAGCTGCGGTTTCCCGGGGCAGCCTCTTCCTCCTTCATCGCGACTTCTTCATCAACACTGCGCATGTGCGGGCCCACTGATGCACAGTGGTACATAATTTATTATCAGCCACTGAAATGTCTAAGTCAAGATAGACCGCCTGTTGATTACTTATAGTCAACTTAAACTTACGACATATATCCTAGTCATTCAACCATTTCAGGAATACCAGCAGATAGCTTTCAGAGCCGGACCATATACACAAGACATCGTCTATATATCTCTTCCAGAGGCTGATATTCCTCTGGAAGGGGTTAGACGGGTGGTAAATATAGGGTTCCTCAAACTGGCCCACTTAAATGCAGGCCAGACTGGGCGCAAATGTTGGGCCCATAGATGTTCCGGACACTTGTAAAAACAGCTTGTTCTTGTAGCTGAAATAATTTTCTGCTACAGTACATATCGTTGGCTCTGACACGAAGCTATAAGAACAAGCTGTTCAGTGGCTGAAAATAAATAATGTACCACTGTACATCAGAAACCCATAGATAGCAACTCGTTGCTACATTACCGGTCATTCCACCCAAGTACCTTGCCTGACAATCTTCCTGTGGGCCAGTTTTTACGGTACCGCAGGAATTGTTCCACTACAAGTGTCTATATGCAGCAATCAGAAAATCTAGGACCTATCCAAAGAGGGTAGTGAATAGAGCACTAAGAGAGCCCGTAATACTCCTCGGGAAGCTCTTCTAGAAAGGAATGTGAAACAGACTAATGATTGCCTGCCAGTGGTCATGACTTTTGACCCCTTGTCTTCAAAAATGTGTCAGGTCATAAGGAAACACTGGTCACTACTGTCTACAGCTGAGTTTAAGATCCCACAGCCCAGGTTCACGTTTAAGTGTGCATGTAATTTGAAGGATAAATTGGTACACACGCGGCCTGTGCAGTGCATTAAGAATACATCTATTCCATCTGGACACTATCCTTGTGGGAGTTGTTCAGTATGTGATTTGACTGATAAGACCAGCAGTGTGCAGTTGCTGAGTGGGAGGACTTGGTACCTGAATAAATTCAGCAACTGCAACACTGCCAATGTAATATACAGACTCACGTGATAATGCGGGTTACAGTATATAGGGCTAACCGCACGTAAGATTAAGATTTGCATTCAAGAATATCTGAGTACCATAAAATCAGGAAAACTGACAACGCGATTGGTGCAGCACTTTCGTGAACAACATCATGACCACATATTACTAAAATGGGTCATGTTGGAAAAAGTAGTGGGTGAGCCATGCAGTTTTGATAAGATACTTGCTACAAAAGAAGCCCACTGGATTTTTTCCGAGAAGGCTGATCAGCTTGGTCTGAATGATTCAATTGAATGGAATAAAATCAGTAGATAATCAAACTGGGCACTTAGACTGATTTTTACAGGTTTTTCTAAGCACCCCAGGAAGAGAGTAGGGAGTGCTATCTGGATATCAGTGATGGTGTGTGACCTGGTGTTTTATAAATGGACTCATGGAGATGTGTCCTTTTTTAGATATAAAAAAACAATTGACTTGATTGACATGGGCTATTTGAGTCAAATACTAGATGGTATGAAATACACTGAAAGGTATTATCTCTATACACACTGAGATTCCTTGAATAGAGACGAACTGAATTCATTTTTGATAAATGCGCAGTATGTCTATTAATGTATTTGAATAGACTAGGGAATTCAGAGTAATAATTCATAACACTCCTTTGAATTTTGAAGTTTGAATGTTAGCCGATAAAATATTTAAAGACCGTGCCCACCGTACTCCCCCTTCCCCTGGGAGTGCATGTACATATTGAGTCGTTTTCAATAAGTGACGAACTGAATTTATTATGTTTTATAAACGCAATAATATGTATACTTATGCACTTGAATGGACTTTGAAGTGCTGAAGAACTATCTAAACATAATGCGATGCAATACTAAAGGACAATGAAAGGGCCCTTTTAGACCTTCTCCTGATAGCAGCAGTTAAAGTTGTACTAAACAATTGGAAGGATACAAATAAAGCGTTGTTTAAATGCTGGCTAAATTGGTCAACTTACCTTAGAGGGGCTGACATAATTTCCTTCCAAAATTCACCTTCGAGACCCCCCCCCCCCCCCCCTTAGACATATGTGGGATAGCCTTGACATATATTTTGAATCACACAAACCGCCACAAAATATACTTTTACAATGTTGTAAATTTCAGTCTGATCGTGCTTGACCTGTACCGGCTCCCTAACTATTCTCTACTATAGGTAATCACCTGCAATTTGTCGCTGCAATATACATGTAGATGCTTATTGCTTGAATTTGCTTTATGTTCTTTTTGTTATCTCCTCTTTCTTGATTTAGCACACTCTGCAGTATTGTATTGCATTTATTTTCTCCGTTTGATGCTGTATCTCTGTTCTATGTTCAAGAAAGCAACCAATAAAAACTTTTAAACTTACATAATGCGATGCAATAGGGCAGAATAACATTAAAATATGATGCCTACAGGAGTATCTTTCTCCTAATGACGTAAGGCGACCGGAGGAAGGTCACATGACATGCTCCTACCGGTCGGGGGACTTCAAATTGCAGAACCTGACCCACGTCTGCACACCGGAATGAGACAACGCTCGAGATACGCGCGGACGCGGTAAGAGTATGTGTGGACAAGACGGAGGTCCTCATCCTCGGTTCCACCCTCTCGGCCTGGGACGACTCCTGGTGACCGACCGTACTGGGAACAGCTGCATCACCCACCGACCACGCACGCAACCTAGGGGTCATCCTCGACTCCACCCTCTCCATGACGAAGCAGGTCAATGCCGTCTCCTCCTCCTGCATCAACACCCTCCACATGCTCCGCAGGATCTACAAATGGATCCCCACCGAAACGAGGAGGATGGTCACCCAGGCCCTCGTCAGCAGCAGACTGGACTACGGAATCGCCCTCTACCTAGGAGCCTCGGCCAAACTCCTGAAAAGGCTCCAACGCATCCAGAACGCCTCCGCAGGCCTGTTCCTCGACATCTCCCGCTGCAGCCACATCACACCCCACCTGAGAGACCTGCACTGGCTCCCCGTCAATAAGAGGATAACCTTCAAGCTCCTCACCCACGCACACAAGGCATTCCAGAACACCGGAACAGCGTACCTCAACAGCCGAATCAGCTTCTACACCCCCAACCGCCAGCTCCGCTCCACAGACCACGCCCTCGCCACTGTCCCCCCGCATCCGAAGAGTGATCACCGGCAGCAGATCATTCTCCCACCTCGCCGCCAAGACATGGAACAGCCTCCCCATCTGCCTACGGCAGACCCAAGACCTACTGACTTTCAGAAGACTCCTCAAGACCTGTCTTTTCGAACAGTAGCAGCTTCCCCACCCCTCAGTGCCTTGAGACCCTCACGGGTAAGTAGTGCACTTTACAAATGCCATGATTGATTGATTGTGCATGTTTGACTCGTTGGCTTGGCTCGATTCCCCTTGCAGGGATGCCAAGTGGAGCGAGCAGTGCCATTTTTTTGTGAATCAACTGGTAGTTCCGTTTTTTTTTAAAGCAGTACAGTGAAATGTGGGGTGAGACTTGCATAATGTTTTTAAAAAAATGTTCTTAATGATTAACTACTCGCAGGTTGGGCTGCTTCTCAACAATGGTTGTCATTAAAAAAGGTCAATCTATAAAAGTAGTAAAATTAGTAGATGTGGGGTGAGACTTCCTTTGAATGAGTGCAACTTGCGATACCAATGAGACATGACGGATAACTGATGCCTGAATCTCAGACTGAGATATAGGTTTTATAATAAAAGAATGATGGAATTTGCATATAGACCTTGGGTATGAGTGGTGAGGGTAATAGGGCACCTATTCTGACACTACAAAATCAATGTATAGGTGTTGGGATTGTGCTATATAGAATCGCAAATATTATCGGGCTGATAATAGTGCCCCTTTTGACATAATAAGATGGCACATATGTTTTCACAGGTACATATAAAGCAATGGATGGTGCTGTAAAATAGGGGTCTGATGGTATAAGATATACACCCCGTGGCATGGTGGGAGCTGGTATGAGGGCCCTTGGTTACTACTTATATTGACAGTATCAGGTCACTGATTTAGTCTGTGACTTGGCATGCCAGCATCTGCTTTGTAGGATGTCGCAATTGGTTGGTGGTTTTTAATCAGAACAAATTGTTTGTTTGTCTGTATGTTTGTCAGTCACTCTATGCACAAAGTCAGACGTCCAGTGAGGTGATTGCCGACCTCGAGCCCTGACGAAATTTCCGCATTGAAGTATAGGCAATGAAACATGTTGGCCTACTTTGAACTGGTCTGCAACATGCTGCGTTTTAATTTTTGAGTAAGTTCATGATTCTGAATAAAAAGGGTTAAGCTATATACGTGAGTCTTCGCACAATTTAAATTTTGAAATATTTATTATCTCCCACATATTACGGGGTCTTTTCTTTTACACATATATCACTGTTTTCAGCTCTTTATCATTACACTGGACACAATTTCTTTTCTATATGTGAGAAAGTTACCAATGATGAAAAACGTGGGCAAGCTGGTGAGAACCTGCCAGTAGCTCCTCTGGTGTAGCGCACGTGAGGGACTTTCTCACCTTCACACATATTTTGCTTTGGGTTGCATACACCTGTCTTAGTTTAGGGTATGTATGTGTTGGGTAATCTGACTTACATTTTAAGTGAAATTGCGATAGCGGGTAATTAGGAGTGGATTAGACTGGGAATTGTTCAGACCAGCTGCTGTGTAGAGGTGGATACCCCCAACACCAGTCCTATGTAAAAAAGTGGGTGTTGCCCCGCATAGCCAGATCGTTTTGTTGTTTAAATGATTCTAAGAAGGAAAACCAAGGCTGAAATTCTAAAATCAAGTCTCACAAGCTATGAGTCAAAAAGTCAGATCTATATAAGAAGGGAAAGAAAAGAGTCGCACGGGCCTGTGTAAATCAAGGTATGATGTCCAGATACATTTTTGTGTGTCACTGTTAAACTATCTTGCCGGCAGTTCCCTTTCTCCACAGCACATAGAATCTTTCTTAATCTCCTACCTTAGTCATCAGGATCTCACATCATCCTTTTTCCATGATCATCTGTGATCTTTTACCTGTTAACACATTGTACCTGTTTTTTGTCTTCCTCCCTGATTCTTCACTCCAATTCCCAACCATTATTCTAACCTATATCCCCATCTAGCTGTAATCCAACACTATTTATATCTTTTTTGTTTGCCAATCATTTTCTTTATATTTATATTATTTGGATGTGTTTTACATGATTCTTATAGGAGATGTAGTTGCTTGCATATGGGGACGAGAGGCTTTGGTCTTAACATGAGTTGTGGGTAAACTACAAGACAGTGTAACGATCGAGAGCCTAAAAGCAAAATATTAAAAACAGGTCTTTCTGATGAATCCTGCACTTCCCCATTTTAGCGTGTGACAAGCAGCAAGCACTTCCCTAGGCAAAAAGGCATGTGGTGCAAGTACAGTAACACCTAATCAACCTTACATTTTACAAATAAACACCTTAACATGTCAAAACAAAGTATTTATGAGGAGAAATTATTAAAAGACACCTAAACAAAACAAATGTAATGTTGGGTTATGAGATATGAAACTATGAATGAATATCCTCAGAAAACAATGAGATGTGGTAGACCAGTGATGAGGTCGGGTAACTGGGCAGAAGAAGGCCTCCGCCTCCGGCTGGCCAGAAAATCACCCATAAAATGTAGAGCTATTTCATGACTTTGCCAGAAACCTTTCATCAAATGTGTTCCATCTAACAAGTGTTGTCACTTATGGCTGCGTTGTCATGGTGTCTAGCCGGCAATTCTTGTTGTATTTCAGAAACAACGCCCAGGGAAATACACAAAACAAAATGTCCTTGATGTGTAAGAATTTTTCCCTGTGCTTTCAGGACATTCTTGTTATTTTACTGCCCAGGTCAACCATGAATACTATTCCAGACCCGGGCAGATAAAATGTGCATCACCTGTACAGAGGAGAGTTTACTATACTGACATGTCTACAGCCACGTGGAGGTGAAGTTGTCAGCGGGTTCTTAAGATGAGTGAGCCGGCAGAGGCTCCACAATAAAAAATAGCACATGTCTCCCTTCTAACCATGCCTTTGGTTGACATGGCTTTCAATATTAGTTGGAAGTGGCCCCCTAAATTATACCTATAGTTTGTTTCTTAAAGGTAAACATTTGACAGCCTGGCAAAGTTGGACGCTGTGGCTGAGATGAAGTTTACAAATTCAGGTATGTGGGTTTTGCAGCTCTACGGGCTGACAATGGGTTTTGCAGTCCAGTTGAAACTCCAAGCAGTGCTACAAAAATCTCAAAGGGGGACAAATCTTGAAAGTATAACCAGTGATATTGTGTTACATTTGGACAAACTTTGGATAATTATTTACTCTCTTACACTTTACTTTTCAGCTTAGATGCTTTTCTAGAGCTTAGAATCATCAGCCAAAGGGCTAATACTCAATGTTGTGGCCGAGGAGAGCTTCAAAAGATCAGAAGCGTGTAGAGTGCCACTGAAGGCTTATTTCGTGAAACAAAAGGTTCAAAGTAGTATGGACCACTCAATCCTCCCTACTTCAATTGCTTTTTCATCAGATACCATCAATTTCTTGTTGTGAGCCATAAAATATGAAAATGGCAAAACCTTTAGAATTTGCAGAAAAAGTTTTATATTTTCCGTTCTAGTCTGATTGGAACCACACATTGAGTTTAGGAAAGTGCTCATTTGACACCAGACCAAGCGTTTAAGTGGGGAAAACTGATTTCCCTACTTTGGTCTGGTTAGGAAGATAGCCAAAAGTTTCATCCCAGTTGTTTGTGCTGGATCTTTTTGAAAAGATGTCTTACAACCTCTCGAGCATAGGTGTATCCGCCGACGCTGACCTTCAGGGACCATTTTCATTGGGGGAACACGCCTGGTAGGTGTAGCAGTGTGCGACCAATCTGGTTTAACTACATCCTCTTTGTACTGTGGATCATTGGGAAATCAGCAGAACGGACCCTGACAGTTTTTAGAGTTAAAAATTGGGGGAAAGGGGTTACTGTACAGCCAGCTGATGCCACAGTGTACATGGTTAGCTACCAAAAACGGTACTGTAACTTTGATTCCACCCAGAAGTTGCATTTAACTCTCCAGTAAGGGCACTGTAAATTGATACAGAAGTTGCACCAGTAGCATGGAAGCTAAATGTTGTATAATAGCTGTTGTGTCTATTGACTACTCACAGAGGTATGAAAAAAATACATATTTTCAGAAAACACAATTGTGATTAGGCTGAGGCGCAGTTTAAAAGAGGTATACTGAAACATGGCAGAGAAAAGTGCCTTTGCCATCTAAAAAATCCTATTTGTGTATGTGAGATGTTATCAGTCCCACATCGCAGTGCTGGGTACTTAATATATAAACACGTGGCATAATACATCTAAGAAGAAGTATGCCCTTAAAATGAATTTAATCATATATCCTATAATTGCTCAGGAATTTACAAAAATTGATTACAAGTTATTTTTCACATGGTTTCGAAAATCTAATTCAATTGCTAAAGTGGATTATTGAAAACCTTGGCAAGAAGTTAGCTTTCAGAATATGTACCCTGTGCTGCCTGAAATAAGACTGGTTGAGAACCAGTTTACCTTTGTTCCACTACAGAAGCTCAATACAGATTCCTGACTGAAGGGTAACAGCTCTGGTGCCAGAGGACAATGGCTTAGTCTATGGGCCCAGGGAATCATGGAGTTGTCAACAAATGACCACTTAACAGGGTTAGCCATCAGTTAGTGTGACCAAAATAGCTGGCAACTTCAACACTTGCTCTTTTCGCCTGTCGATGCCAAATGAAGCTGTGCATTCTCACATTTTGGGATTCTAGAAATTGCGTCAGTGAAGCAAAGAAGAAATGACAAAGGAGAGTTTGAGTATTTAAGAGAACATCATTAAACAACTGACCCATATCTGCTCACAACATTCCTATACATGGACCAACAAGTTTCAAGTTTATTTTAGACGTGGTGTTATGGCAAGAGCTGTCCACCAAAAAGGTTTGCATCCCTGCACCGGCTCAACATCCTATGATTCTGCGCAAATGGCCCAATATCCCTGTGCCTAGAATTTAAAAAATGAATGTGGCATTGTATAATGTTACTGGTGCTCATGTAAAGCACTCCAATGATTTTACGCTCATGTGGGAGCAGATTGAAGACGCCACATCCCCTCGATGGACTGTGCAGCTGAATGGCACGGCTCAACAACAATGCAGTGCCTGCATTGTAAAGGGGTCTTTATCACATGTGCAGATTGGAACCAATGCATCCAGACTTCAACGTTGACGCTTTGACCCATCCAAGGTGCTTTCTCTGCGGGACCTGAGTGAATCCTGTAGCCGGCCTGCCCTCCATCGTGGTCAGCCTGCACCTTGGATTTGCCCCAGTCTAGTGTTACCTCAAGTAACCCCTTAGTGCTATTGAATTCTAAGCACTACTTTTTTTTTAACATATTAAAAATTCATAAATCCGGTTCTACTTATTGGATTTTTATCATTTTGGCCTTGTTGAATTCATAACATTATTCTCTATTTCTAAACCTGTGTGGAATATTTCTGTATTTCTTTTTGTGTTACTGTGTGTGTGTGCTGCACAAATACTTTACACAGTGCCTCTTTAGATAATCCTGACTGCTCTGTGCTAAGCCACCATAAGGTGTGCACAGGATATATTTTAGTGTGCACCTAGCTTATCCTGACTAGTTTTGTGAACCCTACATGATCAGGGTGCATAACTTGCCAACTATAGACCCAATTTATAACACTGGTGGGGCTCAGTGGTGAGGATAGGTCTTGTGTTTGAGCAATATCATATAGTAACTCATTGTTCTCTACAACTCAATACTAAGGCCAATTCGAGTCTTATTTAATTCTCCCTAATTCACCTCTCAATTTTTCTGGTAAAACCATGTCTTACTCTGGTGAAGCAGCACCTGCTCCTGCAGTAATTGATTTTGAGCTTGTCAGGTTTTAGCCTTGCACTGTGCTCCAGCTGAGGGATTTCTCTAAGGACTTTCAAGTGTTTACAGGGGTGCCACCAGGAAGGTGGAACTATAGAAAGCTTTAAGAGCCTGGATAAAGACCCAGGAAGCTGAGGATGATAATCCAGGGGAGGAGGACCAGGAAATTCCTGGAGGATGACCTGATTCTGGATTGCAATGTGGATTTGGAACTACCTGTAGAAGGGGCCAACAACTTGTCAGAAGTAGTAGTGGTTCCACAATAAGGGAACAGTGTCTCCTCCCTCCAGGAACCTGTCCCCAGAAGAACTGGTAGACAGGAGGGAGGAAAGAAAACTCAAATTCGAGCTTGCCAAGCTGGAGCAGAAACAGAAAAGTTTTTTGGCTGAGAAAATCAGACTCTAGAGGAGAGGAGACTATTCACAGAGAAGAGGTTAATGTCCCATGTGCTCAGTCTCAGAGACCTGGACATAAGAGCCATACAAGTGGGCCCCAGAAACAGCACTGATAGCAGCATACCTGCTGGGTCCAGTGGTGAGTTCAGAGTCCAGATACCCAAGGATATGGTGCCCAGTTATGTGGTAGAGGATGACATAGACAAATGGTTTGCAGCCTAATTACTGGCTCTAAGAGTACACAGAGGAGGTCTGAGGTGATAGTTTATGGAGGTAGATGTACAAGGTAGGGAGGGACACACTCCTTCCACTAGAGGGAGAGGAAAAGACATACTACACTACTATGAAGTCCATCCTAGTCAGTTAATGTGGACTGACCCCTGAGAGGTATATGCTCAGATTCATGGAAAGCCACAAGATCTCAACACAAACATGGGTAGATTTCTTGGATATTGCCAGAAAGACACAGAAGGGCTGCATGAGGAGCAGAAAGGGTGATGATTAGTCAGGTCTGTACAACTTAATTTTAAAGCAGCACATGCTTTATAATTGTTTTCCAGAGCTGTACCAACACCTGGTTGAGAGCAAGCATACTTACTCCAGGAAACATGATGAGGAGGCGGACATCTGGGCCAGCACCAGAGTGTCCAATAGGGCATCTGGGGGGACTCCCAAAAGGGTGGTCAGGGTTCCCACTAGAAGAAGGAGGTGGGAGATAAAATGTCAGAACTCTCTAAAGGCCCCAGAACAATTCTCAGGGAAAAGGGTCTCGAACTGCAAAAACTATCCTGACAGAGTCATCAGCCCAAGCCCATCAAGTGCTATGAGTATGGACACTACAAGGGGGATCCCAAGTGCACAAAAAGAGCTCCACTTCCCACTGGAGGAAAGATTGCAGGGGTGGCTAGGGTAGTGCTAGGAGAGGATTTTGTCCCAGCGAATGAAGTGTAAGTTAGTGGGGTTACTCTAGTGTCCCTGGGTGACAGTCAGAAGGTTCCTAAGATCCATGTGCCCACAAATATTACTAAATATTGGCAAACGATCAATAGTCAAGGTGTTGAGGCTCTAAGGGATACAGTTCCATAGGCTTTACCAGCTGCACACAGAACTTGTGGATAACATCCTGAGCCCTCTTTGTTGTCCACATAGTCTCTGAGGTAACTGGACAATATCTGCTTTCCCTCCAGAAGTCCTGTAGGCACTGCACCCCTATCATACAGGATGAGGGATTCCACATTATGTAGACATGAATGAAAGTATAGTCCTTGTCGTTCAGGTAGGAGAGTCTCTAAGGAACCACTGTGATCAGTTGATAAGTCTTGCATAATACCACGTTTAGTGTAGTTTCGGGGATCCGGGTGACCTGATCAATCCAGAATAACTCCAGTCTCCACCCACTATGAGAGCTCATGTTCCTATATCTGTCATAAAAAGTAAATGTTGTCCTCTGTCAGGAGGAGGATGGTCACTCCACCTTTCCTGTAAGGTAGTGTTGCAGGTGTGGGTGCGACAATGAGGGGCCAGTATTTGAGGCAGCGATCACCTTTCCAATCAGTCTCTCTTTAGCCTGTTCATTTCTGGTACAGACATGTGTGTCTCCTGTATTAATCTCAAAGATAAGCCCAAAGAACACTAGGAGGTTTCAATGATATTCTTAAGCTTATAGACAATTTACAGCTAATTTGCGAGATTCAAACCGTGTTTAGACTTTCATTTATATTTGCAATACAAGCATTTCAAATAATAATTACATAATTTGCAAGTCAAATCCATTGATACAATACAATCTAAAAATATTAAAATGTTATATACAAGGTTATACAAAAATATATTTCTCTTTGTATGACCCCAATGCATTTTGGGTGAAACCCTTCTTCAGGGAGATGAAGTGAAAACAAACATTCTCTTCAAACGGCCTCCTGCCAGGACACAAGAAAATGAAGAAAAGCTCAGTGCAACTTCATGTCAAGTAAACTCCATATTAGAATGATTTTTTAATTTACCACTGCTCACAAACACTTAGGACAGACCCGCTCCGGTGCTGTTAACAAAGAAAAAACAATCACCACGTATGCCTCAGATAATCATGTGCAATGAGTGCATGTAAGGTTGGTGTCCCTAGAACAAGCTACAAGTGGCAAAATGCTTAATCATAGATTTAAAACTGGCCTAATGAATGCCACTGTGACGTGCTGTGATGAAACATGCAATATTCTGCGTGCCGTGTGTGTGAAACGTGCCAAGATACATGAGGTTGTCCAACAAAATCATGAGTTATCAAGTACCTCTTGTTATGGTGCTGTACCAAAAGAGTCCTTCAAGGCTCCAAAAGTTTGAATAGTGTTCCTGTTATTTTTTTCTTTTGTTATTTTCTTTTTATTTGGGTTTTCCCTTACAAACAAAAGGGAACCGAGGTCCACATTGACACAGCGGTAAGCCTACAACCCAGATAGGGCCGGCCGCGTTTCATTCAAGGCTCCTCAGAATGCTTATATGAAAACAGTATAAAACAATTTTAAACACAGCATGCCACCTACAACCCCTGTGGGGCCAGCGCGTATCAAAACACATGACAACATCGAGGCGTTATGTTGAGCGTCGGAATCCTTTGCAATATGAGAGCTAAAACAATAAGAACGCGGGTACGGGGCCCGCCAAAGGTTGATAGAGAAGACTAGCTAGAGAGAAGCCAGACAGAAAGAAGGGAAAAAAGAGAAGAGAAGGACAGCAGCAGTAGTGACTAGGCAGACAGACAGAAGTGTGTACGCAACAGCGCAGGGCGTAGGGCACGCTGTGCGTGGGGCTTGGCGCATGGGCCGTCTCGGACGATTGACCTGATCAGGCGAGGAGTCTGCTGGGATCTGACGGAATTAGAGCATCTTCAAAAAGGCGCAGCGCTCTAAGCTTGGAAGGGAAATAACACGCATGCTCTATTTTACAAAGGTACCGAACTAGGGGCCGCCAAACAGCGAAGTGTATGTCACGCGACTGTAATCGTGCTGTAAAAAGTTCCATAGTTAGCACATGCCACAGACGCGTATACCAAGTTGTTATTGGAGGAGTGTCCATTTTTTTCTAGTACAGCGCTATAGTCTGTTTGGTCGCTCCTAGCATATGGAGTGCTATGGTCCTATCGCTACGAGTTAGGGCTTTCAAACTAGCAGGCTTAAGGCCCAGAAGGATCATGGTAGCGGAATCAGGCAGCGGAAACCCCAGCACCCCCTTAATATGGCTAAGTACTTCCTTCCAGAACAGGGTCAGGCGTGGGCACGCCCACCAGATATGCATGAAATCTCCAGGAGCCTGCAAACATCTCCAACATGATGGGGACACGCTGGGGAACATTTTGTGCAAGCGAGTAGGCGTATAGTACCATTGCGTCATAATGTTATATGCATTTTCCCTCTGTGGGACACTGCGATAGACCCCAGGGATACCCCGCCAAAGACGATGCCACTGCGCTGGAGTGATTTCCGTGTCTGAGAGCGCCTGCCATTGACGCTGGTAAGAGTGTGGGGATAGGACCGGGGGATGTTGTAGAATCTGGTATGTGCGAGAGATCAGGCCCCTTGACTCATCAAAGGAACGGACCAGCCGTTCAAACTGGGTGAACGGGCGGGTAGCGGCCCTATGCATCTCTGGGGAAGACACCCAGTGCCGCAGCTGCGCATACTGCAAACCCGCATTCATCGGGAGTCCAAAGTCCTCCCGGCCCCGAGCAAACGTCTTGAGCATGCCACCCTCGTATAGGTTGCCAATCACCCTACATCCCCCCCTGTAACCAATTCACAAAGTCTAATGGATGGAGGGCCGGGGGGAAAGCTGGGTTGCCCGAAATGGGAGTGTGGGGAGAGGGAAAAGTCATTAAACCCTTACATACTGCAATCGTGTCCCATCTATCCAGCACCGTTTTGGTGGGGACTGCCATGTAGTCACTGTGCGAGCGCACAGTGCGAAAATGCCAGGCAAGGTCCCAAATGGAGCGGCCAGTGACCGTCCTGTCCATGTGGAACCATACCTTTTCACTCTCAACAGCTATCCATTCTGACACAAAACGGAGATGCGAGGCCCAATAATAGTCCAGGAGGTTAGGACACGCAAACCCCCCTCTGTCGCGCGGCGACATGAGGGTCTTGTGGGAGAATCGCAGCCTGTGCCTGCCCCAGATAGAGCGAACAAGATCGCGCTGTAGGCCCTGTATTTGGTGTTGCGGTATTGGGGTGCGGAGGCATTGAAATAAATATAAGATCTTAGGGAGTATTGACATTTTTATAGTGTGAAGCCTACCCAACCAAGAGATCGTGAGGTTTTTCCAACCCCTCAGGTCTTCCACGATGGCCCTCCGGCACTCTCGCCAATTCACCTGCGTCCATGTGTCTAAGGTGGGGGTCAGTTGGAGGCCAAGATATCAGATGTGCTCCATGGCCCATTGGTAAGGAGCCAGCATTTTCAGGACCAGCACCTCGTCTGGCAGGATCGTGAGATTCAGAGCCCAGGACTTGCCATGGTTAATTTTGAGGCCCGAGACTTTCTCAAAAGACTGCAGAAGGGTATGGAGCGCCGGAAGAGACATATGCGGGCGCGACAGGGTCAGAATAAGGTCATCCGCGAAGAGTGCCACCTTGTTTTGCCGGCCCCCAAGGGGGATCCCATATATGTCCGGGTGTTGCCGAATCATCTCCGCTAGGGATTCTACCACCAGGGCAAACAGCAGAGGTGACAAGGGACAGCCCTGTTGTGTACCTCTAGAGATGGAGAAGGGGTCTGTAAGCTGCCTATTCACTCGAACACGAGCTTGCGGAGAAAGATAAGGGGCCATAATCATAGAGATCATATTCCCACCCAGTCCGACCTTTTGTAACACCGCTTGAAGAAAGCCCCACTCCACTCGGTCAAACGCCTTCTCTGCGTCCAGCGAGAGAAGGCATGCTGGTATTTTCGGGTGTCGGGCTTTTCCTACCAGGTGCGCGATTCTGCGCACATTGTCCTTCCCCTGTCTTCTGCAGATGAAGCCAACTTTGTCCGGTTCCACAAGTCCGGGCATGTGGGGGTCTAAGCGTCTAGCGAGCATTTTGGTGGATATTTTAAGATCCGTATTCAGCAGAGCTATAGGGCGATAGGACGCACACTGCGTGGGGTCCTTGCCTGGTTTAGGGATAAGAGCTATCTCCGCCATACCCATGGAGGACGACGGCCCCTCCGCACCCGAGAAGGAATTATACAGCCGCAAAAGATGCTGCTGGAGCTGCGGCAGAAACAGACGATAAAAAGCCAATGGCAAACCATCGTCTTCCCGAGAGGCAGATCCTTCAGCGCCGCCTGCAATTCCTCCGTCGTGAGAGGGTCTTCCAGCTGTTGGGCATGTTGCGGGTGAATTGGCGTCCAGGGGTACTGAGCTAGGAAGGCATCAGTGTCGGCGGGCGAGGGGTTGTCCGCCCCGTGGAGGGCAGCGTAGTAAGCCCTTAAAAGCCTCACATTTAGCTCGCTCCGTAGTAACTCAGACCCCATCTGGCATTTAAATATTCGCTATGTTGGCCTTCGCCGCATGAACCCGCAGGCGCTGCACCAGTACCCTACCCACGTTATCTCCCCCCTCTAAATACCGTTGCTTGAGGGTTAGCAGGGGCTGCTCCGCCTTATTAGTGCGTAGTGTGCAGAGTTGGACCCGGAGGTTGGCAAGCCATCGCCGAGTCGCGACCGAAGAATGACCCTGATCCTGGCGCTCGAGCACCTTTATGTCCTTGAAAAGGTTGTCCTCCAGGCGGCGTACCTCCCGGGCACGTGCAACCGCTAAGGACGTGATGTGGCCACGGATGGTAGCCTGAAACGCATCCCACACCACTGGGAAGGGAGTTTCAGGAAGATCATTGCTTACAAAGTAGGAGTCAATGGCAGACCGTATGCTCTCCACATCTGCCGGATCACGCAGGATGTGCATCGGCAGTCGCCACCGCCGGGAGCAGGCGGGAAAAGCGGCCAGATCCTGTATCAGAAGCTCCACATGAGCGTGGTCAGATATCGATATATCGGACATAGATGCCCCCACCGTGTCCCGCACGGCATCATGGGAGATGAATAAATAATCAATACGCGAGTACGAACAGTGAACATGGGAGTAGTACGAATAATCCCGCACCTCTGGAGAATGATATCGCGAGACATCCAGCAACCCAAGCTCCGTTATCTGTTTTCGTAGCACGGAGGACATGGCTTCCGTTCCATTGGAGGGGGCCTCGCTACGGTCCATCGCAGGATCCCACACAAGGTTAAAATCTCCCCCCCAAAATTAAGGAGGACTCGCCATGTGGCACATGTTCCCGCATCAGTGCTCGGAGGTAAGAATCTTGCATCTAGTTTGGTGCATAAACATTGCACAACGTGAGTGGGCGTCCCCCCACCCGCACTCCAACCCGTATGAAGCGTCCACCCGGACTGCAATAAGCCTTACAGTGCCCCTGCCTGATTCCAGGTCTGCAAAGAATAGCCACCTCAGCTGTCTTGGTATCCGCCGAGGCCCAGAACTGAAGAGGATAGCTCAGATGCGCCATACGGGGAGTGTCCACACGCAAATTGGGATTATGCTGTCGCAAATAGCGCCACACCTGCTGCTGATTGTTGGGGGAGTTAAGGCCCTTAACATTAAGGGTTAGTATCTTTAAAGGGCCAGGAACAGTCATGGGGGAGCAAATTCCAAGTTAGTCCATCATGCCACTGAAGAAAGCGCTGCTGGGGCGTAGGGAGGGGACACAGAGATGCGCCAACTCCAGCCTCAAGTGCACATTGCTGCAGCATAAGTAACCGCCCACCATGCCTAGCACCTGCTGAAAAGGAGAGAGAGAGATTCAGAAAAGGAAGAAAGAAGAGAGTGAGAAGAGATAATTCCAACATCGACCAACTGGGCCACATTTCTCTGTTCCAATCGCCAGCAAGCCTACACCCAAGGGTTCGGACAAGTCTAGAGATGTCACTCTCCCAGGAACAAAGGGGGGTGCGCAGTCCACCAGTCCCAAAGTCGACCAAAGAGAAGGCCCCGGCATTAGCTACCCCACACACAAAGGGAGAAGATAACATGAGGAGCTGGGGAGTTGCAAGACCCCTCCCTCTCCCATGAACCAAGCCCATCTAGGAAGCACTAGGCCAAGAGGGGCCATGCTCGTCGAGGATAGCTCCAGGAGCCACCACGGCCACTCCGACCATTAGTCACGGCGGGGGAGTTTCTAGACCAGAGTCAGATTTGTCGCCCTCTAAAGATTTGATGTGTTCTATAATGTCCTGTTTACCCTGCAGTGAGTCCTGTTCGTTGAAAGGAGGGGAGCGCCTGTGCCGGCGCACGGTCGACCAGACTGGCTCAGCAAGAACCCTTGCAGAGGATGGAGGACGAGCGGGGCTGGCAGGCTGGGAGGTCGGGAGCCGAATCAGCTGCTCCGCATCCCTGTAGGATCGTATCACCCTTCGCCTAGATTCCCAAGTAAATATAAGCGCAAAGGGGTGGCCCCACTGGTAGGTGTTATTCAAGCTTCGCAGCTTATCAGTCACTGGTTTGAAGGTACGGCGGCGCCTAAGGGTGGTTGGGGCCAGGTCCTGGAAGATCTGAATCCGATGCCCCTCATACGTGAGCTCCTGCTTGGCCCGCACCGCCCGTAAAATAGCTTCCTTCTCTGTAAAAAAATGAACCCTGGTTAGTATATCAGGAATAAGGCCCGATCTGCTCGCAGGCCCAGGAACCCGGTGAGCCCGATCCAGGGCCGGGGGAGAAGCGTCCTCGTCGCCCCACACTTCATGTAACAGCTGTGCCACATATGTCATGATGTCTTTCCCTTCCGCACCCAAGGGGATCCCCCGGATGCGGAGGTTATTCCAGCGACTTCGATTCTCCAAATCCTCCTGCTTCAGCTGCAAATCAATGTGTTGCTCTTCCAGTACAGCCAGATGCTGCCAAAGCTGTTCCTGGTCTTCCGTCGGGGCATCCATCATCTTCTCCAACCCATCGACCCTTCCTTCAAGGTTCGCGACCTCTTTCCGGAGCTCTATGACACATGAGTGCACTTCAGTACGCAGGGAACCAATCTCCGATTTCAGTTCAGCCATGAAGGAGGACATAAAGCACTGCGTCACAGGGAGAGAATCTCCCTCCAGCTGACGCCTGACTCTCAGGGGGCGCAGACGAGCCCATCTTGCCCCATAGGGCTGCCACCAAACTGTCCTTAGGGGCCGGCCCCGGGGCATCCTTCACTCTATTGGTGCGCGTCATAGTGGCGGCACAGTGGAACGGCCAGCAGTGAGACCCACCCTATGATGGAGGTCCCTCCGCCACCACCCCAAAGCACCGACCCCACAGAAGGCCCCCCTCTTCACCACAGGCTCCGTGTAAGATATGCAGCCCTACCTCTATCCCGACGAGCTCAAACAACGCTGAATAGGGGGTCTTGACATTCAATGTGCCTCCACAGCACTGCAAAGTGTAGTAACTCAAAGGACCAGGAGCCCCCGCCAATCCCCCACAGCCCTTCCAAGCACATGTACACCCTGTGGAAGCCTGCAAACAGAGGTCCCATGCAGGCTCCACGACGGCCGCCGCCTCAACCAGCTCCCGGGACATCGCCGTCCCCGCTTCACTCCAAGCAGGCCCCCGCGGAGACCGCCACAGGCACCAGGCAGATGGAAGCAGTCCTGACAGACTCCTCTACCGAAGAGCCCCGCACCCTCTGTCTCAGGGCCATGCGCTCCCGGGGGATGTCCCCCCGATGGCCACAGAGAGGGGGGGGATGATGCAGCCGTAGAACTTCCAGCCGCGGCCCCTCGTCAGCGCCCCTCAGCCACCACCAATCGCCGGGACAGATGAAGGCTCCCCCGGACTGGGAGAACCAGCCAGTGAAGCTCCAGGGCCTTACACACCCCGTCTATTCATACGCAGAAAATGGTGGCCCCAGGCCGACTGCAGGAACGCCATCTGCCCGGCCGTGTCCGTGGTCCAGGTCCGCCGTCCGCACCCCCACTGACCGGGAGAGTGCTCCCTTTGTGCCTTCCTCACCTCTGGGGTGGACAGTGCCAGGCGTCAGCTCAGGACTCCGGGGCCACTGCAGATTCGAAGGCCTCCGAGCAGCACAAAATGGCGGGCGCGTCAACCGCCGGGCCGAGGTCCCGCACCAGTCCATCACCTCCGCCGCTCCTACGCCGTCCTCCTCCTGCCAGGGAGTGTCGCACACCAGCCGCACTCAGTGCACCCCCGATTCATGCTTCAGGGGTCTCCCAGCTCCGCTACAATAGCATCGGTGCAAGGCGGCCTGCCAGAGCTCCTCTAGCGCGCGTCAGACTGCATCGCCGGTTAGACCACGCCCCCCTGTTCCTGTCATTTGAAATACTCAAAGTTAGTAACCAACCTGACAAACAGGATCTCTGGCGTGAGCCATAGGAAAATGCTATCTTACCTCTGTGAAATGCTCTGTGTGTCTGGCTCGAAGCCCCATAGTAGAGTCTTGAAACAAAAGTAAAAGTGTAACTAGGGTTATTAAAAACTCTACCGTAAACCGATTCACTAAAGCTTCACAGTCTCCCGCTATGCGACTCACTCAGTCATGCTGTGATTCACTGCATACGTGCATACGTGCAGCCCTGACGTCAAGACGGCACGTGCAAGTTACGTTCTTATTCCCCCATTGCGGTAACGCCTCTCGAGGCATGCCATGCAACGAAATTTATTGAGCAACAGAACTACACCCGAGAGTACAACTCAGTTTCCAACGGTGGCCGCTGTGCCCGCTTAGAACTGTTGAATGAACCTAATCATGACACAGCTAAAAATATTGAAAGGTGTGTAAATCAATCGATGTACCTTTCTCTGCCAGGCATCTGCCGATGCAGAATCAAAGTATACTGGAAAGGGCTGAGAGTGCCTGAGATATCATTAATTACAGAAGTCTCCTGTATAAATGTAATGTCCAGCATTTTGGAACCTTTTCTTGGTTCGTATGCATCATGTAGCACCATGTGCATAGAGGGACCACACTTACAGGGGTTTAATGATGGAATCATCATAGTCCATGGATAGGGAGATTCATTGAATGCTGAAATTAGCCCAAGAGTAAAAACAGAGGGGAATAGGTCACCCCCAGTGGAGAGGTGTAAATATAAAGACTTGTCTGAGTCAGAAAGGTTCCGTACCCATCTTTGAAGCAGATGTGTATGAAGGGCATCAAAGGCACCCAGTCCAGTGGATATAGTATAAAATAGTACTGTTGTGTACTTTCTGAGGGCGAGCAGCCCCTGCTGTCGCCAAAACTGTGTCCCATTCTGAACTTGATTAAAACAGGGGGATATCAGGGAGGAGTGACCCCAGATGCAGAACAGGTCAAGGGTAATTGAAAGACTGGAGGTGACAGTGTCAGTTGGCAGAAGGTGTTTGGTAAAATGTCTCGGGCTTAAGGGGAAACCGTGACTTGCCTCACTTCCTGACAATACGGTCTTTGGGCTGATGCAATAAATTCTTTGTAGAGTGTCTGTTGCCAAGTAAGTTTTGTTGTGCATTGTCCCAGTGAGAGTGGGACAGATCCCAGGTATGGGGAGATCCATCAACATTATTTACAGAGAGAGGTATTGCTGTTTCCACAGGAGCATGGTCTAACAAATCCAGAAAGTCCTCCAGGTATTAAGGAACCATAAACTCTTGGGTTGATCTGTCAATTGTCAGGATCAATGTGGCCAGTTTTATAATCCGTAGCAGATCCCCTTCAGTTTTAGAAAAGGGAGATGGGAGAAGAACTTTCTACAAAGCACAGGGTATCATAGGAAAAGTCAGAGAAGAAGGACAGTGTTGGCGGACCACTTGCAAAATCTGTTGGATTTGCGTTTCGAACAAGAGGCACCTAATAATTGGCTAGGTGTGGGTCGATGCACCTGGTCTGCTTTGTTTCAGTCTGTGCATCCATTCAAATTCCAAGGGTACACAAAACTATGCATTTATTGGGCGTGGGACAAAGTTGTGTAGAAAACCCTAGATGTTGTCACCTTCTTCCTTTTCTACAATTGAACATTGTTCTGCCTACTACAGTTCTATAGGTCTGTGACCTTTTGCTGAAGAGTCTATAGCGACTGCCCCCTGGAGTTGTAGAATTTGTCCTCAAACAAGGTGACTATGGCATACGTCAAGTCAAGTTTAGTTTTAAATGTAAAGAATTCAGTATGTGTAGATTTAAATTCACTCATGGTCGCATTCGATGACATTTCTACTGTGTGTAGTGGTTCAGCGGTTGGGACCAGTTTGCCTACCTTTGCACCACGTCAAGCCAGTCAACTTGATTCCTCAAGCTAAGTGGAAATGTGCGAGGGTCTCTTAGAGCCCCCATTCTTGATGAAAGAACATGTAAGTGGGTTACTTGACGGAGCGATTTACAGAGCAGTCAACTTTCTTGTGGTACAAGCTACACCCCCAATATTATATTCATAAGTGTTTATTGTCTGTTATTTCATACTACTATTAAATTCTGTATTTATTTAATTAGGTATACAATATATAGAAACATTAAAGTATAATGCATTTTCTAATGTAGCTTAGATTGGAGTAGGAATAATAAATCTACAATGGTTAAAGTCCATCTCCTTCTGCGATGTAGTTCAGATTGGAATGGGAATACTAAATGTACCCCTATGAAAGTCCAACTCCTTCCCTAACGTAGGTTACATATAAGTGTGTATAGTCAATCTACCACTGCTAAAGTCGATCACATTCCCCGATGTAGCTTGGACTGGGAATCATATTATCTAATGTTGTAAATTCGACACTGTTAGAACTGGGGGTCTCTAGTTGGCAGAGGTAGGTACCTTTGACCAAATATGGACCCTTGCTTCTAAGTCAGGGAAAGGGGAATACACTACTGGATAACCCCTGCTCACCCCCTTGGTAGCTTGGCATGAGCAGACAGGCTATTCTCAGAGGCAGTATGTTAAGCATTTGTGAATACATACAGTAATACAGTGAAAACACTTCAGATGGATAGACTTAACACAAGCCCACAAACAACAAAAATCCACAATACTGTACTTAGAATTGACTTAAAGATGGTAGAAGTAACTTAGTTCAAGTTGATGGTAAATGCGACACAGTTTTCACAAAAGTACCTGGATGCGTAACACAAAAGAAACAAAAGGCTCGCAGTGTTGGAGATGCGTCGGTTCCTTGCTTCGGGGGAGATGATGCGTCATGCCTCAATGCTTGCGCAGAGTAGAGGATGCGTCTTGATCCTTACCGGAGAGGAGGAGATGTGTAGATTCTCGTGCTGCAGCCCGGTTGCAATGCGGCAAGATGGCTCCTCGATGTGATGCAACAATCCGGTGCGATGCGATAAGATGGCGCCCTTGATGCGATGATATTGAGACGATGCGGGCACGCCCTGGCAGCCTTGCTGCGACTCTGTACTTTGGATCCACGACCGGCCCTGCGACACGCTTCTCCGATGATGCGATGGCGACCCTGATGGTTGCAATGCACTTCTCCGGTGATGCGACAGCTGCGACGAATGCACGCTTCTGGGAGATGCGACGGCGGCACGCTTCTCCAGCGATGCGACGACTACAGCTGCGGCGGCTACACGCTTCTTTTCGTTGCGTCGCGCTTCCATCTCCCAGCGACACGCAGGCTTCGGCAGATAGAATTCCCAGCAAGGAAATTCAGAGGGGAGCTGGTAGTGAAGTCTGTTGTCCTTGAGACTTCAGCAGGAGGCAAGCACAAGTTCAAGTCCTTGGAGAAATATTCTGCAAGATGATGAAAGTTCTGTAAAAGTTCCTTCTCCTCTCCTTGGCAATGAAGACACCACTGCAGGCCAACTCAACAACACAGCACACTGGCAGGGGGGCAGTCCAACTCCTACAGCTTCCTTTTGTTCTTCTCCATGGCAGAGGTTTCTTCTTGTTGTTCCAGAAGTGATCTAAAGTCTTGGGGTCTGGGTCCCCATATTTATACTACTTTTCTCTTTGTTTTCTGAAGGCAGAGAGGCCTTTGCCTCGTCCAAACCAGTTCTGGTCATTCCTGAAGCACTGTGTTTACCTGACTCCTTCTTTCCTTTCAGAATGCAGGGCAGAGACATCAGACACACCACAGGTGGTGCAGCCAGCATTGTGGAGGTAAGGCACAGCCCTATTCAGGTCCCAGGTGCAACTCCTCCCACCCATCTGCATGCAGATCTTCCTATTCAGCCCTGTGCTGACTCACCCTCTCCCCTGGAATCCCCAGCCCCTGTCACTCACAGAACCTAGCAGAGGCAGGCTTGGACAGTTAAGCAAGAAAATACCTACTTTCTAAAAGTGTTTTTTTCAAACACAGAATGTTAAAACCAACTTCACTAAAAGATGTATGTTATCATTCTGAGTTCAGTCATACTAAACTCGAATTTCTGCCATGTTCCCTGAGTCAGTTAGGATTATAAGATGTAATAATCTAACTTCCCATTCTGGCCTATGGGGAACAGGTAGCCTTGCAATAGTGAAAAACAAAAATGGCTGTAATTCACTATTAGGACATGCCACACACCCCAGGGCATGTCCTACCGTATACTTACAATGCACCCTGCCCTTGGGCCTACCATAGGGGTGTCTGATATGAAAATATGCAAAGGTTTAGGGACTGGCAAGTTGGTGCACTTGGTCAGTCAGCATGGCAGTACCAGACTGCACATAGGCTCTGCAATGGCAGGCCTGAGACACACTTTACAAGCTGCTTCTGTGGGTGTCACAACCAGTGCTGCAAGCCCACCAGCATTTGATTTACAAGCCCTGGGCACACATGGTGCACTGTACTAGCGTCTGACAAGTAAATCAAATAACCCAATCATTGAGTCACTAATCAATACATCAACTTAACATAGGGAACACTTGCACTGTGCGCTGAATAGCAGTGGCACAGTGCTCAAAGCATCTAAACCAGCAAAACATATCAAAAACAGAGGAGGCAATCAGAAAAAATGGAAGGGAGACTCACGCCATTGGTACCAGGTCTAACAGACACCTTCTCCAATTGAGCTTGGAATGAACTAGGAATACTAATCTAACTCCTTCGGTACCCAGCATTATCCCCATTGCAACTTTTATTACAGTTACTATAGTAAATATGCTAAAGTCCAGTATCTAAGATTGGTGTGTGAATAGTAAATTCAATTCCTTTAATGCCCAGCTCTTTCACCAATGTACCTTACACTGGAGTGGGACTTGTATATTTACCTCTTTTACTCTGGGGCATGCTTAGACTGCAGTGAGAATAGTAAATATGCCCCTGTTAAGCGCAACACCTTCCCCACTGTAGCTTACATCCGAGTGAAAATGGTAAATCAAATGACTTCAATGTCCAATGCTTTCCCAGCTGCACCTTAGCTTGGAATGGAAATAATAAACGTAATTGAGAAATTGTATTGTTGGTAAAGGGGAATGAAACTCTCCTCGAGAAACAGACGCAATCTTCATTAGGGTGAATCACAAAACGTCACTAAATTAACTTGGGATTAACCCTCTGGGAGCTTTGCACAAATGCAATCAGGGCAAACTGAAAGGCAATGTATAAAGTATTGATGCAAAAACAACAATTGATGGACGAAATGCGGAAAACTTATCAAACATTCACTCCCACTACAGAGATCTGGGCCTAAATCCATTGTCGCACACCTTGCCATTCCGAAGCAGTTTGCACTTACTGAGCTAAAAAGGACACAAGTGAAAACGATTTTGCATGGTGCAATACTTACGGAATATCTGAGAGCAAATGCAGCCCCTGGGGGTCTCCTAGTAGTCAATGAACCTTTGATCTTTTTGGAAGATTCTACATTTAGGAAAAACTGGTCATTGATAGCGTGGAGATGCTCCAGAGATTGGCTGATATTGATTATAGAAACAGCCAAAAAGATCTCAGACGAACTTTTAATTCAAATACAAGCAAGCGAGGACAACTTAAAAACATCAATCCAAATCTCTGTGTTCAAAAAGAAATTGGAGGAGACAAACAAAGTAGTCAACGAGTACAAGGACTACTTGGTTAATTCCAAAGTTCAGAAACTTCAGAAAGATCTGAAAATTTTTTCGAGGGAGAAGGTCTACCCTTATATCAATGACGAGTATGTTAAGAACAAAGAAAATATAGCAAAACAAAAAAACCAAACCCGTCCGACCACTGATCACTCCAGCTCAGGAAGTGAGAGCAGTGACAGTGATTATAGACCCAGATATAGGGGTAGAGGTTGGTCAAGAGGTTACATGCGACCATACCAACAGGGACCACAAATGGGCTTTGGCTGGACTCCAATGTACCCCCCAATGGGGCCTCCACAATTCTTCCAGAAAGAATATCCGCCTTTTTTAGAGAGAGGCAGGGGGAGAGGCAGGGGGAGACAGAGAACACAGAGAACACAGAGAGTGCAGTGGGACGATCTGAACCAGAGGATAACACGCAGCATGGCCCGGGAAGGGGAACCGGGCACCAGCCGGGACCAAGCTTAGTTATGAATCTGAGCAAGATAACCCTGACACCAACACAAGAGAGAGTACTAGCAAAAGGGTTAGGGTTCGTACCCACTAATCAACCTGACAGTTTCAAACTCAAGTGCGAATTAGCGGGGTTCTTTCGAAATATACGCTTGAGAGTTTTTTTCGAAGGGAAAGAAGCTGCTGACAATGGGGATGATACTGGGTTTAGGAAGAAGTCGACATTTGTCCCTACCCTCAATCAGTTACCGCCAGAAGTGGGTGTGTTTGAGCAGGCAGTGCTCAGAGAGTTAGATCTATCGGACCCAAGAAGAACGAGGAAACCTTTCTTTAATTTATCCACAATGGAAAATAAGGCCCTCCAAGAACTTAAGGATGAAAAATCAATAGTAATAAAACCAGCTGACAAGGGCGGAGCGATAGTTATCCAAGACCTAGATACCTATAATGCCCAACGTCTCCTCCTTTTGAACGACAGGAGGAATTATACCATACTAGAGAGGGATCCCACAGAAGAACTTAGGACCCGAATTGCCTCTCTTTTAGAGGAAGCTCTGATGAATGATTGGATTAGCCAAAAAGAGGCAACATTTCTGTGTAATGAACAGCCAACTGTACCTTATTTCTACACCTTACCTAAGGTACATAAACCGACAAGACCACCACCGGGTCGGCCTATTGTCTCTGTCGTAAATTCAATCCTGGAACTCCTGTCCAAATTTTGTGATTTTTATTTGCGTCCGATTGTACAAAGGATGCCTGCGTATCTTAAAGATAAAAGAGAGGTACTGAACCTCATTAAAGATCTGGAGTTTGATGTAGACAAAGACTTACTGATTGGGCTGGACATAGAATCTTTGTACACCAACATCCCCCAACAAGAGACTCTGAGGGTGATTGAGAATATACTTTTCTGAGAGAACTGGATTTTCCAGACACCAAGGGCTTTCATACTCTACCTCTTGGAACTGGCGCTTACAAAGAATTTCTTCAAGTTTGAGGACAAATTCTATTTACAGACCCACGGAACATCCATGGCGAGCTCTTGTGCCCCCAGTTTGGCATGTCTGTATGTATCAAAGTTTGAGGAAGAAGTAATCTTTCAACCGTCTAATCCCTTTCAGAACAACATAAGGGATTGGCATCGGTACATAGATGATGTGCTTATCATCTGGCGGGGAGACAGGGTCTCGGCCGAGACCTTCTTAACCTGGTTAAATCTGAGGAATGCTTTTCTGTTCTTCACTGGAACGATTACAAATGATACCCTCCCCTTTCTCGATCTGAATATCAAAGCAGAGGGAGGTGTTCTGACTAGCAATGTGTTCCACAAAGAAACGGATACGAACAATTTACTATCTTTTTTAAGCTTCCACCCACGGGCCTTGAGGGAAAATCTTCCCTATGGACAGTTCCTGGTCCTTCACAGGAACTGTTCGCATGTGGAGGACTATAAAAAGGAAGCACTAATTCTGAGTGAAAAACTCAGGAGTAGAGACTATGCCGAGAATGTAATTAAAAGGGCTCAGAAAAGAGCTAGGAATTGCAATAGGGGTGTCCTTCTCGAAACCAACCAAAGAGAGACTACGGATAGGAGTATTTGTGTTACCACATATAATACATCCTCAAATCATCTCAAGAAAATCATCCAGAAGAAATGGCAGATACTTAACTCAAATGGGCTGAACCAACCTCCCCCCTTATTCGCATTTAAGAAAAGTGCAAGTATTAAGAACATCATTGTGAATACCCGCCCGAGACCAGTCAGAGACGTTGGTTGTCTGGGTATTGGCCCTCAGCCTTTACCTCCAGTTGTTGGGCATTATGCCTGTGGCTACTGTAGAGCCTGTCCCCTGTCAATTATTGGGAAGAATGCAGACATCGGGATGAGGAGCCCCTGGGAACTTAGACAACACACCACGTGTAACACCGAAAACGTGATCTATATCTTGAAGTGCCCCTGCGATTTATTGTATGTGGGCACTCGGAAAGTAAAAGTTCGGATTTTAGAACACATGAGTACAATACGTTGTGGTAAATCCAACACGAGACTTACTGCCCATTTTCTCGAGAAGGAACATAATGAGAAGGACCTGAGATGGTTAGTAGTGGACAAACCTTTTATTCCACAGAACACAAATGACATCTCGAGTCTCCTTCTAATGAGAGAACAGAGATGGGTAGAACGGTTGAAGAGCCATACCAGAGGATTAAATGATGGAATCCCCTGGTTCCAGTTATATGGAATCATGTAATAGGAATGGGTTCATGGAAATAGAAAATGGGTTTCACTCAAGGATAAGATGAACTAATGAGTCAATCCACTCTGGTGTACTACTCCCTCGTATAGTTTTGGGAGAATAAACATTAAGCTTACCCTTGAAGGAAGGGTGAAATGTGAGCACATGAAAATTCATCTCCCCTAGCTGATAGGAACACCTCAATGATGTTAGAAAGGCAAAATTAGAGGATTCTAGGAATTCCAAGATGGCCGCCACGAATACTAACTGGGGCGACACCGACTAGAAGGCCTCTTTCTATGGTGGTTAAACAACGGGCATGTTGGGGATTGCACAGAATGGGCGTTGAGGATTCAGCGTACACGGAAACGTCCCCTCTTCAAATAAGGGTTCGATCTGAGACACTCGTATCGTCAGAGGACGGACGAGGGGAGTAAGGAGACAGTGTCTCTTTGGAGTAGTAAGTGCAGTAGAGATATCCCTGGTGTGCGAGCAAGGTTTTCGAAGTGAGAATGCCGTTCAGCCATTATGTCAATTCCAAGAATGCCTTGAGTCCCCATTAGAACAAAGAGTTGAACAGTGGAATGAGGACGAGGGTGAATATACATGGCCATTAAATGTGAAAGGGCTGTGTGGAGGAGGTGATTGAGTGGGAATTGTATTGGCATACAAACGAGTTTTTTTATATTGATGCTCCTTCCTCATACAGAGTGTGACGACAAGAGCACCCTCCCCCGCTGTCCCGGGTTTAGAGCAGTACTCGTAAACTCTTGTGAGTATTATGAAGTTCCTTTTGAAGAGGGTTACGGGCACAGGATAGACAGACTAACAATATGTGATCTGACACGGATAGTATACTGAAAGAGACACAGTGTGAGCTATGGATTGTTTTTCTAAATTGATTATTTGTATATAGACCCATAGGAGGATCTGACACTCATGCACTTGGTGTAGTGGTGCTTGGTGGTCGCGGTTCCCACAATTTTGGGGTTCTGGCTTTGCTAGAAGGAGAGGCTGCATTGGAGATTATTGATCACTTTTAAAAGGATGCGTGGGAAACACAATGATCATTGTGAACAACTAGGAGAAGAGGGAGAGTGGGAATGATGATCCATTTCTTTTTCTTCCTCTGTTGTAGATATGTTTATCCTCTTGGAAATTCCAGAAAGAGTGACACGGGGATATTACCCCGATTGAATAAGGTAATAAATACCCGAGAAGGGGTATAGACAAAACCAAAGGGACCAACACCCTGATGAATGCCAGAGTGACCCTGTTGGGCACATATAAAGCTGGCAGAAACATGTTGGTTTTAGCAGGGGGATTGTAGGGTTGTTACCTGCCCTGGATACCCCATCTTGTTTATTTTAACCCTGTCAGAGGTTGACAAGAATAAAAGTCTGAGGGTCAACCCCGAGACAGTTTTAGATTTCTTTCTGCTCTTCTTTTGGTCCCTTTCCTTTGGAGACTATTCGTTTCTTTTCTCTCAGAAGCACACACTTGTGTACGTTCTGCTTGTTTTTTTCCTTATACTCTACCCTCACCACTTTTCTTCATCATTCATTCTAAAAAATTGCGCTCCACCTATGGTGTTGGTTTGCACCTAGGTGTATGATGCGGCCCAATGATGAAGCATGACACTCTCGGGTGTGTGAGGGCAGTATTATGAAATCTATTGATTTTCCCACTCTTAGCGTCTAATATTGTCTTATCTGCCTTTTTTTTGATTGTGTCTCTGTTGTGTGAGATTAAGTGGATGTGAGGGAGTCAGAGACAGTCCTATCCCTCGTCTCTTCTGTATTGTGTTTTGAAAATTCTAGTTTAGACCCAGCCATATGCAAATCAATCTTAGCACTTCTCCCCATGGGAAAAGTCCAGCCTGAACTTTAAGGCCAGGTCCTCCCTGTACCGGAAGCAAGCATCCTGAACCGGTTTCAGGGT
Source organism: Triturus cristatus (assembly GCF_964204655.1). Taxonomy (NCBI): domain Eukaryota; kingdom Metazoa; phylum Chordata; class Amphibia; order Caudata; family Salamandridae; genus Triturus; species Triturus cristatus. The sequence continues at coordinate 935,404,997 of NC_140588.1, read as the reverse complement.
AACCCCCTCTTGACTCTTGAGCACGGGACCTGGCTTGGCAGTTCAAGCTGGATGCTCCCACGAGGAACATGGTCAAGATTGATTTGTATATGGCTGGGTCCAAACTGGGGTGGAGTGGTGAGCAAAAGAACAATGGATTAAACCCATATCTTTGTGACTGGGGGGTGAATGTTTGCATTATACAGCATTCCGTTCATCATTTGTTCCTTTTGCTAAAGTATTTATGCAGCATGCAAACAGTAAAGTGTAATAAATTATCTGATACCAAAACAACAAAAATCCAATAAATAGAACTGGAGATATGCTATTTCAAAGATTTTTGTTAAAATAGTGCTAAAAAGCAAAAAGCACCAACTGTAGTGATCTGGTCACAATGGACCTGGCCTAAGTCACAAGACTAAGACCACGATGGAACATGGACCGCATACAGGGGCCAATTTAGAGGCCTGATTACGAGTCTGATGGTCTGACCACCCAAAAGCAGCATCTGCGGCCACTATTATCCCATAGCGCTGGCGGTCTTTAGACCACTGTATTACAAGTTGACCGCGGGGCTCGCGGTGTGGCTGCAGCAGCCTTGTGGTGGTAGGCAATGGTTTTCTGTATCTATTGATGCATGCATGTACATTTCGCCTGCACATGTGTCAAATGTATACAGATGTCTGATACATGTTGAAAAAAAACACCTACCCATTGCCGAAATCCAGGCCATATGTGGCCAGTCCAGCAATAGGTATATGGTACAAAAAGGACTCACCTGTAGATCACCGCAAAGAGGGTTGTATTCTTATGCGTGAAGATGCTGATGTGAAGGGAGGACCAAGAGAAAGAGATCCACGTCAAACTCCTCCTCGAAGAACAGGAGAGGGGTGAGTATGCACCCCAAACCCTTCGTTACCACCGACTCAAAGCTGGTGGTTGGACCACCGTAGTTGTCTCATTGGAAAGCCAACTCAGAATACTTATGGCATTTAAACTCCTCAGTACTGTCCTAAAGCAGCTGCCTTTCACTGACCGTGACCCCGGCGGTTGGTGGTGTGCTGGTGGTGTCTGCGTTTAAGTAGTGGTCTTTGGAAATGAAATCCGCCCATCTTGTAATATGGCGGTCAGAGTACTGAGCTTGCCACGGTCAGACTACCACCGCCGGTTCGGCGGTTCACGGACCGCCAAACTTGTAAAAACGCCATAGGCCTGCTGGTAATTGTACCTTATCTTCCTAATGGGGGGCATTGTGCCATGCAGTGGCATTTACAAGGAGCGATGAGGGTCCAACAGCGAGTTGCTTTGTACTGCATTGGTTCCAATGAGGAGGTGAGAGGGCTGGGATGTGAGTTGTGTCGTGCTGTTCCAGTTCTGAGGAGGAGCTGCAAGGGCTGCATTGGGTTAGGTGGCTCTACGTCAGTTATGATGGGGACCACATTTGGGCTGACAGGGCATCTTCTCACACTTCCAAGGGTCCAGAACTGGAGAGGCACCACTTTTCTGAGACAGAGTCCAGCTAGAGGGTTCAAGTATGTATAACAAAAAGTGAGCCACAACTCATTTTAGTTTAGAAAAGTGTTTTCTTTTGCAGTTTACGTGGTCCAGTTGACTGATGGATGATAAGATCATCAACAACTTATTTTTCTTCACCTTTTCTCACACAATTTCACTTTCCCCTTTTCTTTTCTTGTCATGAAAGTTACAGATGATGACAACGTGAGCAAACTGGTGAGTACCAACCAGCAGCTCTATAGGTGGTGCTTACATGAGGTACTTTCTGACTTCTCACATTGTTGTTCTTCTCTGTAATTGATGTGAGCATGTGTGTGGTGGGTTGACAAACTGTAAACTTCTAGAATAAAGAACACTTAGAGTTGGGCACGACTCTTAAACAAGCGTAGCCTATGTTGGAGTATATACATTTAAAGTAAACCCGCCCCTTGTTCTGCTGTTGATGTAACATTGAAAGGTTGTAGTGTTCTATGTAACCAGGTCATTTGTGTATGGATCAGTGAGTGGAGGGCGACCTGGCTATTATCCCTCTGTTGCTCCAATTCTGTTAATGATTCAAGATGGTTGGAGCCTTTTCTGTCCCTGAGTCTCTGAGCAGGTCTGACAACTAGCCCTTGGAGTTACTCTGGTGTTCCTGGGCTCAAGGTGCTGGTCCAGTTCTCCTTACTTAGGCATCAGCACAGCAGGGCAGCAGAGTAGTCCTTCTTGCAGCAGAGGAGCAGAGTAGTCCTTCTTCTGAGTCTTCCACAGGTTCACAAGTGATTTGAAGAGTGGTTCAAGGGTCACATATTTACATCTGGTACCCACTATGAAATGGGAGAGACTTCTGGAATTTCCAGCTACATATGTCTTTCTCTACACTGGTCACAGTCTTTCTGGGGGCACAAGAGGCTAGTGTGAAGTCCTTTCAAGAGGTGGGCACGTAGAATTTCATTAATATTCTGCCAGATTCTACAGAATTCCAGGATGAGGTGGAGAGGGCATTTGGTGCTATTTTCTTAGACAAAATCCACCCTTGCATCCAAAAATGGATGTGACTATGCATTTTGGCTTAGAAAATGGTGCGGCCTCCAGGTGCCCTTACATACTCTGCATTTATTAAAGGTTTAAATCACTGCAGAGTATGAAAGGGCACCAAGGGGTACGGTGCTTTCTAAATACGGTGGGAAGAGAGAGAGCAGTCCCTCTACATCTAGTAACTCCATACTATGCAGCCCCTTTACATACACTGCAGTGAATAAAACTTTTAATGACTGCAGAGTATGTCACCGCGGTGAGTGGTTTGCAGTGGTTTCCAAACATAGAAGATCTGCTCCCTATTTATACTGTGTGTAGAATTTCACCATACCCCTGGGTGCCCTTACATACTCTTCAGTGATTAAAACCTTTAATCATTGCAGAGTATGTAACATTGCTGAGGGATATGCAGTGGTTTCTAAACATGCAAAAACAACAATTGATGGACAGAATGCAGAACAATGTCATACATTCACCCCAGTACAGAGATCTGGGCCTAAATCCATCGTTTTTTTGCTCACCATGCCATTCCAGTTTGAACCCAGCCATATGCAAATCAGTCTTGACCCTGTGCCTCATGGGAACAGTCCAGCCCGAACTGCCAAGCCAGGTCCTCCCTGGACTGGAAACAAGCATCCTAGGACCGGTTTCGGGGTTTCACCCCTCTTCAGCCAGGATAGCTTGATTCCAGTGGCATGGAGAGCACGGGACACACGTCTGAGCATACCCGTCCCACTCGGGTTGACAAATGCAAAAACAACAATTGATGGACAGAATGCAGAACAATGTCATACATTCACCCCAGTACAGAGATCTGGGCCTAAATCCATTGTTTTTTTGCTCGCCATTCCAGTTTGAACCCAGCCATATGCAAATCAGTCTTGACCCTGTGCCTCATGGGAACAGTCCAGCCCGAACTGCCAAGCCAGGTCCTCCCTGGACTGGAAACAAGCATCCTAGGACCGGTTTCGGGGTTTCACCCCTCTTCAGCCAGGATAGCTTGATTCCAGTGGCATGGAGAGCACGGGACTCACGTCTGAGCATACCCGTCCCACTCGGGGTGACAAATGCAAAAACAACAATTGATGGACAGAATGCAGAACAATGTCATACATTCACCCCAGTACAGAGATCTGGGCCTAAATCCATCGTTTTTTTGCTCACCATGCCATTCCAGTTTGAACCCAGCCATATGCAAATCAGTCTTGACCCTGTGCCTCATGGGAACAGTCCAGCCCGAACTGCCAAGCCAGGTCCTCCCTGGACTGGAAACAAGCATCCTAGGACCGGTTTCGGGGTTTCACCCCTCTTCAGCCAGGATAGCTTGATTCCAGTGGCATGGAGAGCACGGGACTCACGTCTGAGCATACCCCCCTTTGTAACGCTTTCTTCGCCATAAGTTGGCAGGGTATGCTCAGACGTGAGTCCCTTGCACACTTTGCCACTGGATTCAAGCAAGCCTGGCTGAAGACGGCTGAAATGCCAGAAACCGGTCCTAGGAAGCTTGTTTACGGTCCAGGGAAGGCATGGCTTGGCAGTGTGGGCTGGACTGTTCCCATGAGGCACAGGGTCAGACTGATTTGCATATGGCCATGCCTGAACTGGGATGGCAGAGTGGGCTAAAGAATGGTGATGGATCAAACCCAGATCTGTTGACTGGGTGTGAGTGTTTGATTGGCTCTGATGCTCCGTCCATCACCACCCCCTTTTGTACCGCGTGGTTTCTAAACATGGCAGGAAAAGGAAGCAGTCCATCTATGTTTAGCAACCACTGCAGAGATTAGTAGTTAATTTTGCCGGTGGATGGCAGAATTTATGTGTAAAGCAATATTGCCTAATTCCTCCAATTCTGCCAGCGGAATTAAAAATTCTGCCCAGGCCTAGTTCTTTGTATGAGAGTTGAGCCAGGCCCTTTGAAGTGTAAGTGTGTTAGGTGTCAGCTCCTCCCCGTATCAAGTCAGAGATTGCCCCTCCTGCCAACACTCAGAACCTCTATTGTGATCCTTTCTCGGAAGAATACAAAAAGGCCAACTACACATAGTCATGTGAACCAGAACCTATGCAGTAACCAAATGGTTGGGACACAAAAATGGCAACTTTCTAAAAGTGGTATTTTTTAGAATTGATGCTTGGAATTGGACTTTACTGTTACACCTGGCATGCTCAGTGTGGGTTTCCACCTAATGTTTTGTCATCAACCCTGCTCCTTTGCTGACTTCGTTTTTGCTGGCCTAAAGATTCTGCACACTTTAATATGGTAGAATTGGCTTATACCCAATTCACTTATTTAATTTTCTTGTAAGTGCCTAGTAAAGTGGCACATTCTGTGCCCTGTAACTGTAAATCAAATGCTACTGGTGGGTCTGCAGCACTTAAATACCCTTTAAACAAGTCTCAGGTTAGTAATTGCAGCCTGTGTGTGCAGTTTAAACTGCCATGTCGACCTGGCAAAATATACCTTTTCCTTTCTAATACATATAAATCACCCCTAGGGTAGGTCTTGGACAGCCCAGAGGGCAGACACAGTGTATTTAATATGCTGGCCATGTGTAGTGTTCTTACTTGAGGCTTCTTTGCCTCCATGTTAAGTTGATGATGATGTCAGCCGCTGTGGGTGTTCTTTTAAAGAATGTGTGGTGAAGAGAATGTTATGCGTTGAAGCTAATGTCAGTTGCACTGGCTTGGCTGAAGGATGAGGTCTTAAGATTACTCTCTACATTAAAGAGCTTCAAATCAAACTACCGTTTCCTGCTTCTTCTATCCATCACCCATACTTCATTTTGGCGACGAGTGGAAACTCTTAAAGAAGACCTCAACTCATTTCTTACTTCGAACTCATGCTGGCACATCGCTTTCTACTTACTGCTGTGTAAGAACTCATAACGGCTCGCTCTTCACTTCGGTTCGCTGGCACCTTCGTGGGAGCTCTTCCGGAGTTGTCTGAGTCGTGAGTGGACAAGCGCTGAAAGCGGTGCACCTCCGATGTTTGTGAGCCTTCTTGAAACGCGCGCTGGAAGCGGTGCATCTCCGATCTTTGCTGGGCTTTTGCGCATTTTGGTTCCTCCTCCTGTCTGACGTTGCAGCATTTCAGGGAGGTTTCCTCTCATTGGCTGATTTGGGGGCCTGTTGTTGTTCCTGTGAGGTGTCTCCCAATTGGACTACTTCATTTGGTTTTGTCGTTTGGGCCCTCCTACGCTTCGCAATTCATTTTGATTTGCGTTCCCCTGGCAACGGCTTTGAGCCTCCCGCAACACGTCACACTATTGGAGACCGAATTGCTGACGACGCTGCTTCTTACGAGGAACAAGGCTGTTGCGTAGCAACCCGTTTTGCTTCACGTTGCCCTGACAACAGCCTCGAGTCCTCCGCTACAGGTCATATTACCGGAGACGGAACTGCTTGCTTCCTGGCTACGCTACTACACTCGAGGAACATTTCCTGAGGTAAAACTTGGTGTTTCTGGTTCCTCGCCTCGTGAGTACTTGCCTTCGTGTTCAAGTCTATTTCTGGATTCTCGCCATACTGACTTTTGTTTTCCTTACCGGAGCAACGCTGATCTGCACAGCTTTTATTTTTTTTACTTCTTGTTGTCACAGTTGTTTTTGCAGATCCAAATAATGCTCTGACCTACTTAATGGTTGTTTAGAGTAACCATTTTCTTTACTGAAAAGTTGGGACAGCTCTTACTGTACTAGGTATAGGTATTGATAGGTATATTGTGACGTGTGTAATTTGGGCTTGCAGTCACTTTTCACTTCAGATTTTTGTTATTCTGTCGTGTGACATTTTGTATCTTCATTATGCAAAACGTCACCGCACCACCGTTCTTTCTTTCTGCCCCTGAAGATCCTCCCATACCTTGGTTGAAGTGGAAAAAAGTTTTTTCTAATTATGCCAGGGTCTGCGGTACATCTTTGAGTGCAGAAAGAAAGTCTGCTTTATTCTTACACTGTCTTGGTTCGGAGGGGCAGGAAGTTTTTGAACATCTCCCTGACTTACCGGACAGTGAGGGGAACTCCCTAAATGAATATGAAATCTGCATTAAGAAAATGGACTTACATTACCTACCCAAAATGAGTATGGTTTTAGAACGTTATCACTTTGGTAAGAGACTCCAGAAACATGAAGAAACTGTTGAACAATATGTTACCTCTTTGCGCAAGTTAGCTTCTACTTGTTCTTTTGGGGGGAGCTTAGAAGAAAGGCTCAGAGATCAACTCATGCTTGGGTCATCCATTGATAAAGCAAAAGACGCCCTCTGGCAAAAAGACAATCCTTCTCTCGAGGATGTCATCACGACCCTAAAGTTGCATGAACACTCGAAAGCTTGTTCTGAAGCTATACGCAAAGGAGCTGACAATAGTAAGGGTACTGATGCTGAAGTTAAGGAAATAAAAACAGATGTATCTACAGGGTCTGACAAAGTTTCAAAGGGGTCCACACAAAGTGCGTCTACTTCTTCCAAAAGTGTGCGTCCTACCTCAAACGCAAGATATTCCTCAGTGAAATGTTTTCGTTGTGGGAACATAGGACATTTGGCTAATTTCAAAGACTGCCCTGGGTGGAAAGCTATTTGCTCTGTTTGTAAAAGGAAAGGTCATTTTTCAAAATGTTGTAGATCAAATAAGAATCAAAAAAGTGTGAGGGAGGTAGATCTGGAGTCAAGGTCTACCAAGATGATGTCCTTGTGTATGGTTGTAGCTTGCGTGAGCATGATGAGAGAATGGGTCTTATACTTTCCAGATTCCAAGATCATGGCCTTACTCTTAGATTGGACAAGTGTAAATTTGATGTAAAAGAGATTGAATATCTGGGTCATTCAATCTCTGGCTCAGGGATCAAACCAAAGCCTTCTTTGGTTGAAACCATCTCCAATCTCAATTATCCGGTGAGCAAAGATGAACTTACAAAATTTTTGGGTATGGCTGAGTTCTACAATAAGTTTGTTCCCGGTTTCGCTAAAAAGACTGAAAATTTAAGATCTTTATTAAAAAAAGGGAGCGAGTTTGTTTGGGATAAATTGTGTAGTGATGAATTTGATTTAATCAAGGACTGTTTGAACAAAGCACCCAATCTCTCTAGTTTTGATCCCAAGAAAAAATCCTTTGTCATGACTGATGCTAGTGGCAAAGGCTTAGGGGCTGTATTATTGCAACCAGGGGATAGTGCTGATAATACCATTTTGTTCATCTCACGACCTCTTAGGGGGGCTGAATGCAATTACTCAGTCGTGGAAAAGGAAGCTTTGGCTGTATATTGGGCCATTCGCAAGCTTAAGAAGTTTTTGTGGGGTAAACCCTTTTCAGTGATTTCTGATCATAAACCCTTGAAAGAGGTATTTGGGAATAAAGGGATTGATCGGGTGTCACATAGGATCAGGAGATGGGTGGTTGCTTTGCAAGACTTCGAGTTTTCTGTCTCTTATTTGCCGGGCGCTAGTAACATTCTAGCAGACTGTTTGTCGAGACTAGGTGGTTTATCTGCCCCGGAGGGTGAAGAGGATAATTACTTTCTTGGAGAAGATTTTGGAGAGGACATACAAGTGTGCTTGGTTACTCAAGGTGTGGTCACTGAAGAGGAATGGTGTGTGGCTTTGTCTGAAGATTCTGTTTTACAACAGGTTGTTTCCTATATTCGTGATGGTTGGTGTGAGAAACGGTTGTGTGATGAGGAGGTTAAAGGGTTTTGGTCTATCAAGGAAGAATTATCCGTTTCCAGTGGTCTTCTTTTTAGAGGAAGCAGATTGATTGTTCCTCTGGCTTTGCGTAAAAAACTTGTGGATAATGCACATGCAAGTCACATGGGCATTGCAAAAACCAAAGAGAGACTTAGAGAAAATTATTGGTGGCCTGCGATGGATACTTTCGTGGAAAGATTGGTGCGTGATTGTCCGCAGTGTGCCAGTAGTGATAAAGTTTTAAAGTGTAGGACTCAACCGATGCTAGTAAGGAAGCAGGCCTCTGGTCCTTGGGTTGATATTGCTGTCGACATTTTAGGCCCTGTTAGGGTTAAGTCACAAGATCGGTATGTCCTAGTTTGTTTGGACATGTTTTCCAGGTGGCCATCTATTAAGATTGTGAATTGTGTTGACTCCTCATCGGTTATCAACTTTTTGGATGATTTGTTTGCGAATGAAGGGTTGCCAAATTCTGTGCTGACTGATAATGGGGTCCAATTTGTCTCCAGAGTGGTTGAAGAATTTTTGAGTGAGAGAGGTATCACCCATAAGCGGGCATCTCTTTATCATCCGGAGTGCAATGGGGTGGTTGAGAGGTTTGTGAGGGTGTTGAAAGAGGCCATGCAACTGGCCTTGACTTCTAATTACAACTGGGAAGAAGCCATCAAGAAGAAGGTGTTTGAATATAGATTCACCCCACATTCCTCTACGGGTGTTACTCCTTTCACTTTGTTCAAAGGAAGGGTTGCAGGCACTCAAGTAAATCCTCTTTGGGTTTCCTCCAAGAGGTTAGAAGTGGGTGGTGTTACTGGTGAAGGTAGTGATTGGAAGAACCGTGAGTTAAATAAAATGTTGAAGAGAAAAGACATTTTTGATGCGAGAAAGGCTGTCAAAAGAACTGTTATTCAAGTGGGTGACATGGTTAGGATAAAACTCCCTGAAAGAAGGTTTGGTGTATCCAAGTTTAGTCAACCTATCAGAGTTGTCAAGCTCCTGGGCAACGCAGTGAGAACGCAGGATCATAGGGTCTGGAACCTCAATAGAATTGTGAAGTGTCCTTCTATGTGTGGCCAGGAGGTTACCTCTGGGAGCCAAGATAACTTCTCACAATCAGAAGGTATGAGACCAGTCAGAGTGAAGAAAGTTCCCCTTCGACTACAGGATTAATCTTATGGGGTTCTCTCTTTTTCTTGGATGTTGTTTTTTCTTCTTTTGTTTTTTTTTGTTTGTTTTTTTTAGTTTGATGGATGTAAAGGGGAAGGTGATGTAGTGTTCTTACTTGAGGCTTCTTTGCCTCCATGTTAAGTTGATGATGATGTCAGCCGCTGTGGGTGTTCTTTTAAAGAATGTGTGGTGAAGAGAATGTTATGCGTTGAAGCTAATGTCAGTTGCACTGGCTTGGCTGAAGGATGAGGTCTTAAGATTACTCTCTACATTAAAGAGCTTCAAATCAAACTACCGTTTCCTGCTTCTTCTATCCATCACCCATACTTCACCATGTACTTTTAATTTTTACATGTCCTGATACCAGTCGCAGCTCGTGAAGGTAGAAGGGGTGGGACGGTGGGACCGGGTTGGGAAGGAATTCGACAGATGACCAAGAGGGAAAATTAAATAAATAAAATAATTTCATCATCGTCTGTCGAAATCGCCGCCCACCACTCTTACTTGCACGGGCCGTGGCTACCTGGTAGTGAAAAATCTTAAAAGTACTGCAAGGCCTATCTCTTCAATAGGGTAATGTTGGAGTTGCCTTATTACATTTACTGAGACATAACCTCCAAATGGGAAGAGGTAGCCAATTCATGCTTGGTATTTTTGGAATTTTATCATAAAATCCTCTTATGGTGCAGTCAGATTTTAAATAACATTTTGGAAAATGTCACTTTTAGAAAATTGCCCTTTTCCAGCCTTAGACATTTATTGCCTACAATCTGTGTCTGGGTCACATTGTTGTGTGTAGCTGACAGGTGGGCTTTGTGTAATATTCCTATACAGTATTAGAAAATAAAGAGATTAATTGTGCCTGGATGGGCCATTAGTGGCAGAATGAGGGTCTCGGAGCTGAGTACAGTCCTGCTTACAATTGAACAGGCTGTGTTCTGCCTCCACACAAAGGGCTGCATACCCCCTGTTTGTAGTCTGTAGCCTGGGCAGGGGAGGTATGAATTTTGTGCACTTCAAAGGAAAATCTCTAAAAGCATCTTCCACTTCAAAGGAAGACCTAGGTATAAATATTAGACCTCAGACACCAACTCTTCAGTGCACTTCTGAGTCTGTGTGGACTCTGCACTGTTGGGCTACTGGAAGGATTGCAACTCTGCTGGACTGCTGCTCTGAAGGACTGATGCCATACGGTGCTGACTAGCTGCCTGCTGCTCTCTTGCCTGTGAGAAGGACTGGACCTGCATCAGTTGACTATAGGACCCCAGGGTGACTTCAGTGTCTAGTTGGCTGGTCTCCTGACTAAAGCCGCAAGGACAGAAAGCTCTAACCACCTTGAACCCAGGACTCTGCGATCTGTGAGTCCTACCTTGCCAAGTGGTGCCACCCCACTGATGGAGCCTTGGAAGGGGGACAAAAGTGCTTTGACGGCCCATCTGTGTATCCAACAGAACCGATGCAACTCCTGTGCCGCATGACTCAACCCAGAGGAGAACCGATGCATCACCTCTGCTGCAAAGATTCGCCCAGTGCAGGGACTCCACATCAACCTCGCAGCCTGCATCAGAACCACCTCTGCACAATGCCTTCCTGACGCAGGTCCTTGCATTGCAAATCTCTCATTGACTGCAGCCTAAATGATGATGCAGTTTCTTGCATCGCAGTCTCACAGCTCCTTGTAACCGATGCATCACCCTGGATGTGCAATGGATTCTCAATGCCGGGCTTCACATCACAAGCCCTTATCGACCAGATCCTTGATAATGATGCAGGACCTTGCATTGCAGCCTGAGAACTCCTCGAAACCCACTCATCACCTCAGCTGCATGATGCATCCTCTGTGCACGACCTTGCAATGCTTCGCAACCAGGATTTAATGCACATTTGTTCAGTAGGTCTAGCCGGGTCCTGTAGCCAGCACACATTCCATCATGGTCAGCCTGAATTTGTCACTTTTCCCAACCCATCGTGATCAGATAGTCACAGTTGGTGCTTTGTGCTTTTTGGCACTAATTTCACTGAAGTCTTTAAACCTGCATTTCTCCACTTCAAATGAATACATGTGTGTCATATTGGTCTTTGTATATATATTAACATTTACTCTACTGTTCTAAATTGGTGTGGGATTTTTCTTGTGCTGTGCTTTCACGTTATTACTGTTTGAAATGCTGGAGAAATTATTTACACATTGCCTCTAAGGTAAGCCTGACTGCTCTGTACCAAGCTACCAAAGGGTTGAACACAGGTTAATGTAAGGTTTGCTTGTGGCTCCCCCTGGCAAGTATTGTGGTTGATGCTTCAGTAGGGTGTCACCCCCGTCAGCACAGTAACCCAATTTCTTTACATTTACCATTAAAGAGGATTTTAAATTAATTCCTCAGACACCAAACATGACTTTCCAACCTGCTCCCAATCAAAAGTAAGCACTTATTAAATTTAATAAGGTAACACAATGTTATTGTCAGGACTCGCGCCGGTTAGGTCCTACCTAACCGGTAGAACTGCAATTCCCAGAAGCCCTGAGGAGGACGAACAAGCGTCTACAAGAAGACACAATGCACGCTTGTCAGCATGTGGAATTCTTGATTGTTTGTTCGGCTCTCAGCTGGGAGCATACCTGAGCGGGGAGAGCTCCGTGCACTGCCTTAGGGGTTCAGTTTGGAGGCGAGTCTCCGCTGTGCTCTTCTGAGCATGACTGTGTCCTGCTGATTTTCGGGATTCCATTTGGCGTTCTGTGGTGGACTTGCGGATTGCCGAGGAGACGCCGAGAGGCCATTTGAGTGTTGCTGGTCGAACACTTTGCCGGTTGGGGAGTGTGCCTTCGATCAGCTGTTAGGGCGGCGGTGAGGATAATCGCGCCTCACTATCATTACTGACATACCAGAGGTAGGAGCAGAAATGCCTCATCACATGTTTCTTTTTGTTTAACCCTGAAGGGAGCAGCTCTATTGTTCTTTTCAATTTAACTTCCATTTACATGAGGTGTGCTATTTATATACTCATGTGATACCTGGGGAACATACTTTTAACTCTATTACCATTCATTTTTTGGATCGAGACTTTGGCAATGTTATTATACTCGTCTATGAGCAACCTTAAATTCACAGCTATTTTGAGAACCGGTATGTACTTGGGTTCCTAATCATGGAGGATGCTTGTGTTGTTGGATGGTATGAGTGTGGTTTAACCTACTGTGTTTTGTGTATTATAGGCTTATTTACGCATGGGACTGGTTGTTTCCCAAAGCTAGGAAACTGCTTGGATAATCTCTCAAGTAGATAAGGTAGCTAGAGCACACTAGTGAGATCATAGGAGAGTAGCGTTGCATGTGTATGGATTCATGTTACTTGTTCTTTGTTTTATAGGTTCTCCTCCCTGCTATTCCCATCCTACCCTTTTCCTCACATGATTGCCCTAATACTCCGTAACGTTCAGTTGGAGTTGGGCATGTTAAGGGGTGGACCCCTTATTGCTTCATATGGACCCTGAGGAGTAATAGATCTCAAAGGAGCAAGATCCTTGCAGTTATTCCATAAGAGAGGTGGGCCTCACTGTAGTGAAAAACGAAGGAAGTTTTTCACTACCAGTATATGTAAAACCTAAGAGTACAGGGCTGTCTTTTTAGGTACACTGCAGCTTTACCTATGGGGTGTTTAGGGTCTACCCTAGAAGTGATATATGTATTAAAAAGAGATTATTAGGCCTGGCAAAGGGTTTGTTTTATCAAAAATGGGTTTCAACCTGCACACCTAACTTCAATGTATATGCCCAAAAACGTTTTCAATATAAAAAGTTCAACAGTGCGTGCTGCTGTGATCTAAGGGATCCGCATATGACCCTGTGAACAAAAGCTACAAAATGGGTTTGCTTTGCCAAGTCGAGTTAGCAGCTTAAATATACACACTCAGGCTGCAATGGCAGGCCTGGAACATGTTTTGAAAAGTCACTTAAATGTGTGGCATTATTAGTGCTACAGGCCCACTAGTAGCATTTAATTAGCATGTGCTGCAGAATATCAGTACATCCAAAATGAGGCCCCCGCACTTAATGAACTCAATATTGGTGATGTTGACTTTCTCACTACACTTTTGAAATGCAAGATTGTGGTACACAGGTGATGCTGAACATATGTTACTTGACCAGAGCATCATATTTGATAATAGTGCTCCCAGTGATTTCAGCCCTAAATCCAAATTTAAACCCATGTTGGGTTTTTATATGATCAATACCTTTCATGGAAAAGTAATACCTGACCTTAAAAAACCGCAGTCTAAAGGCTGCAGAACGAGAAAGAATATACCTTGGTCACAAAGGAAAGCTGTTGAAAATCTAGCAAATGATGAGAGCATAATAATTTGTCCCACAAACAAAGGTGGGAATATAGTAGTCATGCCCACTGCCATGTACACCACTGAGGCGGACAGACAATTGAGAGACACTGGCTGCTACACCACCGTCAGCATGGCAGAATACAAAGAAACCATTATCCAGTTCTGGGAGAAACTCAGTGTATTAAGTAATAAGGGTCTCATTTATACATAGGATTATCATTTTCTCAAGCATCTTCATCCAAGAATACCAGCGTTATAGCTCCTCCCTATAGTACACAAATCAACTACATATCCTCCTGGCAGACTGATAGTATCCTCCAGTAGCAGTTTGCTTTAAAACACATCTAAGTATATTGATCATTTCTTACTCCACTTAGTAGGGGCCTTACCTTCCCACATAGCAGACACCAGGGATTTTCTTAGGAGAAATGAGGGGATCAACTAGGAATCTGGTTTTCTCCTGATGGCTCTTGATGTGAAAGCTCCTTAAACAAGCACCATACACCAAGATGGCAAACAACATTGCAAACACTTTCTAAGCGCAACACATCTTTGTTATTTCACCTGCACACAGATGCTCTTAGACATGATGGCCTTTTGTCTTGCATATATATCTTTATTTTTGAAAAATTGAACAAACAACTGCAGGGGACCGCAATGGCCACTTTCTTTACTACCAGCTATGTAACTCTTATGGGGTGGTGGGAGGAGCAGGTGTCTATTGTGCCAGAATATAGCCAAGACATGGACAAGGCCTGACATTGGGTAAGTTTTATTGATGATCTCTTTTTGATTTGGCAGGGCAGCGAACAGGGAGCAAACAGATTTATTGCTTGTCTGGATAAGAATAATCTCAATCTTGAAATTTTTTTCAAGTTTGAGCAAGGAGCATAAAGTCTTCCTTGATGTTGAGGTTGAAATAATAAACAACAGAATCACCTTGAAACTGCATAGAAAACCTACCGCTGCTAATATTTTGCTCCATGCCCAGAGTAGTTACCCAAGCCAGCTTAAATGGAGTATCCCCTATAAAGTACTCATACAAGCTCAAAGAAACAGCACTATTGAGGACACCTTTCAGGCAGAACAAAGCAGTTCAGCGCTTCAGGCAATGAGGACACCTAAAAGGGCCCTGGATAAAGCCATTCAAAAGGTCAAAACACGCTCTAGGAGTGAAATTCTGTTTGGTACAAACAAATTGTAGGCTGATTTTATTCTGGTTTGATTATTCATGCTTTTGGTCATAACTGCCTGTTTTTTTTACCATGATGTTACCCTACACTGGATGGCATGCATGATAAAGACTGCTACTTGGAATGTCAGAGGATTGAGGAACCCTAAGAAGCGATGGCTGGTCATTGATTACCTTGAGTGATGGGGTTGAGATATCCTTTTTGCAAGAAACACACACATCTTCTGGCCAAACCTCACACTTCCTGACTACTGGGGATGTAGCAATTACTCTCATATAGTCCATATGCAGTAGCTGTAGTGAAACGGATATGGAAATCCTCATATTTTAAGGTTGGATATATATACAACTAGACCCTAATAGAAGGTGGTATAGCTACCTTACTGGTCACTTACACTTAATAATAATTCTGCACCTAATATGAGTGGTGATTTTAATTTAGTACTCAACCTCACCTTGGACTGGATTATTTATTGGTCCACTTCAGAGAGGAATCTACATGATGTTTCCTAGTCAGGTAAAAATACACAGGCACACGTTTAAAGGAAATGTGAGAGAATACGAAGGACACTCTCATGGCTATTGCAGGATATATGGCCAAAGAAAATTGCACAATTGCTCACCACGAATCCTGGAGAACATTTGTGTGGCAATGCTGCCATCCTCCAAACCTTTTATGATTATTATGAAGATCTCCACTCTTCTTAACTATATTGCTCATCATCCTAAATTGGCACTTTTCTTGATGGTATTACATTAGCATGGGCATAGAGTAGCATGCAAGGCTATTTACCAGCACACATAACATTGATGGAAGTAGGCTCAGCAACTGATAGCTTCACAAATGCCAAGGTCCCTATGACCTACGGCTTGACAATTGCATTCTTTAAAGAACAAGCACAGGTGCACCACACATCAAAGATTCGGGAAGAGCAATAATATAATTCATTCCCCACGTCAAGGTTATTCAAAATTAGTTCATTTTTATTCAAAGGTTATAATGATTCATCATATCTTTTTAAAATACAGAATTATAGATACAATTTGATCTTGACAGCACAGCCGACGCGTTTCGTCCTTGAAGCGGACTTCTTCAGGGCTGTTTAAACACAAACACATAAATATACATAAAAATACACATAAAGATACATATACAACCCAAGACATTCCATATTACAAATTCCATAGGTGCAATTGTTTATGATTATCTTACATCAACATCATCTTTTTTAAGGCTACATAGCCTCTTTATGAAAAGGTAAGTATATTCATTCAGTATAGCTCTTCTTATCTACACCCAACATATACAGCGCCATATTGTTGCTCTTAACAGTCATTGACATTTGTATCCCAAGATTAAAGAAAGACAAAAGTCATACATAAAAGGAGCACAAAATAGAGAAGGAGACATGGTCAATATAACCCCAATAGCTACCTAATTGGATTCTACAAAAACAAGAAACGGCAAGTGAAAAGAGGAGAGCGAAAACAGAAAAAATAACAAAAATATAAATCAAGCATAAACAATCAAAAGAAAGAAGCTCAATCGGGCTTTGTGGTCTCAGTCATTATCTCATCAAGGCCATGTACCACCAGTGACTTCAAAGTTGCACAGTGACGTTAGGAGTATCAGAATCACAACATCCCATGCTGTATGGGTACAAAAATCCATAAGTGTTCAATAATACCCACCATGTATAAGATGCAAGAACTAATCAATCCTATTCGGCATGACTAGATACAATGCCAGATCCGTAAAATCTGTAGAAAATTCCCCTTTGTTTCTTATGTAGACTGAAATTATCTATAAGTCAAAAACAACAAGGGTAGTCAACGTTTAGAATCACTGTATCACCCGTATTTGAAGACAATGCACTGTAATATTTGACCAGTGAGTACCAGCCCTCAGGTTGGATACTTACATTAGAGCGTAGTATTCTCTAGGATCACCATATTCTCAAAAGGCTGACCAAATCACGTCATTCCAAATATTTTCTTGTTGTATAAAACGAAAGATAACAGTCTTCACAGTCTACGGCAAAAGGTAACAGATTTATAATATAATATGTTCTAGGGAATAATTATGAACACGATCCTAAAAACATCCCTTGACGTAATCCTTTTAAAATTTAGCATAAACAGCTGGTTGTTCCAAAAATCACCATCTGCAAGCCCTTTGCGCAAACCACCTCGTTACTACTACTGCCTGGTAAACTAGACTCCCACTATTATGATTGCAAGTCTAATTGAGAAGCCGCCGGTTACCAGGCTATTGTCCCACAAAATATATATGACCCAAGTTTTGGGAGGAAGGAGACGAGTCACATACAATGCGCTTTAAATATCATGCGCTTAAAATATCATGGGACTGAGAATCGTTGTGCTATCCGGGCAGCTTGAGAATCGTTGTGCTATCCGGGCAGCTTTAGGAAGTACACCCCTAATCTATTGCAGGAACCAATATGCAGGGGGCAGAACTGATATAATCCCCTACCAAGCTAACAAAGTAAAGTTGTATACTCATTTTGACAAGCGTCCCATAATCTGTAACAATGGAAAAATAAACCGGGGGAAAAACTGATATCATCCTTGACCCGGCTAATAGAGTCAAGTTATATTCTCGTTATAATAAGTGTCCCGTAATGTGTAAAAGAGGAAATCAAGCAGGGAGCAGAACCCATACCCTCCTTTACCAAACTTATAGAATCAAGTTATATTCTTATTTTGAAAGGTGTCCCGTGATAAACTTACCGGTATAAGGCTGTAACGAGCGCCCGAATGGTCCGGAGATAACGGCTGGCGGGCAGAGGAAAAATGACGCGCAAGCAAAACCCGAAGGAGATTCTATGTTTAAATATACGCGGTAATTACCGTTCACAAGGCACACCTGTAGACATTCATGACGTAGTACGTGAACGACTCCGAGACTCACGCGAGAAAGGTTCTCCAGCAATGCGGCCATCTTGAAATGGTATATTTAGATGGCCGGAGTATTGTTTTTTATTTATTAAATGACCTGGATATGGCGTTTAATTTGATGAAGGTCAAGAGCAATATATGTTTTTTGTCTTAGCGTCCATAGCAATCTTTCTTTTTAAATTAAGGGATGCACAGACACCGGTCGCCTCCAATGGGAAAAAAGATGATGTTGATGTAAGATAATCATAAACAATTGCACCTATGGAATTTGTAATATGGAATGTCTTGGGTTGTATATGTATCTTTATGTGTATTTTTATGTATATTTATGTGTTTGTGTTTAAACAGCCCTGAAGAAGTCCGCTTCAAGGACGAAACGCGTCGGCTGTGCTGTCAAGATCAAATTGTATCTATAATTCTGTATTTTAAAAAGATAAGATGAATCATTATAACCTTTGAATAAAAATGAACTATTTTTGAATAACCTTGACGTGGGGAATGAATTATATTATTGCTCTTCCTGAATCTTTGATGTGTGGTGCACCTGTGCTTGTTTTTTGAAACTGTTAGGTCCTGTTGGGGACTTGCATTGTAACAGTGGGTGCGATTCAGTGTGCACACATACCCCTAGCAATTATATAGGGATACAAATATGGAAGGGATAGCAGTTTAGGTGCTGGCCTATAGAGGGCTCCACTGTTGGGTGTGTTTCATGCCACTTGTTTGCATATGCATTCTTTAAAGAGTTTAGGTACTCCTCAGCTGTTGGAGCTCTCTAATGTGGTGCTGGATAAGAATAACCCCCACTTCTAGAGAAGCTTTGATTTTCATAATTATAAAGCTAGGTAAGGATCCCACAGACACGGGCACTTATAGACCTCTGTCTCGGCTCGATGTTGATAAGAAGATGCTGGCACTTGCAAATAGACTAAACCTATGGAGGACCAATTTTGTCCTACTGGATCAATGTGGTTTTATCCGAAGCAGAGCTACTCATGTACACTTCTGAAGAAGATTAATCGCATTATACATGAGGTGCAAGCTATTTCAGTATTTTTTGAAGCTGTGAAGATGACAATTCTCTTGAATGGGCATTCCATTTTGTGGTGCTGCACCATCTGGGCTGAGGAACAACTTCATCTGCTCAGCAGAAATATTATATATTGATGTGACTATTAATGTGTGAGTTAATGGCTATCTCTCCCCAGGCTTCTGAGTGAATAAGGGCACATGCCAGGGACGCCCCCAGCCACCTCTCTGTTGCCACTTATGGATGAGATTGGAAGGACCACTGCCTGCTCTTAAAAACCTTTTAGTTTCCATTCACAAAGGGGAACGGGGTCCCCTGAGGACCGCTCCGTTTGCGAGTGGCTTACCACCTACTTGAAGTAGGTGGTAAACTGCGATTATTTTGCGATCGCATTCCAGTTGCAAAACAATCGTACATGCCCTTGTGACTCGCTATTAGGAAGGGACGCCTTTGGCATGCCTCATCCTTATAGTGACTCACAAAAACTATTTTGCGAGTCGTTAATAGGCTGCCAACTCACAAAATAGTGTTGATACCTGCTACAACCCTTTGTGTCTACATTTATGTTTATCGAACAAAACCTAACCTATGGGGGAACTAGGATACGGCGAAAGTTCATAGTAATCACCTTACTAGAAAAAAGACTCTTTTTATAGAGACCGCTCACCCACCAGGGTTTCCGCTAGGTGGCATGCTTCATCATTGGGGTTCCTCTCAATCCTCTACGGATTGAGGCATGCTGCAACTTGTGAACTACGTAGGAGCACTTAGTTATGGACTATGTGAGGTGCAGTGATGTGGAATGGAAGGAAGATAAGTCTTAAAAATACCTAACTCGTGAGCTACTATTTTATTCCCGCTGGTATGGTTAAAATCAGGGGTTAATACCAGAGAGACACCTGACCTTAATGAGTTTGGTTCCCCTAGTATTGCGTCTGTGTCAACAGGTTTTAAACTGTCCCCTACAAGCTCTTCATCAGGACTACACGGGGTCCAGCCCCATGTGTACCACTCCTAATAAATCCTATAATGAGGATACAGTGAAGTGCACACCTAATGTGTACACACAAAATACATACGGTTACTTAATGATACTCCGTATCTGTAAAAGAAGAAGCAGAGAGATGTATTAAAAACAACTGCTGCCCACCCATAAGCCAGCAGGCCATATAGGCTTGTAAATACATGCAGCCCCTTACCTAGATCAATGCAGCCGTATATAGTGAGTGCACTTAGTGTCTATGTTGTGTGCTCATCTAGTGTGAAGTGAATGTGTCACACTCGATGTCAGTGAAAACACTATTAATGAAAACTAGTGAGAAAAGACACCACGCGACAAACAACACATAAAATACCTGTAGCATACAATGACACGTACTTCTATTTATTCATGGTCAACAACAGGGGGAGAGGGGCCTGTAGTCACACCCTAGAAATGGAGATAAGACACTTATTTAGCCATTTTGTTCTAAAGATAAAAAGATAAAAGCCGGAGGATGGCAGTTCCTCCGGTTTTTATCCTTTTATATTTTTTAACACCTCTCTGACTATTGCGGTGGTCCTCCTTCCAGGAGGCAGGCGAAGGTGGCTCCACTGCTTAAGACACCTTTGGCAGATCCTTTTATTCTATCTAGCTTCAGGCCAATATCACTCCTACCCGCTGCCAGCCAAAACGACTGAAACACATATCAATCTTCAACTTTCAGATTACATAGAACATAAGAATTTACTACATCAGAGCCAATCGGGCTTCAGACCCTGACACAGTACAGAGACTGCTGTATTGGAGGTATCTGATTCAATCAAGACAGCATTGTATTAGGGTCAGAATGCAGCCCTCATTCTGTTGGATTTGTTGGCAGTGTTCAAAATAGTTTCCCCAGCAATTAAGAGACGTGGGTCTTTGTGGCACTGCATTGGGGTGGATGAAGTCTTTCTTGGAGGATGTAGAGCAATCAATCTGGATTGCTCCTTATTCTTCCGTAAGTAAACCTATTACCTCAAGGGTACCCCAGGCCTCCTCTTTGAGTCTGACTCTTTCTAATGTTTACTTGGCCCCTTGGCTGCACTTATTGAATCATTTAGAGAGTGTGAAGTTGTAGGCACACACAGAAGTGCTAGTATTCTCTTGGCCTCCTATCTAGGAAGGCATTTTCATTGTTTATCTTACAGTTGCTGCCATGCTAAAATGGGCGCTTACATTGAAGGCTAAAATATCAAAATGTGAATTTAAATGACATATTCTTCACCTTGATAATTTTGTCCTTTTGGGACTGTAAACACCAAACGCTCAAACAATAGATAAAAATAGCCGATCAAGTGCCATAAAAACCTCTCTGGTATGCCATAATTTGGAGAAGCTTTGCAACAGAACTATCAGGCCAGAGAGCGACAGAGATCATGACAGTTTAGCAACCCCAGTGTAAGATTACTCTGGGGTTGTAAGAGCGATGCAGAAAAGTGGCCTTTGATCCACAGGCTCTTTCTCACTAAGAAAGGTATGCTGTCCGATCGATCTTAACAAACTCAATTTGTAGTCTTGTGGTTTTCTGATTCTACTCAATTTTAGCATATCGCTTAGAAGAAAAGAGAGGAGAGCTGCCCCAGTAACTTGTGACTGTCTGCTGCTCTTCTGTCAATGTGGAAGACAGGAGGTCTGTGAGGTGTTCATACTTCTCCTCATCACATCTGACACCATTAGCATTTTTACTGCAGGTCTCTCAAAGTGTAGTTTGAGTTTGTTGACATGGATTACGCTTAAGGACTTTCTGGGTGTCTAAAGGTCCACCAACTAGGTGATAACCCCATCACCATTTTAACATTTGCCTTCTAATTTCTTTCTACAAACTTTTCCAGAGGTATAAAGGTAAAAGCCAGCTCAAATCTGGAGTACTCACATGTACACTTTGGTCTCCTTTCTTGCTCAGATTCAAGTCATAACCAACAGATGTCTTCTTAGTAACAGCCTAAAAATAGCTCACTCAATAGAGACTGTCTATGCAGATATTAATTAATACCTCCAAGAGGTGCTAAGTGAGTGCCATCTGGCAGAAGCTTTGGATGCCTGAGTGGCTAGAGATGCCATCAAAAAGCTGTGAAAACTTCCTCCTTTTGCAGTGCAGTCTGTGGACTGATGTATTCACCTACTGTTTGCACACTCTTGACAATCAAATGAATTCCTTCTTGAAACTTTCTAAACACTTATTCAATGCTGTTCATCAAGGCTCTAGACTCTCACCTCTTTTTCAATATTTACCAAACTCATTTTCTGTTAATAATCTGGGAGTTGATAATCATTCCAAGATGTACATCAATGCTAATCTACTGGGTGTGAAAATGGAGAGGGAGTTCAACAACATAATTGACGGCTATCTCTAAAACGTACATGCTTGACTGATGCATGGGAAACTTGTCTTAAATACAAAGAAGTTTGAAATTCAGTTTAATTCCGTTGTGTAGACTTTCTTGGTTTCCCAAATTCAATTTTCTTGACAAGCAATCTAGTTGAGCCCTCCACTCCACACAAGACTGGCAGAAACCATTGTGTTCCTTTCAAATCCCCCCACCATCGGAATTGTACCGATCCTAGTTTTATGTTTGTTAGATTTCCCAAATGCCTCCAAACAGAGGGAGCAGATCAGTTTCAGGTACATTTTGTATGCTAGTTCTAATTCATGCTTATGGAAATTTTGGCACCATTTGACTTCTGGTGTGAAAAGAGATACATTTGCAGAAGTTGAGGGTAGTGGGCTAGGAGGTTTTTATACAACTTTAGAAGCACATTGGAAACATAATGTGGGACAAGTACTATGCCATCATTTGACTGTTGAATGATCTGTTGTAGGAAGCTTGAATAAATAGGTTGCTGATGATCTCGTTTTCGAGCCATGTAGCCATTAGCCTTGCGCTTATCTGAGATGACTCACTTGCTTGAAGTGCGGCCGAATGAATGTGCCAGCTGGAGGTGTTCGGGGCTTGTGTGCGACTCTAAGCCTCCAATGCCTGACGCCAGGATGGGAAGATGACGCTTATTCTAGAGGCCAGCTCGAGGAATTAAGTGGGGCTGTGGTGAGCCGTCGCACGGTCGCCTGGGACAGAGCTCCTTTCAGGGTGCACATGCTGGTGGGCTGGCCCTAACTGGTGGAGAGCAGACAGGCAGATATTGCTCTATGTCGACTGGGTGGCCTCTTGTGGGCTGTTGAGTGGACGACTAGAGGCCAGAGAGGCCCCAGTGATGGCTGGAGTTTTCAAAGGCACTAAGATATAAGACTGAGTGTGGTGTTGATAGACGCTGCGGCAAAAGCGGTGACCTTGGTCTAGTCATGCCTCCCTGCGAAGGAGGGGCTTCCCTGTTGGTAAACACGGGACCCGTGAGGCCTGTGAGAAGTGTTGCAGAGTGCTATGTCCCCCATGTACGACGTGCTGGGCTGTTGCTGTGCAGCTACTGAGAAACGGCTTTGAGTATCAGTGCGTACCGTTGGGGTCCTACAGCCAGTCCCATCTTTGTATGATCTTCCTGCACTAGGTCCCCATCAAGCCCCCATCCCCAGCGCTGACTGGCTAACTAAACTCACCACCTGTGCCAGCAAATAACACACACTCACAAAGTGATAACGATCAAGAACCATTAGGCCCACAATGCTCTGCTGTTGCAGGTGGTGGCAGGAGGAGGAGCATTTCGACCCCACCGCTTATAGCATAGCTCTAACAGCATTTTGTCTTTTCCTGGGTGTGGCCATATGCACTCACCAGAGCCCACTCTCTAAGGCCTGCTATCTGAACATCCTAGTAGGTCTTCCACATTTGGGAATCCTTTGCTTCGAAAGGGAACAGAAAAGCGCTGGGAGAAGCGGCTAACCGTTCCAGGGGTAATACACTTGATAATATACTTGAGAGCGATGTAGGGGTAATTTCAGAAGAAATTGCATTAACAAAGCATAGACTCTCTTTGGGATCAAGATCAGGGGACTTTGACCAAGTTACGAGCCAAGGAGATGAGGGTTCTCTAGGACCCGGGCCTCCACAAGGTACAACAAATGTTTCTTGTTGCATTCCTGAGTCTGGACAAAGCTCTGCCCTACCTACTCAAGCTGTGGTGCTCCTACTGAGTTATTTCATGTCCGCCCCAAAGATAAAAAGGAAGGGTTTGCATGTGCATTCCCCTACTTCCTCGATAGTAGGGACAACTACAGACCTTTCTTTGATTGTGCAAGGGTATGATTAGGTTTGGCCACCTTAGTGTCCAGATCGGGGCAAAGAGCCAGATGGCTGGAAAACATCCTTAGTAAGTCTAAAGACATCTTCCCTGCAGAATTACATCTGGTATTAGAGCGCTTAGCATTGATTGAGTCTCTGATGAGCACTTGCATAAGTTCTCAACCTCTTGATCATCACCCAGCAAAAGCTGCAGGATCTATGGCAACTGTTGGTCACCCAACTTTTTTCAAGTCGAAAAGTCCTTTATTTGGTTTTTTCAGAACCATAAAGTGCTTAATATAATATATTCTTTTTTGTCTCTTTACAAAATATTCTATTCACAAAAGCTAAAAAGTATTTGTCTTTTCCATAAAATAATTTACGTTTGCATCTGTAGTGTTTAACATAAATATTATTCGGTTAAAATTTGTAAAAACTGACCCGTAAGAGCAGTGGTCTGTGGGACCACTGCTTGCTCTTAAAAAACGAAACAGAAACGTTTCATTTTTCTTTTTTAAATGCATCCCGTTTTCCTACTAGGAAAATGGGCTGCATTTAAAAAAAAACCTGTATTATTTAAAAAGCAGTCACAGACATAATGGTCTGCTGCCCGCAGCATGCCACCATCCCTTTGAGTGCAGGCTATTCCAATGGGTCACAAATTGTGACCTGCCTTATGAATATTGATGAGGTAGGTCATTTGGAACTCCATTGGGAATCACTAAATGTGTCAAGACACATTAATACATTCGTTTTGTGAGTCGCAAATTGCGAGTCCCAAAGAATCGCAATTTGCAGCCCTCAAAACTGAAAGGTCATACATCTAGTTCAGAATATTTTTAAATAGTATAAGTTCTAATACATTAATAAGAACCTGCTATAATCGTTTTTAAAGAAGGTATTCGTGTGGACCTAACTGCAAGAAGAAACTACCAGTGTGACCCTGGAAATGCAATTAAAGAATATATTAACACAAAATGACCATTGATTGGAACCCAAAAATGTTCATCTACGAACAAAATCTGGACAAAGGATGAGAGGAAGAGAAAAGAGGTAAGGAGAAAGGACAAATGAGAGGGAGAGAGACTGAAGGGGAAAATGAGAGTGAGCAAGAAGAGGAAAAGATCATGGAGGTATAAAGAGAAACAGATCAGACTGGTAAATAGTACTGGAAACAAATAGTAAGACAGGAGAGAGTGGAAGAGTGAGGTTGATAATTAGTTTGAGGTCATAATTCGGTTCGGATCGGTGGGAGATTTGCTTGTAGTGAAGTCAAACAATGCCTTTTACTTCTCTTTGTAAAGTAGAGCTTATTATCGTTCAAGCTGTGTATAATGGCTGAATTCAGTGTAAACAGTGGCTGGCAATGACGACTCTGGTGTACACAGTAAACTAATATGAAATCCTAAAAATATCAGACAATTGGCATGAAAACCCAGATTCTGAATGAAGGATTAGGGAAAGAGAGGATGGAGGAAACGAAGCAAAGGCAGAACAGTGAGGGGGGACAAGAATTATATAGTGGAGAAAGGATGGCTGGAAAAGAGTGAAGTAGTGAGAGCAGATATTAAAGATGTTGGAAAATCAAGTGTCTGATAGGGGATAACAGGAGAGAGATAAAAGCAGCAATTCACATCCCCAGAACCCTCAAGCACCATTGCCCGTTACTCCCACTTCATTTGCTTTGGAAAATTTGACACTTAACTCAAAAATATTGATGTTAAAATCAGATTTACTATGCATGTGCAGCGCAAAGCAGGGTGAATGGCAGGTTTGATCAACTTTTGAGTGTTAACTTTCTAAGCAGTTAAATTTGACCCTTGCACAATGTCAAGCCCACTCTGCATTATTAAGTGCCAAGCTGACACCTGTGCAGTCGGTGTGTCTGGGGCACATCAGGGCAAACCCCCCGAGGCTCTGATGCAAAGCCATGAGGAGCTACAATATCCTGCCCCGACTTGGCAAGATTACCAGTCGCAAAAAAGGGCCCTGTGGAAGCTTGCATAACAAGCCTACACGGGACAGGTGTGCTTCATGGGAAAGCACAAGTGTTGAATAAACTGCATGACCTTTGCAGTTATTTTTGCATCGATATATATATATATACTGGAGAATGTGTCTCGAGTGCACATGTTATGGCAAACCGTTCTGGGTTGTGTGTGTACCATGGTGCAAGGGTCTCTGTGGCATAAAGCACCCTTTGTAGTGCCAGCGGTGCCACTGACATCATCATCACCGGGTACCTCTGCAAAGCTGCCCTGTGCAGCTTTGAGGAATGCAGCACTGCACTTTTCACGCAGAGCTCTGCTGCTTAAAAGATAAGTACATATGGGCCTCATGTGCCAGACTGACAGGTATAGGTGCCACACCAAATAAATGAAGCAAGCAAAAGCGACAGAAATAAACTAACTCTATACATCTGTGCTCAAAACCTTACTAAGGCCCTCATTTATTAGTGGGCTGGAACGGGACAGCTGCAAAGAATTCTGTATCATGACTGAGAGCCCCCCTGCCTTTCCCCATGTAATATAGAGTGGTGGCACTTGGTGTTTCCATTGGCTGAGACGCGGTTGCCTCTGTCAACGAAAACACACTGTCCGTGGAAATGGTGTTGGGGAGACTGCTCAGTTAGGGACAGCCCATTCTACATTGTTCCCTGACATTCTTTAATTCCAGGACCATCACGTAAGTCATTACGATGCAAGACAAGCCAACACTCGAACTGCAGAGACGTTGGACCTGATTCACAAACTTCACTTTTGAGAAAGTTTAAATTTTTTGATACAGCTTGCTATTTTTCAGTATTCACATAATTATTATTAATTATACAATATTCAATAACCTATTTTGAACTTAAACATACAGAAATAAACATGCAACTCATTTAATTTACATAATTTAATTTAATGTAACATTATTTTCCATGGGGATTTACCTTAAGTCCCTACCTATATTCTTTTCTACAGGAGGGTGTTGCAGTACCTATGGGTGACCATGTGTAGTGCTGGACTTACTACAAAATTGTAACTTACTAGAAAATGTAATTGACTACAAAAGTGCAGTTTGTGACTACCAAAAAGTAGTAAACTTATTCTAAAGTGTGAACTTACTCAAAAATGTAAATTACTTTTGTGAATCAGGCCAATGAATTATATTTCTGGAAATTAGCTCCTACTTGCTGGACAACAGGTTCACAATGCTTGCTTAGCATAGAAGACTTGTCCTCGGAGATTACTTTTCCTACAAAGTAGTTCTCCCTATACATGTGTGAACCACATCAGGGAAAATGTGTCTGTATTGACAGCAGACAAGATTAAATTTGATGGCTCGCCACTGCAACCACAGTGAGCCGCTTCCTCGACCCCAACAAAGAACTGGTGGCCTGCCCAGTTGTCACATTGTAAATGAGGTGTTTAATTATAAACACGACCTCTTTTATTTTCTCCTACTCCAATGTTATATTAAATAACATTTGATAAGCCTTTCAGAAAACTGTTATGGGTAAAAGAGAAACCCTATTGAAGTTTACAAAGTACACTAGAGTGTTGGTAGAATTCTGATGCTGAATCCCTAACTATACTTTTGTGTATTGCATTTGGCCGATATTGGGAAAATCCAAGAAGACAACTATTTCAATGCTAAGCTATAGAACATCTGCAAAACGTTTGTCAGAATATCATTAAAAAAGAATATTATCTGATAGAAAGTTGGGTATTTAAGATCATTTATAAAATATCCCCATGGGTGTAGCTTTTCTGTTATTACCTTTAACCCGGTGATATTTGGTAAACAATAGTTAGAAAAAAATACTTATGTTGATGATATTTTGGCTAAGATATTCTGTGATCAAACGTGCATGACAATACTGGGTTTTGTAAAGTTACATGTTATATATAACAATCTTAATTTTAATCACATCAAAAGGTGTTTGGGACAAAATGAACAAAATATGGGGTGTTGGTACTCACCTCATTATTAGAGAACCGACCAGGTGAAACGTGGGGATCCATAATGACGATAGCAGTGTCAGAAGAAAGAAAGAAAATTACTTTTCTGAGAATATTGAAGTAAAAATGGTATTGCTAGCTGGCCATTGAAGAGGTTGTGAAAAAGACTGCAAAAGAGGGGTTGCTTGATGCGGTCCAAGGAGATGTGTGGGATATGCTTCAGAAAAAATACCTTAAGAAAAAGTACATTTGGATAACCTGCGGGCATATTTACAAGACACTATCATCACAGGAGTGCCACTTTCTGTGACACTCTGGTGGCATAGAGGCATTTTCAATATTTTCAAGGTGGTGCTAAGCCACTTAACGAGACTTAAGACCCCCTTGTAAATATGCCCCTTAACACCAAAGTCCTCTGTGGCAAAGGGGGGTGCAATGGGTGTTGCAGTGGGTGTTCCACTGCAACACCCATTGCTTTTTGACCTTGCCCAGATTTGCAAGGCTTGGGCAGTGCCAAAATCAAACACCAGGGAATACCTGGTCTTAGGATGGTGATACGAGGAGAAAATATTAAGTTGACCTCTTTTTTTGCACTTACTATGTGTGCTGCATTCTGCAGCACTCCTAGAAAGAGCAAATCACCATTATTGATTGTTTATGTGCAGGAAGCTGTCCCTTCCTGCACATAAACAATTGCCCTTTAGCACAAGCACCCTTGAAACATGGCGGCAGGGTGCCTGAGTTGGTGGTAGGCAGCTTCTTTTGCGTCAGTGGAAACACAGGGGTGTAGCATATTCCTGTGAATACGGTGCATCCCTGCATTTTAAAAATGTCAGAGCGCGGCGTTGCCAAATTTGGCATAGCACCGCACTCTGACATTTTATTGTAAACATGACCCCTGGTGTTACACAATTGAAGAGTTAGACACAAGTATACGGAAGCTGGATTAGAGGAAACAAACAATAAGAAAGAGATAAGCGAAATATACCAGAAATAATGGTGGACAGTGAACGAATGCACAAAAGTGTGGGATTCGTGGTTATGGTAGATCCTGTTCCTTTTACTTAACCGGACATTCTGGATGCTGTTGATATCGACTATGGGAAACATTCAAGAGTCCAATGGGCCCCGGAACGGAAGCAGGGACAAAGGTTCATAGAGGGCAATGTTTTGAGAGTGAAGATTGGACAAGGTAACCTGGCTCATTAGAGCATTTTAAGGACTCGCGCTTTGTGCTCTGCAGCGAAGGCGCTTCACGCTTGTATTTTAAACTACCTAGTTTAGTATTTACGTTTTGATTAAATTTGTTTCTCCTTGTTCTTAATATAGAGCATCCTCCCTCCTCCCTCTTACCTGCATTTAAATTTGTTGTTTCACCGCTGTTTTAGCGGGTCCGGTCCTGGTGGTGGCAGTCAGTAGGGGGATTAGGCAGCCATTTTGGAGTGGTGTTTGGGACGTGTGGGGCCGTCATTTTGAGCGGTCTAGCGGTCTTCTACACACGCCGACACCCTATTTAAGGCGGTACTTCAAGGGGGTCAGCTTGGACAAGGTAACCTGGCTTATTGGAGCATTTTAAGGACTTGCGCTTTGTGCTCTGCAGCGAAGGCGCTTCGTGCTTGTATTTTAAACTACCTAGTTTAGTATTTACGTTTTGATTAAATTTGTTTCTCCTTGTCCTTAATATAGAGCATCCTCCCTCCTCCCTCTTACCTGCATTTAAATTTGTTGTTTCACCGCTGTTTTAGCGGGTCCGGTCCTGGTGGTGGCAGTCAGTAGGGGGATTAGGCAGCCATTTTGGAGTGGTGTTTGGGACGTGTGAGGCCGCCATTTTGAGCGGTCTAGCTGTCTTCTACACATGCCGACACCCTATTTAAGGCGGTACTTCAAGGGGGTCAGCTTGGACAAGGTAACCTGGCTCATTAGAGCATTTTAAGGACTCGCGCTTTGTGCTCTGCAGCGAAGGCGCTTCGCGCTTGTATTTTAAACTACCTAGTTTAGTATTTACGTTTTGATTAAATTTGTTTCTCCTTGTTCTTAATATAGAGCATCCTCGCTCCTCCCTCTTACCTGCATTTAAATTTGTTGTTTCACCGCTGTTTTAGCGGGTCCGGTCCTGGTGGTGGCAGTCAGTAGGGGGATTAGGCAGCCATTTTGGAGTGGTGTTTGGGACGTGTGGGGCCGCCATTTTGAGTGGTCTAACGGTCTTCTACACACGCCGACACCCTATTTAAACCAGTCCTTCAAGCGCGCAGCAGTTACGCGCAGTGGGGACGCCTTCTCTGTGCCTGAGTCGTGCCAGAGTCCTGCCCGTCTGCGCCGAGTCAGGGCTAAGGCAGGGCAGGGATCTTTGGTTTCTCGGTATTGCTGTTGGATTGTTTATTACGAATGTATTCTAGATCAGAACTGCTTACTTTTTGCGATTCTGCGCCCTGCATCTCTACTTCGTTACATCCTCTATCCGGCCCTTTTCAGTGCCCTAAGTGTGCTTTTAAACTCCCACTCCCCGCCCCTATTTCCGCTTACAGGCCAGCCTCCTTGGGATGCTCCGATCATCAGGTCCCTCATGATGTTAAGATCTGTCACCTCAATGTGAGGTCGCTGGTTAGACATCATTTGGATGTCCATTATTTACTTACGGAGGAAGCTCCTGATGTTCTTTTTATGTCAGAGACATGGCTGCATGAGGAAGCTTTAGCAGCGGTTAATTTGGCTCTCCCCTCTGAGTATGCGATTTTTACTCATAATCGTAACTCAAGAGGTGGTGGAATTGCGGCTGCTGTAAAATCCTGCTATTCATGTACTTGAAAGGCCTTAGACATTGCAGGTTGCGAAAGTGTTCACTTTCGTATCTCTATTAGTCCTCATTTTACTTTTTCGGGGCTACTTATCTACCGACCTCCGGGCCCGGATGCTGCCTTTAGGTCAGCTCTTCCTGAAGTTGTGAGCGCATTAGCCTTAGGGGCTCCCAATTTTAGTATTATTGGTGATTTAAATCTTCATTTTGATGCTCCTCTTTCTTCCATGGTCAGCAGCACCATTGCCGATCTGGAGGCTCTCCAGCTATTTCAGCTGGTTGAGCATTGCACTCATGTTGGTGGACATATTTTGGACCCTATCTTTACCAACTTCACTTCGGCTAAAGTGCTTTCTCCCAGGCCGATGGCCTGGACTGATCACTATCTCATATAGTTGCATCTTACAATTGAGGATTTCCCTCATAGAGCAATTGCGCCTGTGTCCTTTCGACGCCCATGGAAAAAACTAAAGCTTGCAGATTTTCTTCGGCTTCTTGGGCTCTATTCGCTTGGCCCTTTTTCTGATGTTGAGTCGGGATATGATCTTTTTTGTAGCTGGCTGACTAGAGCCTTAGACTGTCTGATCCCAATTGCCGAGAGTAAATGTCGTCGTGCTGAACCTAGCCCATGGTATGATGATTCACTCCGGCTCCTAAAAAAATCATGTAAACAAGCTGAAAGAGCCTGGCGTAAGTCATATCTGCCTGCTAGGAAAAAGCTGTATCTTGTTAAGATCAAGAAGTATCATAGAGCGGTATGTCAAGCTCGGGCCGCTTATTACTCTCGTGAATTTAACATCAGCACCAATCCCACTAAATTAATATTTAAGGTGCTTAAGGATCTTACAGCCAGTAGAGCCCCAGTCGCTGAGATCTGCTCTGTTTCGCATTGTGAGGACTTGGCGGTCTTCTTTGTAGAAAAGGGGGAGGCTATTTACCGCTCTTTGCCTGGCTCGTCTGTACCTCAGGAGAAGCTGAAATCCAGCCCGAAGACCCTTATGTCTTTGTGCTCTCTCCCAGAGCTATCAATGGAGGAGTTTAACAGAATTGTGGCGAAAGTCAAATCAGGCTCGCCAATGGACCCTCTTCGACCTGCCCAATTTAGAGAATCTGCGTCACTGTGTCTCCCTCCTCTACGTGACCTCGTCAATCTATCTCTGACGTCAGGTTCTGTTCCTGGCAGCTGGAAACAGGCCCAGGTGATGCCTATTTTAAAAAAACCTGCCCTGGATCCATTAAAGCTGGAGAACTACCGTCCCATATCTCTTCTTCCGTGGGTGGCAAAGTTGACCGAGGCCCATGTCAACGCTATCCTTTCCACTCATCTCCACTCTGCTAATATTTTAGATCCTTCACAGAACGGCTTTCGATCTGGCCATAGTACTGAGACTGCGCTGCTTTCAATGGTCGATCATCTACGTACTCTAGTCGACTCCGGTCAAACGGCGGCTTTGGTGCTTTTGGATCTCAGCGCCGCGTTCGACACCGTCTCCCACGCCATTTTATTAAATCGTCTAGTTGAGACTGGTGTCGACAACATGGCTCTTGAATGGTTCCGATCGTTTCTATCTGGTCGTACTTTTAGGGTTGTCACTCCTCCTTTCCAATCTAAACCCTATCCTATTGCACAGGGCGTTCCACAGGGGTCGGCTCTCAGCCTCACACTTTTCAATCTCTATGTGCAGCCGCTGTCTGCTGTCGCCAAGCGTTGGAACCTGACTATGGTGTCCTACGCTGACGACACGCAGCTGGCGGTTGCAATAAGTGGGGCATCCGACCTTGAGGCTGCTAAGTTTCGTGAGGGAATTAGCTCAGTGGCCCGGTGGATGACTGATAACTGCCTACAATTGAATGCCAAAAAAACTGAGGTTCTCATTGTTGGCAGGCAGAGTCATCTTTGGGGCGATCATTGGTGGCCGTCTGAGCTTGGCCCAACTCCTCTTCCTGTCACCGAGGTAAAAAATCTAGGGGTTTGGCTGGATTCAAAACTTAGTTTTGTCTCCCACACGAAGAAAACCCTTGCCATGTGTTTTGGGACTCTTCGTAGACTTAGACCCATTCTCAAATTTTTTGATGCTCCAACCAGACAGCTTATTGTACAAGCCACAATCTTGTCTAGGTTGGATTATGCGAGTTCTCTTTTGCTGGGAGCCAATGTGGCCGAACTTTCCAGACTCCAACGTGTTCAAAACGCTCTGGTTGGTTTGCCGAGATTTTGTTCGGCCAAAAAAACTATCCATAAACTTCATTAGCTCCCCGTTGTTCAGAGGATTCAGTTCAAATCTCTTTGTCTTTCGTTTAAAATCTTGAAGCATTCTTCTCCCCAGATATTGGATCATTTTATTTTACCGTATGTACCTCCACGGTCTCTAAGATCTTCAGGGCTTCACCTGGTCACAGTTCCGCGTTTTAAGAGGGCCAGAGCCGGTGGCCGCTCTTTTAGAGTACTTGCTGCTAGGCTATGGAACTCTCTTCCTGTTCATATCCGTGCCATTGATGAACTGATAGTCTTCAGGAAGGCCATCAAAACCTTCCTCTTTCCTTTGGACTTGTAAGAGCTGTTATGGCCGTGTTCCCTGATACTGCTTGTTGTCCGGTTTCTTTTGTCCATTATAGCGCTGGGACGCCCCTTTGCTGGGGCAGCTGTGCGCTCTACAAATCCGGATAACATAACAAAAGCCTGCAGGGAAATGTGTTTCAATTAGCTGTTGTTTTACCAGAATAGACCATTGCAATCTTGCACAATGTAAACAGGGTTCAGGGTACATGACAACCAGGGCTACCTTAAGAGGATGCCACCAACATAACAGAATTTGATAGATTACTTTGAGGCCAATTACGTTTTTGCAGTGACCTATCTGTATTTCATAGGTGTCCATGCATTTTGGTACCCACATTTGCATCTCTCTGCAAGGGCAAAGTCATCATTGAAACTGATTATCCAATGCAAAACATGCATTAGTCAGTTTGTTCAAACTCTGCAGCAAATGTTGTTGCAAATTTGCCCCTGCACACTTGCAATCTATATAATTCAGAAATTAAATGCAATCTATACGTTTCTGCTTATTGTCATGAGTTTGCTTGATTTCTATGCACCAAAATCAGAGATAATTACCCTCTGTTTTGTCCAGTCAACTTCTAAACTTCTTTGTTTTGATCTCAATAGTTTCATCAGTTTGTGTGAGATTTGGTGTTTAACGGTTAAGCGTTCTGCAGTACTAAGACATGCTTTTCATGTTCCCTCTGCTCAACTCCGACGCTCCAGTGACTCTTAACTCCCTTATGCACTGAGAAGAAATGATAAAGTAATAACATAAATATTTATCAATAATTTTAGCGCGCTTCTTAATCAAAATAGAAATGCACTTTATTAAGTAGAACGAAGAAGGTGAATTTTTCGATCAATGAAATCAACTGGCCTGCTTTCGGGCTGGAGCGCGCGCGCGCACAAGACTAATGAGAACTGCTTCGGTATGAACAGCATCAGTCCGATGGCATCTCCCCTTTCCTGCTATTGGCATATTTTTTATAAATAGTCCTAGAAGATCACGGAATAGGCATATTTCTGCGAGGCGCATATTGTATCATGTAAACTGCTTCCCATTAGAAAATCCTTTTTACTGTTTCACAATAAAATCTGCTTCACTAGCAAGCAATTAAAGCCGCGCTAGATTGCTGCCTTACAGATTTAGTTAATTGGAAAACTAAGGACTAATTTGATATGATAGGAAATGTTGCATCGTGGTTTGACACAATGGAAAATTACAGATCACAAGCGGCTATTTAGCCTAATGTTGTGTTGGCTTCTCCAGAGCACTTTCATTATTACCCACTAAGCATAAAGTCAATCAGGTTTTTTTTTTTCTGTTTTCGGAAATTAAGGACACGTGCGTGCAATGGTCTCCAACAAAAAGAACATGTCTAGAATACGTGCAAAGTGTTTATATGCAGTATTTATATCAGCTTTTCAATGAATGGTTTTAGAGGCATTTGCTTCGAAGTAAAACATAAAACTTTAATGAAGGTGCGCCTTGCCAAAAACAAATAAAAGTTCTCTATTGTAAGAAAAAATAGGCTTTTTCAAAATCGAAAATAATATTCAACGGAGTATGGGGCATATCAACAACAACCGGCGATAATTATCGCTCAGCGCTCTTAGTGTGAGGATAATTATCGCCGGCTAGCGTGAGTTTTTATCGCTGAGATAGCGTGCTATTAGCAACGCTTATCTCACTAGCGATAAAAATCTACACGCTAACAGGCTAACGTGAGATTATCGCTGGAAACCCAGCGATAATCACACGTTACCTTGTTGATAGGGACAGGTAAACTTAGCCATGATATCCTCCTTCCATAGGATATCATGGCTAAGTCTGAAAATTAGCAGACGTAAAAAAGCAGCGTTAACCGCGGTTAGCGCTGCTTTTTTGTCTCTAACAGGGTTAGCGACATTCTTGATAATAGGAGAAATGTCGCTTAGCGACATTTCTCCTATTATTTTACTCTGGAACGCCCCCTTTGCATCTCATTAGAGATGCAAGGGGAAGCCTAGAGTAAAAGGGTGCTAACATGCAAATTTGCGTGTTAGCACCCTGTTGTTGATAGGGCGCTAGTTTTATCTCTGCTTTTTTGGCTTTTAAAGCCAAAAAAGCAGAGATAAAGCCCTTGTTGATATGCCCCCTAGTGTGAATGCAATGTTCACAAATCTGTCCCTTTGCTTAAATCAGAATTTCTTTTAGTAATAGCGATACAAAAATGAGTTGGGTGGGCGTCCAATGCTTGTGCTTAGCTTGTCCATTGACTTAGAAAGGAGGATAACCATGAGTTCTGTAAATCGATGGGTATGTTATGAGAGATGTGATTGGTTGTTTAAGAGCTCGAATACATATGTTTTCCATCATCTTGAATTCGCAAGTTTGTTGAGAGTGACGAAATTCGGCATCAAGAAAATACATTTCAGCAACTGAACCGATGGCACCCTGAGACAATCTCTGCTAGAGATTAGTTTGGAACAGTAGTCAGGGGCATGGAAAAAGTGTTTTGCACAAAGCAGAAAAAGAATTTAAAGCACTGTGAAATGGTGGCTATTTCAAAACGGTTATCTCCTTGCACCATATAACATTTTGAATCAACAACACCCCTTTTGAACTCAAGTAACTGGCAGGTTTATCGAAGCCTGCAGACAAATGGAGTACAGCATCTGAGAAACTACAAGAAAACCCTTTTAAAGACACGTGGGTATATATAGTTAACTTTGCCGCAGCGTCACTTTTTTGAGGCTGCAGCTGTTTTTTTTAGCACCATATTTACAAAGTGAGGCTACTAGTTACTTTTCCAATGCAAGTGCCTGTTTTTTTAATGGCAGTTTCGCTAGCGGCATTTTTCTGTAATGATATGCAAGGTAGGAGTTGCCTTGGAAAAACCATTGTAAAATGGACGCTGCCATCTGCACAAGGATTTTCGGAAAATGCTCTACTTTTGAAAAAACAGGTGCAGAGTCTCATTAGCATTAGGTTTTTACCGCTAAGGAAAAGCTGGTCTTAAAAACGAAGCAAAACAGACCCAAATCAATTAGGTAAGCTCGATTGAGCCATGGATCTACTGCTATTGCAGCTCAGAGCACCAAAGAGACCGCCACCAGCAGCACAACAGAGGCAGCGCAGGAGAAGGGAGCACACATACCACCAGAACATAACCTTCATTGACCTCAAGGAGGAAGAGGTCATTGCCCATTACAGGCTCAGGAGGGAGTACATTGTCCGCCTCCTGCACCAGATTGCGACAAGGTTGCAGCCAACATCGCAGCACTGCACCAACATCCCACCGCAGGCCAACCTACTGGCTGTCCTGCACATTCTGGGGCCTGAAACATTCCTATTCACAATAGCAAGAGAGGCAGGAGTATCCCAGGCATCCTTCTCCAGGTTTCTCCCCACTGTCCTGAACATGATCATAAGCCTCATGCTCCAATACTTCTACTTCCCCAACAAATCGCAACAACAACAGGAGAAAAAGAAAGGCTTTTATGCCATTGTAGGATTCCCACATGTGTTGGGGGCAATGGACTGCACACATATGTAACTTGTGCCTCCAGCGGCAACATCATACATCTACTGCAACATGAAGCACACCAATTCTATGAACATGCAGGCAATCATGGACCAGATGGGCCTCTTCATCACCGTAATTGCAAAGTGGCCTGGCAGTGGTCATGACTCATTCATCTTCAAGAATTCCGCCATCAATGAGCACTTCCTGAATGGGACCTATGGGAATGGCCAACTGGTTGGTAAGTACACCTCAAGCACATAACAGACCACATTCTAGTCAATTATGTAGGAATGCGTTGCCATATCAGTATTGGTATGAATGAGACAGTGCATTCGTAATTGGTGTGGGCCTATATACTTGTGCTTTACTACATGGCATATGCGCAACACATTTCCCACAAGTCGCAAATGTCAAGACTGCTACACCACTCTGGGCCACATCTATATAATCACATGTTTCTTTGTCATGTTCAATTACTATGTGTCCTGCATTCCGCATGACACCTAAAAGGAGGGAATTGAACAGATTGTATGTTATTGGTGCTGGAATGTGTCCCTTAAAGCATGACATCATGTGAGGACACTAAGCTGACTCACGTGCATCATGGTGCAAGGGGGGGTGGTGTTGGCACTAGTCACTATCATGTGATGATGCAAATGTGGATGAACCGTGGATGCCTCCCATAATAGCCAATGGTCAACTTGGTCCTGACTCCTAGAGAGAGACAACAGAAAGGTAGTTATAAGTGCATTTATTTTCATGGGCATATGTTGAAGGGGACCACAGGTAAAGTTCATTGGACATCAACCTCAAAGGATGTTAAGGGCCAGCGATGTCCAGAGAGAGTGCATGTGGGGAGCATGTCATGGGACATGTTGAGGAGAGAAGTGCTTTAGTCAGGAAGATAACCACAATGCCATTAGGGAGGATAGGCCACATCGACAGTCCACAAATGATCAAGGTTAACAGTGCAATGTCAAAATGAGGAAAGTGACAGCAGATGTTCCCTGGCATATTAATCAGCACAGGGCTAAGGAAAAACTATGTATATGGCACAAATGCATGCTACCGCAGACTTCTTCATTGGAAAGAGGTACCGTCCACATCTTCCTCCTCTGATGTGTGGGGTGTCTCCTGTGAGAGTGGTGTTGTAGATGGGGCAGCAGAGGGAGGCACACACACATCAGGGGCAGAAGATGTGGATCCTGTGCTGGTAGCAGCATTCCTCTGTGCCAACACATGAAGCAGCACAGCAGCTAGAAGGATCTGCTCGTTTTGCAACACAGCACCAACATCACGTAGGGAGGCAGCCATGGCAGCAAAGTGAGAGTCCTGCTTCTGCTCCATGTACTCTAACATGGTTTGGATTGCCCCAGCTGCTTAGTCACCTTGCTGGTGCCACTTTGGCAGAGCAGTTCTTGATGCCTCTGCCTCATGATACCAGCGATGTCAGCCAGGGACTGTTGTAGGCCACGGTGCGGAGAGTAGGTGCCTCTGATGAGAACTGTAGGACTTGGCCCTTTTTGGCCAAAGTCCCTAAACGTTTTGCTTTCCCCCTAGACTTTTTCTGACATAGTGTTGCCAACTTAGATGCTTTGGACATTTTGCCACTGCTAAACAGTGTCAACGTGTAAGTGTTCCCTGTATAAAGTAATGGTAATTGGTTGTCCATGATTGGAATGTTTGCCTTACTAAGTAAAGTCCCTAGTAAAGCACACTATGGTGCCAATTACGATCCTGTAAAAACCGGGTACGAATCGTCGGACGGAGCATATTCTCCGTCCGACGCGTACCCGGTCGTACAAATATACAAAAATGGAATTACAATTCGCACGGAAACCCCATTTCCGTACGAATCGTACAAAACCCCGACCGACGAAAATAAACACACAAATGTGATCCGGGAAAGCGCCGACGTGACGTCGGGACACACGCAGCCTGCCATACACGAACCAGGAATCACGATTCGCACCGACGTCATCCCACACGGTGAATATTTTCTGGCAGCCAAAAACTGCCGGGAAATCAGGACGACGCGAACAAGGAGTACCTGTACGTGACGGACAGACATGGACCCGAACCTACGTGTCATCCCGGCCCTCACAGCAGTCGACCTCCTCTACAGGTTCGGACGCAGACGCCGCAGAAGGTCAGAACAACAAAGGGAGGGGGGAAAGGGGGGGGCAGGACCAGGGGCAGGCCACAAAACCCCCACCAAAGTCACACAGCACACATGCCCTGGACATACCTGACTCCCAGGCCCTGGTCACTACGAGGGGGTGGGGGCATGTCCAGCAAAGCCAGCGTCCGCCACAACGGAAGTGCTTGACGACGCGAACCGGCAACACAACAATACAGGTACGTCCCGTACCCACGCCTTAAGAGCGTGGGTACGAGTCGTACCCCACCCACACCTACGTCATCCCAACAATGGAGGGACAGCTGTACCCACGTGGCAAAGGCCTGGGTACGGCCAGCACAAGCATCACATAGTGTGGGGACGCATATGTACGGACCGTACCTCCACCCCCGTATGCATGGAGCGTACCCCCAACCGCAACAGTGTAAGTACGACCCGTACCCTCACCCACGTACGTATGGAGCGTACCCCCACCCCAACAGTGTAAGTACAACCCCTACCCTCACCCGCGTACGTACGGAGCGTACCCCCACCCCAACAGTGTAAGTATGACCCGTACCCTCACCCGCGGACGTATGGAGCGTACCCCCACCCCAACCGTGTATGTACGACACGTACCCCCACCCGCGGACGTATGGACCGTACCCCCACCCCAACAGTGTAAGTACGACCCGTACCCTCACCCGCGTATCTATGGAGTGTACCCCCACCCCAACAGTGTAAGTACGACCCGTACCCTCACCCGCAGACGTATGGAGCGTACCCCCACCCCAACAGTGTAAGTACGACCCGTACCCTCACCCGAACCATGTATGTACGACCCGTACCGTTGGCGGCAGCATTGGAGACAGGGGCAGGAGGTGCGGTGCCTGGCAGGAAGGAGACATGTGGTGACCGGGCACATTGGGAGCGGACACAAGCAAGTGGGAGGCGGCTGATGGCAATGGAGGGGGCGGGGTGCGATGTTGTGCCGCTGTCAGCTGGTGGTGCAGCCTCCGCCCACTCGGAGAGATCATCCTCGGACCCGTCAGCTTCATATTCTGTCGTCCCAGTGGACAGGTCCTCGGCCTCACTCTCCTCCGCCTCTGTACCACTCAATGTGCCAGCCACAATGTCAACGCTGGCACTGGTGCTCGGTCCCTCCACTCCGTCTGTGCTCATGTCTCCCTCCGTGTCCCCCGACGATGCTGTGGGCAAGGTGAAGAGACAGCAATTAATCACACACCTGTATACATATGTCACATGAGTCCAATCTACATAGGTTACAGTGCATAGCCTGAAAAGAAAGATCAGTAACATCTACAAAACAAGGTACAGATGTAGGGCATGCAACGCACAGTTGGTTGACCCACCATGCCACTGAAAATCCATGGAGAGCATGACACAATAGCAAATGACATGAAATGGAGTTTGACATAGGAGCCAGGCCCTGGGGACAATCCAGCACTGCATCTGCACCACACAGCGGTGCCGAAAATAGGGATGAGGAGGGGCCATATCCATGAACTTGAGGCACATGCTGCATAGGTAATACTGAAAACATGCCCACCATGACTGGCTTACTGTACCTTGAGTGTATGTCCAGACAAACATCACACACTGGCCAGACCTAGCAAGGAGAATACTGGTTTTGACATGTAGGCTTGGCCCGCACCAACCACCCCCTACATGAGACAATTTGTTGAGACACAGGTGGCACTTACATCTCTTAGTCTGGGTGAAATACACAGGGGCTGCATCAATGCAAGATTGGACGCCAAATACCCAAGGTGCGCCTGTCCAAATAATCATGTACAAATGCCCATCATCAGGTGATTGTAACAAGACACACAGGCACTGGCCACTGTGAGTATGAACAAGGAAAATCAGGTCAGGCTGTACAGTGGACACTTGAACTACGTTTCACGTCAATATACATGGTGCCAGGGGACAATGGCACAGAGCACAACCTATGCTGTGGACACTGAGAGTATCCACGTTTTGTGATGACACACATGACACCTAGGACTAACTCCCATGTCTGGACTCAGCATCAGTGCCAACTGACATGGAACCCACATGTACTGAACTGGACAGGGCACAGGCAAGGTCCCAAAACCTGTTAGACACCACCCCCACACATGATGCTACAGGCATAGTTCACGTGGAGAAAGCGCCAGCCTACATTACCTTGTGAAGGAGTGACTACACACAGACCAGGGAACACATTGCAAGGAGAGGAAGGGAGGCAGGAGAGCACAGCTATACTGTGGGTAACTGGATCTGCACAGCACCTTTAAACCCTGGCAGTGTATCCATGCAACTGTGCACTTACAAATGCTGGTGACACACAACAAACACACATGTACCTACCCCCTTCCTGCTGCTGCTTCTCCTGTAAGCGCCTCTCCAAGTCTGGAAATACCACCGGCAGCACACGCTTGTGGATGTGGGTTAGTCGGCGGCGCCCGCGGTTCTTATGGGTCTCAGGTGAGTCCCCCAGCAGGACCCGTGCGATCCTCCGCGTCCAGCACCGCATATCCTGCCAGCGTTTCCTCACCTGGGACTGGCGCCGCTTGCAACCATCCGCACTCCTCACGGCACTGACGGCGGTCAGCCATATCAGGCGCCTACCTGTGAGGATGAACAAGTGACACTACATCAATACACCAGGCACATGTCACAGAGAGACATGTTAGAACAAATGTGCTGTTTACAACAAGGCATAGTATGCATCCAACGCATTGCACCTTTGTCATAGGGACATGATCCTCTGGGGAAGGGCAAAAGCAGTACGTGCCATTGAAAGTACACAGGTGGAATGAGGGCAACGACACAATCAATGATCCAGGCTCACACTGTGCATCACAAGCTACACCAGGATAATGTGCAGCACCTCTAAGCAGTCACATGCCACAGGCCACTGACGCTACCGCAGCAGAGTACACAGACACACACAGGCACAGGACATTCACCTGCCATTGCCAAATGCAGCTACAAACCTCACTCTGCACATGTGCCACTAGACGGGGGGAGGCTCACAGGTGTGGGGCTGGCTCTGCACATCAGACACACAGCACTGCTCCCTGCTCACATCACATGGCCAGGGTATATCCATCCCTCATGCAGCCTGGGTGCCACACTCCACATATGCACCCACCCACAGGACAGGGGACTTACACACACACCGATGTCCAGGGTACGAACACATCATGTGGACACTCTCAGCACAGGTACACAGAACTAACACACATCTGTGGGTACAGTCACCTGTCACACTGGGCTGACCACATAATCACATGAGGACTGTAGAGGCTACATTCCCAGGAGGACAAGACAGGCAGAATGTGGCATGCATCATGCAGTGATTGTCACAGTAAACACAATGCAAGTGAGGACGGCAGACATGCACCACAGCATGCTCTGGCTGGGAGACATCAGGCATCCCCCCCGTGGACTCCCCCTACAGTACATTGCATGTGTGTCACACCTGGACACAATGCCAGAAGTCACAGTCACAAAAAAGGGACACAGTCTGTGCTAGTGGACCCTGCACTCACCTGATACCCTGGTTGCCCATACAGCAGGGGGTACTGTGGGAGGATCACATCCAGCAATGCCAGGTTCTCCTCCAGGGTGAAAGGCTGTGACCACTCCACAGACCTTGACATGGTTCCAGGGAATCAGTAGCAGCAGCTGGGTCGTCGAATACAAAGATGTGCAGGCAAGTGCTCCCTCATGGGGCCTGGCTGCCTTATATCTGCCTTGCTGGCCTGTTTCATGCACAGGAGTACAGAGTGATTGGTCACTCACATTTGCATCCTATGTTTCCTCCAATCCCTTCAAACCTAGCACAGTCAGTGGGTTCTTATTGTGTATTTTTCCTCAGCATGATGTCAACTCCAGAACCACATTGCAACAAAGTAGATTCTTTCAAACTGACTACTGCTGTGCACCTGCTTAAAAAAATTCAAACTTTAAACTTGGTCTCCATGACAACCAGCATGCATGTAGGCCTTTATACTTGTCCCTCATGTGTCCCCTATGTAATTTGGAGCTTCACACACAGGTACGGTGCGTCCCGGGGCCCTAGGGCACCCCAAATTCATATCAACGGCCCGTACAGGCGTGTGTACGGTCCGTACCACTATGAGTACGCATACGCGACAACACCCATAGTGACAGTGAGCGCACATGCGTGTGTACGGTCCGTACCACTATGGGTGTTGTCGCGTATGCATACTCATAGTGATAGTGAGCGTACAGGCGTGTGTACGGTCCGTCTCACTATGGGTGTTGTCGCGTATGCGTACTCATAGTGGTACGGACCGTACACACGCCTGTATGCTCACTATCACTATGAGTACGCATACGCGACAACACCCATAGTGAGACGGACCGTACACACGCCTGTACGCTCACTATCACTATGGGTGTGCTCGCGTATGCGTACCCATTGTGATACGGACCGTACACACGCCTGTACGCTCACTATCACTATGGGTGTGCTCGCGTATGCATACCCATAGTGATACGGACCGTCCATACGCGTGTACGCTCACTATCACTATGGGTGTGCTCGCGTATGCGTACCCATAGTGATACGGACCGTACACACACGTGTATGCTCACTATCACTATGGGTGTGCTCGCGTATGCGTACCCATAGTGATACGGACCGTACATACGCGTGTACGCTCACTATCACTATGGGTGTGCTCGCGTATGCGTACTCATAGTGATACGGACCATACACACGCGTGTACGCTCACTATCACTATGGGTAGGCCTATGGCAGCACTCCCATAGTGATAGGGAACGTACACACGCCCTCTGAGCGAATGTACGGTGCCTTTCACACATAACAGTGGTGACAGGCAGCACACAGGAATAGAGCTGACATACTTGTCCATGGATGGACATCAAGGCATTGTCTGTGCAGTACTACATGTGTGGGGAACAGGTGTGAAAGGCTGTGATGTGGCACATTACTCCTGAGTTGTGAAGGCAATAGATGTATGATGAGATGTGTACAGATGTTATGTGTGACGGTGCACTATGTGCCAGACATGCCCTTCACTCCTTTGACATGTGTGCATGTCGTACAGCACACTTGAGATGAGCATCACTGGCATGGCACAGTCAACAACACACGCAAGTGTCCCCTGATGCCCGCTACAGGGGTTACCACACCAGACATGTC
This sequence comes from Triturus cristatus, assembly GCF_964204655.1. Taxonomy (NCBI): domain Eukaryota; kingdom Metazoa; phylum Chordata; class Amphibia; order Caudata; family Salamandridae; genus Triturus; species Triturus cristatus. The sequence continues at coordinate 935,360,863 of NC_140588.1, read as the reverse complement.
ACTACCCACTGTGCACAATGTGACTATGTCATGTATGTGTGGGGGGTTCTCATTAGCTTGATGTTGGAGCTCCCTCAAAAGCCTCAGCTGTTGCAGCAACCAACGTGTGTCTGTGTGTAGATGGACATGGCACACTGTTCCGCACACCAGGCCACATGTGGTATCGGATGTGAGGTGGGTATGTATGCATGGGACATGGAGTAGCGGAACGAGGACATGTCTGCATCCTCTCTATAAATGTGTGGTGAGTCATTACATGTACACCTTCATGGCAAGGTGTGTGGGCTGTCCTAGTGTAATGTCATGTGACCTGTGGCTCAAGTGTTCCGCTACCTGTCTCTGCAATCGACATCCTACTACTGCTGATGTGTGGATGTATGTCACTCCTGTGTTGGGTCTGGCTGTTCACTTACACTGGGACACAGCTTATCCCATGCCATGGCATGTGGAGGTTCCCAATCTCCGTGTGTAGCTGGGTCTTGGTAGGAGTGTCACCTGGCAGCCATACGTGTCCAGGGCATGTGGCACATACCTGACTCCGTATGTTGCATATGTGTATTGACTGATTAACATGTGCTCAGTACAAATCAATTGTTGTTGCAGTGCACTCACTCTTCCTTGTCACTTCCAAATTACTGCAGAGCGCCGCCTCTTCCCCGACCAATTCCGGACTTGGCTGACATGCGGGAGAATGACTGTATACGGTGCTACCGCTTCCCCCAACCGTTGATTCTGGAGTTGACGGCGAGGCTGGCACCACACCTCCAACCGCTGCACAGGTATCCTACGGCACTGACACCCAAGCTGAAGGTAATGGCAGCCCTACATTTTCGTGCCACGGGTACCTTTCAAAACACCATAGCTCATGTTGGTGGCATGTCCCAGAGCATGTTCTGCCGTGTGCTGCATGATTTCTTAGAGGCCATGTTGCTTCACCTGGATGAGTTCATCCATTTCCCAACCCCTGAAATGTTGACTGGTGTCAAGCGTGGATTCTATGCCCTGGGAGGGATGCCCCATGTCATTGGGTCCATAGATGGGACACATGTGGCTTTGGTACCACCACAGGCACAGGAGGTAGCGTACAGGAATCACAAGCACTACCACTCCATCAATGCCCTTGTGGTGTGTCTGTCCAACATGGTGATTTCACATGTCTGTGCTCGTTTTCCAGGACCAGCACACAATGCCTACATCATGAGGCGTAGCAGGGTGCCTGAAATGATGACGCAGCTGCACAACGAACGAGCATGTGTTGTTGGTGGGTACACTCTGTCTGTCCTGTATTTTGCGTAGACTTCCAGCACGACCGCTTCTCCTGTCCTACTTATGTCCATGTGGTTTCCATGTAGGGGACGCTGGCTATCCCAACATGCCATGGCTGATCACACCTCTCCGCAACCTCATCACGCCGGCCCAGCTCTGCTACAACACCGCCCATGGCCGGACAAGGCGAGTGATCGAGAGGACATTTGGCCTCCTGAAGAGCCGATTCCGGTGCCTCCACAAGACCGGCGGCGCCCTCCCATATGCTCCGGCGAAGGTCTGCAAAATCTTCATGGTCTGCTGCATGCTGCACAACATGGCAGTTGAGAAAGCTGTGCCACTCATCCTGGATCAAGATGATCAGGACCATCCACCCGTGGAGGACGAAGGTTTTGGCAATGGGGCTAGTGATGTGGAGGATGTTGTTCCGCAAGAGGACATCCGGACTCGGCTCATACGCGACTTCTTTCCTTAGTGGTGAGTACCAGTGTCTGTGTGTGCACGCATTGGTCCCCGTGTGGCATGTGTTGTGATGTGTGTGTCCATCTGCATGTATGGCACGTGAGTCAGAGGTGTGTGTGGATGTGTCACTGGAGTGATGGTGCCAGTTATGTGTATTTCCCCAGTCATAATTGTGACCTAGCATGTTGTCATCCTTACATGTGTCTAGTACATGCACATGCAAGTGGCTGTGCTTTTTGTGGCTGACTTCTTGTGTGTCTTACTTCCCCAGGTACTTGCGCATGCCGTCTGCTGCTTGCATTGTTGTGGCACTGCTATTCCTCATGGACACGTCATCGTGTGCTGACTCAGCGTAACACGCACGGACAAGTTTGGAAGTCTCCTTAGGGTAAGGGATGCATCAGGGGTGTATTGGGTGTGGCATTTGTTTACGATGTATGCACACTGCCCCTGTGGATGTTTGGTTCCTCTGCAAACATGTCGCATCACCATGGTACACATGACATGCAGCTGGGTACACCTGAATAGATGGTCAGACTTGTTGACAGTCATCTGTGATGGGATTGTGGAATGTGATGATGGCATCAATGTGTGTTACACTGCCCTCGGACACATACGGTTTGCATTGGCTTGACATGGTGTGGGACTTCCACATCAGCAGATCAATGGTGTATGACAGTCTCTCCGTGAGCAGCAGGGGGTGTTTAGCTGTTAGCCGACACTTGTGTGCCAGTTCCATGGCTATCACGCATTTGTGCTGCAGAAGGGGGGTTCCAGTGTTGGACCCACATGTTACTCCACATGACCCGTTCATGTGTACTCCGAGTTGCCTCTGCAATCCAGAATACATGACTAATAAAGGTGTCCCTATGCCTCCAAGGTGCCTCTTCTCAGTCAATGCTGGTGTGTTGACACGGTGCATCCGGCATGTCTGGCATGGTTTTCCGTGATAGTGGCTATGTGTCTATGTGTCGAGTAGCAAGATGCAAGCTGTTTGTGTGGGATTAGACTGTGTATTGTGCATGATGTCCATGACTGTGTGGGTATTGTGACATGTGCCATCCCCATGCATCCAACGTTGGCCAGGCCACCATTCTCTGCATCCACCTGACTCAAGCTTGCAGGACATGGTTCTGCCACCTGTCCACACATACCTGGGTGCCCCACAGGACACTCCACATGATCCCTGACCTCTGCACATGGCTGTCGCTGTACTCAAAATGTCTGTCGGCACGGTTGTGCGGCCACCCCCTCAGCTGGTTGGGCCCATCACGGGTGTGTATGGTGCTCCATGTCTGTCTTGCCTAATACAATGTGACCCATGTGTGTCCTGTGCCAGACTCAGGCCCCAGGGTGTGGATGGTTGAAGTCAAATGAGAACTCAGGCATGGTTAGACTTTACAAGACACATGTAAGGTAATAATGCAATGAGTAGGCATCTTCTGTTTATGGTGTGACGTTTTATTTTGGTTGTGGTGGGGGGGGTTGACATGAGGGGCTTTCTGGGTGTGTGGAATCCAAAGTTCACTAGGGGAGTTGGTGTCCTTGCCATTTGAAATCCTCAGAGTCCATGCCACAGTCTTTGTCAACATTGGTCAGACAGTGACCAGCAAGTCCATGTGGCAGAGAATGTCTTTTGCTGCTGTGCTGCTGTAGCTCCAGTGGGCCAGGTGCCAGGCCAGGTGTCCTGGGAGATGGTGCTGTTGCGCCGACCCTCACGGTCTTTTCCGTGGACGACCCGCCCTCCTGCGGGGACCCTCGGAAGCAGGCCGTGACGATGTTTGGGAAGCTCCATCGGATGTCTCCTCCTCCTCCTCCTGATCCCTCCCTGTGGGTGGTGATGTTCTACGCCTGATGGCACAGGGAGGGTTGCCCATGTTGTCGGCCATCCGACGGAGTGTACTGTGAATTCCCATGAACACCGTCACAAGCTCAGCCTGTCTGTCCTCCATCCGCCGTTGGTGTCGCAGTAGACAGGCATGTTGCTCCGCATGTTGCTAGGCCTGCTGGGTCTTGATCTCCTCAAGGATGGACACAACCTGGGCCATGCCCGTGGTGTCCTGCCGGTATGTGTCCAGGATGTTTCGGACATGGGAATATACCGGTTCCCCAGCCAACAGGTCAGGCTCGCGCCTCCGCCGTCCTCCACTCCCACCACCCCGGCCCACTTGCACTTGGCCTGCCCTTGTGGGCACATCGGGTCTCCGGGACCCCTGAGGGGTGGCATTGGCATTGTCGCCTGCCTCCTCCTGGGTGCCCGGGACACCGTGTCCCTCCTGGCACAGCCTGGCTGCATTGTGGTGGTGGGGCAGGGATCCTGGGTGTCTCCTGGGATATGGCAGGAGTGGCGATGGTGGTTGGCCCAGTTGTACCTGACGCAGGTGCTGCAGGTCGTTGGACACCAGAGGGGCCAGGTTGGTCGGGGTCGGGTTCGTCCACAGAGTGGTGAGAGTCGTCACTGCCGGTGGCTCCGTCATCCCGCCGAGCCGGGTCCTGTGAGTCTTCCCCCCCAGTGTGGGGGGGTGATCCACGACGTTGACCTGTGTGTGAGAGAGACAATGTTAATTTTGTTCCATGCAACATCCATGTTTCATTCGTTTCTAAGTTGGCACATTTCCTCTGGCAATTTGGATATGTCTTGCATTCCACTCACAGTGCACTTGTACATGGGTATGTCCCTTGGCCACAGCTTTTGTGACTTTACCTATGTGTGGCACAGTCTTACTTGCTGCGTCAATTGTGACTGCAGTCAGCAGTGGAGTGGGCAGGTGTGGCGAGCCATGCATTGGCGCCTTCCGTGTTGCACTATACGTGGGCACATGGAGTGGTTCCACACACTTGTATAATGCAGGTAGCTGTCGTTGTGCTCGTGTACAGGTTGTGACATGGCCCTGTGTTTTGCCATGGAGAAGAGGGGGGGTTCTGGCACTGGCCACCCTTGTCTACATGCACGCAGTCCACCTGCTGACGAGCACACATTCCCACACCCCCCAAGGCTGAATTGGTCTCCCTGTGTGTCCCTTTCTCACTCCCTCTCTGTCCCCCTCTCCCTCCCTCTGTGTGTCAGCCTCCTCCCTCTGTCCGTCTCCCTGTGTCTCCCTCCCTCTCTCTCCCCCTCTCCTTCCCTCTGTGTGTCAGCCTCCTCCCTCTGTCCATCTCCCTGTGTCTCCCTCCCTCTCTCTCCCCCTCTCCCTCCCTCTGTGTGTCACCCTCTGTCACCTCAGCCCAGCTTCCTAGGCACACACTTTTAGCAGATCTTTGAATGGCCCTTGGCTTGTTGATGTGAGTTTGTTTCTGATTTCCAGGCACCCATTGGGTGTAGTGTGTGTGTCTGCGCTGCTGCTGTGGTGGTGTGTGCTGCCACTCTTTCACACCGTTGGCTGTTCATTAGCTGCTGTCATGTGCAAAAAGTGCCTTCACCCCATGTCTTAATGCAAGGCGTGCGCCATTTGCTGGCAAGTCTTTCCTGTGTGGGGACACACTGTTTGTCTGGCTGTGACCTGGGCCATATGGGCAGAGGGCATTGTTGTCTGCTTCTGAGTTGCACTATGTGATTTTTGGGGCCCACACTCCCGCCATCCGGGTTACCGTGTCTTGTGTTGGTTTTTTCTGTGGCCTGTGACTTGGCATTGTCCAGCTGGGTGCATGGGGCATGGTGGCGCCAGTGGCATGTGCGTGTTCATGGAGTGTGGTTGAGTCATGCGATAGCTTGGGGTGGTTGCGTGCCTGTTTGTGAGTTTGGTTGTGGATGACGTTCCCCCCATGTGAGGTGAGTTGTTTGTGTACTCACCCGGGTCTCGGAGTCCTTCTAATCCGTCAACTGCCACCACCGGCAGTATCGCCATCACCCTCTCCTCCCAGGGATGGTATTCTACGCGTCTGCGGGGCGGCCCTCCTCCAGTGACGTTGGCCTGGTTGTGTTCATCGTTCATTTTGGCTCGGACCCTCCTCCGCAGATCGTACCACCTGGCTTGGCATTCATGCGTGGTCCTTCTGGTGGCCGCAACAGCATTGACAGCATTGACAATCCTCTGCCACATGGCTGTTTTATCGGAAATGCTGGTCTGTCTGACCAATGTTCCAAAGAGGTGTGGCTCGACTCTGAGGATTTCGTCGACAAGGACCTCCAACTCTCGGCTAGTGAACTTTGGATTCTTGTTAGTGGGCATGGTGAGGGGTGTGGGTGTGGATGGTTGGGGGGGGGTGTGGGTGTGGATGGTTGTGGGTGTGTGGGTGTGGTTGTGCAGGTGTGTGTGTGAATGTGATGAGGGGGTGTTTGTGAAGGTGTGTGTGTGAAGGTGTGCAAGTGTAAGGTGTAGTAAAGGTTCAAGTATGGTGCTGTAGGTTGTCTGTGGGGTCTGGCAGCAGTGAGTCTGTTGCAAAGGCTCATGGTTTGTGTCTGTGGGCCCTTTTAATTGGTCCATTGGTGGGTGTGGCTGTGTTTGAACTTTGGGTGGGTGTGTTATAAGGAGTGGTTGTGTTTTGGGCCTCTGTTTAGGATTTTGGCAGTTGCAGGTCAGTGATTGTGTTGTTTTTGTGCTTGTTGGACATGTTTAGTGGCTTTGTGCCATTCGAATGGTGTAGTCTTGTGTTGTTTTGCTTTGTCCTGGTTGTGTACGTGCGTTTTTAACGTGTGTATGGTGTGTACTTCGGGCATTTTGTTGTACAGTGCTGTCCTTGTGTCTGGCTTGGTACGACTCGTACATGCGCGATGTTGTGTGAAGGTGCTGGTGTTGGGGCCTGGGGTGCGCTCCATGCATACGCGGGTGAGGGTACAGGTCGTACATACACTGTTGGGGTGGGGGTACGGTCCGTACATACGCGGTTGGGGTGGGGGTACGGTCCGTACATGCACGGTTGGGGTGGGGGTACGCTCCATACGTACGCGGGTCAGGGTATGGGTCGTACATACACGGTTGGGGTGGGGGTACGCTCCATACATAGGCGGGTGAGAGTACGGGTCGTACATACACGGTTGGGGTGGGGGTACGCTCCATGAATACGCGGGTGAGGGTACGGGTCATACATACATGGTTCGGGTGAGGGTACGGGTCGTACATACACGGTTGGGGTGGGGGTACGCTCCATACATATGCAGGTGAGGGTACGTGTCATACATACACGGTTGGGGTGAGGGTACGGGTCGTGCATACACAGTTGGGGTGAGGGTACGGGTCGTACATACACGGTTGGGGTGGGGGTATGCTCCATGCATACGCGGGTGAGGGTACGGGTCGTACATCCACGGTTGGGGTGGGGGTACGCTCCATACATACGCGGGTGAGGGTACGTGTCGTACATACACGGTTGGGGTGAGGGTACGGGTCGTACATACATGGTTGGGGTGGGGGTACGCTCCATGCATACGCGGGTGAGGGTACGCGTCATACATCCACGGTTGGGGTGGGGGTACGGTCCGTACATATGCGGTTGGGGTGGGGGTACTGTCCGTACATCCACGGTTGGGGTGGGGGTACGCTCCATACGTACGCGGGTGAGGGTATGGGTCGTACATTCATGGTTGGGGTGGGGGTACGCTCCATACATAGGCGGGTGAGGGTATGGGTCGTACATACATGGTTGGGGTGGGGGTACGCTCCATACATAGGCGGGTGAGGGTACGCGTCGTACATACACGGTTGGGGTGAGGGTACGGGTCGTACATACACGGTTGGGGTGGGGGTACGCTCCATGCATACGCGGGTGAGTGTACGGGTCGTACATACACGGTTGGGGTGGGGGTACACTCCATACGTACGGGGGTGAGGGTACGGGTCGTACATCCACGGTTGGGGTGGGGGTACGGTCCGTACATACACGGTTGGGGTGGGGGTACGCTCCATACGTACGCGGGTGAGGGTATGGGTCGTACATACATGGTTGGGGTGAGGGTACAGGTCGTACATACACGGTTGGGGTGGGGGTACGCTCCATACATACGCGGGTGAGGGTACGCGTCGTACATACACGGTTGGGGTGAGGGTACGGGTCGTACATACACGGTTGGGGTGGGGGTACGCTCCATGCATACGCGGGTGAGGGTACAGTTGTACATACACGGTTGGGGTGAGGGTACGGGTCGTACATACACGGTTGGGGTGGGGGTACGCTCCATACATACGCGGTTGAGGGTACGCGTCGTACATACACGGTTGGGGTGAGGGTACGGGTCATGCATACGCGGTTGGGGTGGGGGTACGGTCCGTACATACACGGTTGGGGTGGGGGTACGCTCCATATGTACGCGGGTGAGGGTATGGGTCGTACATACATGGTTGGGGTGGGGGTACACTCCATACATAGGCGGGTGAGGGTACGCGTCGTACATGCACGGTTGGGGTGAGGGTACGGGTCGTACATACACAGTTGGGGTGGGGGTACGCTCCATACATACGCGGGTGAGGGTACGGGTCGTACATCCACGGTTGGGGTGGGGGTACGGACCGTACATACACGGTTGGGGTGGGGGTACGCTCCATACATACGCGGGTGAGGGTATGGGTCGTACATACATGGTTGGGGTGAGGGTACCGGTCATACATACACGGTTGGGGTGGGGGTACGCTCCATACATACGCGGGTGAGGGTACGTGTCGTACATACACGGTTGGGGTGAGGGTACGGGTCGTACATACACGGTTGGGGTGGGGGTACGCTCCATGCATACGCGGGTGAGGGTACGGGTCGTACATACACGGTTGGGGTGAGGGTACGGGTCGTACATACATGGTTGGGGTGGGGGTACGCTCCATACATACGCGGGTGAGGGTACGCGTCATACATACACAGTTGGGGTGAGGGTACGGGTCGTGCATACGCGGTTGGGGTGAGGGTACGGGTCGTACATACACGGTTGGGGTGGGGGTACGCTCCATGCATACACGGGTGAGGGTACGGGTCGTACATACACGGTTGGGGTGAGGGTACGGGTCGTACATACACGGTTGGGGTGGGGGTACGCTCCATACATACGCGGGTGAGGGTACGCGTCGTACATACACGGTTGGGTTGAGAGTACGGGTCGTGCATACGCGGTTGGGGTGGGGGTACGGTCCGTACATACACGGTTGGGGTGGGGGTACGCTCCATACGTATGCGGGTGAGGGTATGGGTTGTACATACACGGTTGGGGTGGGGGTACGCTCCATACATAGGTGGGTGAGGGCACGCGTCGTACATACACGGTTGGGGTGAGGGTACGGGTCGTACATACACGGTTGGGGTGGGGGTACGCTCCATACATACGCGGGTGAGGGTACGGGTCGTACATCCATGGTTGGGGTGGGGGTACGGTCCGTACATACACGGTTGGGGTGGGGGTACGCTCCATACGTATGCGGGTGAGGGTATGGGTCGTACATACACGGTTGGGGTGAGGATACGGGTCGTACATACACGGTTGGGGTGGGGGTACACTCCATACATACGCGGGTGAGGGTACGCGTCGTACATACACGGTTGGGGTGAGGGTACGGGTCGTACATACACGGTTTGGGTGAGGGTACGGGTCATACATACACAGGTGGGGATTCGACTCGTACATAGGAGGGCTGGGGGGGTGTTGGGCGCGTATGCGGGCACATGTCTCCATGGTTGTTATGGGAGTTCGGTGCGGACGGTGTTTTTTCCATACGGTTGTAACATCGGACGCACGGGATGGATCGTGATTCCGCGGTCGGACTTCACTTTTCACATTTGTACGGTAAATCGTCCGAGGACGTGTCGGACACATTTTCCGATCCAAGGACGTGTGGGGAATAATTCCCGATGCAGTTCGTATGGACTTTTTACCATGCGAATCGTGATTGCCAGTTTGTACGGCACTTGTACGATTCGTACGGTAAAAAGACCGGATACGAGTCGGACGGGCAATTTTTTTACCGGATCGTGATCGGCACCTTAGTGTGCCAGGACTGGTAATGCAACTGCTACTAGTGGGCCTGCAGCACTATTTGTGCCACCTACACAAGTAGCCTTAAAAAGGGGACTCAGGCCTGCCATTGCAGGGCCTGCGCGCAATTTGTTAAACTGCCATGTTGTTTTGTCAAATGCATTCACCTGCCAGACCTTACCCTTCCCTTTCTGTGTACATCAGACACCCCTATGGTAGCTCTAGGGTATCCCCTGGACAGGGTGCAGTGCATGTGAAAGGTAGGACATGTACTAAGGTGTGTGTCATGTCCTGACAGTGAAATAATCTCCATTTCGTTTTCACTGTAGAAAGGTCATCTTGCCCATAGGATAGAATGAGAAGGCTGTGTATTATGTTTCCAGCCTATCTTCCTAAAACCTTAAAATGGAAAGGTGAAGTCTAGTATGCCTGAACTCACAATGTTATAACACATCTTTTTATGTAGGTGGTTTTTGCATTGTGTGTTCAGAAGCCGCTGTTTTAGAAGTGGTTGAGTTTTGTGCTCTAACATTTCTGTGTGTCGCCTGGCTGTGGATTGACTGTCTGGGGACAACTGTGAGAGGCTGACTGAAGGTCAGAAAAGGAGGCGGAGAGACCGCCTAAGGCCCGTTGATCGAGGCCTGAGTGTACTACGTAGTATTTCATTTCTGAAAGCGGAGTACTTGACTGACGTATTACACATTGCAACATTTCTGTATAACGAACTACTTGATTGCCGTATGATGCATTGCCTTGTTCCTGCATAATGAACTACCTGATTAGCGTATTGCGCATTGCATTATTCCTGCATAACGAAATACCTGATTAGTATATACGCATTGCCTCATTATTGCAGAACAACATATCTGGTGGTTGGATTACGCATGCATTGTTTTACCTTGCAAAGTGCCTGATTGTTGAGTTACACATTGCATTCTTTTCATTACAGAGTGTCTAATTGCTGCGTTACGCATTTCTGTATTTTTACATTGCAAAAGTACCTGATTTTAGCATTATGAACTGTATGACATGTGATTAGGAGTACAGGAGAATGTTTAGAAGTGCTCATTGACATCGCCAGAACTTACAAGGGCTGGCTGGCCTAACATCCTCATATGTTAGTTTTATATCATGTGGTCTTATCATATATCTTTTTACAAAAGTGTATACTCGTTTTATAAAACTCGTGTGGAGTCTATTTGTGGTGTCATCCTTGGATTATTGTGAGCATGGTTGCGAATACTTTACTCATTTGCCTTGAAGATAAGCCTGGCTGCTCGTGCCAAGCTACCGAGGGGGTGAGCGGGGCTATCTAAGATGGTGACCTTCCTTTCCCTGAGGTTGGCACATGGGTCCCTACTTGGCCTAAGGTACCTACCTCAGCCAACCAGGGATCCTGGGTCTAACAGGAACAGTGTTGTCTCTATTGGGAATGAGGCGCCCACGGACAGTCTCCATCCCGACCCACACCTACTCTGCGAACTCCAGCAGGACTCCTACTGCAGTATGTTGGAAGGTAATCTGTGGGTCCTCGGAGTCCAAGGGTCTGGGTGGAGTGGCAGGTGGTGCCTGTTGGTTGTTAGATGGGGTATGTGGAGATGTCATGATGTTGATGACCCTCCCTGTGTCCGGAGATTGTGTCTCAATGGAGTCCAGGTGTTCTTGGAGGGTGTCCCGGTTGATGGTTGGCAGGATTTCATCATCCCCATCATCACTGATGTCCAGTACAGGCTGCTGGCCAGGAGGTGAGAGATCATCCTCTGCAATGAGAAGGGGAAATGCTATTGGTGATGTCTTCTACATGTTGACATGGGTAAAGCAGTTGACAAAGTGCAATTCATTACACTTTCAGTCCTTCTTTGATGTGTAGGACAGCTGTTACGCAAGGGTATGAATTGTAAATAGTACTGTATTTCTCTTTCTGATGACTAAATCTTAGCATTGTTGTCACTACCACTGTGTGCCTACACTGAGTGGATGGGCCCTATCATAGTAGTCAGATTCCAATCACTGATATTTACACCATTTCATCATGACCATAGTTGGTTATCTGCAGGGTGTCACACATCGTTTTTTGTCAGACCCATGCACTTGTATGTGTACATTCCTCCTCAGGCTGTTCCAAATTTGGTCTTTGAAATTGCCTTACTGCCACACAGTGATGGCACCGTGATCACACTTTGACTCTCATGTGCCTATGACACCTACATTATTCATGACCATTTTCAATACACTGACATGGCACACCAATTGTGTGCTAGGAATTTTGAAGCAAGGTTAATGTGCATGGGCCCAGATGAGACAGAGGGACATCTTTCGTGGACATGTGGTGCAGCGCAGTGCAAGAAACCAAACATCTTGCTGCGCCAAGCTGTGTGTGAATAAGAAAGTGCAGGCTTGCGCTGTGTTTATGACAATACAACACGCCCCTGTGCTTTCCTTTATGCTGGTGCACATTCAGCTGGCTAGCACTAATGCTGGTACCCTTGAACCATGGTGCAGGGGTGCCTGCTTTGGTGAACGTCTGCTGTTTGTGCACTTGCGCAGGCAGTTAAGACAGGAATGTACCATATCTTGTAGAAAAGGCACATTGCTGCCCTTTCATTTTGACGTAGGATAGTACAGCCAGAAGGATGTGCGATGCTGCCTTACCCCAACATATGAATTTTGGGAAGGGGAATAAATCAACCTCAGTTATGGGGGGCATGTATGAGAAAGGCTTTTTTCAGGGGAACATTTTTTTCTCTGCAGAGAAAAAAGTGTGTTTTCACAGGGCATCCTATTTCCCCTGTGCTGAGTTCTCTGCTATGCAGAACATCTCACAGCAAGAATAGCATCCCTCTGTGAATGGCCTTCCAAGAAGTACATGAACATACCTGTGCTTGGTACACAGCTTTCAATGTATACTTCTGTGAAGGTTTATGAATTCCAGAAAATAGGTGAAAAAGGGGCAGGTTGAAGTGAACATCTCTGCCAGAACTTTCCCTACTGTCTTTGTGAAACCGGCCCAATATATTGATTGCAGTCATAACACTGAACATACACAAATCAATATATTCCTCATTATAAAACAATTACAGTTCAAGATATAGCAAACAGGAAACTGATAAAATAAAAACACTCACATCATTTGTTTAAAAGTTTGTTTCACCAGGGATCAGAGAAAATGGTACAAGTTGGAAAACCTGGAAAGTATGCACCACCAAAGGAGATGGAGAGCTGGTGCCTCAAATCAAGAACATATAAGTTCAAAGGCTACAAAATGACTAGAAATGGGGCAAAGTAATAATTACAGGACAAATGTCCCGGAAAAATTAGCAAATTGATGAAGGTTTTAAAATGATTAAAATAACCTTATTTGGCTTTTTTTTTTTTTTTTAATTAAAAAAGAAGATTATGGGCTGTACTTACTATCTAAGTGAAGGAAAACACTGCATAAAAATATATGGTCCATCCATTTTTCGCAAACTCAGAGTCCAAGATGGCTGCTGTAGTGAATGTGACGTGCCATTGTTATACTTTCTGCAAGAACAAAACACATATTGAATTCACAAACATGCACATTTGTAAAGCACAATTAAAAAGAGATGAAGGTGGGCGATGAAAAGAACAGTAAAGTTAACTCTTTGAACAGCAAATTTATTGCATGAGTTTTACTACTGTACACGTACTGTTTATGCATGTAGAGATACTGTTGCAGATGTAGGAGGGAAGCTTGCCACAAAAGCATCCACTTTATGCAGTAAACCTCTGAGAATGACTTGCTAAGTAGAAAGACTTGGATACATTTAGTTATAGACCATGACTTAAAAAGAAAGATCGTGTATGAAACAGGAAATCCAGTTACAAACCTCAAATTGAAGCCTGGATTATGGAAACTTCTATCTGGTGCAAATAGAGAACATCTCTGGCAAACCCATAAGTCAAATCAGCGTGTTAAACAAGATATGAGAAACCGTTCTGGATGCATATGGTATTTCATAATTTGGCCAGTTATGAGAGCTAAGGCATATTATTTTTATCCCTCAGGTACATGGTCTATTTTTATTTCATGTGAGTAGTTTCTATATAAAATAGTACAGCAGTAGTATTACTTACTCACTACAAAGTGCAATACACAAACCTACAGGTGGCGTTCTCCAGCTTTGCCTCCTCCATCTTTTCTATGCCGAGATTTCCTCACATTTAAGTTTACTGCTCAGTAGAAATGTAGGCGGGACCCGGGGAGTGGTGGAAAATGGTGAATATCTACTACTAAATGGTAGAGAGTTAGGGACATTCAAGGAAACGTTCTGTGAGGGACATGCTAATGTTAGCACACTCAAAAAAGAGTGAGTCATGCTATACCTACTATACTTCAAAAGTTACTACAGGCTTAATTTATGAAAATATGTAAAGAATCATTTAGAAGTACAAACAAAGTTGAAAACACAACACAATGAAAATCCTACACCAGTTTATAAAAGTAAAGACTATTTCAATGAACAGAATGATACCAAAATGACAGAAATCCAATCAGGGGAACCAGAGAAAAGATTTTTTTCAATCTTTAATTTTAGATAAACATGGCACAAAAAGGCACTAAACGCCAACCACTGGATGCTGGCAGTGCTAGTGCGAGATAAGGGTAAGGCTTAAGGGAAACATGATGAAACACAGGTCAGATACAGAGACCTAGTTTGTCCCAGTTGGAAGTGTTAACTTCTGACTAGTGGCCTGATTACAAATTTGGCTGTCTTGGAACGAGCCGTCACACCAGCGTCTCGAACCAAGGCCATCAAACAACTTGTAATCTGGCCACCTGCCCTATTCAGATTGGAATGCAGGTCGGCTGGTCCTGAGGCAGCTGGCCCACAGCTATGCCTTTCAGCGGCTCGTATGTGAGCCTTAGAAAGGCAGTGACATGGGACCACCACAGCGTGTTCCAGTTCGGCATGGACTATGAGTCCATTCCATGCTGGAACTGGGGGCGCATACAGACAGCGTGGCACACCGTGTGCCCCCCTACATGCATTCCTGGCCCAGTGGTAACAGGGAGCCATACAGGGCCCCTTGGTTTCCTCACCACCACACTTTTCATGGCAGGCTCACCCAAGCGGCGAGGAAACTTGTAATATGCTTTGCGGTGCCACAGCGGCACTGCTGCATTATTGCAGGCCTCAGGCCCCTGCAAGACCTCCAGGGATCATGGATCCCTGGTGGTAGTAGTGGTCTTATGGCAGACTGACCATCGAATTAGCAATACACGGTCAGACTGCAGGTCCCACAGTATCCGCCGTGCCACCACAGGTTTGGCAGTCCACCTGATTGCCAAACTCATAATCAGCTCCCTTAGTCTCTGAAAAAGAAATTAAACATCCTCTTTCAGGCAAGACAGCAGGCTGTGGCTAAGTCCACTAGGCCGATAGCTGATAACTGTCAGACAATGTACCAGTGAAGCAGTTGAGTTTTGGAGGGGGGAGGAGAGTGCTCTGAGCAAGAGAAATTCAACATTTGCTCCCAAGGAAGAATCCTCGCAGGCTGGATGCTTTTGGTGCCATAACCCGGTGCACATTCCTACCTTTGGACTAAGTTACTTTTTGGAGCTTGGATTCCTCCAGCAAGGCAAAGAGGCATTCCAGTGGAGGTCAAACAAGGAGACTTTTCTGCCCAAAGTAACCAAGGGTAAAAACAAGTCACTGAGTTGGTCTTTAAGCCTCACAGGGATAACAACTATAATCTGTACCTTAGCTAAAACAAGCCGCCAGCTGATATGGTGAAAAGAAGTTTTTAATTATGAAGGTGGAGAGAGAATAATGGAGCAGGTGGTTGTAATGCCTTCTGTAGAACACAATAAGGGATACAACCCTGTTTTCGCTCACCATTATTTGACTTGTGTAGGATTTAGTTCTGTTGTGTCATAAAAGTACTTATTTTGTAATAATGTCTTTTGGTTGATTTTTGACTTTAGAGTTCTTGACCCCTGTAATAAATGTGATCATTAGTTGGAGTGGATAAGAGTCCTGCAAAAGTAATATTAGCAATATGTTGTTAGGCCTACTAAAAGATTTTTGTGATTCAAACCCGAGTTCAACCCCTGGTAGTTATAACACTGAGCAGACAGGCTTAATTTATGAAAATGTATAAATCATATAGAAGTACCAAAACAGTTAATATGTTTATAACATAACACAATAAAAATCTCACTCCAATTTATCAAAATAGTGAATAATCTAATGAACAAAATGACATCACAGGTCCGAAGTGTTCTGAGGAGAGAACTAAAGGTTCAAAATGTCTGCCCAAAGACAGCCTGTGGCTGTGGAGAACCTCTGGCCACTCCCTAACCAATGGGGTAAAAGTTTCCAAGGGTGACCCTACTCATTATTGCAGCACTTCCTGTGGGTTTTAGTGTAAACTATTCCATAGTGCCCTTCTCTACCTAAAACCACGATAGTAGAAACACATTTCCCCTTTGCAGAGCTTCCTGTGCCTACACAGAGGTGTGGCTATAATGGCAAATATTCCCTTGTGGTCATTCAAACCCTGTTCTAGGGGCAACTCAGCTCCTTTCCCACTGAGATTGGTGTCTAGTTGACAGCAGGTCAATAGAGAGTGCTACATCTGCATGTGACAGGGTAGGTGTCCTTTGAATTTAGTAAAGTGCCTGAGCACCAACCCGATAGCCATCCTGCCAGGGGACAGTCAACCAATCTCCCTTTGTTTCACCTCTGGGAGACACTTCACATCTAATCAAGGAGACATTCAACTTTTATGTGACAGTTAACACATGTAGAAAGGCACATTGGGCTCAGGCAGGAACATTACTTTCTAAAAGTTTCATTTTTAAAATAGTAATATCAAATCCATCTTGACAAATAAATTACTTTTAAAATGAATGAGTGAATCATTTTTCTTGCTAATCCCAAACTGAATTTAAGTATTATAAGCTGTTATAATGTACTACAGTGGTTTACTATGGGAAGGACAGTCTTGCTACAGTGAAAAATGAATTTAGGAGTTTTTACAGCTTTGACATGTAAAAAATAAAATATACATATCCTACTTTTTAAATACCATCCACCCTGCCCCATGAGCATTTAGGGCCTACTTTAGGGGTGAACTTTAAGTATTTAAACGGAAGCATTAGGTCTTCTAGAAGGCTTATTTTTACTGGTAGAATGACCAGTATTAAAACTGCTTACCCATTCTGATGGGTCCAGCCTGGAGAATTGTTTTTCATTGTCATTTTAGTGGTGACACAACTTGTGCTGCAGATGACATTTAACATACAGGCCCTGTGCACACTTCTGAACCATATACTAAGGACTTATAGGAAAGTTAAATATGCTAATCAGGAGTATAACCAATTTCAACAGGTTTGAGGGGTTAGAGCACATGCCCCTGGACCTGGTTAGCTGTGCCCTAGTGCACAGAGTAAAAACAAAAAGAGCATTAGTGAAACAATTGTGGGTCACCAAGTAAATAACTCCAGCTCAGAGCTGAAGCAATTCCAGCACCACACTTGGCCAACCACTGATACCGTAACAGACTCCAATAGAAAATAATCGAGGCAGTGTCTTAAAATAAATAAACTATGGAAAATAATTGTGAATTAAATTAAATTATTTAAAATTGTTACATGTATAAATATAGTTTATTTTAAAACAATATAAAAATTGGGAAAGTTGATTGAACTTGGAAAAAATAAAATTGTTTTTATAGTAAATATTATTTTCAATTAACTTTTTATATTTATTTTAAATGTAGAACAAAAGAAAACACATCTACAGTAATATTAACTTACTTTTAAATAAATCTTTTAAAACTAAAATATATTAAATTAAACTTATTTTAGGGAAGTATTATTCTTTTAATATATTAATAGATTTTTTGTGGAGTTGCAAATCTGTTGAGAGTAATTTGGGGATTTTGAGGTGGGTAGGGGTATAGTGTGATATGGATATGGGTATAAGGTGGCAAGGGCATTTTTAGGGTTTAGACATGGATAAAGGTGATGCTTGCTAAGGTAAATTAAAAAAAGTGGTTTGGGGGTGTTTCCCAATCAAAGGAAAAAATGAAATTGAGGGCAGTAAGGCTATTTTAGTGTTTAATGATGGGTAGTGGTAAAGAGTGGTAGGGGTCATTTTAGTGTGATAATTTTAGGGTTAAGTGGTGGGCAAGGATATAGGGTGTTATGGATAACTTTGGGTTTTACAGGTGGGCTGGGGTATAGGTTAGTATGAGTATTTTTTTGTGTTTAGCATTGGGTGGTGGTAAAGGGTGGTAAGACTTATTTTAGGGTTTAAGGATGGGAAGGGGTGAAGGGTGGTATGGGTAAAATTAGGGTTCAGGGGTGGGACGGGGTATAGGGTGGTAAGGGTAACTTTAGGGTTTAGGGTGGGTAAGGGTATAGAGTTCTAAGGGTAATTTTGGGGTTTAGGGATATAGGGTTATTTTTTTGTTTATAGGTGGATGTTGGGAATGTGTGGTAAGAATAATTTTAGGGTTTGGGGTGGGCAGGGGTGAAGGGTGGTAAGCATAATATTAGGGTTTTGGGATGGATAGGGGTATAGTGTGGCATGGATAACTTTACAGTTTAAGGGTGGGTATGGGTATAGGGTGGCAAGGGCATTTTTAGGGTTTAGGTTTGGGTAAAGGTAATGCTTGCTTAAGGTAAATAAAAAAAGTGGGTTGGGGTGATTCCTGATCAAAGGAAAAAATTAAATTACAATTTGTTTTAAAAAAGGGGCGTTGCTGAAAACTGTGCTCTTGCAGGAAGCAACATGTCTACCTTATCAGAGAAGATTGATATCTCAACATGACAGCTGATAAATGGGGAGAAACATTTTTAGTGTTTTAAAGCTTGTGGAAATGCCTAATTAGGATACAAAAAAGATATCACCTGTACTGCATGGTTGCGTATTGATGTCTAATGCATCTATGTTATAAGTCCGTTCAAGGTCTAAACAGTGTCCTTTTATGTGCATGGACCTGTAATGTATTGTTATTATGCAAATGAAGTCATTAATCCTATGAATTACTGACCTTTAGTCTCTATGCCTGGAGATTCTACCCAGTGGTTAAAAACTCCTCTAATATGCATTAATGCATAATCAGTAATTAAGGAGCAAATCAGTTGAAACATTTGTTAGGAAAACCTCCGCATATATTAAAGGGGGATAGGACATTAATTAAGGCATACTGGAGAGCTAAATTTGAAAAAGCAGTGTGTCCACATTATCAATAAGAGTAATTTGAAGTTGTATGTTTTGTATTCACTAGTGTATGATTGCTGCAACTCCTCCACCTTTCTTTGTCTTATCTCTGTTCTTATTTAATGGAAAGAAATCATCAGTTATAGTTTGGTGTAACTCTGGTATAGAGTCTTCGGTTAGCCATGTTTCAGTTAACAAGAGTATATCTGATTTGGTTGGATCTCCCTCTTTCTCGCATGTGCTTGAAATGCTAGGATGCCATAGACTCTGCTGAGAATAGGCAAATTTTCCTCCCAGTTGGGCATGGATGGGTACAGATGGGCTTGCCTCTGGCATCAAACTCATTGGCTGCTTGAGCACTAGACCTCTAACCGACATAGTCTCAAAGTACCTTTTCTATTGTCGCTCATGATTCAAAGCCAAATACTGGTGCCAGTGCAAACGATTGAGATCTACAAATGAAAGCAATAATTATTTAAAAGGCAATTTTAATCAATACTTACCTCTAACGGGTCGCACCTTCTTCTCTAGTTATAAAGTGCTGGTGCAATTCAGAACTAATGGTAGGTGCTATGATAGCAATAAGAACAATAAAAAAACAATTTTATAAAAGTTTTCAGAGCCAATATCCCCTTTTCTGCTTCAATTCAACATCTAAGTGTGCTGACATGCAGTCCTTTTGACTAAATAGACCAACAGTGGAAAACTCATTGGCTACTTAACCGCTAGACCCCTAACTGTTGTAGTCTCAAAATGGTGGCTACCAGAAAGTGAGTATAACTTTTCTGTTGTCACTGGCAATTCAAAGTCAAGTGCTGGTGCTAGTGCAAACAATTGAATTGTACCAATGGGAGAAATAACTAGTTAAAAAGCAATTTTAACCAATATTTTCAAGGCAATTTCGCCATAGCGGTGCTTAGCTTCCGCTCTAGTTAATAAAGTGCAGGTGCAGTTCAAACCTAACAGAAGGTGCAATTAGAGCAATAAGATCAATTAAAACATTTTTAAGTATAAACATTCTCCCCGCCAGCCGCAATTCAACATCTGAATGAATCTTTAAGAATTGGAATATCATAATCTAACGTCCCCATTAGTCCAACAAAAGAAGTTTTATTATGCAAAAAAGTTATATTTATTCTGACTGTTAGATGTAACAAAAATGTGTCTGTTCATAGCAAAGTTATGATTGTGTTGGATTTTAACAGTAGCCAATAGTTAATTCTAATATTGAAAATATGTTGTTACCTGCCTTCTTTGTGCCAGACATAAATCAATATATAATAAAGGACTTTGAATAGTTACAGTTGTACAGTTGTTATCAGAGGCTGCTGAACATTTACAAATGATTTGTATAGTCTTCGTGGATCTTCTGTAGATAGAGGAACACAGAGTAAAGATAGTTTACACTAGACAACTTTTTAAAAAAAGACCCATCAAGTCAAATCAGAACAAGCTTGCTCTTCTGGTTATCTCCAGTTAAAGGTTTTGATCACTGTCTGCAGTACAATGGTAATGCAGTTCATGATAACTGGGCTTCCTTTTAGCACATGGTGGAATTCTTGTGTGACAATGAAACTCCTAATGCTACCACAATTATACTTTGTCCTGTAAGCAAGACACTAATCATGGAGTTTTTCCTTCTTCTTGTTATATTGGTCCCTTTGTTTCTCTGGTTCCTGCAGCTCCTGATTATTTGAATCAGGGGCAGAAACATAGACAACTTGAGACCCTCACGGGTGAGTAGAGCACTTTACAGATCCAAATGAAGATGAAGGAGCCTTCATTGAGTTTGGGATGGTGATATATTGGTGTGCTTCTCTCTTACACACAACTTAACCCTCCTTTTTGGATTTTTTGATGATCAAAGATATCTTAAAGCACTTTATATTTTTAAAAACAGTTCCATGTCAACCACTTTGTTAGCAACAAGAGCAGGAATACTATCTGCTATGGCAGGGTGATATACTGGTCCTTTCAGCTGGTGATGCATATCGGTCCCTGTCAAAACAGTGTGATTTGCTTGCCTATGAGATAGCCATGATGAACCTACTGATGATCTTCTGTTGAGAGACAGTGGCCTGGAAATGGACTGCCACCAGCCTTTTGATGTGTGCATGGGGATGTGGGAGCGGGATATATTGGCGAAGTGAGCCCCTTCTACAGCCAGTAGTCATGCAACAAATCACATCAGACTGAGATATTAATCTTTGACTGTGAAACCTCCTGCTCTTCCTCAAAAATGGATTCCTCAAAATGAGTCATACGACAATAAAGATATTTACATACATGGTGAAAATAATAGTTCGGTCTGTGGCTGTCTTTCTTGAGTGGCCAGCCAGTGTCATTGGTCGATGTTAATGGATGTGGTGGAGTCCTGACAGTCAGACGTGCAGTAGCAGTTGTGTAGAATGTGAAATAAGCATTGTTCCAAAAAAAGCTCTCCTCAACTTGTAGACAGATTCAGGCCCTCATTATGTTGTCGGTCGGAGCTCAACCAACGGCCTGTCGGTGATTTACAACCAACATCTAGTGCCGCAGTCCAACCGCTGCATTATGATGTGTGGCAGTCGCCGCAGCATGCAGAGGGACCAACAGACGATCCCGACAGGCTTAAGGAGTAATTCCCTATAATGGAGCAGTGCCTGCTCAGGCACTGCCGTAGGGATTACAATGTCCCTTTCTGACAGCCTTTTTATGTCAGTCAGACCACCATAGAAAGGCTATCAGGAAAGGACATTAGGGGCCCCTAGCAGGGTCCCCGTCCCCCACGGCCTTTGCTATGTGGTGCCC
This sequence comes from Triturus cristatus, assembly GCF_964204655.1. NCBI lineage: Eukaryota > Metazoa > Chordata > Amphibia > Caudata > Salamandridae > Triturus > Triturus cristatus. Next base: position 935,339,257 of record NC_140588.1, on the reverse strand, counting down.
GCAAACACTTTTTAAAGCACTGATGTTTAAAAAGTGTATTTTTCCTGTTGTGGCATGTGCTGCTGCCCCAGCGCACGCCTAAATATGAAATATACACTTTCCAACCGCATCCTAATTTGGGAAGCAGGACCACCGACTCCTTGTCGGGCAGTCCTGTTTCTAACACAATGCACATTATACTGAGTCCCTTATTGTTAGGTCAAATCTATTGTTCTAGAAAAAAATATTATGAATACAATTAATAGGCATCATTTTTTTTAAATCATGCAAAGTTCCTTTTGTTGTCCAATATTTCCCAGTATATTGTTAATGTTGTTCCCTTCCTTCATTGATTTCTAAGAGAGTGCCTTGTAGTACCAGTAATTCACCATGAGTGGCGTGTGACCTACTCAAAGGCTTCGCTTTGAGTTGATTTCACCACTTTTGTCAGTAGTACAAATGGTGTAGATCTGGGTCTCACTTTGATGAATAAGACGTCTTCTTTGTTGGTATATTATGGTTTGAATATGCTTCCATAAAATCCTTTTTAATTGTCTCATAACAATCCATTTATTGGAAGAAAATCACTGTTTTCCTACCAATCCCCATTGCCTCTAACACTACACTCTGAAAGTGGAATTATCTGCACTCGTGGAAGATAACGCATTAGAGTAAGTAAGCACAGGAGTAGCGGGAGAGCTCCAGCCGGGTCCAGCTGGAGTTTTGTTAATAGAATTTGTGAGTTTGTAAAATGGACTTCTTCAAGTCCACCAAAATGCTTTACTGAATAGACCCAGATTGGCCCCTAAACTCAGTCCAGGCAATGCTCTTAATATAATATATGTACAATATACTTAGATGGGTCGAACAGATCTCAAGTGTTTTTTTTTAGCATTAGCTTTTTAAATAACTATTTAAACTCCACAGCTTTATTTTATTGGGAAGCTACAAAATCCAGTGAGTCAAGGAATATGGGCGGCTCCTCAACTGAGGCGAAGGAGCATCGCCCCACTGCTCTGTGAGCAGGTCAAAAAGGAAAAAATAAAATGAGAATAACACAGTGTTATTATCATTGTATTTTTTCTTTGTTGCTTAGCTGGATGGGGCCAAACAGTCACGGGCACATTGCACGTTCTCCACCAGGCTATAATGGCACAGCATGGTGAGGAACATGCCCAGCCTCCCAGTCCCCCTGCTTAGACGAATCACAATGCTGCTATCAGCAGTGTTGTGATTGGCTAGGGAAGTCTGGAAGCCTGGGTGCTTCTTGTTCCTGGTTCCTGCCCCTGGAGTCCTGGAAGCGGGCAAAGAGGACCGAGAGGCAGTGGCTGGAATGCAGGTAAGTGAGTTTTGATTTTTTTAAATTCCCTTCCTGTGTCCCGCACCCCACCACGTTAAGTAGCAGCTGCCACTGTCAGGGAAAGCAGATGAATGAGGTACGGGATTTAAATGATATCCCACTTTTTCTAGTTTTAGAAACAGATATTTGCAAGTCTCTGGTGGTCTTGCTTTTTTATTGGTCTCTTCCTTGTCTGCATTTAAAATGGAGATGCATTTGAAGTGTCTTTTTTGCCTTTATCCATTTTTCAATATGAGGATGACATAGAAATTGCTGATTTTTTATAGACTCTCTTGGAGTTTTTGTATGCGTTAGAATTACATTTTATGCTAGTGATACACTGAATGTCCTAGCCACTCTTAACTGCTTACATTTATCTTTTCAACTTCCCCTCCTCCCCTGTTTGTGCAATTTGCATCATCATATTATTTCCTTTGGTGCCAATTGTCCATTTGCTATTTTTGGAACATTACACAACCACGTTTATCTTGTACAGCTAGGAGATTAAGGGTCTAATTACGAGGTTGAAGGTCCATGGGACCATCAAACCCATAGTGACGGTCCCTTGACTACCAAACTGGCTGTTTACCTGCCTTATTATGACTACGCCAGTGGAACCGTCACAAGACTGCTGCTACTACCGGGATCCTTGGGCCCGTGGTGCAATGGTCAGAGGAGATAATATGCGGATGGTGCAGCTACTGCACCGCCAAGTATATTATGAGTTTCCTCACCGCCCTCTTTTTTAGAGTGGTGAGCCTGCCATGAAAAGAAACTAAGGGGGCCCTTTGGGGACCCCTGGTGCCTCTGCATGAGAGTGCATGCAGGGGGCACATGGTGTGCACCCTGTCTGTATGCACCCCCATGTTCCGGCACAGAATGAAATGTGCAACATTATGCATTTTGCCCCTGCAGGAATGTGCTTTGACATTGCCATTGCGGTGCCACTCAAAGGCTCACTGCCTGGAACCACCAATGCACTGTCTGCAAGACCAGGAGACAACTCCTAATCTGGTGAGCGGTCAGCAGATGGCTTTGGTGGTGTCGCAGCGGGGCATTGGCGTGGCAGCCGCTGCCACACAACCAAAGTCATAATAAGGCCTAAGACTTTTATTTTATTCTACCAGAGCCAGTGAAATGAGCCAAAAGAGAGATAGTAAGCATGTTCTATACAAAATGGCCTAGAATATGTAACAAGATGCTAACCTACACAATCTACACCAACAAGTCTACTCCCAAAGGTCAGTTTCAGAAATGTACATGTACTCCGTCAATTGTACATTGAATAAGAGTCCCCATCTATGTGCTTTGAAAACAATACACATTAATTGTTCTAACTGTGCAAAGGGTGAGAAAATGGAGATGAGGAGTTCCATGAATCTTAGCCCTCGATAGGTAGAATATATAAACAGGCCAAAACAGAGAACAATAGGGGCCTTATTAAAAGAATTGACGATTGCTTTTGTCTTACTTTCGTCATCTATGTATCACTCTATCGTCATCCTTGCCCAACATGCCCATAGTACACTTCTTGTTGAAACCCCCGAGGGCAGATTTTGGGTATGTAAGCACTATATTTTTGGTGGGCAGAGGAGAAAGACTTCCATGCTGACACCTGACAGAGAGATGCTGAGGTCCCTGCACACAGACACTACAACACGCAGTGGTCTGTCATCCCTTGCGGGTGTCCATCTCGAGACCAAGACAGGGTCCTTTGCACTCCCACATCAGGTAATGGGGTTGTCTATATCTTGGCTATATATCCACATACATGATCAGTACTAGGGGTGGGCAGAATTTGTGTAGTCGTGCTACGCAAAGCTCCGCGAAACGGTAAAAAATCTCCGCGAGCACGCAGAAATTCCTCGAACATGCAGAATTATCTTGTTCGCAATGCTTTTTTCCCGTTCACGAGCGTTGTTTGCGTGCTCATGGGAAAAATCTCACGAACACGCATTTTCGAGAACGCGAACAAGCAAAAAATTCCGCGAAGCCCCGGAACGCAGAATTTTGGACAATTCCACGTTCTCCGCAGAACGCAAAATTACCCACATTTGGCAAATTCCGTGAGTAGAACGTAATTTACCGCCCAGGTCTAATCGGTACACCTAGCTACATTTAGTTAGGGTTTGCATTGTAGGAGTACATATTATTACTGTTATGTATCTGTATGCCTGCATATATTCATTGTTTTAGCACTATGGTCAAATTCTACCTTTTCTTTACTCCACCAGTATATATCTGTTTATGTCTAATGCTTGTTGCAGCACACATATTTTATACTAGAATGAAACTGGTTCAATAAAAATGCTTATTGAAAACGTACCCACTGTTTATTCTGTATATCTCTCTGAGGCAAAGTAAGCATGAGTGACCGAGCGAAAAGTACTGTACTGCTTCCACGACCCCTGAGGGGTCAGGGTTGTCATGTTCGGTAGTTGCTAGAATCTATTTTCTCCTCAGTAAGAGGGGCTCATAGTGGCACTGTGAGCTAGCTGGTCCACAGACTAACATATCCTTTGTGGGTGTCTGGAATTAGTCTGGACACCAATCCCTTAGTTTATGTTGTCTAAAAGTACAGATCCTATATAGATTTGTAGGAACTACATAACAGCCTAATGGTCTGCCTCTAGAAAAGGACTCAAGCTGTCCGCTGAACATTAATCAGCCGACCCTCAAACCAAAACTGTGAGGAAGGAAAAGGGGAAAAATTAGCCCGGAGGGTAAGTCTCTCTGCGGGGAACAAATCTAGGCAGAAGTGCTCGCAAGGTCACATGTGAATAAAACGATAAACTGCCTATATTCCCTTAAAGGTGATTCATCTAATTCACTAAGAGTAAAGTGAGGAATCAGGTGAAATACTCAAGTTTAAAACCCAAAGTGCAAAGACCGCATGCGGGGGTGCTATGTGTTGCTAAGCTCTACCCTTCACCAGGGGCTGATTCAGAATCATGCATAACAGATCTGATGATTGCTGCACTCGTAAAGTGGAAATTAAACATATTCAACCTTTTACTACTCTTTAATGCTTATGTACATATTATTTAAAAGGTACAAAAATGCAAAAATACATATACAAACATATTTATGTACAGACTGTCAATAACTACTATTCTAGGCAATGTTAAATGAGTATACGTATACACTTACAATATAATGTTAATGTAACAAAAAAACATTACAACTGTCTGGCGTATCAAAAGAACGAGCATAGAACCTGGGAAAATTTCAATGGAACACCTGTGTCTCTTAAACATTCCTTTCACAAATTATTCCTATAGGCAAATGTTAATCCTTCAAAGGGTGGGAGCTCCATTGTGTGACAGTATATGTAAGTATTGGAACTACTGTCTATGGAGCACATTTCACCTTGGGTGACTAAGGTTTTTGCACAGTTGGCATTTATTATTTTCACCTCATCAGAAGTACAGATATAAACAATCCTTTCACAGTGATACGTTCAGTGACATACCCCACTACCAGTCGTGTGTTTCCCTACACTTCTGGGTGGCCAGACCGATCGATTGTAGGAGAATAGAGCGTGAAGTAATGCAAATTAGGTTCTGTCTATGGTGTGAGATTAACCCATTTAGAGTCGAGTGTGAAAACATTACACTGGGTGCACGGTGCTCTTACAATATTTTTGGCATGCATTGTATTATTTCCTTAGGTTCTTTTTCTTCTTCACCTGTCCTGAAGAAGCCCAAAAGGATGGGCCGAAACACGTCGACTCTTTGGATTGGAGGAGTCTGAAAAATCATTACAGTGTGCATATAATTGAGATAACTACTGATGTTGCAGGGTTCTATTGTGTCCCCCATTGTGTATTTGTATTGGACTTCACCCCTTTATGGGCTGCTATGGACTATTGAAAATTGCAGCCATTTATATATATATATATATATATATATATATATATATATATATATATATATATATATATAAATACTGTTGTTGAAGAGAAAATAAGTATATTTATATGATTTCCACTTGTATTTGTAATAATATCTGTTGTTTTGTTTTGTGAATGATTGAACACTTTGTTTGCCCAATAAATAACACCTGATACTTGAATTTGGTGTTTGCTTGTGAGTCAAGAATCATATAGTAAATGTTGGTTTGGATAGTGACATCTAGTAATAGAGATTAATTCATGTTTTTTCTATTAGAGTCATTCTTTTATTCGTTCCCACTCATTACCATGTTTATATATGCTAAACACAGAAGAGAATGGCAGGTGGTGGTGATTTGCAGAACATTGGTTTAAGAAGTATGCAACCGTGAATCACCTTTGAAACTCAAAGTAGGCCGCTGTCATGACATGCCTGGACATGTCAAGAGTGAAGAGGACAACGAAGATGTATTCCCCCCTTGTGTCTCTCCTCTCCTCTGTTCCCAGTCTCTATTGAATTCGACAACTTAGGACCTGGACGGTGCCTTTAAGAAACTGGACTTCCTAGACTCCATAGCGGCTCACATGACGAGATCACATGAGCCAATCAGAGGCCCTGCTGACGCCGCATCCAGCTTGAACAGCAGTTTTTCCAACTGGAAAGTGGGCAATGAGTTAGGAGCGGAGGAGCACTCACAGGCAGAGACCCAGAAAAGCCAGGAGGGTGATGTTGAGACCAGGAGGGATTACTGCCAGCAGACAGAGGTTTCACCGAAGAGTCCTGCAACAGAAGCAAGGAGGGAGCTCGCGTGTGGTGGTGACTGTGCCGCTGCTTACGTAACTCTGTTTAGGGGTACAGATGGCCAGAATGAAAACCCTGCATGTGGCCCGACACTGGTGATGGGAACCGGGTGTTTAGCAAGAGCCTCCCCCACTCCTGATTCCCCATTTACGTTAAGGAAGGACAACGTTACTCATAGACTTCTCTCTTCATTCTCTGAGGGACAGCCTGTTTGAGGATAACCGGAAGGATCAAGCCCTGCCTCCGAAGATAAAGAGCCTTCAGAGAGAAAGACTTACCTGTATACCTTTAGCCTCAATAAAATAACTTAGTACACAATAAAACAACTCTTGGTTGTAGTCTCTCAAGTGCCACAGCCGCATTTGGTGCTAAATTATTTGGCTAAAAGGAAAATGGGGTTGGGAAATATCAATATAAATAAGCTTTATGATTCCACCACAATGTTCCAATATTTCTCATTATTCACCCTTCTGATGTGTTTTGCTGGCACTATTGTGTATGTTTTATAATAGTTTCTTTTCACCTTGCATTAGAATAGGATTGATTTAAAAATGAATCTTGAAATAATATATCTAGTTTCCTACTTTTCAGTATGTCTTTCCATGATGAAAGAGGATTTGGGGCCAGATGTACGACCATTATTTGCGGTCACAAATGGGAAATCGGCCCGTTTGCGACCGTAAAATTGGTCTGCCCCATATACTAACCCTCTTTTGAAAGTGGCTAAGGTATTACAGACTCGCAAAATAGTGTTTGCGACTTGCTATTAGGAAGGGGCGTGCCAAAGGCGTCCTTCGTAATAGTGACTTGCACTTCAATGTATGATTGTTTGGCGACTGCATTTGCAACTGCAAAACACTCGCAGTGTACCCCCTACTTCAAGTAGGTGGTAAACCACTCGCAAACGGAAAGTGGTACCTTCCCCTTTGTGATTGGATGTGAAAATATATTTTAAGAGCAGGCAGTGGTCCCAGGGACCACTGCCTGTCTTTAAAAAATGAAACAGTAATGCTTCATTTTTTTTTTTTAAATACATCCTATTAGGAATTGCAAACAGTGTCAGAGACAGTGTTGTACATTCCAATTTGCGAGTCACAAAACAACGCAATTTGTGACTCGCAACTTGGTAGGGTCTCTGATTCCAATAACCTATCCCTGTGCTATCTCACAGTATTGATAGTTACCTAAATCACATCTCAACGAGTTAATGCTTAGCAGGTTGCAGGGTGAAGCCTATCTGATCTTCTGTCTCAGGTTTACATATTTAGAAAGTTCTTAGTGTTAGGGGTCTAGATAGCCTTTGACCTGGACGTGTTCTGGAAAGAAATCCAGAAAACATGTCAGGAGGCTATACCTAAGGACTTCCCCAGAACTAGGGATTAGGGCTATGTCAAAATATTCAGTTGTGGAGTCTTACAGCTGAGGACTGGCAGGGAGTTAGAGGTCAAGGCTATGAATGTCCAGTAAGAGGGGTCCTAGGACCGAGGGATATGAGGGGGTGAGAACTCATCGCTTTCCTGAATGTTCAGCTTGGTCTCCTAAGGATGAGGACTGGAAGGAGGCAAGAGCTTGATGATTCCCCAGAATGTTCTGTCAGAGGGATACTAGGGTTGAGGTCTAGGGAATGAAGGCTGAGGGATTCTCTGGAATCAGTGGTTTGACCCAGACTCTTAGAGATTTCTGGGTCTGGATTCAGGCACTGGATCTCTGGCATGATGGAGAACAACAATGCAGCAACACTTGCAAAACACAGATCCTTATCAAGCATTTATACTGTTTGTATCCTTAGCAGACCTGCATTCCTTTCACAGGTAGATTTGTCATATTAGATCTATGCATCAGCTTTGCAAGAGCAATTCTGGATCATGGGTACATGCATCCCACTGTAAAGTATTAAAGAAATGGTAAATCGTTTTAAATGTATGACATATGGAATTGAACTGACTATGATTACTTCTTCAGACATATAATTGAAGTTTCAAAGGTAAATATCAAACTCAAATGGTTTTCTCCAGAAAATAGGAATGCGTATTGAAAATAGTCATCATTTTGATAGGAAGAATCATTGATGAAGGCTTGTAATGTAATAGCACTTAGTAAACTGCGCAAGAGCAAACAACATTAATAGCAGGCACCTTGGTTCAATGAGTAACTTAAAATCATGATGTGTAAGAATCAGAAAGAGCAAGGCACAAGTCTTTCCTCGGGACAAAGAGGTGTATAATGAGGTTTTTCACATTTATCACAATCAGCTAAGGGTAGCCCGTACACATTAATTACTCAGATTCAGAGATCTGGTAACTCTACAAAAGACCATTTTTAATCGAGTAGAAACTAATCCTAATGTCTGGCTTCAGCAGATTTATCCAATGCCTTGTTCATTCACTTTCAGGACAAGGTAAAGAAGATCTATGAGGGATACATACAATTATCTGATTTTAGGGTAATCATGTCAGCTATGACTGCCCAACTGCTAACATATCTAGTCATTTGGGTAGTTTTGACCCTATTGATCCAACAGAAGTTCTAGAGCTGTTTTTTTAAGGTTAAATCAGTGTCACCAGACAATCCATTTCCAGCTTGTGGCTTTTCCCCCTTGCTCCTCTTCTGGTACCGCACATCACACATTTATTAAATTTTTCTTTAAAAATGACAAAAGTTCAGGAAGTTTGGAAACATGCAAATCTTTTGCTGGTTCTTAAAGAATCTTCAGCAGCTCCTGACTCATTTCTGTACATATCAGCCAATTTTCCTTCTGCCATTTTCCATAATTATTTTGGAATAGGTGCTAAACAGACACCTCTGCAAATTTCCTGAAGATAATCATGTATTGGAACCCTCCAATAAAGGCATCAGGACCACGCACAGTATGTAGACAACCATCGTACCAGTCACCGATTCCATTAGATCTTCCCTAGATAAGGGCAATGCAGTGCCACTTCTTGACCTCTATGATGCATTTCACACTTTATCATATGCAATAATTCTTGACTGATTCTATGCCTTTGGGGTACATGGCCTGGCCCTGGATTTGTTGATAGATTTCTTGGATGGGCCTCGAAGGAAGGGAAGATGGCGGATTGTTTCCGCCGCTGAGGATGCCTCCTCTCGCTCCCGACTGAGGGCTTACACAAGCTGCTCCTGCTCACCTCCCCTGACGTCCGGTTGAAGATTCAATGAATGTTATGGAGTAAAAAGAAATTTTTAGCTTAAACAGATGGAAAAGGACTGAAAAAGAGTCTAATTAAGGTACGGGCTGCCGCTTCGTTAAACTACCCGCTGTCCCCGTTGGTAGCTCTCCTCGTTGATGTGCCGAGTAACAGAGATCAGCTGCGCGGTGTTTGGAGTTCGCGCAGCGAGCTGGTTCATATTTGGAGCACCGTTTGCAGCTTCGTGGATATCCTCTCCCCGACGCTCCTTCAGAGTGCTTAGTGGATGTGTGCGCGACCGGGAAGAGTGTGGCTGCCAACACAGGAGCCTGTGCGGGTATTGTGGAGGTGTGTGCCCGCATCTGAGAGCAGTGGCGCTCCCAAGGTCGGCCCGCCGAGGACGGGTGGGGGCTCCATTAAAGACAGCAGCGAATGCCTCCAGTCCAGCAGGAAGAGCGAATACGGTCAAGTCAGATGGGCTACTTCCTTGTCTGGGAGCTGACTGTGGGGTTACTCCAGAGGTGGCTTGTGTAAATAATGGTGCACAAAGAGATGCTGTACTTTCTAACCCCCAGGTGGGTGAGCCCATGTTGAAGCTCCTACGCTCCGGTAAAGTAACGGCCTTGCTTCGCTCCTGTGGTTCGGATTCGGTAGCTCCTACCGACCAAATGGCGGATGTCCTAAACGCCGCAGTTAACGAGGGCTGGGGCAAACTAGAAGAGTTGACAACAATATCCATTGTCCCCTCTGAAGAGAACACTAATGATAGCAGCAATAGCAATTCTATTTTAAACCTAGAAATCTCCACAATGGCCGATAAGGGTCTGCAAACTCCACCTCATGAAGCGTACTCTCAAGAACATACAGTAACGTCCCCCCTCAATGTAGCTCGTGGAAACATGTCTATTTCACCCGTACAAAATAGCGCGGAATTCATCCAACTGCAGCTGCAGTCAGGTTCCGAGGGTGAGAGCTCTGTGACACCACTTGATGGAGCCCCGTATGGGGTCGATATGAGTAGCCTGAGTAATAATGCTGCTCGTGGAAAGGGGGAATTCAATGGGAGTTTTACCAAGGAGTTGGAACCTGAACCTGTGCCTCACAGTGTTGCTCAGATCCAAGTCTCTTCGAGCTCTATTCAACATATAGATAACCAGGAGACAATTTATGACACTATTAAAAATACCTCGGAGAGATGGAAGACCCAGAAGGGAAAAACTCATAAACAAGGCAGGACTGGGAAAGGCGGCAGAGGACGAGGGGGCATGGGTGGAGCCAGTACTAAGGCTCACTTATCAGAGGCATTGGAACGGTTGAAGGGGGCAGCAAATACCACAAAATCGAGTTTGGAGCTGAGTCCCCTTCGGAAGTGGGTCTCTACAAAGGGAGAAGTTAGATCAATTGTCTCCAGACTTTCTAACTCAGGAAGATCTGGCCTCTCCGCTCCAGCTGCTACAATCACTCAGATTTCAAATGATCAGTTGGATTCTGCTGTTGCTAGCTTGCTTACCGATTTGTCCAAGTGTTCGCAGGTTACTGATCTAACTAGTGCGTCTATTGATGGTGCGGCTGCACCGGCTTGTCTCCGGAATGAGCCTCAGAATCTACCTCGGGAACCGGGATTAGAGCTCACGCATGAGGCTGGGACTGCTCTAACAGTAGTGTCCGGCCAATTCACGGTCTCTGATTCTCTATGCATATCTAAAGATCTATTATGCATAGGGGCCACAGGCGCTGAGAGCTGTCCCGTACGGCGCACCCAGGATAATGACCAGGAAGACGAGCCATCTATGTCCGAAATTATGCAGGCACTCAAAATTCAGAGATCAGAGGCCCAACAATATTACCATCAAGCTAGGGCCAATAGCATTGAAATTAAAAAATCATTGGCTGAGGTTACCACTAAGGTGTCTCACCTTATTTCAGAGGTTTCTGATCTTCAAAATAGGGTGGCTGCAGTAGAGGAGGATAATTCTCTAACTATGAAACAGGTTAGCACACATGAGTCACAGTTATCCAGCGTCCAACTAAAAATTGAAGATCTTGAAAACCGACAGAGGCGCTCGAACTTGAGAGTTTGTGGTGTTCCGGAAGGCAGCGAAGGAACTGACCCTCGGGCCTTCATTGCTGGCCTTTTTCAAAAGGCATTTCCGGACTTGGACGATTGGGACATGGATACTCAAGTCCAAAGAGCACATAGGCTACCGCCTTTCCTTTCACGGGACACTCAATCTAAAAGAAATTTTGCCAGGCCTATATTGGTTTTTTTGGGCAACTTTTTGCTACGACGGGCCATTTTTTTCAAAGCTCGTCCCACAGCTCCTGTTAAAGTGGGCACATTCTCAATATTTGTGCGCTCTGATCTCTCAAAGCCTACTATTGAAAGGCGGTGGCTTCTTTGGCAACTTATGGACCCTCTTAAAGCTGTGTGCTCTCAGGTTATGCTACAGGAGCCTGCCCGCCTGAAAATTATTAAAGATGGCCATACTTATTTTTTCTTTAATGAGCAGGAAGCAAGAGAAGCTCTTTGTAAATGGCAACCCGCAGCAAAAGATTGATCCATATTTCTTGTTGTTTTCTTGTGATAATATGTTCTGGTTTTGGGGGATCTTTTTCTTTGCTGTTTCCTGTTGATTATTGCATTATTCCATTACGGTAATTGATGGATAGAATTTACTCCTATGGGTTGGTTCGGATGGATAGGGTTTGGCGGGAGCGGTGGGCCCCAGTGGGGAGGTGGGAGAGGTGTTCTCTTTTTGCTGTCATTCTAGGACAGCTAAGTAGGGGGTTCCATAGATACTGTAAGGGGGGGTTGGTCTTGGTAGGGGTGGGAAGAGCTAGGAGGTTTGGTGGGGGGAGGTGGGGGTTAAAGGGTCACGTCACACTTGGAAATACTATGAAACTTTTTTTGCAAATTTTTTATATTAGTTCATTTACAGATGGAATTGGTACTCGTAGACTTAAGATGAATTTATTTTATGTTGAGCATTAAACTTATGAGTTGGAATGTCTGTGGGCTGAACCAAGCTAATAAAAGACGTCTTGTTGCAGAAGAGCTGAAGGTCTTTAAGCCAGACATAGTGGGTCTTGTGGAAACACATGTGGCCTTTAAAGATAGAAGTTACTTGAAACAGTTAGGCTATGAGTTAATTATCTGTACGTCACAGCCGGTGTCCATTCGGGGGGTAGCATTGCTGAAGGCTAAACACTCTGTGGTCAAAATCTTACGTACTTTGGCTGATTCTAAGGGAAGATGGGTGATAGCTCAGCTCTCTGTACGTAGCCATAATATGACAATATGCACGATCTATGGCCCGAATAATGATTTTCCTGATATTTTTTCTTACCGTGGCTCGGAACTGTTAGATTGGTCTGGGGATCTTATAGTGATGGGCGATCTGAATTGTATATTAGATGAGAAAATTGATACTACAAATCTAAAAGCGAGAAGTAGAATGGTCCAGGTGAGGGCAGCAATTCAAGATCTGCTTTATCTTCATCAACTGGAGGATGCTTGGAGAGTGTTACACCCCTCACTGCCAGGATAAACACTACTCTCGTTTAGATATGATCTTTGTTAAATATAATCTGTTGGAGAACTCTAATATGGTGGTATGTCCTAAAATCACCTCGGATCATAATCCAGTTATGCTTACGTTAGCTATTAGCTCCGTGGAAGATATTCAAATTAGGGATTTTTCGTTTCCTAAGCATCTTCTTAATAACTTAGACTATATTAGTTTACACATATGCAAGAAGCCCTTAAGGAATATTTAGCTAATAATCTATATTCTACATCCCTTGCATTGGTTTAGGATTGTTTAAAGGCATATGTAAGGGGGGTTACACTTCAGTATATTGTTAAACAAAACCGGTCCTATTTTAATCAGTTGGATAGCGATCATACGAAATATATGGAGCTAGAGCAGAAACACGCCCAATCTATTGTCTTAAAAGATACTGAGGAACATCGAATATACCTCCAGATTATTGACATTAGAGCGAAGATTGGTAGAAGGCTTATAGGTAAAGTGGCTATCAACTTTCTTAAATATAAAACTCGGCAGTACGAGTATGGCGAGCGGGTTGGACGAGTGTTGGCCCATCAGCTAGCTGATCAAAGAGCTAAGGTTTATATTAAAAAAATTAATGGGGTAAATGGTGATGTTTTCTCAAAGCCGCAAGAAATTGTGGAGCAGTTTAGGTTATTTTATATGGATTTGTACAACGAAGCGAGTAGCTTTAATACACAATTAGCTATTACGTATATACAAGTGAGTGGGCTGCCTTTATTGGATTGGCTTCAGACTTTGAGTTTGGAGAGAAATGCTGATCTAGCAGAGCTTAATTTTGCAATTGGGGCTTTACCCACGGGTAAGGCAGTGGGGGAAGATATTATACCACTTGAATTTTATAAAACATTTAGGGATCTTTTAACTCCAATTCTTCATGAACTGGATAATGAGATACTTATGGGAGGTGATTCTCCTCCCTCTTGGAACAAAACAAATATTATTGTCTTCCCCAAAAAAGATAAGCCACCTGAAAATCTTGGCTCATACAGACCGATTTCTTTAATTAATTCAGATGCCAAACTTTTTTTCTAAACTTTTGGCATCTCGTTTAGCCCCTCTGATGCACCTATTAGTTTCTGAGGAACAACATGGTTTTATTCCTGGTAGGGACACCCTGAAAGTCACTGCGTATGCAGATGATATTGCTGTTTTTTCCACAAAGCCAGTGGAAGCCTTTGCAGTGATAACTCAAGAGGCGCAGCGGTTTGGGTCTTTTTCCGGATACACACTTAATTTGAATAAGACCCAGTCTATTCTTAATTTTACACCGACTGCAGCTCCATCTTCATTAGGTATTACGGCTTCAGCTATGTATCTGGGGGTGTGTCTTAGCGCTCGTATTGATGATATATTTGATTTAAACTATACACCGCTGTTGAAAAAGGTTACTAATGATTTTCGTAGGTGGCATAGGCTTCCACTGACTATTATCGGGAGAAGTAATATAGTTAAGATGAGTATACTACCAAAATTTCTATATTTTTTTCGCGCCATCTCTTTAAGAATTCCAGTGACCTTTTTTAAATGTTTGGATAGTGTTGTTGGAAGTTTTATTTGGAATTTTCGGAGAGGGAGAAGGGCGCTTAGATACATTAAGCTGTCCTTTAGTCAAGGTGGTTTTAAACTTCCGGATTTCAGAACCTATTTTTGGGCCGCCTTTATTAGTCGAATTCAGTCTTTAATCAGTTGGCATATGGTTTAAATACCGGATTCTTATTATATCACATGTCAGACCCAAATTATTACAAAAGAGTCCGATTTAAGTCTATTCGGCATATTTTTCATATTTGGTAAGATATATGTAAAAAGTTTAAACTTTCAGATTGGCACGAATTTACTTATCTTTGGGGTAACCCGAGGCTTCCCGATATTTTTTCAGATTCAGTTGTGCGAGCTTGGCAACAACAGGGAATTACATTGTCGGGGCATCTTTATGACAAACACGGCTTTAAGTCCTTTCAATCATTGTCAGCTGAATATGGGGTTACACATAATTCATTCTTTAAATATTTACAAATTAGGAACTTTTTATGCAGGGGGAAGGTTTGTTGGCTCTTTGCCCTACAACAGAGGTTCTTCGGTGAATCTTTAAGAATGGTAATCGAGGTCTCATAGGGAGGGCTTATCGTTGTTTTATTGAGGCATTTGATGATGATGTTATACAGGCTACAGCTAAATTGAATATTATGTTTGGTACAGGGGTGACTCCCGATGAGGTTTCAGAAGCATTGGCCACCATATTTTATTTATGTTGTATTATACCCCAAAAGTTATCTCTTAATGGGCCGTGTCATATAACTCTATTAAGTCCTACTGCCCCAAGTGTAATGAATTTGCCGCAGATTAGCGACATATGTTTGTTATATGCCCCAAGCTTGCTGATTTTTGGCATAAGGTTGCCCAGGAGCTGAGTAAGTTAATTGGTAAAACTACGGTACTATCAGAGAAAGAAATTTTATTAGGGTCAGTATTTGACACAGGTAACGTTTCAAACTTGTTAGTGTCAATTTTTATGGCATGTGCCCGTTTGACTATCACCAGGGTATGGATAGAAAAATCTAGTCCTACTATTTTTGAATTTTGGTTGTTATTAAGGGGATTTATGAAATGGAACTGGCACTGGCAAAAGCAAGGGGATTGAGATCTTTGGTTAAATTTGGAAGACTTTGGTCTAGCCTCCAGTGGGGCTAATAATATTTCTGTGGAAACTCTGTATTATTTGTTATGATATTTGTTTTTGTGTTTAGTGCTTATATCCATCTGTATTTACTGCAATTGTCTTTAGTGTAATTGAAAACAAAATGACATGTACTTTTTCTATTTGTGTCTGTGACCAATAAAGTAAAATATGAATTTAAAAAAAAAAAAAAAAGATTTCTTGGATGGGCATTCTGAGGTGTCTACATACCTCCTTTGAAGTCCAGGCTGGCTGATAACATCTGCAGAGTACCTCATGGATCTTCCCTGAATCCTATGCTTTTTAACATCTATATGGCCCCCTTGGCAAAGGTTTGAGATCATTTGGAATGGCGATTCTATCAAATGCTGATGATTCCCAGTTGTTGTTATTTGGCCAGGAGTCAGAGCTCTCAAAAGTAATATTTTGGGTCTGCCTGTGTGCCGTGGGTACATGAATAAGACAGAGCTTTTGCCATCTGAATGGAGCAAGACTGAAGTTGTGCTCTTTGGAAAAGCCATTCAGGCCTGGTCAGAAGACAAGTGGTCTCAAGAATTGGGAGTTCCACCCTGCCCCAAAAAGACAGTTAGAAATCTTGACTGTATAGTGGAAGACAAGCTCTCAATAGAAAGTCACGTGAAGGCCACATGCGGTAATTGTATTGGCATACCACGCCGTCTTAGGATGGTGTTTTCATGGATGCTTTTAGATTGCAGGAAAGGGGTTACTCACGCACGTATAACCAATCACCTGGATTACCGCAACAACTTGCGGGTGGACATGAAGTCTTCTCTGATGACTCTCCGTCAGCTGGTCCAAAACTTGGCGGCCCAACTAATATGCTATCTGCCTATAGGCACTATACTTAGACCAGTGCTTTGCTCCTTACATTAATTTCCAATTTAGAAAAGGTGTATTTTCAAGCTTCTTTGCGTCTCTCACAAGATCCAATATGGGGCTGGCCAACAGTATCTTCATTCCCATATTAGCTTTAATTATCCAGTCAGGGCGCTGAGTTCCTGTGACACTGCTATTGGAATAACTTGCCTCTTCACATATGCTCCTGTAGCATCTTTGCACGTTTTAAAAAGTTAATTAAAACCTGTTTACTTTCAAGCATAAGTCCTTGTGAGAGCCAGGATGAGTTTTGCCCCCTCTCACAAGCTCTTAACAGAGGGATACTCTGTTTGGCGTGAGCCGTGTCTGCACTATACAAAATACTCATAACATAACGTAACATAACGTAATATATCATAACATAACGTAACATCACATAACATTACATAACATAGCAATCAGCAAGTTGAATCAGCTGATCTAGCAGCATTACCTGAAGGTGTATAAAATGCTGTCATAGTAAAGTCTGATGTAAATAGCACATTACATTTACACTTAGTAAAACGTGGATGTTGTCAAATGGGAAAGAAAAGGGGCAACTTTTCATTAAATGCCGCTATATGGCTCCTATATATCAACAGATGTTCTCATTGACTGGCTAAAACCCTCAGATAAACAAGCCCCCATGTTCATTAAACACAGGGGCTTGTTTATAAGAGCCTGCATCACATTTGCACCAATGAAAGTGGTACATGTGTGATGCACAGCACTCATAAAGATTTATGAAGTCACACAAAGCCATCCTGTGTGGCTATGAGTGGCCTTGTATATCTTTAGTGAGGTGATGCAGCACAAATCAATGCGCTGCCTTACTGTGTGCCCGTGAGGCGTTACAAGGGCATTATGGTGGGTTTTCCATGCAAAACCCATGGAATATGATGCTGCCCCAGATTTACAAAAACATATAAGCCTTAAGAAGTGCCAATTCTTTATGCCTCCCTAGGTGAAGCATAACGAGGGGAAATAAATTAATTTCTTTTCGTTTCTTCCTCTTTCCATGAGTGCTGCATGGTGCAGCACACATGGAAAGAGGAAAATGCCTCTTAGGATTCTTTTTGTGAAGAAAGTTGCCCCTTCCTGCACAAAAACAATCCTGTCTGCACAGGAGGCTCCCTTGCACTATGGTTCAGTGGTGCCTATGTTGGCACTAGGCTGCGGAAACGGACAGTAATGCACCTGGGCCAGATGTATGACCCTTTTTAGTGGTTGCAAATGGGTAATCGGCCCGCTCGCAAAGGCTAAATAGTTCCGTAGCACGTACAAACCCTATTTTGCGAGTCGGTAACCTATAACCGACTCGCTTTTAGGAAAGGGCGTGCCAAGGGGTGTCGCTTTCTAGTAGCAACTCGCAGTGCCATGTACGAATGTTTTGCAACCGAATTACGGTCACAAAACATTTGTCACAAAACATTCATATTTTACCGCCAATGGAAAGTTTGTGGTAGATCAGTTGCAAATGGGAAAGGGTCCTCAAGGGACTCCTTCCCTTTGCGAATTTGGGTGCAAATATTTTATAAGAGCAGACAGTGGTCCCAAGGGCCACTGTCTGCCCTTAAAAAATGCAACTGAAACGTTTAAATTTTCTTTTTGAAACACATCCCGTTTTCATTTAATGAAAATGGGCTGCATTTTAAAAAAAGCTGCATTTATTAAGAAAGCAGTCACAGACATGGTGGTCTTCTGACCCCAGCAGGCCACCATCCCTGTGAGTGCCAGCCATTCCCAATAGGTAGCAAATTGCGACCTGCTTCATGAATATTAATGAGGCAGGTCCCTTGTTACCCACTTGAGAATTGCAAACAGTGTCTTAGACACTATTGTACATTCCATTTTGTGAGTCGTAAATTGCGAGTTGCAAAACGTCACAATTTGTGACTCACTAAATGGAAGGGTCTTAAATCTGGCCCCATATTGCTTAAATACAGTGCATTCTAGACCTTTCACTTTGGCGTAGGGCAGTGCAGCAAGGTAGCTTGCTGCACTGCCCTATGCCAAAATGCCATAAAGGAGGAATACCGTTCTTATTTTCAGATGCTGAAGTTTAGCTGCCGACCACGTTGCACATATTGTCCTACAGTAGCCAATGTTCATATATAGTTACCTTATTTCTTCGGCCAACAAATAGTTCACTATGATGTGCTACAAAAGCTCATCGGACACAGTCATCTCTCAACTCAGGGGCATCTGGCCACTTGTAGCAAAATCAAATTCACCCCTGGTAAATCAGATTGCTGGAAATAATTCTCAAACTGCTGCTGGCTGTTCTGCTTCTAATGTGTTTACATTCGCTTTTGGCCTCACACAAAACACAACTTTTTAATCCTCTGCGTTGTCAAACACCCCATCCTGTATTATTCCACTCCTAAGGATCACAATTGAATCGACTTGGAGCCCTGGGAGCAAAACACTTGCAGTGTCCATGCTTGGCGTCATCCCTATTCTTAGTAACACGAGATAGTAATGTAATTGTGAAGGGTTCATAACCGAGAACTGTGCTCCCTGAACGACCAGTGTTCGGTTCAATAATTGTTTTGTGAAAGCCAGAATGTAGAGTGATAAATTGTTTGGCAATAATGACACAGACAAGGCACAAAATAATATAGACAACAAGACGTACATTTTCTTGCAGGGCACCTAACATTTATGAGGGAGAACAGGATGCCAGTGACTTTTGAAAGATGTGCTGCTAGAGCTCTGAAATTGTTTTATAGCCTAGTTTATTAGTATTGGCCTGTTGTAACATATAAACGAAGTAAAGAAATCATTTTACATAAGCTTTACACCCAGACAGTATTTGTTATTTTTCGATGTACTACTTGTAGGTGATAGACAAGTATGAATCTTGGCAGTATGCCTGATTTATAAAAAATATTCTACTGAGTGTGATGCCATGCATTGCCATGCCAACAGAATAAAAGCCTGTTGCAAATGTTGAAAAAAGCTGAAGTTACTAGCAAAAGAGCTTACTTATTAATGCCGTGGATATGGCATTGGTGTGACCAATGGTTTGTTAACTTTAAACATCATGATTCTTTTTTGTGCCATGTTGTGCTATTTACAAAATGAATAATAATTTATTTTTGCAATAAACACTGCATTTCATCTAATATTTTGGGACAATAATCCAAGGAATTAACTGGCACAGTAAATATTGAGCTTAGTGTACAGTCTATAGCCTAGATTAGATGTACAAATGAAAGTTACAACGTGCACCATATAATAAGGCCAACATACTTATGACATGGTCTACATGGGGTCATAGGACACATTTAGGGCAGATTTATGAAGAATCCATGCACTGTGACAAGTCGGCAGGAATGCACTGTATTCAACATCATATGGCTCATTCCTGTCCTTTCCTTGTGCTGACTAGTGCCATCGCAGGCACCCTTGCACCAGGGTGCAAGGGTACCTGTGTTGCAGGCAGGATTGTTTCTGTGCAGGAAGATGCACCTTCCTACACAAAAATAATCCTCTGAGGTATTTTTCTCTTTCCATGTGTGCTGCAGAATGAAGCACAATTGGAAAGAGGAAAAAAGGAGAAATAAAGATATTTCTCCTCGTTATGCCTCACTTGGGGAGGTGCAGCATTTTTATGCATTCCCAGGTCTACCAGTAATGGTAAATCAGGAAATGCACCCGAAATCCATGGGTAGATGCTCGGGAAGACCCATCCTCCACCCCTCCACCAGGCACTTGTCAAGAGCCAGAATGTGGTTGGATGCACTTTTGGTGTACTGAAGACCAGGTTTGGATGCCTGGAGATGTCAGGGGGAAATTTCTATACTCACCCCCTGTGGTGTGCTTGATAATACTGGTATGTGCCATCCTTCACAACATCGGAGTGCATACTAAGGTCCAGTGGTACTCGGAGCATGAACAGCATGAACCAATGGAGGAGGATGGAGTAGAGATCTAACACACAATGGCTGGTCGGCGGCTACGCAACCACATTGTGCATAGTTTCTTTAATTCATTTTGTGGTTACATGATGCGCAATATGTCTGCAATTCACTGAAATGTTCAATATGAAAGTAAATGTTTGAACTCATTCATTGTGTTGGGTGTTATGTCGCAGTCACTGTAAACATCAAGTCACTCATATCTTTCAAATAGGAGTCAACATGTAAAAATTATGTTGACAGATCCATTGAGCAACATAGGGCCATGGCACGAAAAAATAAACTACCAATGCAGAAATGCAATGTGAAATATTGTACTGCTTTTAAGGGACAGGACAGGCCTACCACTTGTATACATCCTAAATTACCACTACTGTCCATACGCTCTTGAGCAATGCAGTGCTGCACAGCTAGCAGTCTTCCTGTGTTCTGCAGCAGCAAAGGGTGTTTCAGGTGGTACTCTGTGAATGCTCGCATACAACCCACCCAATATGTCCACACATGAGTCATACCCCTCATTTTAGAGTATTTCTCAATGCAGTAGCATGCAGAATGACAGCGCCGTGCTGGAATAAATGGTGTTGCACATGCCATCACAGATCATGAGTGACAGTTGTCATGCACCAAGGTCTACTAACATGGGAATATGTGATAATGTCCTTTGTTAAGAAGGCAGACATGCATGTGTGGCCATCCTCAAAAACCGGCACATGTGGCTCTATTGCTGACCAGACTCTCATATATGCCACAGTTGACAAATCCCACATTTACTATGCATTGCACAGCAATGTGATGAGGCTTAAAGGCCAGTAACACAACACTATCAACAGATGACCTTGCAATGTGTGGCATTACCCAGAGAAGTAATGCAATGTCGATGCTCTTGCAACCATCACATCACTTACAGTATACAGGGATTGGAAAAGTGTGAAGTGTCCACAAATGTTCATAAACTATCTCATTCAACATGGTGCAATGGTGGATTCTGGATATGAACTTACTTGTGAATTGTTAGAGTAGTTAACCCCTGCCCTGAGTGTACAAGTGCATAGTTGAGGATATCACACCTCATGTTACATACAAATGGGTAACTGATATTTGAGTGTGTCCCATCACATAGGCCTGTGTCATGTAGTGCAGTTTTCTTGGACCATACAAAGACCTGCCCTCAGAGTAAATATAATGCTAATGCCTTTGACACGACTACGACAGTGCAAAAATGGGTTTGGAAGCATGATGTTTATTGAACTGTAGTGGAGAACATGACCTGTGGCCCTGGTTCACTGCAATGAGGACTACTGGCTCACTCACCACTTCTACTGGGCTGTTGTAGTGTGTTATACTCAACCCTTTTCAACATCATGTTGTTGGAATTATGTGTGCATTATAAATTCAAGTGCATAAGGCATGTGGCTGTGCAAGACATACACAACACATGGTTTCCAATGTGGAACAGTGTGGCAAATGTGAGTGTTCTGGTAGTGTGTGTCCACCCTCCCACACTCAAGTACAGCCAATAGGGAGTGTAGCACCTCTCAGTGTGTGTTGACTAAGTGTGTGTGCTGCATGGCATAATGCAGGTGTTAGACATAAACATGTCTGCCATAGTATTGCTCCAAGATTGTCTTTTGCCAGTAAACAGAGGGGTATAATATGAGCATAGCCACACAGTGCATGGCAGGACATCACCCCACTGAACTTCCATGGGTGAAGGCAAAAGGGCAGGGGTGTGCATGATCTAAATGTAAACAATGCATTCATGCCTTTTCCCCTTCATCTGGCTAGGCCTAACACAGGCACCCTTGCACCATGGTGCAAGAGTGCTTCTTTTTCATTCAGATATGTATTGGTGTATGAAGGTGTGCCTTCCTGCTAAGTAAAGTTTCCTGTGAGGCATATTTCAACATGTATGTGTACTCTAGAATGCAGCACACAGTGAAAGATGAAGTAACAAGGAGATTCAAAGGTATGACACCTTTGGAAGGTTGGACATACTGGTGCATTCCTATGTTTCCCTGCTGAACTACGTCTGGGAATGTGTCTCAAACCAGGGAAGATGCATAGGTACACTCATGCAATGGCCCTGGAACCTCTCTCTGTTGTTGAGTCAGGCAAAGCTATCTTTCCTTTTGCATTGCCTCACACAAGAAGAATGATCGTTCACAGGGCTATGCAAGGTAGAGATGTGCATTGCAGATGTACTATGTTGCATAGTGGAAGTAGCACAAGTATGACACAACTTAGGTCATACAATTACCCCTGAGAGGTGATGTGCTTGTGCCACTACATTAAATGGAGGACCTTGTCTAGTTTTCTGTGTAAGATATGGTTGACTTTCATGAACATGTTGCAAATTGGATATACACCTGATGTTGTTACAAAAATAGAGAAATGTGCAAAGTGGGTTGGAACTTACACTGTACTATGGCTGAACTAGCCTGTATTTGTGCTAGGCCTGGGCGAAGCACTACGCTACGCTCGCGTAGTTTGCGAAGTTCGCGCTACGCGAACTGCACGTAGCACAGTGTGAACACGCGTAGCGTAGTGTTGCGTAGTGCTGCGGTCATTTTTTGCTTGCTCGCGGTCATCAACGTCAAGTTGGCGACCGCGAGCAAGCAAAATGACATCCTGGCGAGACTTTTTCCTTGTTCGCGATCGCGAGCATGGAAAATAAACCTCCCGGCGAGATTCCCAACGCGAGAAGGTCAGGTTTCTCATTGCGAGGGGTCGCGTATGCTCGCGACCGCTCGCGATGAGAAACTACCAGTTCGCGTTGAGAAAGCTGCAGCTCGAGTAAAAATCTACTCGAGCAGCAGAAAACTACAGCTCGCACTGTGCAAGATGCCATTTTCAATGATTGCACAGTGCCGGTTGCTTGTCCGCACTGTGCAATCATTGAAAACAACATCTTGCACAGTGCGAACATGTTACTTCGCAGTTCGCGAAGTGCTACGCGTAGCTCGCGTAGTGCGAACTTCACTTTGCGTAGCTTCGCGAAGTGCTACTTCGCGAACTATGCCCACCCTTAATTTGTGCACCTTTAAGTGTGTGTTGCATCTGTGAAACACCACAATGATGGATTCCCCACACATTGCTTGAATAGATAGTCTAGCCAGATTGTAGAATACATTAGGGTGCCACGTAGGCCACAGGAGCCATATTTACATGCACACATGACTGTGGGAGATATCCAGATGTGTCCCCCGGTAATGGCTGTGTTATATTATGTTATGTTTAAGTATTTATAAAGCACACGGCTGCCCCCGCAATGGAGCATTCCAGCGCTGAGGTCTGTGGGGTAGAGAGGGTGAGCGGGGCAACTAATGATCAGAGAATAGCCAGGTCTTCATGGCCCTTCTAAAGGCCCAGTGGTCAGAAATGCACCAGTTGGAAAGAGGCAGGAAGTTCCAGAGGGCGGGAGCAATTGCTTTCAAAGCGTGCCTGCTGGCTCTGGTCCTGTGTACGTGGAGCACACACGGACAAGGTGGAGATCAGCCAATCGCACGGCATGGGCAGGCACATAAGGAAGACACAGATCACTCAGAATCACAGGGCCGAAGCCTATGAAGATTTTGTGAGTGATACAGAGAACCTTAAAGTGAATTCTTTGTTCTATTGACAGCCAGTGTAGCTGGCAAAGGGGGCCAGAGACAGGTCAGTACTTAGGAAGCGTGAACAGAGTACGGGCCACGGCATTCCAGGCTTGTTGGAGCCTTTTAATCACAGACTTCTTACAACCGAGGAGAAACGCGTTGCAGTAGTCCAACCTAGCCAGAACGGTAGATTGGACTGACGAGTGTGGGAATCAAAAAGTCCTAAAATGGGCTTTAGGCTCCATACATCTCCAAAACAGGTGCCTGCTACTGATTTAGCCTGGGCGTCAAAGGAAATAGTGGAGTCCACCCAAACACCCGGGTTCTTAACAGCTGGTTTAAGTAGGGGGTCTGGGCCTAGCATTGGAGGCCACCAATAGTTCCCCAATAGATGGATATCCCTACCTAAAGGAGGGATTTCTGATTTAGCAGTGTTCAATTGAAGACAGTTGGCCACCATGCTTTCGGAGTTGGCGATCAGGTCCTTCTGAAATTTCATGGAGTCCTGACTAGGATCATTAGAAAAGGAAGGCACCAGCTGCGTGTCATCAGCATATGACACCAGGGAGATGTTACAAGCTCTTGCTACCAAAGCCAATGGCCAGATATAAATATTGGACAAGCTGAGCCCTGGGGGACACCACATCACAGAGGTTGGGTGTGGGAATGGATGGGTGGAGAGATTATTTGAAAAGACCTATCAGCCAAAAAAGACATAAACCAGGAGAGGGCTTTGCCACCGATGCCGATCTCACATAGCCGATGCAGCAGGTTCTTGTGTGAGACCGTGTCAAATACTGTACTCAGATCGAGTAGAATCAGCGCCGAGGTTCTGTCCTCATCCCGAGAGGCCTGCAGCTGCTCAGTGACCACAAGCAGTGTGGACTCCATGCTATGGTGAGGTCTGAAACTATTTTGAGAGGGGTCCAAAATCGATTTAAGTTCCAAGCACTGATTTAGAATAGTCAACCAAATTACACCAAGGCACACCAAATGATTGTAACTATTATACAATTTTCCACGATGTGTGGTTTAACCCGTCAAAAAATGAATGTTCTTTTGCAGAAATCCACAAAAGATGTTGAATCAGGTCATTTTACTTGTTTTATTTAATTTCATTGTACATGGAAAACAGCAGCAGCCCTGGGCTTTCTCAAGGCTTTGGTTTAAAATACGGATTTCATTTCCATGTTTTAAAATCGTAAACTTGCAATTAAACTGTTTACAGACCTTAGTGCTAATAAATATCGTTATGGTTACCATGCCGTGAGGAGTGAAAAAGATGGTGCCCGCAAGTTGAACGCACACTGCCGGTGACGAAATGCTGGGATCACCATGAAAACAAGAGAGGACGTATCAAGGTCCCGTTTTTACAAAAGAGACAAATCGTCCATCACATTCCGTGACGAAATGAACGCATTTGAAAACAGAAGTTGACAGCACTGCCAGTCGGATCGATATTATATATTGTTTGTTGGATTGATTATGACTGAGTGTATTTAATTACAAGTTTACGATTTGAAAACATGGAAATTAAATCAGTATTTTAAACCAAAGCCTTGAGAAAGCCCAGGGGGCGAAATGTACTTCGGCTGCTGCTGTTTTCCATGTACAATGAAATTAAATAAAACAAGTAAAAGGACCTGATTCAACATCTTTTGTGGATTTCTACAAAAAGGACATTCATTTTTTGACGGGTTGAACCACACATCGTGGAAAATTGGATAATAGTTACAATCATTTGGTGTGCCTTAGTGTATTTTGGTTGAATATTGTTCTAGGCTGATCTCAGTCCTAGTGGATTCATACCCTGGTGGGTGGGTAGTGTGACACCACAAGAGTACCCTAAAATATTGTCATTTCAAGGACATGTCTGAGATAAATTGAACATTGGTATCAATAGATGTACAGGCATACCCACAATCTTTGGAAATAGTATGATTTAGAATAGTGTTGACATATAATTCTGTTGTTGTAGCAAGGAACGGGAGCAGAGAAATTAGACAAAACATTTCAGGCCTAGAAGCATCCAGTGTAAGTTTTTTCAACAGAGGGATAACTTTGGCATGTTTACATGATTCCGGAACCGCCGCAAGAGCTAGAGACAAATTGGTCAGTTCCAGACACCCTGGTAGGAGACACTCCAGGAATTTTATGAAGAGGTCGGGCTTGAGAGGATCATCCAGAGACCCCGACTTTACCTTGATGAACAAAGCTAGGAGGGCTTCAGAGGGAATAGAGGGAAAGGAAAGATGAGAATGGGACGCAGAGCCAGAGGGAGACCCCAAATGGGGGTCCGGGTCTCTACTCTCAGGACAGAAACGTAGATGCGCTCGACCTTGCCGATTAAGAATTTGGCCAGTACCTCACACTGAGAGTTAGTGGATATGGGGCTGTCCGGGACTGGACGGGGGTTTCACCATGTCTTTTATGAGGGAGAAAATAGTTTTGGTGGGATTATAAAAATGTTTATTTTATTTGCAAAATAAGCAACCCTGGCCTTTCAAACCAATTTATAAGCCTTAATCGAGTCTCAGTACTGTGGTTTAGCTGTGGGATCGTAAGACCACCTCCAGGCTTGTTCTAGGACGTTACAATTCTTCCTAGCTAAAGTCAGAGACTTGTTGAACCAGACGTTGGCCCGAGATCTTTTAGGAAAGGTCAATTTGGCCAGAATACACCTGTCCAGTGCCTGAGTTACCCAGCGCAGAAAAAAGTTGCCTCTATGTTAGTGGGCAGTACAGGTCTCTGAATGCTTAGTGCAACCCGGAATGTGTCAGGATCAATTTTGTGTCAAGGGCGTTTATTCAGAGGGTTGTGATGGTGGTGGGATTTAAAGCCTGCTAAGCTTATAGATAAAGAAATAAAGGAGTGGTCTGTCCACGTCATCGGGAGGGGGGCTGAGACTCTAAAGACAGAATGTTATAAAAAAACAGGGTCGAGGAGATGGCCAGCCAGGTGCGTAGGCTCCAATACCAGTTGAGACAGTTGACAAGCTGCCTTGTCACCTAAGAAATTGTTAATATCAGGATCACAGTGTGATTCCAAATGAAGATTAAGGTGACCTACAATGTTAAAACTGGCTGTTTTAAGTGCCAATGTGGTTACTGCACCATACAGGCCATAGCTTCTCTGAATGCTTTGGACGGGCTGGGCGGGCAGTAGATTAGCAGCCCTGAAAGTGTAAAATTTACAGTCAGTGCAATTTAAAAAAGTGAATTTTCACAGTCAGAGACGTTTTCCGGGATGAGACTACAGGAGTAGGCATCTTTAGATATGATTGCAATGCCCCCACCTCTCCCTATTGTTCTGTTCAGATGGTTCATAGCATATCGAGGGGGCAGGGCAGGGCCGGAACAGCAACAGAATCCTGAAAAAGCCAAGTCTCCGTAAGAAATAAAATAGCGAGAGACTGTTCGTGTAGGAGGTCAAACACCTCCACATGGTGCTCAACCAGGGAGCAGCAATTTAGGCTTCAGATTTTATAATCCCGCTTGTGGGAGGGGGGAGCTGGTGTTAGCAGGCTAGTGCTGGCCTTGAACTGACACAAATTTCAGTGGGAGAGGCAGGCAGTTGAAGACCACCTATTGCTCCCACAGGGGGGACATCATGGTGAAAGGCAGAAAGGGCCTCATGCAAGTAGACCAACCTGTGGGAGGGCAAAGGGGCAGAATACCTGGCTCCTGGTGACGTCCAGGCATAGACAGGGCAGACGGCTTGCATTTGGCGTGCCAGCGGCGGGTCCGTGCTGCAGTGTGCATCAAGTTCCTGGGGGGAGGGGCAAAACTGGCTCCACCCAGGCTCGTCACAGATTGACTGAAACTGACCATCCAGGATGGAACACAGCCGAAGTAAATGAAAGTTAAATTACATACAATAGTTATAAACAAATAAATAGCAGGGTACAAAGTCAACTTTTTTTTAGCAAAGTGAAATACAGCCGATCAAGCAGTTCCCCACTCTAAAAAACACTTGTACCAAACAGAGCATCCATGCTGCGGCATGCATCAAGTACCTGGGGGGGCACAACTGGCTCCACCCAGGTTCATCACAGATTGGCTGAAACTGACCAATCAGGACAAAGCACAGCCGAAGGAAATGAAAGTTAAAAGATGTAAAACAATAGTTCTCAGAAAAGAAATAGCTGCATGCAAAGCAACTTTTTTAGTAAAGTGAAATACAGCCAATCAAACAGTTCCCCACTCTAAAAACCATATGTACCAAACAGCACGTCGGTGCTGCAGTGTACCTCAAGTACCTGGGGGGCACACCTGGCTCCACATAGGCTCGTCACAGATTACTTCAAACTGACCAATCAAGACGTAGCACAGCGGAAGGAAATGAAAGTTAAAAGACGAAAACAATCATTATCAGCAAAGAAATAGCAGCGTGCAAAGTCAACTTTTTTAGCAAAGTGAAATACAGCCAATGAAGCAGTTCCGCACTCAAAAACCACTCGAACCAAACAGTGCATCCACGCTGCGGTGTACATCAATTACATGGGAGGCACATCTGGCTCCACCCAGGTTTGTCACGGATTGGCGGAAACCGACCAATCAGGACGAAGCACAGCTGAAGGAAATGAAAGTTAAAAGATGTAAAACAATTGTTATCAGCAAAGAAATAGCAGCATACAAAGTCAACTTTTTTTGCAAAGTTAAATACAGTCGATCAAGCAGTTACCCTCTCTAAAAAACAAGTGTACCAAACAGTGCGTCCACGCTGCGACATGCATCAAGTACCTGGGGGGCACAACTGGCTTCACCCACGCTCATCATGGATTGGCTGAAACTGAGCAATCAGGACGGAGCACAGCTGAAGGAAATAAAAGTTTTTTAAAAATTTTAATATTTCTTTATTGGCATTTTAGGAAATGACACTGTTCATTGTACATATACCATACATCTGCATAAATTCATATCAACATCTTATACCGTCTGCTTAAATTTTTAAACATTTAAACATCAAGGTCATAATCGCTCTGATAGGCCAACATATTTCCTAAATCAGAGGATAAATATACAATTCCCCCAACTCCACATATCCCTCCCCCACCCTTCCTCTTAATAACATCAATTCTTCAGCGTCACTTCTCGTTTTATGTCCCATATCCATTTAATTCTTGGTGTTCTCTACTATGACTCTTTGATGTCTGCTTAGTTACAGTGCGTCAATATCTGTCTTGTGGGGGATTGTGTATCGATTATGTTATCGCCAGTGTTCGTAGGTCCTTTATATCCACTAGCATGGCCGCCCATGCCCGCCAATCATCCTCTAGTTTCTCATCTCGTCTCACTCTCTTCATTCTTACCGCCTTTGCCGCTGCCCATTTGCCCATATCTTTCAACCATGACTCAATCTTCGGGAGAGTAGTACCCATACATGAAACAGCAATGCGTCTTTTGGCTAATGCCAGCCCCAGCATTACAAATTTCCTACTCAATTTCTTTTTCTTTGGAGTGGCAAGGAGACCCAACAACACCTCCCGTATATCTTTGGGCACCGAGCATCCCGTTGCTTCCTTTATTTTTTCTAATATTGTAGTCCAAAAGTGAGACAGCATTGGGAATGTCCATACCATATGTATAAAATCCAAGTCAGCAGTTCTGCACCTGGGACATCTGTATGAAGTTTCAATTTCAAGAAACTTTATTACTGTGAAAGACCCAAAAGGCTGTGTTAGAAAGTTAGCATTCACATCCCACTATGTATATATATATGTAACGTTGTTCTCCAATAGAATTCCTTGAAGATGGGATACCGGAACCAGATACGGGTCTGTTCCTAGATGTGGCTGATGGCGTCACATCTCTAGCTTGTTGATGAATTACCTCACCAAGCTGCAGTTCCTCATTTTGAAATATTCGGATCTCTTATACATAGTGGGATGCGAATGCTAACTTTCTAACACAGCCTTTTGGACCTTTCAAAGTAATAAAGTTTCTTGAAATTGAAACTTCATACCGAGGAGTTTTTACTTTTTGGATGCCCTGAAGAAGCCCAGAAACTGGTGAAATGCGTTGGCTGTATTGGCTGTATTGCAAAATCCAACAAATGACATGAAATAAAAGAAACATTCTTCAAAGTCAACCTCTCGACTTATCTGATCTGCTTGGCAATAGTGCCTCCACTACCTGTTCTCCTGTTCTCTTTGCCTCTTAAATTTTTTGTGAGGAACTCTTTATTCTCCCCAATGGAGGAGAGACCCTGGAGGCATATACCTTTTCCATATGTGCAGTTAGCACCTCTAATATTGCTGCTTGAAATATATATATACCGTGCTCCCTTATGAATCCATCATTTGTACAATGGGGGGTGATGGTTTCTCGTTTTTCATCAGTTTCGCAAGCAGCGCTCCTGATCTGTCCCCCTCCATGTGGAGCCACTGCCTATATGCCACGTGGTTATATTTACCTAGGCACTGAAGGGTTCCCTTCAGGACCCTGCGGGCCTCACTCCACTCCACTATATGTGGGGATGTGTATGAAGCAGGAACTCTAGCCTCTGTAATTCTCTTCCCTGCAGTTTCACATCTCTCTCCAATTGCTGTCTCACGCCATAGGAAGTTTTTATACATCGACCTCTCATCACTATCTTCATCACTTCCCATTCCGTAGCCTTTCTGGCCACCGTCCCCCAGTTCTCCCAATAATAATTAGCAAGTCCCTCCTCGATTGTCTTAGCAAATGGTGGGTCCAATAATGCCTCCACCTGCAGTCTCCATGTCGGTATCACCGGTTGTGGTGGTCTTAAACCCAGCGTAAGTAGCCCTGGGTATTAATCCAAAATATATCTGGGTAAGCAGTATATGTCTTAAACTTCCGGGACCATCTCATCAGTTAAAAAACACTGGTCTATCCAACTAGGAGTGTTGGATGCGGGCGTATAACAGGAAAAAGCCCTCCCCATCGGATTCCTACTTCTCCAAACATCTCTCTTAGCCCCAATCCCAGCAATGTGTCTCTCAGTGTTCCTGTGAGTCTTGGTTTGGTGTTCTGTCTGGCGGAAATAAAAGTTAAAAGACATAAAATAATTGTTATCAGCAAAAAAACAGAAGTGTGAAAAGTCAACTTTTTTAGCAAAGTGAAATACAGCCGAACAAACAGTTCCCTACTCTAAAAAATACTCGTACCGAAAATGACAACTCATGTGTAAACCTACAGCCCATATTGTCTACCATGCTGTGCTGCAATGCTGCCTAATGATTCACCTGGCGTGGTGATCAGGACTGGACATGCATTCCTTGGACACAGGCTGCCTCCGTGGGCAATCTAATGGCGCACCTGTATATGCTGCACCACCTGTGAGGAAGTTACAGGCACATGACAGACTTAAACCACCCAGATTAACCACCTGGATGCTGCCCTCTGTCAAACTGAGCTGCCAAGTGGTGCCACCCCAGTTCAGGCCCAATGACAGGGTGTTCAAGGTGTTGATACAGCATCACACAGAGCTCTACAGTTGAACCCACACATTGGACCAGTTGCATCGAAAACAATCTGAGCATTGTCCCTGTTGCCTGGCGCATTGCTGCACTTGCATTGATCAGAAGTCGTGCATCCAAGCCAATGCGTGGAAATGACTGTAGAAGTGCTACTGCGCAGTGTAAGAACGACACATTGGCCCTTTAACTTCCAATTCCTAATAACAATTGACACAAGTTTAAAACAGGCGGGATACACACAGGAAATGATGCAATGGGTGTTGCAGGCTGCAAACTAAGAAGTGTGAAAAATAGTTTCACTTTCACTTACAGTCTGTTAGTCTGTGCTGAGTGTTTGGAGGTATTTTGTAGAGTGGATTGTGGATTGTGGAGTATTTTGGTTTTTTCGGTGTCTGCTCTGTCCCTGTCTTATGCCTATCAAGTTTATTGTATTTGTGAATCGCATTGTTTTTGTTCTTGTATTGATGAGTTTTTTTCCATTTGGAGGTTTAGTATTTTAGGGTCAGGGGTAAGATGTTTGTGTTGGATTTAAGGGCTTTAGAGAGGGTTTGTTGCCTGTGGGGGAAGGGTAGGGCAAAGAACGTTTCTGAGGGAGAGTTTGTAGGCCTGCTTTGGCTGCTGGCCCATGGTGTGCCAAACATGATTGCTTCTGGGGTATGGTCAGACAGGGCTACACCACCAAGGAGCCCAAAGAGCACTGGGAGAGGGTGCAGTGGCACATGATAGCGATGTTTGGTGTCAACCACATCCTACACCAGCTTAAGCACTGGTTGGTGGATGTGGTGAGCAGCGAGACTGATCTCCTGCACCACCTTGGCTTGGAAGTTTGTGGTCCTGTATGTGAGTACCTATTTACCATCTGCATTTAATTTTTTCATTATCAAAATAATGTAAACATCTTTTTCTTACAAGTGAGGGGCAGATAAATTGAGGGGTATGATACAAAAATCCAGGATATATCTGCCCACTTGTAATACCCTGCCCCAGTGGGCTGTTCAAGGTGTTGTGGTCTTATCAAATTCTTTCAAATTAATATATTTGTATACATGACCTAATTTCACAGATGTGTTTGTTGAGATCATGAACTGGTTATTTGTTTTTAAAAACCATGCACGTAGGACGTGTAAGGAGGAAAGTAATGATCATTCTCCTAGAATGTTAACCTTGTGATGTGTGCTGCATTGTTCAGCACACGCAGTGAGTTTAACATGCCGGATGGAATGACCAACTGGATAGAGTGCGTTCCCTCACCTCCAAGTGTCACAAGGAGGCCAAGAGTACTGGTGGTGAGTTTCCCACTCCCCCTTAAAACATTTTCACTGGGAGGAAAAGGTCTTGTAGATCCTACATCCTGAAGGCTTGACAGGAATTCCTGGTGGAGTGGAAACTGGTAAGTTAGACGTTTGAATGTGTAACTAAACATAAATGTCCTTTTTGCTTTTAATTTAGCTGTTTCTAATGTGTTTCGTACCTTTTTTAAACATAATAACTCATTCATAAATGTATTTATTTTAATTTTGTTTAGGAATTTTGTAGCAATATTATTTTTTCTCTTCTTTTACTAATTGTTAATATGTGCTGTCATTATGTGTGTTTTTCTTCTTGTTACATTTTTTGTTTTTGCCTTGTTTCTCTATTTGTTAGAATCTATTTTGTTGTACTGAAGATTACAGGTCTCAATCTCCAATAAATTTCACATGACGTTATGGTGCATATAAGTGTTTTTACACCTAATACCATATTTCATATATGTGTTTCATATTGTAATGTCTGTTCATTTACACTGCATATATTTCACTAGATAAGTTCAACTCACAAGTGTTGTTAATGTGTAATTGAAATGGGTACAACTACCATGATGCTTTGGTTTTCTTTTGTGAAAATAATTTTATAATGTTATTATGCCCATCTTTTCTTTTATATTTTTACTTATGTTAAAGTGTTATATTTTCATCAAACTCTATTTTATGCTATGTTTTAAAATGTCAGTTTTTGTTTAATATTGTATGGTGTCCATTTTATTGAATTGATGTGATTTGCTTAACAAATCAAAGTAGGAAGTCTAAAAAATATAAATGTATGTCATAGTGCCTGCTGTATCTAAGTTCTTTTGATGATAAATGTACTTTGCAATGCTTCTATGATGACCAACACTATTTATCCTTCTAATTTGTGTTTTAATCAGATTTTTACCCTGCTTGGCCTTGGAATAGTTTCTTTGGCATTTCACCTCTCTACTGTGTTGTGTTGAATGTTTGCTAAATTTTGGTTATACTTCCTAATTTTGTTTCTATTTCAAGATATTTATTTTCCTGCTTTTTAGAAGTAGTTTTATTTTTAATGAATTTTTTTGTAATTTATTACAATACTACTGAAAGGTATACTTATTGAATTCTCTTTTTCTATTTAGGTAGCTTCATTTTTAGCTTTGAATACATTTCATCTATTAGTACAGATTTTTTTTGCTTCTTTGTTATTGTATTTTATGATAGGTCAACACCCAGAGTACTTGGACAACCATCTGCCACTGTGCCACTGTTACCGAGGATACCTCCACTCCAAACCAGGAACAAGCCTTCAGTAAGGAACCCACTCCTGCAAGTCTGTATGATGAGGAGCAGGCTTTTCCATCTGGTCTCCCTGGGCAAAAATCTACAGTGAGTTATACTCAGCCAACACATACACCTCCCACCCTAGCTGTTACCACAACTCAGTTTCTGGAATCCTCCACTTCCTGTGTCCAAAGGAACATCAACCCCATTCTTGTGCCTCCAGTCCTGCCTGCTGGTGATAAAACACCACCACCACCACCACCTTCAGTTCAGCCTGGAACCAGTAGGACGGGCCACACTGGGTCAAGAGCACAAGGTATTGGGTTTAGGAGTTCTGGGAGGGAATCTGTGAGCCAGCAAAGTAAGGCCACTGGGTTCATTGTCACCCAGGCCACCATCAACCAAGTCTTGGGATCCCTTAATCAGTTGCAAGAGATGATGTACCAGGTCCCTATAGAGCTCTGGGAAATAAAGCAATTGCAGTCCATCTGGTCTCCCTGGACCGACAGCTCCAGTGAGTTACACTCGGCCAACACCTACACCTCCCACCATAGCTGTTACCACAACTCAGTCTCTGGATACCTCCACTTCCTGTGTCCAAAGGAACATCACCCCAATCTTGTGCCCCCCATTCCTGGCTGCTGGTGATCAAAACACCACCACCACCACCACCTTCAGTTCAGCCTGGAACCAGTGGGATGGGCCACACTGGGTCAAGGGCACAGGGTATTGGGGTAGGAGTTCTGAGAGGGAATCTGTGGGCCAGCAAAGTAAGGCCACTGGGTTCATTGTCACCCAGGCCACCATCAACCAAGTCTTGGGATCCCTTAACCAGTCCCAAGAGATGATGGACCAGGTCCCTATAGAGCTTCAGGAGATGACGAAATTGCAGAGGGAACACAATGGTCAGTTGGAAGATCTAAACTCAGATTTGGACTCCCAGACTTGGGTGCCTCATGTTTAGTTTACCCATATTTGCAGTGCTTATCAAGCAACATCTTCCCCTTTATGTGGTCCTGCAACACCTGAGCCTACTACATCTGCCTCTGACACAGAAATTAAGTCCCTGCCACAAGAGGAAACACTTCCACCCACCTCGGTCCTTGCAACTGTTGATATCCAGCAGTCCCCCACAGGAGGGGATGTTCAACTGGACCACCAGGAGAGGACAGCAATACCTCCACCACCACCAGCAAGAGATGCAGAACCTAATTTTCTCTAGTGTGTGGCTACCATTCACTCTGTGGACTATTTTGTGGACACATATACCTTTTTGATTCCAGTTATATTTTGGACATTGGATTTCAAACAAATTTGTTTCTTCAAAATCAGTTTCAATCACCATGATTGTAATATCATGTTTTTTATTTAGTTTGTTGTTTACTTCATGTTTTAGTTTATTTGGCTTTTTTGAGTGAAATCTACTGGTGGTGTATGTCTTTTCTCAGTTTGTTCACTTTTTATTGTTTC
The DNA here is from genome assembly GCF_964204655.1 of Triturus cristatus. Lineage (NCBI taxonomy): Eukaryota > Metazoa > Chordata > Amphibia > Caudata > Salamandridae > Triturus > Triturus cristatus. The sequence continues at coordinate 935,303,986 of NC_140588.1, read as the reverse complement.
ATTATACATCTTAAAAAGTTAAATTAAAAAGATTGTTTATTTCTAAATAAATTCTGTGTAGGTAATCATTTCCACATTTCTTTAAATATAACAAAAAAGAACAAAACCACAAATCATAAACTAGTAAATGAAAAATGTTCCTAATACATTCTAACCCAGGCATATTCCAAAAAAATCGTGCAATATTTGCATTTACAGTTCCAGACCTTGCCACCATAGAAGAATGGGAGATAATCAATAAAATCAGATTAAATACTCAAACTCTCATTGATTGATGTCATTAACTGGAGCCATATCTTCTGCCTCACTATAGGAAAACCACATCAATAAACATCAAAAGTGGAAAAAAGTGTAGTGCTCTCTTTTGTGGCCACAGGCTCATTCCAATACACTGTTGTAGTATCTGGTGGAATGTCACAAGCAACTTTAAGTGGAGTGTTCAAGACATTCTTCCCTCAATAATGAGACACATCAACAGCTACATATAGTTAACACGTGAATTTTGCCCATGGGAAGGGAGATTTGTATGGTTTGGGTGACTTACCACTTGTGGTTAGACCAATTTAAGCAGCAAGTATTGCCTTGGTGGCAACAATCAACAGAAAATAAATCTAATGCAATCTTAACAATTACAATTTAAGCACTGTGCAAGTTGACTATGTACAAGATCTTTACATCCAAAGTGTGTGTGTCTTTCACAGGATCACCCCATGTTCCCTTTGTACTTCGCAACGGCAGCCTATAACTGCAAATGTCACAATGTTGAAATGTCTAAATAAAGATGGCATGGTGAAGGATCCTAACACAAATTAAAACAAAAACATTTTTGGCTGACAGTACAAAATAGACTCATTAAAAATGACATATTTTGAAGACACATTCACAAGATAAACAATGCAAATAAACATAGTAGTCAATGTTTCAAAACTTAGATCACAAATATCTTTGCCCTGGATTTACCTTAACTTGTCCTTTCACAAAAAATTGTCTAGCACAGAATTGTATTCTTATTAGATTAAAAGTTAGCTTTAAATGTAATGCTATAATATGTGAATGAATATATACTTACAATCATATGAAGAAGTTGATAACATCTTGACATAATTTAATTCCTTCCTCTTCACCACAATGATCTTCATTTGTCATTTCAACATCCTCACTGGTGGCTCATTACGGACTTCTTCCTCTGCAATGCACAGAATGTTCCATCACAGGGCTATGTTGTGTAATATGCAGCATGCCATGGTGATTTTTCACAACATATGGGGCGAGTAGTAGAGGAGGGCTTGGCTAGTCTTATTCAGACATAACAATCTTTCCTTTAGGAGCTCAAAAGCCCACTCCATGGCACTCCGTGTTCTTCCATGGGCCTCATTGAAGTGGGCTTCACCAGGCAATGTTGGATTCCTCATCGATTTTAACAAACTATGCTCAGTTCGGATGAGCTGAGTCTCCTAAAAGAAATGGAGAAAAAAAATGTTACCCACTTTTTTTGATTATTAAATATAATTTAAAAAAACAATGTTGAGGCAGATTGTATTGCCAACAAGCCAGGCCATCTCTGGTCCAAGTTGTTACATTTGCAGGGGTATGGTGCTGCTCCGTAGTACTAAGGAATCATGCGTAGATCCTGGCAAATGCACATTCATGCTTGTGATGTACAAATCCGGTAAGCAAACAGCTTGTACATTGATTGAATGGAAGTTTTTCAAATGGTGGTAGACGCTGTCTGTGGTGGCACCAAGGCAATATGTGTGCCATCAAATGTTCTAACTACATGTGGTAGGTGACCCAAAGTATAAAAATCTCCCTTTACACTGGCAAAATACTCATTTTGTGGAAACTGTAGGAAGCTGTTAATGTGTCTCACCATTGAAGAAAGAACTTCTTGTAACATAGCACTGAGAGTTGGTTGTGACATTGCACCAGATACTGCAACGTTGAATTTGAATTATTCTGTGGTCATAAAATGGAGTATAAACATTATTTTCACTATTATTGTTACTGCTGTGGGATTCCTATTGCAAGGCAGAAGATCTGGCTCCTGCTCATGGCATGAATCAAGAATAATTTGCTTATTTAATCAGAACGTTTTGATAATATCCCATCCGGCCATTGTGGCAAGGTCTGGGAATTGTCTCAGAACTTGAGGCTGTCATCTTCTCACTCTCCCTGGGTTCATAGATTTAAAGCATAAACAGTGTTTAAAAATGTTGCTAACATATTTTTGAAATAAAACACACATTTCATTCGGTTTTCAAAAGAATATTTTTTTACATAATTTAACATAAAATAATGTATTAACATTTTTTTACATGTCTATTTTTAGATGAAAACAAATGTATAAATAATACATTTTAAAGGTATCCTTTACTTTTTTTTTAAACCGTCATCATAAGTGTATACAAATCCGCCCAACTATTGCATTTACCCACAGCAATGCAATACATTATACTTTTTTTGTCAAAATAAATTAATAACATTAGCTTTTCATAAATGCAAACAAACTAGCTACCATTTTGAGTGCTGGGAATGCATTTAACATTTACAAACACACTATCTCAGAATCTAAAATGATGGACACCTGACATTGCCCCAAGGACATTTCCAGTGAGATGGAAGTTGGTGGAAATTGACCACATAATGGGTGTGAAACTCCACAATGGACACAGCCATAGGCAAACTGTATGAAAGCAAGGTACGTAACAAATGCATTTGCCGTGTCCATTGGCAATCTCGCACGTTATGTACACGACGTTTAAATAAAGCGCACTTGCCTTCTAATAGTGCAACCAACAACACCTCCTCAACTTTTGCTGCACTTTCCGAGCTCTGGGAGCCACAATGCCAAGAAAAGCAGGAAACAAGACCCCAAACGTCTCGCGGGAGGAGCTGGAGTTGCTGGCTACTGAGGTCCTGCCCTGTACAGCTGAAACCCCGCGCATCCACAGGGCCAGAGCAGGAGGAAGATCCTTCTCTCACATTGCAGCCAAGACCTGGAACGAGCTACCGGCACACATCAGAGTCGCCCCCTCCCTGAACACCTTCAGGAAGACCCTCAAAACATGACTCTTCAGCTAAACCGTTCTGCGGACCCCCTCAGGGCCTTGAGACCCTCACGGGTGAGTAGCGCGCTTACAATTCCCTGATTGATTGATTGATTGATTGTACAACCAGCTGTATTGCTCACCAAAGGAACTGATAAACGTTTAAAATGAAAATGTAATTCTGACAAATTTTTATTTTATTTAAACACAGGCTATAATGTCCCTTTTAGTTCCTGGGTGAACTGTACTGATTAAAGTGAAGTTTCTGTTCTTTTTAAATTACATAGAAATATTATGTTGATTAGTTTTAAACACATTATAAGTATACAACACCACAACATTCGTATGTGCTGTGCTTTTGACGCCCTATATTTACATACCAAATAAAATGGTTTTTGCTATTTATATTATCCCACAAATGACTCAGCCTAGGTGTTGTCACTGACCTGGATTAGTGAAATAAGGGATAAGGGTACTCAATAGTTTGCTACATGTTTTTTTTATATATAAAAATAAAAAAATAAACTATGCCTTTGTAACTTTTTAAAATACTTGTGATTGATTTCTAAAAATAGTGTTCCATCAATACAAACAAACTAAAAGTCACTAAACTTTATTTTGTTTTTTCATTTTTAATATCCATGCAGATAAAGTCCCATCAAAAGAAGCAGATCTAGAAGGCCATCGCCAAGAAGGTGCAGACCCTGCGAGTCTACAAGTGGCACAGCATTCACTGCCGTAAGGGATGGGAGGACCTGTGATGCTGGACCAAGAATTCAGTAGAAGTCCAGCTCGGCCATTCCTCCCAACATGCCAAGCATGTGTGCCGCACCCTGATCCCCCTAATGGCCCGCATACTTGTGGTTGTCCATCGTAAGCTTGATGAACAGTTAAGAGCCCTACAGCAGCATCAAGGTGGTTAGTTCTTTTTTGAGTGCTTCATTGTAAATAATATGTTTTTGTTACAGCAACAAATGATGGCATCATCATAAAGGTTGACATATGTCCAATGCACAATAAAAGTTCTTGAAGGTGTAAATTTTGCACAAGGTGCCTGGTGATGTGTTTTGTATATTATTTTGTGGAAAATGATACCAATATATTTCTAATCAATACAAAAGGACTGTTTAGAGCAGACACATGCTTCCTAAAAAAATATTATACATGAGTTTGTTTGATGTTATAAGTGACAGTTGTACCAAACAGGCCACAATTTTCTAATTGTAACAAGTGTGATGCTCCTTCACAATTGTGAAGGATCTTATGTTAGCCCTATCACAGGTGACATAGCATAAAACAGCATGATACAGTGAATGTTCAAAATGTCACACTTGTGTGTTATTGTTATAAACAAACGATGTTATAAACAAACAATAGTGAGCATGTGAGCCAATATGACTAAAAACATAAGATCAAATGGCTAAATCTTTATTTAAAAACATATTACAAATATGTTTATGATAAAAAGTACTATTTAAGTTATGTTAAATCTGACAGATTTCCATGATGTCTTACACCTTCACAAATGTGCATGTAAGCGAGTCTCATTTTTGAAAAATGAATTTGATAGGCATACATTTTGGAAAAAACAGACAGGAATGTGAACACATAGGTGACAAAGTAACACATTCCCAAAAACATTATTTTGATGTCCTTTGTTATGTCCAGATGATAAATCAATAATGAACAAAAATAGATTACTTAAAGGGACTTTTGCAAATGGATTATTCTGTCACATAACATATATGTTGGACTATCACATCTGGAAAACTCAATGTCAGAGACAAAAACTGACTCATTAGGAAATTTTAGAATTGCATCAAGGTTTAATCTTATTAATATCGTGATTTGCATTTTGAATATATTTCAAATCGGTAAAACAAACTAAAAATAATTTAGGATTTTTGGGAGTAAAATTGAGATTTTTTTTTTAGCTCTTTACTATAGAGGATTAGAAATATACCATGCCCTGTGTATTTATTTATGCTAAGTATTTTTAAAATGCCAACAAAAGTATTATTGGATTACTTCAATAGCGTAAGTAAATATATTGGGCATGATACATTAACAAGCAACTTAAGTACTGAATCCATAAAATGCTTTTTAACATTTGATAAATACTTAAGTTACTTGTGAGAAAAAAAAACAGGTGTTCAGTTTCTACAAATATTGGTACAACATAGCAGTAAATATTAACACACATTGATTCAAGTTGTTATTTTTAAAAATAAATCAGCTTATTTTGCTTTATATACATTTTTGTGGCTTAAATTCACTGTTCAAAACAACAAATCAGAACCCTTCAGAGGTGTTTAACAGTTCCTGGAGAGAATTGGAAATGGTTAAGAGAAATGATCAAAAATAATATTTGAGCAATAATGTGAAATAGCAAAATTGTGGCCAAATGGTTTCTGAAGATGTTGGCTGGTGGCTACATGCAGTAGATAATGATACAAATAACCCAAAGTTCAAAAGCCTTGAAGCAGGTGAAATTTGAAATTGTGGACACTATTTAGAGAAAAAAAACAACGATCAGTTATATTTATACATATACAACAAAACTATTGCATATGTCTTTGCAAGATCTTCAGGAGCAGGCAAAGGGATGTGGCCAAAGAAGGCAGGAAAGCAGCTGGCCATTGTGTTTCCGGTGGTTTAATATTTGGCTCCAATGGACACAGTGACATGGAAGGTGAGGGGACTGGAACAGAGGCTACTAGCTTGTCATCATCTTCGGAGGCCTCAACAAGTGGCCAGTACCTAGTGGTGGTGGACCCTACAGTAACTGTGCTAAGTCCATCCTTGCCACCACCCAGGGATCGATCTACACCCTTTCTCTTGCTCCCCCCAGTTGGCCAAACCCAGCCCCCTAAAAGGGCTAGGATCTACTTCACTACTGGAACCTTACCCCATGAGTGAGGAGGCTATTGAGATCCCACAGCATATATGTAGGCCATACTGCAATAGTGAAAGGCATCCAAGGCCTTAGCTGCCAAATGCAACAAATGGTTGCATTTATGGATGTCATTCACAGTTCAATGTTTGGCATGCAGAGAACGCTTGCAAAAATAGGTGGGATCAGATCTCACTCATCCCAGCCTCCCACTTAGCTCAACTTCCTGCCACAACTCTGGTCTCTTCCTCAACCCAAATCCCAACTCCCACCCTAAGTCCCAGCATACTGACTTCTTTTCAGGCACCCACTCCAACAGACATACATAAACAGAAAAAAAAAAACAACACACATATACTATTGACACTACACCCACAACCACCACAAGTACCACCAAAACCGCCAGCACACCCTCCCACACATCTACCATAACCATACCCACAACCACCATAATCACCACCACACCCACAACCATCACCACACCTACAACCACCAGCATACCCACAACCACCACAACGACTATCACACCCACACCCAAAACCACCATCACACCCACCACAACCACCACCACACCGAAAACCACCACCAAACCCACAAGCACCACAAGCACCGCCACAACCACCAGCATACCCACTACCACCACACCCACAACCACCATAATCACCACAACACCCACATGCACCACCACACCCACAGCCATCACCACACCCACTCCCAAAACCACCAGCACACCCACAACAACCACCATGATCATCACACCCACAATCACCACCATACCCAGAACAATCACCACACCCACAACCACCATCACACCCACAACCACCACACCCACAATTATGACAATACCACCGCAACCACCACCACACCCACACCCAATACTACCATATCCATAATCACCACCACACCCACAACCATCACCATCACCACAACCACAACTACCACCACACCCACAACCACCATCACACCTCCAACCATCACCACACCCACAACCACCAGCTCATTCACAAAGCACCACCACCACACCCAAAATTACCATCACACCCATATACACCACAACCACACCAACCACCTCTACAGCACACTCATAAAAACAAACACTCCCACACAAAAGCACACCTACACCCAAAACAACACCAACCAAAACCAAACACACACTCTCACCAGAATACCAAACACATGCCAAAAAACACACATCCAACCATACACAGCATACAATAGACCCACATGCACCTGGCAAACATATAGACACATACATATCATGTACTCCAGCTCCTCTACATCTAAAGCCCAATCCGCTCTTACCCTTTCACCTCCTCCCAAATTCACCTCTTACCTGTTCTTAACCCTTATCAAAACCAAACTACCCACCCCTCCCAAGAAAGATCCTTAAAGTGCCTGCTCTGTGTCTAATAGATGCCCCTTCCTGAGGAGGGTATCCTTTGGCAGTATGGTTCTGAGGCAAGTTATGGGATACAAAACAGCAGCCTGTTATACTTAGAAAACCTTTAGTCCTCCTTTTATGTGTATGTTTATTTTTTTAATAAAACCTTGAGAGAAATGTCTTGTTTATGAAAAAAAGATTGTAATTTAAAAATGTTTGCCTTAACATTATTATTCTTTTACAAGACATTGATTATTTAAAAGTCCAGGCATTAGTGATCATTAGTGATCAAAGGTTGGGATTGGACATTAGAATTTTGGGGCAAGCATTCATCATGATAATTGACACTTACACCAAATAAACTAATATTTATCGATTTTTTTAAAGTGTTGATACAGGTGTGTTTATTTTAACATTATAAAGAGGGTGTGGCATATCGGACAGAACTGCCAACTTTGTTAGAGCTGGGGATGCAGGTTCGAGTCTCAGCGTCAGTTCAACATCCTGTGATTCTGGGCAAATCACTTAATCACTTAATCCCCTGACGCCTATGGACAGCACTTGGAGACACTCACAGGTGATTTGCCACGCTATACAAATCTGAGTGTAATTATTATTACAAGTGATATAAACAAACACATATGCATAACACCTTAAACAAATAAAGAGCAAATTTAAATTTAATAAAATTCTGAAAATGCACTAGACAAGGGGAACTGTCCCATTTAAAAATATATGAAATGATTTACATTACGAACTAACATTGATGTTATATTCATTAAAAAAAACATTTCACCTTGTCTAGTGCAATTTCTACATTATGTAAAATCTACTTTATTCCAATAATGTGTAATGCATATGTTTATAATTTGAAAATAATTAAACACACCTGTATGGGCACATTGTAAATTTTTGTTTTTTTGTTCATTATCATGACGGCAGCTTGCACCAAATTTGAAATTAAAATAAAATTATACATATGCATTACACATTAGTAAAATATTGCTTGTAGGAAAGATTGAAAATGCACAAGTCCAGAGATAATGCAAACAGACAATGCAAAGGGAAATAAGTAAAAAAAAAACGTTACCTCCAATTCCGGACAAAATAGGGTAGCTGAGCTTTGTTGTCAAGTAGGTTCATGTCGGAAATTGAAGTGGAAAAAGAAAAAAGGTAAGTTTCTACCTTATATACATTTGACACTGCCAACTCAAGTGTGGAGGTTAACCCACCACAGTTATGTCAGTGGGATGGTATATTGAGATTGGCCCAACAGAAATCTTGGCTAAACTCACTCTGACAATGACTTCTGTCTATGGCACCATTGACAGGGACAGAATATTTTGACTGAGAGGCTGGCACTTGGATGGACTATCATCCATAGACCTGTTAAATTGAGCTGACGGACTGCCTATTAGGTGGATGGAGAAACTAATGGAAGTGTGATGGTGGGACCAGATCTGCCAAGATCTAAATCAAGGCCAAAATCTACAGATGGTCAGACCTTTTTTGTTTTCCATCCAAAACAAATGTAGCAGCAAAGTTGAATGAGCTAGGCTGAGATGGTCTGGACACGATATGGTTGCCTAGGTCCATATTTGAGCATTAGACTTGTGCTGGTGAAGTGGCACACATTACCCAAAAGGAGCCATACATTTTCACAATCTGGTTATGCAGATTTCCCACGGACATGCATGATGTTTTGCTCTAGTGCAGGTTTAGTGCTTTGTATTGTGGAACTCGTAGTGCTGCTCACTCATGTCCTACATTACACTACAAGTCACAATATTCAAAGGATCACTTTGACTGGGGCAGCACATGGCGTATGAACCAGACAAACTTCAGCAGGATTAGGCAGGGCAGGACATTTGTAACTGAGCAAAACAAAATTAATATTTTGTGATGTCTGAGCTAACACGCGAGACATTCCTGCACTTTCCCTTGCACATATCACAGTGCAAAACTGAAAAGTGTGTGGGTGCACTGCGCTTCATGACACTTTTAACCACATTGTACATTGTTGTCCCTTGCCCTGTAGATTTTCCATAGGTACTCCTCTGGTCCCCTGTGCTACCCACAAGTTCTTGCCAGTCTCTCTTTGGTCCTGCCCTTATAATTATTTTAGATCTTCTCACACTCTGGCCCTGTCCTTTTTCGTTTGGACTACACTGTTAATTTTATCCACTATGGACTGCCAAATAGCTTCCTTCTTCCCTAATGGCAATTTGGAGGTGGCAAAGAGATGGTGTTAATTTTTTGTCACCTCAGATATTACAGTTTGGTTCGCCTTCTACCAGAAATTGCTCTTCTTCTTCCTCTTCCCCTGGGATCTTGTCTGGACATCTTGGCTTGTGTTGGGATTGTTGCCCTCGCTGCTTGTACCTGCTGCTCCCTCCATTTCTTGTATTTTGGTGATTTGCAAGTTATTCTTTTTGCAATTAATTTCTTTTTGATACTTTCAAACCCACAACACACTCCAATAAGACCAATGCTGATTGGTGGCACATAAGGGTTGCTTTTGACCCGCAAAGCAGCTTAGTGTCACTGTGGCAGCAGATGCATTGCTATCCTTTGTTCTATTCACCTCACAGATGCATTGACATTCTTGATGCACCTTAGGACCTTATGACATGGTGCGCCATACCGTAAATACACTGCATTGGAACATTTTCTGATGCATCGCTACTTTACCGCAGCGATGTGTCAGTTTTCATAAATATGACCCCGTTGTGTAGGCCATCAACCAGGATTCTGCAGCCATATCTGTCTTGGACTTTTCTTTCAATCTGACTCCAGGTGTAATCCATCACTTTGCAATCAGCCTCAAAGCCTCGACACCAGATGTTTCTTTCCCTTCCTATTTTCCTTTTCCATTGAGGGTTCCAGGTGAGGGCTTGCCTGGTGGTGTTTGGTGTGGAATTGTGGAGGTTGTGACCTATTCAGCCTCACCGTCTTTTCATGATTCTTTCATTAGCGGGGAGTTGGAAATTCTGCTGGTCATTGATGATGATGGTGTTTAGTCTGCAGATTTCGAGTATTTTCCTCAGACAGGTGTTGATGAAGGTCTGGATTTTGTTGGTGATGGTCCCTGTTGTTCTCCAAGTTTCAACTACATACAGAAGGGCCAATTATCGTTGGTGTTAAAATGTCTGATCTTGGTTTTCAGTGTTACGTCCATGGAGTTCCAGATATTCTTTAGCTGATTGAAGTCAGCCCTTGCTTTACCAAATCTTGCCTTGACATCGGTGTCTGTGCCGCCCTGCTTGACTATGACACTGTCCAGGTAGGTGAAGGCCTCAACATCTTCCAGTGCATCACCTGCAAGAGTGACTGCAGTAGAGCTGGCAGTGTTAGCCTTTAGGATTTTGGTTATAACCCTGTAGATGTTGAAGCCAAATTGTGCTGATGTGGCTGCCACTTTGTCTGTCTTCTCTAGCATCTGCCGATAGGTAAAGGAGAGTAGGGTCAGTTTGTACAGAAATTCCAGGTAATCAAGCTGCGTCAAAGGTGTCCTCTGGATTCCACTTCTTTTCCTTGCTGTGGATGTCTTCACAATCCAGTCTATGGCCAGCAGGAAGAGAAAAGGAGAGAGGAAATAACCCTGACAGATACCGGTCCTCAATTCGAAGGATTTTATGAGTTGTCGTCAATAGACTATGTTGCTGTCATTTCTTCGTAAGAGTACCTGGTGATTCTTATTAGTTTATCTGGCACACCATTGTGGTGAAGGAGTTTCCAAAAGGTCTCTCTGTCCATCGTGTTGAATGCCTTCTCATAGTCAATGAAGTTGACATAGATGGAGGAGTTCCCTTCCATCAGCTGCTAACTGATGAGGAGGAGTGTTGCAATCTGATCTGTGCAGGATCTACCTTTGCAGATGCCAGCTTGCTTGTCTCATAAAATTAGTTTGTTCCTTCATTCTTTTCAAGATGACTCTGATGAACACTTTGCCTGGGGTTGGAAGAAGAGCTATCCCTTTGTAGTTTGCCCAGTTACTCAGGTCACCTTCCTTGGCGATCTTCATCAGATATGCCTCCTTCCATTCTGATGGCACCTTTTCCTCTACCCAGATTCTTCAAAACATGGGGTAGAGCATGTCTACTGATGTTTCAATGTCTACCTTCAGTGCCTCTGCAGAAATGTTGTCAGGTCCTGCTGACTTCCCAACTCTGACATTTTTGATGGCTTCCTGTATTTCTTCCTTAGTTGGTCTGCTGCAGTCGATTGACCCCATTTCCACTCCTATTTGGGATTCCTATGTAATCGATCTGGGTGAGGCTTTGCCCATTCCCTGGTCAGCGAGGACTCAAAAATAGAGACAGGGAATTGATTATAAAAAATATACGCAAAGTCATTCAATATATTTGGGACCCTGGAGAGAATGTGTCCTCCGTGATCCAATCATGTATTAAATATGGCTGGCTGTCAGGAATCAAAGGTCAATTGGTTTAAGTCCACAACTTAACCTCCACCACTAGCTAATTCAAGCTAGAGTTTCCACTAAGTTTGGAGTCATCTGTGCTATAATAAGGGACCACATGCATAGTCAAGTTCAAACCAGTCAGGGAGCCGTTAGTTCCTGCTCTGGCGCGAAACTGGACAAAAGGACATGGAAGTAACCTTCCCCTGTCCAGACCCTTCCGTGGGAGGGTCCACTGAATCTTCCCAACCCTTTCCTTAGGGTACTTAAGGGCTTACCTGACTGAATGTCCCTAGATTTGTTGTGGACAAGATTCAGAACTGAAACCACTGCACTTCGACCGTCTGGGCACTCTGGACTTTGCTGGACTTCGTTTGGGCCTGGCTTTGTCTCCCTCTCAGTCTGCTGCCTCGTCTGTGCCTGTGCACCATATAGGATCCGTGTAGGGCCTATGGAGCATCCAAGACACCTGAAGATAATCTCCCTTGGAGTGAAGGAGTCACACTCCTGCATTCGTAGGCACCGCAACACTGCTGACTGGCCTGCTGATCCCGAGATCCTACAGACTCCGAAGGGTTCAACGATACAGAAGGGGGGTTTTTATGTCCCTCTAGGTCCGAGCTGTCCTCTCACCCAGTTTGAGGCCAGAATCCCACGTGGGGGCTGCAATACTCGAACCCCTGTGCACTGCATAATTTTGCAAGTGCAAATACTTGTTGGCAATTCTGTAGCAAGTGCATTGGCCTCCAAGTAGCCCCAACCTCTGGCAACTTCTCCTGCAAAGATTTTCATCGACACCACACCGTGTGATCCGTGGCCTGTTGTTTTGTAAAGCTGCCCGAGATCCTTCTGCGACTCAAGTATCCTTGACCTGTGGGTCCTGCGGAGGGTCACTTTGGACTTCTTTGGGCTCCCCCAATTGCTCTGGGCTTGCCCTGACTCCCCTGATTTTGGTGAGTCTCCTGGACCTTGCTGGTCATCTTCCTGCAACTTCTTGACTTCCTGTGTGGGTTGCTTTTGCCAAGGCTTTTTGGTGCTCCCGCCGGAAACCGACCCCTTAGCACTCAACATCTTTCATGGGACAGCTCGTATCCGGCTCCTGGTTATTGTCAGCATTGCCTGGTCCCCACAGCTGCAGAGTCCAGGTCATCGACATCTATTCTGAAGCACCCGACATTGATGGGCATTCGTCTACCGTGACCTTGGTCACTTTCAAGTGACCCATACTCTGTCCCCTCTGCTTTCACATACTCTTCATCAAGAATACACATTTGGATTCCCACGGACACTTTATCCTCTTCCCCAGCGACACTTTCCTGATGTCCTCCATTGGGTTTGACGGCGGTTCCGGAAGCCACTTCATACCTATGCACCCGGCTTCCCTGGGATAGGTAACCTGGGTACCATGGTATCCACGGGTGGGGTGGCTCTCCGACCTTCTGTCTTCCATGGAGTTTCTCAAGGGTCCACAGAGAAGGGTTCTTAATCTTTAAAAATCCAACCGTAACTTACACGTAGAGTTGTATGGAGCAGTTGTGTTGTCACATTGCACGCACCCTCCGTGGGGCCCCTGTCTACTTACCTTTGGTGGTTCCTTGGGTCCCCCGCGTTTCTACAGCCTCTCGACATTGTCCTCACTCGAGGCGTGTTTCTTGTACCACTTTCTTAGTGTATAGTTTGGTCCCCCCCATGGCCCACTGTGTATTAGTGCTATTTACTGTGATTTCTTTGCTATAGTATGGTGTGCTTTGTGTATATCTACGTGTAGGAGATACTTTGAACATACTAGAGAGTATTATATAATAAATACATATTTTTAACAATACCTTGTGTGGTTCTCTTTCATTTAATATATACTATAAGGTTATATTCTGGTAAAATATGCTGCTTTAAAATCCTTCAAGCCCAAGCCCGAAGGCTGCTCTCCACAGCTACCACTTGGATAGATTTCTAATGTTGTCTGAGACCTCTTAAATCACCATAAGGGATGTCTGGACTGGAGCAAGGTGCCCACTTACATTAGTGGGCATCATATACCAGGTCAGCCTCTCACACCAAACCATCAATGCCCGTAACCGCTGCGATAGTGTACGCCTTCAAACAAAAAACAATTGCAGCACACTAAGATGGGTGACTTGTATCAGGAAGGTCACTTTACCCCTTTGAAATCATTGCTGATCGCACAATGGCACTCCATTCAATAATGTTTTACTAAAGAATGAGAGCCACATGTATAGAGATTTACATTTCTTAAAGCTCATAAGCCACTACATGTGCTGCACATTGTCCTCAACTCTTTCTTCCCTAAGAAACTCTTTACTTGCCTATATAATTGCATGCAGAACAACACTCAGGTGTGCATATCAAACACCCACTCCAGGTGGATGATGATACTGCTGCTTTCACTAACTGAGGAGCAGTGGTAATTATGCTGCTCTCAAACTGACATGCTATCCCCTAACAACAGATTGAGACTAATACAATTCAAGTTTCTTCATCAGATGTACCTCTCTCCTCTTCCCTACACAAGATGGGCCTTAGAGAGAACTCTATCTGCACATGCTGTAGATGGGAAGATGCTGATTTTAGACATTTGACCAAGATTTACTGGATGATAGCTGACTACTGGGCATAGGTGGTCCTTGTTTTGCTGAGATCATTCATTTTGAGGTCCAGTGCATGCCTCCTATTTGTCTCTGGGGATCCGTGAAGGATTCCTCTTGCCGATGTACAATAATTAATAGCCCTAATACTGCTTTTGGCCAAACGTTGGATAGTCATGTGGTGGGTAAGAGGCCCCCACAGATGTCAGACTGGATGTGCGTTGCCTCATAATGCCAAGAACAACTCGATGCATTCCGGGAACAAGCCCCTAGTTCCTCAAGACAGAAAGAAATATGGGGACCATTCGGGTTGTATTTGCCCCTCCAGAGAGAAAATGCACTCCCAGTCTCTGGGAATGGAGTTGGGACATAATGGCTCTTGATTACTCAATATGACATAGCTACCACATAGGGCCAATGGGGTCATGTCTTATTATGTTGCTATCTAATATATCTACAACAATGTTAGAATAATTTGTGTCTGTAGTTGCTAGTGGGAGGTTGCCGAAATAGTTGCTATACATAAACTAATAATGTGTCTTATACCTTTCCAGGATATTAATTATGTAACCTGATGCCATGTGTTATACAAAATGGAGTGATAATTAAAAATTATTGTCTGAATAAATTCTTGCAAATTCTCTTTATGACATCCAATTCATTCTTTAGTTTGTACATTAATCTTTCTTTCAATTTGGCTAGTTTTTCCATTTCTAAAATCCATGGGCCCGATTCACAGAACTAACTTAAGACAAAATCCTAAACTTACTACCATTTTCGTATTCACAGAAGGCACTTACTCATTTTGGTATTCACAGAAGACACTTACTCACTTCGGTATTCACAGAAGTTAGGAGTCCTAACTTTAGGACTCCTAAATGCCTTCTGTGAATACCGAAAGTCTTAAAATTAGGATTTTTCTCAGTTTAGGAGTCCTAAAGTTAGGACTCCTAACTTTACTACTACTAAATTGAGAAAAATCCAAATTTTAAGACTTTCGGTATTCACAGAAGGCATTTAGGAGTCCTAAAGTTAGGAGTCCTAACTATACTACTACTAAACTGAGAAAAAAATCCTAATTTTAAGGCTTTCGGTATTCACAGAAGGTATTTAGGAGTCCTAAAGTTAGGACTCCTAACTTCTGTGAATACCGAAATGAGTAAGTGCCTTTTGTGAATACCAATATGAGTAAGGTCCTTCTGTGAATACCAAAATTGTAGTAAGTTTAGGATTTTGTCTTAAGTTAGTTCTGTGAATCGGGCCCCATGTTTCTTTGCTAGGTTAACAAGTTGATTCCTAACCTCTCAGATCTTTTCGGGGTAATTATTAGACTAGGCAGAGCCAATTGATTTTTGTATGACCTTTAATCTCCTATTGTACAGTATTAATCTTACCTTACATTTCCAAAAATCTTCAAAAAACAGTTGTTGCAGCCCTAAAACTAGAATATTGCAATGGGTTATATATCAATATGAAATAAAAACTTCTATTTAAACTCCAAATATTGCAAAATAGAGCAGCTCGTCTCATCCTTGAAATACCTAATTATCACTCAGCAACTGTTGCACTGGAAAAGCTACATTGGCCACCCATAACAAAAGAATAACATTCAAAGCTATGTGCATCGCCTTTAAAGCTCTGCACACCATTGGACCACATCACCTATCTCAGCGGCTCATCTGGTGCATCTTTACAATCTTTGACTGCAAAAAATGTGGTAATACCTAAATTCAGGAAGTCTCCCTGGGGTGGTAGAAGTTTCATGGCCTACACCCTCAAAACTCTGGAACTCTCTCCCGCTCAATATCAAAGAATCAACCACATGTTACAATTCAGAAAAGCCTTCAAAACATGGCTTTTTACTCAATAAATGTCTCTACGGAATTTCCCAGCTCACTTCTTTTCAAGGCAGCACCAAGATACCCTCGGGTATTTGAACGCTATATAAAACTAAATCACATAACATATTGGTTTAGTTGATTGCTTTATGGTAAAGGTGGTATTGCACAATCTGTTTACTTTTTCTTTCCGGCAATTTTGTGATATGGGCAAGGTCTTTGTTCTGCATTACCACGGACGTTCTAAGGCCCCGGTTATTATTGCAATACAATTGGATAAAAAAATCACTAACTTTGTAAGGCACAGTTTGCTTCTCAAGGGTAGCATTTTAAGAGAAGGCTTAAGATAGAAAGTGGTATATTCATGTATGATGCAGTAAGAGCATGCAACAGACTTAAAGCCAAGCCACACACACACACACACATGCACATATATATATTGGAAGAGGAACAGCGTTGGTCCCCCCAGGAGTAACGGTGCAGCGAGCAGAAGGCGGGATTCACGCGGGAGCAATCCCCGGGCGGTGCCGAGTCGGAGGACGCGTCACACCTGAGGTAATTACTCTTAGTGATTTCGCTATCTCGCAGCGTTCCGAATAACGGGGGAGGAAAGTTGAAGTGCAGTCGGGGAGTTGCAGGCGGAGGATGAATAGGATTATCAGCTGTACATTCCCTTGACGACAAAATTCAGCTACAAACGCACTCTGTATAATTACATTATGTCGGCCGACAACATGAACGAACGCGAGGAAGCTGCATCGAAAATGTTTTCGGACAGTCCCCAATCACTATCAAACACACGGGACAAGAGCAGCAGCGAACCTGTGACAAGAAACAGCACAATCAAAGACAAAATTAAAATACTTGAAAAAAAGTTACGCAATGAACAAAGCAAGTGGTGGGAAGCGAAATCCCTACAAAGTTACCTGGATGTAAATCGGATACCTAGAGGATTACGCATTTTGACGGCACCAAATTACGAGAGCCCCAACCCAGAGATGATGAAGGAATGGGCGGATAGTAATCTTGAAGCGTCACGGCGTCTGGTACAGATTTTGGTTAAGTACGCGGAAATCGACAGGGCACAATTATTAAAAGACATTGCCATATTACAAGACGAGTTGGAAACCATGGAGGAAAACGATGAAAAGAAAAAACTAATGGAGGAGATGAGAGAAAGGCTGAGAAAAGAACAATTGAAGATAATGGACAGAAAAGCCTATAAATTCCAAAGAGACCGAAAAGATTACGAACTGGGTCAAATATTTACCTTCTCCAAGAAGTATGATTCCTATCGGGGACCAAAGAACAAAACTCAAAGCACACCAAAGGTTACAATAAGTAGAAAGGAACAAGTTGACACAACCAGGTCGGACATAAGCACATACACCAGCAGTGAATCGGAATCGGAACAACGTACGGGTGTTCCGAATATCGCAGCTAAACCACATCCGGGGGAAGAGATACATTTTTTATGTCAAGAGAGGATACAATCTCTACGACCCCGTGCTCAAAAGAATTACGGAGAAAACGCACCAACTACAAGCGCAGGCAGAGGTACAGGACGAGGAGGCGGCACCTATTACAGGAAGAGGGGCAGAGGCCAGTGGAAAACAAAGAATTAATAAGTTCAATCGCAGACGATACCACCATTATCAACTTAACAAACATCATACTTACGCAAGATGAGGAAGATATTCTCAAACTTGGCCTCTCCTACGCTGCACAATCTGACTTCAATTATATCGACACCAGATTTGATACCTACAAAGCCATTCGCAAATTGAAGCTTCGTAAATTCCATGCGATGAGAAATACGAATCAGCAAAATCCTGAAACAACTGAGACAACTGACATAGGGTCAGTATTGGAATCCCAAATACCTAGAGAAATTCTCGATTTGTGGTGCTATGATGGAAACGGTTCCTTGGACAGTACACTGGCACAAGGTGATGGTAACACTGACCAGCCAACAACCAGGAAACAAATCTCTCCAGTTACACCATTCAAACCAATCTCTACGTTTGTTCCCATATTGTTACGGGACTCCATAGACATTTACAATGAAAATGTAACAACTCAGATCAAAGATCTACATAGAAAAACAAGCAATAAGAAACACCGTTTTGATGCTAAGAATGCCAAATACTATGCACTTACCCGCAAACTGAACAAAGACAAAAACATTATCATACGTGGCAGTGACAAAGGTGGTAACATTGTGCTCATGACCAGATCTTTGTATGACAAAGAGGCACACTCCCAGCTCAATAATAGACAGCACTATGAACGTAGCAATATGTCTGCACTGCAAACTCTGCAAGCTGAATATCATAAGAAATTGCTCAAATGGAAAAATAAATCTATGCTGACTAATGACGAATATTCATTTCTGAAAACAGATTATCCCAAAGTTCCATTCATCTATTTTATCCCGAAAGTCCACAAGGATATGGCAAAGCCCCCCGGCAGGCCGATTATTTCTGCCAGAGGGGGCCTTCTGGAGAAGACGTCTGTCTATATTGATTATTTTCTGCAGGGATCTGTGAAAGCACTAGAATCATATATTCAAGACACTGGTGATTTCCTATTGAAACTACAAAGGATTGAATGGAAGGCGGGTTATTGGATGCTTGCACTTGACGTATCTTCATTATACACCAGTATAGTACACAAAGATGGCATGGCAGCGGTAGAATATTATCTATCGAAAAGAGAAGATCAATTCAAAGATCACACAACCATGCTTATGGAAATGCTAAGAATATGCCTCAACAATAATGTATTTATGTACAACAATTTGGTGTATCGTCAGCTACAGGGAGTGGCCATGGGGGCCAGCTTCTCTCCAAGCTATGCATGCATGCACATGGGAGCTTGGGAGGAGCTGGTCCTCAGAACTGAGTATAGGGATACAATGGATTCACATGTAATTGCATGGTACCGTTATATAGACGATCTTTTTGTAGTATGGGGTGGCAGCAGAGAGGCTGCTGAGGAATTTGTCAGGTCCATCAATACAAACAATCTCAATCTTAGTTTTACAGTCAGCATGAGTCAGACCAGTGTTACATTTTTGGACACGGAGGTATATATTTTCAATGGGGCCATGGAAACCAAACTATTTAGAAAGGAGACAGCTGGGAACACTATTCTACATGCGGCAAGTGCCCATCCTCAGCATCTTATCACCAGTATACCTTATGGTGAGATGCTGAGGCTGCGCAGAGTATGCAGCAATGAGATTGAATTAGATGTGGCCCAAGCAACTAGTAAAAGCAGATTTTTACAACGGGGCTACTCTGAAAAGATTATTGACAGGGCCATCAGCAAATCTCGAACTAAATCCAGACAGGATTTACTTAAAAAGTATGATAATATGATGAATAGCAACATAGTAACCCAAACAATCTCTGATCCACAGAAAGAATTCAGAATTATCACGGGGTTCAACAAACAACACTCTGAAATCTATCGTATTTTCAATCGCAACTGGCCCATTCTCCTAAGTGACCCCATTTTAGGCCCAACACTACCACGCAGAGCAACTGTAACGTTCAGTCGAGCACTCTCCATGAAAGATCATATAGTTGACACTAATCCTGAAATCATGGAAAAGACTAGTTGGCTCCAAATGAATGGGTTTTTTTTTAAGTGCAAAACATGCAAAGCATGCACACATGGGGTCAATACTAAACATTACAAAGACGGCTTCAGTGACAGAAAACATAAAATTGAGAAGGTTTTAACATGCAAAACGGAATATGCTGTGTATGTGCTCCAATGTCCATGTGCACTTAGGTATGTAGGCAGTACCAAATTAGAAGTACATAAATGTATCCTACAGCACCTGAGGGCAATAGCAAACCAAGACAACACCTACCCAGTGGCCCGACATTTTAAGGACAAACATCGCAGCAACAACAAGGATTTGACTTTCTTTGTCATTGATTCAGTACCATCTAGTAGACCCGGGGGCAATAGGGAAGCTAGGTTAAGACAGTTGGAAACAAAATATATACTCCAACTTGATTCCAAATCCTCGGGTGGGCTCAACGTCACGGAGGTCCTACATACTATTTTGCATTAGGGACATACCTCTTAATTCACATATGTATACTATTGAGGTCAGTACGTGAGACCAATTCATATCTAGTACTGGTGCACTTATCACTATCTAGCCTTTTATACAATGGATTTTATCAACGGTGTTTTATTATTGTGGGAGAATAATTTTTAACCAAAATGCACTCTATTTATTGTTTTATCATCAACAGTATTTATTAATCATAAAGGAAGATGGTACCATCTTGATGATTTGTAAAAGAGCTAGATTTTTATATGTTATATCCATACTAGTACTGATAGAAGATGTCATCTAAGTGTGAATACGACAGTTCCCTATAGTTACGTAATATGAATGTAGTTGGACCAAATAATCTCACGGGGTACCCAAATAACCCTTTGAGAGCAATGATTCCTAGTATTTAGAAATTCTCAGTATGCCTTAACCTACAACCTCTATTCTATTGTAAGTCACAGTCAAACTTGGTACAACGTTAAAAGTAACCTATAAAGTTTTATCAGTGCAGTTGCTATGATGGAAGAGTAAATGTCAAAACAATTGTTATCTAGGAGTGGGATCAGTCAGCGGTTCTTCATGGTAACTTGCACATATCTTGCACTTTCAAAGTTTAACTTCGTTTTTGCTGTTTACATATTTATATATTTTTATAATTGTTTTATGGGAATAGCTATTTATGTAAAATGAATGATTGTTAAATTATATGATAAAATGTTAATTTATTAGCACATTTTGCACTTAGTACATCTCCTCGCACACGTGTACAATTGCAGGGATCTGCAGTCTATAATAGGTTAAGAGTTACGAAACATGGAATTGATGGGGATTTATCCCGTTATTTTAAAATTGTGCAGACATCAGAAGGGTGCTACATAATCACAGGAATGTTTTGGCCACACAAATCTCCTGTTGAAAGTTGTTCATGAACTGAAATATTCCTTTATATACAATGTATCGTGAGTAGGATACAGCGGAAATGGAGACGGCCATTTTTGACTATAATATTCATATAAGCACTAATTTCATTAGTATTTTTGTGCTTGAATTCCTGTTTGAATTATGTTAATATGTTTGGCATAATTTTGAATGTCAAAAGTAAGGGATCATACAAAACATTTGAATGCACAAAAACGATGTCTTGGATCTTGATATGCATCTCTTCAAGTCTGCTTTCCATGTCTATGTTTAACCTCATCACGTGCAGAGTATCTGTCTTCTTATTTAAGGAAGTGTTTTGGATCTACATGTTGTCATGTGAACAAGGCTCTAGGGGAGCCGAAACATTATGGCGGCAATCTTGCAAATTAGCGAATAAATTATTGCACAAAGAATACGGTCCGTGTTTGTGTTTTCTGGAGCGGAGGCTACGAGGAGGCAGCCTTACCTGGGGAGCCACATAGTTTGAGATATATATATATATATATATATATATATATACATATGTTATGCTCCAGAGTTGCCCCTCAGTTAAAACAGCACTCGAGTCATCACGTTTCTGCCATAAGCCTTTATTGGTATGGAGGGAATACGTCCGTTGGTGGATCAACAGCTGACTTCTCGGCAGCCTGACGCGTTTCAAAGTTTCCTTCTTCCTCAGAGGCTGACGATATCAGGTGAGTGCAGGGCGGACTCTACTTCCATAATTTATGCATATAGCACGCCCATTGATTGGGACACTCGTATGAGATGATACATAGCATGCTGGGAGTTCGAGTCCCGAAATTCAGTCCCCAAATGGCTGCACTCACTATAACTGTGTTTAAGGCCCTCAGATGGGCCCCCAGCCGACGCTTCCATCCTCAATCCATTTGTGATGCTCCACATTTGAAACCCAGTGGTTACCAAGTTCCGTGGCCCCCGCCGAAGGGGTGGTGCGCGTTTTGGCGGTAGGACAGCCGCCTTCATATGTTATGCTCCAGAGTTGCCCCTCAGTTAAAACAGCACTCGAGTCATCACGTTTCTGCCATAAGCCTTTATTGGTATGGAGGGAATACGTCCTTTGGTGGATCAACAGCTGACTTTATTGGTATGGAGGGAATACGTCCTTTGGTGGATCAACAGCTGACTTCTCGGCAGCCTGACGCGTTTCAAAGTTTCCTTCTTCCTCAGAGGCTGACAATATCAGGTGAGTGCAGGGCGGACTCTACTTCCATAATTTATGCATATAGCACGCCTATTGATTGGGACACTCGTATGAGATGATGCATAGCATGCTGGGAGTTCGAGTCCCGAAATTCAGTCCCCAAATGGCTGCACTCACTATAACTGTGTTTAAGGCCCTCAGATGGGCCCCCAGCCGACGCTTCCATCCTCAATCCATTTGTGATGCTCCACATTTGAAACCCAGTGGTTACCAAGTTCCGTGGCCCCCGCCGAAGGGGTGGTGCGCGTTTTGGCGGTAGGACAGCCGCCTTCATATGTTATGCTCCAGAGTTGCCCCTCAGTTAAAACAGCACTCGAGTCATCACGTTTCTGCCATAAGTCTTTATTGGTATGGAGGGAATACGTCCGTTGGTGGATCAACAGCTGACTTCTCGGCAGCCTGACGCGTTTCAAAGGTTCCTTCTTCCTCAGAGGCTGACGATATCAGGTGAGTGCAGGGCGGACTCTACTTCCATAATTTATGCATATAGCACGCCCATTGATTGGGACACTCGTATGAGATGATGCATAGCATGCTGGGAGTTCGAGTCCCGAAATTCAGTCCCCAAATGGCTGCACTCACTATAACTATGTTTAAGGCCCTCAGATGGGCCCCCAGCCGACGCTTCCATCCTCAATCCATTTGTGATGCTCCACATTTGAAACCCAGTGGTTACCAAGTTCCGTGGCCCCCGCCGAAGGGGTGGTGCACGTTTTGGCGGTAGGACAGCCGCCTTCATATGTTATGCTCCAGAGTTGCCCCTCAGTTAAAACAGCACTCGAGTCATCACGTTTCTGCCATAAGTCTTTATTGGTATGGAGGGAATACGTCCGTTGGTGGATCAACAGCTGACTTCTCGGCAGCCTGACGCGTTTCAAAGGTTCCTTCTTCCTCAGAGGCTGACGATATCAGGTGAGTGCAGGGCGGACTCTACTTCCATAATTTATGCATATAGCACGCCCATTGATTGGGACACTCGTATGAGATGATGCATAGCATGCTGGGAGTTCGAGTCCCGAAATTCAGTCCCCAAATGGCTGCACTCACTATAACTGTGTTTAAGGCCCTCAGATGGGCCCCCAGCCGACGCTTCCATCCTCAATCCATTTGTGATGCTCCACATTTGAAACCCAGTGGTTACCAAGTTCCGTGGCCCCCGCCGAAGGGGTGGTGCGCGTTTTGGCGGTAGGACAGCCGCCTTCATATGTTATGCTCCAGAGTTGCCCCTCAGTTAAAACAGCACTCGAGTCATCACGTTTCTGTCATAAGCCTTTATTGGTATGGAGGGAATACGTCCGTTGGTGGATCAACAGCTGACTTCTCGGCAGCCTGACGCGTTTCAAAGTTTCCTTCTTCCTCAGAGGCTGACGATATCAGGTGAGTGCAGGGTAGACTCTACTTCCATAATTTATGCATATAGCACGCCCATTGATTGGGACACTCGTATGAGATGATGCATAGCATGCTGGGAATTCGAGTCCCGAAATTCAGTCCCCAAATGGCTGCACTCACTATAACTGTGTTTAAGGCCCTCAGATGGGCCCCCAGCCGACGCTTCCATCCTCAATCCATTTGTGATGCTCCACATTTGAAACCCAGTGGTTACCAAGTTCCGTGGCCCCCGCCGAAGGGGTGGTGCGCGTGTTGGCGGTAGGACAGCCGCCTTCATATGTTATGCTCCAGAGTTGCCCCTCAGTTAAAACAGCACTCGAGTCATCACGTTTCTGCCATAAGCCTTTATTGGTATGGAGAGAATACGTCCGTTGGTGGATCAACAGCTGACTTCTCGGCAGCCTGACGCGTTTCAAAGATTCCTTCTTCCTCAGAGGCTGACGATATCAGGTGAGTGCAGGGCGGACTCTACTTCCATAATTTATGCATATAGCACGCCCATTGATTGGGACACTCGTATGAGATGATGCATAGCATGCTGGGAGTTCGAGTCCCGAAATTCAGTCCCCAAATGGCTGCACTCACTATAACTGTGTTTAAGGCCCTCAGATGGGCCCCCAGCCGACGCTTCCATCCTCAATCCATTTGTGATGCTCCACATTTGAAACCCAGTGGTTACCAAGTTCCGTGGCCCCCGCCGAAGGGGTGGTGCGCGTTTTGGCGGTAGGACAGCCGCCTTCATATGTTATGCTCCAGAGTTGCCCCTCAGTTAAAACAGCACTCGAGTCATCACGTTTCTGCCATAAGCCTTTATTGGTATGGAGGGAATACGTCCGTTGGTGGATCAACAGCTGACTTCTCGGCAGCCTGACGCGTTTCAAAGTTTCCTTCTTCCTCAGAGGCTGACGATATCAGGTGAGTGCAGGGCGGACTCTACTTCCATAATTTATGCATATAGCACGCCCATTGATTGGGACACTCGTATGAGATGATGCATAGCATGCTGGGAGTTCGAGTCCCGAAATTCAGTCCCCAAATGGCTGCACTCACTATAACTGTGTTTAAGGCCCTCAGATGGGCCCCCAGCCAACGCTTCCATCCTCAATCCATTTGTGATGCTCCACATTTGAAACCCAGTGGTTACCAAGTTCCGTGGCCCCCGCCGAAGGGGTGGTGCGCGTTTTGGCGGTAGGACAGCCGCCTTCATATGTTATGCTCCAGAGTTGCCCCTCAGTTAAAACAGCACTCGAGTCATCACGTTTCTGCCATAAGCCTTTATTGGTATGGAGGGAATACGTCCGTTGGTGGATCAACAGCTGACTTCTCGGCAGCCTGACGCGTTTCAAAGTTTCCTTCTTCCTCAGAGGCTGACGATATCAGGTGAGTGCAGGGCGGACTCTACTTCCATAATTTATGCATATAGCACGCCCATTGATCATACGAGTGTCCCAATCAATGGGCGTGCTATATGCATAAATTATGGAAGTAGAGTCCGCCCTGCACTCACCTGATATCGTCAGCCTCTGAGGAAGAAGGAAACTTTGAAACGCGTCAGGCCGCCGAGAAGTCAGCTGTTGATCCACCAACGGACGTATTCCCTCCATACCAATAAAGGCTTATGGCAGAAACGTGATGACTCGAGTGCTGTTTAACTGAGGGGCAACTCTGGAGCATAACATATATATACATATATATACATATATATACATATGTATATATACATTACCTACTGGTAGTTGCCAGTAGGTTGTTTTAGTTGGGACCTAGTTTCCATAGGGAAAGCGTTTTTTGTTTTCCCAATAACTTTGGCCTCGATTGACGAATCTTCGCGGCATCTTCAAAACCTATGGCCTGCTCTGGTCAGCTCCTATAATGAAAGTTTCGGGATGATTTGGCAAGTGGGGGCCAAGAAAAAAGGGGAGTCCCAAAACGTGTTTTCTCCATGTTAATTCCCATAAGAAAATTTAGACACGGTTACAGCCTGAACTATTAAACGGAATTTGGCAAAAAGGTAGCCCTTGGTTCAGAAAGAGACCTTTTTGTTAAATGGTGTAAATCCGTTCAGTAGTTCCTCAGAAATTAAAAAAATAGAGGTCGGAAAATCAATTTCCCATAGGAATCTTTAGACACGGTTACAGCTTGAACTGCTGTACGGAATTACACCAAATTTGGCAAAAAGGTGGCCCTTGGTTCAGAAAGAGACCTTTTTTTAAATGGTGTAAATCCGTTCAGTGGTTGCTGAGAAAATCAAAATATAAAAGTTTCCATATTTAGAGGCGCGGTGGATCTGCACACCCTCCCGACCACAAGCTGCATTTTAATTGGCTGTCAACACTCCAAACCAGGAAGTGTTGGCAGCCATCTTGTGCCTTGGTAACTGAGGCACAAGAAAACAGAAAAAGAAACGCAAACAACAAGAAAAGGGGGCAGGGTAGAAACACCCTGACTCCCTCGGCCTGCTCAGGGGGTTCCAAAAAAGCATTTAAAAAAAAATAAAAATAACAAATTCGAGCTGGGGCGCGAATCCGGTCAAGAAAAAAACAATGAAGCGCGGGCTGAAATAAAATTGCGGGGGCTCAGGGGGACCAACGCAGCTCCGGGGACCGCCACCCCCCGGGCCCTATGATGCAAATTTGGGGGTCCGTTACGGACCCCCGAGCCCCGGGGACCACCATCTCCCCAGGGCTGTGCATTGATTGGGAGGGGGGCCCCCCTCCTGGAGCCCTTCATGGCCCTGGGAACCACCAACCCCCAGGGCCGGCTCCTGCAGTGTCCTGGGGTGCCCACCCCCAGGACACTGGTGTTTGCTATGGCAGGGCGGGAGCCTCACGGCTCCCGCCCTGCCATAGCAAACTGTGGTTTGGATTTTGGAAGAGAGAGCAGTAAACCTGCTCTCTCGTCCAAAATCCAAACCAGATTGCTTTTCCACACGGGGGAGCTGCATTTTAGCAGCTCCCCATGTCGAAAAGCAATACCGGCTCCCGCAGGAGGTGGGGAGCCGGCAGGGACCATGGGGGCATTGGGGCTCCCCCACGAACCCCAACGAAGTGGCCAGGCCCAAAGGGATGGGGGCCCCGGGGCCAGAAGTAGCCCGGGAGGGGGGCCACGTGGCTCCCTCCCCATAATAATTAATTTTTTTAAACACGCAAAGGCTGGCCCCGGGGATGGGGTCCCTGGGGCCAGAAATGGCCAGAGGAGGGAGGCCACGCAGCCCCCCCTCCAAATAAATTTAAAAAACAACACTGTCCATGCCCCGGGGGATGAAGTCCCCGGGGCCCATAAAATAGGAAAGGAAGGGGGGCAACACAGCCCCCCTTCTTAATTTTTTTTTTTTAAAATACGCGATTGTACCGGAGGCCCCGCCCCCTCCCAGCAACACTCTGCAAACGCTCCCTGTGGCACATTTTAAGTTGGGGAATTAATTCCCCTTCAATACTGGGGGTCCCGGGCTGAGTGGTCGCTCCCCAGTGCCTCCCTGATCAGTCGGTATCGTTGCTTGGCTGCCTATCTGCTCATTTAAATCATTATTGCTGCCTGCTGTGTGCCTGGTTGCCGCGCTGAACAATTTGCATTTCTGTACTGCTAAAGCGCCGCTTTTTCAGCATTTGCGCATTTCCGCTGGGCTCCCCCCTCCGCCTCCATTTTGCCTGTGTTGTTGTTGTTGTTGTGCTCATCTCTAGCCCGCCCCGCCTCCCAGCTGAGACGCCCTCCCACTGACCAGAACAGCGCTCCAATACCTGAAAGCGCCGTGACTCGCTCCTGTCCCTCGGGCTGAGTGGTCGCTCCCCAGTGCCTCCCTGCTTCAGTCGGTATCGTTGCTTGGCTGCCTATCTGCTCATTTAAATCATTATTGCTGCCTGCTGTGTGCCTGGTTGCCGCGCTGAACAATTTGCATTTCTGTACTGCTAAAGCGCCGCTTTTTCAGCATTTGCGCATTTCCGCTGGGCTCCCCCCTCCGCCTCCATTTTGCCTGTGTTGTTGTTGTTGTTGTGCTCATCTCTAGCCCGCCCCGCCTCCCAGCTGAGACGCCCTCGCCCCTCCCCCTCCGCTATCCATATATGACAGTAGTTCCCGTGCGCAGCGTCCACGCGCAGCGTCCGCGCCCAACCCGCGCCGAAGGTGCGCCAAAGGTAAGCCCGTCTACGCCCGTCCGCGCCTGGACCGCGCCCAGCGCCAGTCCCCCTGCCCCTCGCGCTGCCCAGCCCTCCCGCATTACCTACGATGCCGCCTCCCTCCTAGCCCTCGACCCCGGTCGCGCCCCCAACTGCGTCCAAGCCGCTCCTGGACACACCCATGGACCTTTCTCTTGCTACTCCTGCAAATTCATCGGCACCGACAACATCTCCGCTACTACCACACCACAGATTCCCGACCCCAACCACCTACAATGCATCCTTCTCAACACCCGATCTGTCCACAGACACGCCATTGACCTATGGAATCTACTAGACACCACCTCCCCGGACATCGCCTTCCTAACGGAAACATGGATGAACGCTTCCTCCGCCCCAGACATCACCATTGCCATCCCTGAAGACTATAAGATCACTCGCAAAGACCGTACCAGCCACACAGGAGGAGGAATCGCTATCGTCCATAAGAAATCAATCCGCATCTCAACCAGCTATGACGCCAACCTCGCCAACTCCGAACACCTTCACTTGCAGATCCACATCGACCCCAAGACCACACTCAGAGGCACCCTCCTCTACAGACCACCAGGACCCCGCGCAAAATTCAGTGAAGACATCACGGACTTCATCACTCCACTCGCGCTCCCCTCCAAAGAATACATCCTTCTGGGAGACCTCAACTTTCACCTTGAAAAGATCAACGACCACAACACCACCACCCTCCTGGACAACCTCGCCAACCTCGGACTTAAACAACTGGTCACTTCCCCCACCCACATCGCAGGTCACACACTCGACCCCATCTTCTCCTCCAGCAATCATGTCTCCTTCAGCCACACTACGGATCTCCTCTGGACTGACCACAGCTGCGTTCACTTCACCTACAACAAGCCCAAACCCACCAACCACCTCCAACCGACTCTGCAAAGAAACTGGAACAAAATCACCTCCGACCAGATCTCCTCATCGCTCCTTCTAAACACCCCAGCCCACTCCTCGAACCCAAACCTAGCCGCCGCCAACTTCACCCGATGGCTATCCAACACCGCAGACACCTTAGCACCACTGAAAAAACGTCAAAGCAAACCTGGCAACAAGAAGGCCTCATGGTTCAACGATGATCTTAAGAAGTCCAAGAAACTCTGCCGCACCCTTGAAAAAGCGTGGAAAAAAGACCCAACCACCAGCACCAAGGACGACTTCAAAAACGCCACCCGCACTCACCACCAACTAATCCGAAAGGCCAAGAAAACAGCATTCAAGGACCGACTCGACAACAACGCCCACAACAGCAAGGAACTTTTCAACATCGTCAAGGAGTTTTCCAATCCCTCGGCCAACTCCAACGACATCACCGCCTCTCAAGCCCTCTGTGACTCCCTAGCCTCATTCTTCCACAACAAGATTGCAGACATCCACAACAGCTTCGACAACCAACCCGGGGCCCAACCCACCCAACCACATGCTGAACACTCTCCCCCCGCGAACACCCTTAACGACTGGAACCCAATCTCCACTGAGGACACCATCCGCCTAATGAACTCCATCCACTCAGGATCCCCCACAGACCCATGCCCTCACCACATCTTCAACAAAGCAGACTCCGTCATAGCACCGCACCTCCGAGACGTCATCAACTGCTCCTTCAACTCCGCCACCTTTCCGGAAACCTGGAAACACGCTGAACTCACCGCCCTTCTGAAAAAACCCACAGCGGACCCCACCGAACTCAAAAATTACCGCCCCATCTCGCTCCTTCCATTCCCGGCCAAAGTAATCGAGAAAGCTGTCAACAACCAGCTCACCGCTTTCCTCGAAGCCAACAAATCCCTCGACTCCTCACAATCTGGCTTCCGAGCAAAACACAGCACTGAGACCGCCCTTATCGCAGCAACAGACGACATTCGAACCCTACTAGACAATGGAGACACAGTCGCCCTCATCCTCCTCGACCTCTCTGCTGCTTTCGACACAGTCTGCCACAGCACCCTGTTACAACGCCTCAATAACATCGGAATAAAAGGAAAAGCACTTGAATGGATCACCTCTTTCCTCACCGGAAGAACCCAGAGAGTCCGTCTTCCACCATTCAAGTCCGAGGCCACCGAAGTCATCTGTGGCGTACCACAAGGATCCTCTCTCAGCCCCACCCTCTTCAACGTATACATGAGCCCCCTCGCGACCCTCGCCCGCCAACACAACCTCAACATCATCTCTTACGCGGATGACACTCAACTGATCCTTTCTCTCACCAAGGACCCCAGCACCGCCAAAACTAACCTACACGAAGGAATGAAAGAAGTTGCTGAATGGATGAAACATAGCCGTCTGAAACTGAACTCAGATAAAACAGAAGTCCTCATCCTAGGTACATCCCCCTCTGCATGGGACGACTCATGGTGGCCGGTAGCCCTTGGAAAAGCACCCATCCCGACAGACCACGCACGGAACCTAGGCGTTATCCTGGATTCTTCACTCTCAATGAACAGACAAGTCAGCGCCGTATCTTCATCTTGCTTCAACATTCTTCGCATGCTCAAAAAAACATTTAGATGGATCCCCACCGAAACCAGGAAAACAGTCACCCATGCTCTAGTCACGAGCCGACTGGACTACGGAAACACCCTCTACGCAGGCACTACCGCTAAACTCCAAAAGAAACTCCAACGAATCCAAAACGCCTCAGCCAGAATCATATTAGACATCCCACGCAACGAACACATCTCTGGTCACCTGAAAGACCTCCACTGGCTACCCGTCAATAAGAGAATCACTTTCCGACTGCTAACCCACGCACACAAATCACTCTACGACATCGGACCAGAATGCCTCAACTCAAGACTGTCCTTCTACACCCCCTCCCGCCAATTACGTTCCTCCAGCCAAGCCCTCGCCACCGTACCTCGCATCAACAAGACCACCATGGGAGGCAGATCCTTCTCTTACCTGGCTGCTAAAACATGGAACTCACTCCCCACTCACCTTCGCCTTACCCAGAACCACCTAGCTTTCAGAAAGCAACTTAAAACGTGGATTTTTGACAAGTAATCCTCCCCCCCCCCCTCCTTAGCGCCTTGAGACCCTCTGGGTATGTAGTGCGCTTTATAAATTCTCTGACTTGACTTGACTTGACTCCAGGTACCTCCAATAAGCGCCACAGGGCTGCGTTGCAGAGAGGTGGTCCAGGCCAAACCCCTTTTTACACCTCTCTGCAACGCAGCTCTGTGGCGCTTACTGGAGGTATCTTGTCGGCTAGTTGGACCCCAGGGAGTCTCAGGATTCAAGGGGACTTAATCCCCCAACTTAAAACGCACCACGGGGTGCTTTTGCACAGTGGTGAAGGGAGGGGGCGCAGCCTGAGTTGACATGTGTGCAAACACACCCTGTGGCGCGTTTTAAGTTGGGGAATTAATTCCTCTTCAATCCTGAGGGTCCCTTGGTGCCAACAACCCCACCAGGTACCTCCAGTAAGCGCCAGTAAGCGCCACTGCGCTGCGTTGCAGAGAGGTGGGCCAGGCCATGCCCCTTTTTACACCTCTCTGCAACGCAGCTCTGTGGCGCTTACTGGAGGTACCTGGTGGGCTAGTTGGACCCCAGAGACCCTCAGGATTTAAGGGGACTTAATCCCCCAAATTGCAATGCGCCAGGGGGCGCATTTGCAGAGTGGTGGAGAAAGGGGGCATGGCCTTTGTCTACCTCTCACGAATCTAACTGTGTGGGGCTTACTGGAGGTAAAAGGTAGGCTAGTTGACCCCTAAAGGACCCCCAGCAGTGAAGGGGACTTCAATTCCCATCCAAGAGTGTGCAAGGGAGCACATTTGTAGAGTGGTGGGCAAAGTGGACATGACCTGGTACAAGTACTTACCAGTGCTGCTGTGTGGGACTGACTGGAGGTAATACTTTGGGAAGTTGGCCCCCAAGGATGTCCTTGGGGGCCAATTACCCCTCTTGTTACCTCCAGTAAGTCCCACACAGTGGGATTGCTAAGACGTATTCGGATGGCATGGCCCCCTTTCTTTACCACTCTGCAAATGTGCCTCGTGGCAGACTACGGGATGGGGGATGAAGTCCAATTTTGTCCTGAGGGAGTTTGGGGGCCAAGAATCCCTCCTGGTACCTCCTGTAAATCCTACGCAGCAGAATTCCTGAGCGTTGGTTGGATGCCTAGCACCCTTTCTCCACCACTCTGCAAATGCGACTATTAGTTAAAGTAGCATATTTCTGAACCTCTGACTTAGAGGTAGTTTTAATCCCCCTGCTCTATTATGAACTAGGGCCTTACAGAGGAGGTCATGCTAATCACAGGGGTACTCCAATGCATAGTGTTCCCTAGTGTATGTAGGTGTTTTTACTGTATTCTAAGTGTCTTTTAGCATAGCACTGGCTCTAGGTCTGGTTAGTCAGAGTCAGTTACCACCAGTACCCGTCTGAAAAAGTTGTGGGCACAGGATGATTTTCCAACAAGGCCTCTTTCTGCTCCTCTGTTGGTCCTTTCTGCACATGTCTTGCTTCTTCCTGCACTTTTCTTCGACTTTGTGGACTTCTGTTGCTTCTTTCTGCATTTCTTTTGTTTCTTTATGTGCGTTTTTTCTTCTTTCTTCACATGTCCTACCTCTGTAGGCATGGTTAGAAACTAACATTTAAACAATCTTTGAAATTCACTTAAAAAACCATAGGTTTCAGGCACGTTATAGTTAGAAATTAGCATTTAAAAAACCTTTGAAATTCACTAAAAAAAACATAGGTTTCAGGCATGTTATAGTTAGAAATCAGCATTTAAAAAAACCTTAGAAATTCAATGAAAAAACCATAGGTTTTAGGGAAAGTTATAGTTAGTTGGACATTTCACTCGTACGAAACCAGAGAAATTCCACCGTTATAGTTTGTTCAGCTAACAATAACTCGCACCCCCGCAATGCACTACTGATAACGTCACATAATACATCACTCATGACATGGTCAGTGACATCACAGATGACATCACTGATGACATCTAAAATGACATCACTGATGACACCACTGATGACATCATCCATGTGATAAATTGATGCATCTTCTCACACCCTATGACATCATCCATGTGATAAATTGATGCATCTTCTCACACCCTAATATAACCTTTGATATACCCACTCTAAATTACAGACTGCCATTCTCAAAACCATAGACACTCCAACACCAATAACTACATAACCACTCACTGATTCTTAGGTTTACACACACATCCACTCACTCACCCGTACAGTCACTCATACTTATGGTCACTCAGTATAGGACTATCATATGCACTCATACACCTATGTAGACACTCACACACCGCCACTCATCCATAGAGGTACTCACACACCTAGTCAGTCATGCAAATAATTAATCACACTGCCATTTACTCACCTATACAGTTATACACACACAAGCTCAATTACTCATACAAATACTAGCACATTCTTACGCTCTTATACAATCACTGATACAAGCACACACTCATCTATACAGCCACTCTCACAAGCACACACTCTCACTTATAGCCATTTATATACTCCAACACACATATATACTGCCTTTCACATATGTAGTTTATCACACATGTACCACTGAGATACATTCACTCACTAGCACACTCATATACACACTAGCCCACCCATACAGTCCATTACAGATGCACTCTTGAAACCATGCACCCAGTGAATCACCCACTCACACATCTATGCACAGAGTCACACACACCCCACCCACACAAACACTCAGGCACCCATACAGATACTCAGACAACCAATTAATAACCCATATGGACACTCATGTAGCTATTCGCAAACCCATGCAGCCGCTTACACACCAACAGACAGACGGATACAGACACTCACACAGTTTACTCACTAACCCATGCATTCAGTAAGATGCGTTTAATCACTCACTTATAGTCAGTCATGCACCTACTAAATCATCCATTCAGACACTTATACACCCACTCATTCTTGAATACGCCTTTCCCTATATATATCAAACATATTTAAACTTTACAGAAAGTGATGTCATCAGTGATGTCATTTGAGATGTCTTCAGTGATGTCATCAGTGATGTCACTGACCATGTCATGAGTGATTTAATATGTGACGTCATCAGCAGTGCATTGCGGGGGCGCAATTTATAGTTAGCTGAACTAACTATAACGGGGGAATTTCTCTGGTTTTGTACGAGTGAAATGTTATGTTATGTTATGTTATGTTATTGGTTTTTATATAGCGCGACAATTACCCGGAGGCGTCCTGGCGCTGTCTAGCAGATCCTAAGAAGGCTGAGTCAAAGGCAGATGGAAGAGGAGATCAGAATTATTCATTACGGAACAGCCAAGTCTTAAGTTCCCTTCTAAAAGACAGCAAATCCGTTGCCGACCTAAGGTACAAAGGAAGTTCGTTCCATGCCTTGGCGGCCCCGCAGACAAAACTTCTTCCTCCCCAGCGAGCTTTCCTAATTCGCGGGACCTGCGCCAAATTGGCTTCTTTAGAGCGTAGGTTTCTGCTGGCACGTACCAGTGTAATCTATTCTTTAAGAAATCTGGGCCTGAGCCATGCAGAGCCTTAAAGGTCAGGGTCAGGGCCTTGAACTGAATGCGGCTATTGACTGGTAACCAATGCAGAGTTTTTCTTCCTGCAGACGCCGAGGCAAATCGTGAGGCGCCCGTGAGGAGGCAGACAGCAGCATTCTGTAAAATCTGAAGCTTGCTCAGTGCTCTACTTTGCGCATTTAAATACAGACCGTTACAATAATCCAGCCTGGCAAGTACCAGCCCCCTGACCACTGTGTGTCTACTGTCCGATGGAAGTAGGGGTAGCACTTTCCTCAGCATCCTAATGGTATAAATGGTTTTGGACGTCACCTCTTTAATATGAGAGTCAAAGGTCAATTTGTCGTCCAGGATTATGCCAAGGTTTTTTGCTTTGACGACCGGGACTGGAAGCGTGCCAAGAGAGTCCGGCCAGCAGGCAGGGGTCCAGAAATTAGTAACATTTCCGAACAGAATAACCTCTGTTTTATCTGAGTTTAGTTTGAGGCAATTCTTCGCCATCCAGCTCCCCACTGCTAGCATACAGTCCTGTAGGCGCTTTACCGTGTCTAGCTCGCCCTCAGGTGTCAGAGAGACCACGATTTGGGTGTCATCTGCGTAGGAAGTGATTCCAAATCCATACGCGCTGATCACAGGGGCCAGAGCGCTCACATAAATATTGAATAGCGTGGGACTAAGTGATGACCCCTGAGGGACGCCACAAGGTGTGGAAAAAGGTTTAGAATGGAATTCCCCCAAGGTGACCACTTGTTCTCTGTCTGTGAGAAAAGATCTAATGAGGTCCCATGCTTTTCCGCCAATTCCGCACTTTTTTAGGCGATTCAGAAGAATAGAGTGGTGGACAGTGTCGAAAGCAGCCGAGAGGTCAAGCAGAATCAGCGCTGCTTTCCCTCCCTGGTCCACCGCCTCTCTAATTTCATCCGTTGCTTTGATCAAGGCAGATTCAGTACTATGACCTGGCCTAAATCTGTATTGTGTGGGTTCGAATGCTTGAGTTTCGGCTAGGAAGAGACTAAGTTGCTTAATCATGGATTTTTCAACCAATTTAGCCGGAAAGGGGAGTCTGGCGATCGGTCGGAAGCTATTGGGGTCATCTGGAGGCAGGTTAGGTTTTTTTAGAAGAGGTAGGATGGAAGCAAGCTTCCATTGCTTCGGAAATCGGCCGGTTTCGAACATAAGGTTAAATATGCTTGTAAGCTTCATTCCAATCGGACCGGACGCAAGTTTTGCCACTCTGCTGGGGCAGGGATCAAAAGGGGAGCCAGAGTTGATTTCCCTCATGCCAGTTTGAATGTCTGAAAAGGGGATGGTCCGAAATTTATCGAAAGTTGGGCTGGCAGCAGGCTCAGACCCTGGGCGTTCCATCCACAACTCCAAAGTGTCATTAGATCCCTTGTTAAAGGGCTCAAAAATGCGTTGAACCTTAGTCAGGAAAAAGTTGGCCAGCTCCTCACAGAGTTGTTGACTAGGTTGAACAGGGCTTGACTTAGGTGAGGCCAAAAGTTTGACAGTCTTGAACAGTTCTTTTGCTGAGTTTTTAGATTCTGAGATCTGTGCAGCAAAATATATTTGTTTAGCAGAAGCGATTGTCTGTTTGTAGGTATGAAGGCTAGCTCTACACACTTTCCGCTCAGCCTCGTTATAATTGCTCCTCCAAGCACGTTCAAGTTTCTTGCAGATTGCCTTTTGAGTTCTCAATTCCTGTGAATACCAGGGGGCCGAAGGTTGTGCCCTCTTCGGTCGCAGTTCTTTGGTCGGAGCTAAACTGTCACAGGCCCGCTGCAACCAACCCGTATAGTGTTGGCAAGCGCTGTCCACATCGTCCAGCAGACAATCTGTTGGAGACGATAGCAATGTCCAACTAACTGTAACTTTCCCTAAAACCTATGTTTTTTTCAGTGAATATATATATATATATATATATATATATTCACTGAAAAAACCATAGGTTTCACACAAGTTATAGTTAGATGTACATATCACTCGTAAAAAAACAATGAAATTCCCCCGTTATAGTTAGTGCAGGCAACTATAACTCACGCGACCGCAATCCTCTGCTGATGCTAATACTGTATTTAGACACTTATTTGCCCATGTCTTCTTCCATTAAATTTTAGCTATACATATATTACAAATATTTTTTTTTCATAAAGACACATATGTCATCAGCAGAGGATTGCGGTCGCGTGAGTTATAGTTGCCTGCACTAACTATAACGGGGGAATTTCATTGGTTTTTTACGAGTGAAATGTACAGCTAACTATAACTTGTGTGAAACCTATGGTTTTTTTCAGTGAATTTGCAAGGTTTTTTAAATGCTAATTCCTAACTATAACGTGTGTGAAACCTATGGTTTTTTCAGTGAATTTGTACGTTTTTTTAAATGCTAAGTTACTTTACGCCATTCGTGGTGTGCGCGGCCAGTTAACGCAGTTCGTTCCGTGCGCGCACGGTGCACGCGTTGCGCTTCGCGCACCGCGCGCCCACTTTACGCAGTTAGTGCTGCGCGCACCACGTGCCCACGTTACTCGGGATGGGCCATGTACGCAAGATGCGCTTCGCGCACCGTGCGCACATGGGGGACATATTATGCGCTTCGTTGTGAAAGGTATTCATTTGTACTTTCCAAATAATTATATGCCATGCACAAATGGTGCACTTCGGGCATCATTTGCACACGGGGTGGGGAAAGTGTGGATAATTTTTTTTTTTAAATAATTTTAACCGTACGCGTATGGTAAGCGTAATCGGCGATTTTTCGAAAATAAATAAAATTGTTTTTTTGGGCTCGGGGGTTGTTTGGGGACACCTATATCGATGCTGGCTGGTTAAGAACTGAATATACTGCCCATTTAGATGTTTTTTGTCTTTGTTTTTGCTGCCCCCCTCAGAGTGCGAGAGAGAAAATGGCGGCCGCCGCTTCCTGGTTTCGACCGATTCGAATGTTTACTTAGATCGAACAGCCAATCAGAATCGCGCTCGCGCACGTCACCGTACGCGTACGGTAAGCGCACCGTAAGCTGGCTCAGATATATATATTGATTTAAAGGCTATTTTCTCAGAATCTACTGAACAGATTTACACCAAACCTACAAAAGGCACTTCCTTGACCTGTAGACTACCTCTCTGCCAAATTTCAAGGAACTCTGTTCAGCCGTTCGGGCTGTAGCTGTGTCTAAAGGTCCTATGGAAAAATGCATGGGAAAAACGCGTTTTGGGACCCCCCTTTTATCTCAGCCCCCGCTTGACAAATCACCCCGAGACTTTCAGGGTAGGAGCAGAGCGTAGCGCCCCACCTATTTTGAAAATTTCGCGAGGATTCGTCGACCGGCGCCAAAGTTATTCAAAATAGAATGTTGCGGTTTTCCTATGGAAACAGGGTCCTAACTATAACTACCTACTGGCGACCGCCAGTAGGTAATATATATATATATATATATATATAAACACCAGAACTTCTCTCCCAGGTAGGAAAAAAGCGACAACTCTGCTCCGGGGATTGGAAGGCAAAATCAGCTGTTTATTATTTTAGCACAGGAAAGCAGGAGCCATGAAACGCTGGGGCAGACGCGTTTCGCATAATAGCTTCTTCAGTGCTGGTTTCGATGGCTGCTTCTTCTTACCGGGGGGCCAAACGAGCAGGTCTAAATACCGTTGGTCACTCCCCATCAGGTGATCTCTCGCCCCTCCTCTCACCACGATGTTAGTGTGTCCTGTGCTACACCCAACCAGGCAGATGCATGCTGGGGCTAGGAGTCCTCAGAGGTAGCCCATACAGTGACGGGGCATATCCTGACCATAAGTAGGGTCCCAACGAGTTGGCAAAGGGTCCCAGCTCCGCCACAGGTACCCAGAATGGTGAAGCCTTCCTGTGTCCCCTTTTCAGGCAACCCGTGTTGCCTCCTCTCTCCCAAGATTGGGGGGCATTGCGAATGCAGTTTAATGCAATACCAAAGTTCACAGGCTTTAGCGCAAAGCACCAGACCGAGAGGGCAGTTGCCACAGTCAGCGCCTGTTGCTAAACTGTCACAGGCCCGCTGCAACCAACCCGTATAGTGTTGGCAAGCGCTGTCCACATCGTCCAGCAGACAATCTGTTGGAGACGATAGCAATGTCCAACTAACTGTAACTTTCCCTAAAACCTATGTTTTTTTCAGTGAATATATATATATATATATATTCACTGAAAAAACCATAGGTTTCACACAAGTTATAGTTAGATGTACATTTCACTCGTAAAAAACCAATGAAATTCCCCCGTTATAGTTAGTGCAGGCAACTATAACTCACGCGACCGCAATCCTCTGCTGATGCTAATACTGTATTTAGACACTTATTTGCCCATGTCTTCTTCCATTAAATTTTAGCTATACATATATTACAAATATTTTTTTTTCATAAAGACACATATGTCATCAGCAGAGGATTGCGGTCGCGTGAGTTATAGTTGCCTGCACTAACTATAACGGGGGAATTTCATTGGTTTTTTACGAGTGAAATGTACAGCTAACTATAACTTGTGTGAAACCTATGGTTTTTTTCAGTGAATTTGCAAGGTTTTTTAAATGCTAATTCCTAACTATAACGTGTGTGAAACCTATGGTTTTTTCAGTGAATTTGTACGTTTTTTTAAATGCTAAGTTACTTTACGCCATTCGTGGTGTGCGCGGCCAGTTAACGCAGTTCGTTCCGTGCGCGCACGGTGCACGCGTTGCGCGAAGCGCACCGCGCGCCCACTTTACGCAGTTAGTGCTGCGCGCACCGCGTGCCCACGTTACTCGGGATGGGCCATGTACGCAAGATGCGCTTCGCGCACCGTGCGCACATGGGGGACATATTATGCGCTTCGTTGTGAAAGGTATTCATTTGTACTTTCCAAATAATTATATGCCATGCACAAATGGTGCACTTCGGGCATCATTTGCACACGGGGTGGGGAAAGTGTGGATAATTTTTTTTTTTAAATAATTTTAACCGTACGCGTATGGTAAGCGTAATCGGCGATTTTTCGAAAATAAATAAAATTGTTTTTTTGGGCTCGGGGGTTGTTTGGGGACACCTATATCGATGCTGGCTGGTTAAGAACTGAATATACTGCCCATTTAGATGTTTTTTGTCTTTGTTTTTGCTGCCCCCCTCAGAGTGCGAGAGAGAAAATGGCGGCCGCCGCTTCCTGGTTTCGACCGATTCGAATGTTTACTTAGATCGAACAGCCAATCAGAATCGCGCTCGCGCACGTCACCGTACGCGTACGGTAAGCGCACCGTAAGCTGGCTCAGATATATATATTGATTTAAAGGCTATTTTCTCAGAATCTACTGAACAGATTTACACCAAACCTACAAAAGGCACTTCCTTGACCTGTAGACTACCTCTCTGCCAAATTTCAAGGAACTCTGTTCAGCCGTTCGGGCTGTAGCTGTGTCTAAAGGTCCTATGGAAAAATGCATGGGAAAAACGCGTTTTGGGACCCCCCTTTTATCTCAGCCCCCGCTTGACAAATCACCCCGAGACTTTCAGGGTAGGAGCAGAGCGTAGCGCCCCACCTATTTTGAAAATTTCGCGAGGATTCGTCGACCGGCGCCAAAGTTATTCAAAATAGAATGTTGCGGTTTTCCTATGGAAACAGGGTCCTAACTATAACTACCTACTGGCGACCGCCAGTAGGTAATATATATATATATATATATATATATATAAACACCAGAACTTCTCTCCCAGGTAGGAAAAAAGCGACAACTCTGCTCCGGGGATTGGAAGGCAAAATCAGCTGTTTATTATTTTAGCACAGGAAAGCAGGAGCCATGAAACGCTGGGGCAGACGCGTTTCGCATAATAGCTTCTTCAGTGCTGGTTTCGATGGCTGCTTCTTCTTACCGGGGGGCCAAACGAGCAGGTCTAAATACCGTTGGTCACTCCCCATCAGGTGATCTCTCGCCCCTCCTCTCACCACGATGTTAGTGTGTCCTGTGCTACACCCAACCAGGCAGATGCATGCTGGGGCTAGGAGTCCTCAGAGGTAGCCCATACAGTGACGGGGCATATCCTGACCATAAGTAGGGTCCCAACGAGTTGGCAAAGGGTCCCAGCTCCGCCACAGGTACCCAGAATGGTGAAGCCTTCCTGTGTCCCCTTTTCAGGCAACCCGTGTTGCCTCCTCTCTCCCAAGATTGGG
The DNA here is from genome assembly GCF_964204655.1 of Triturus cristatus. NCBI lineage: Eukaryota > Metazoa > Chordata > Amphibia > Caudata > Salamandridae > Triturus > Triturus cristatus. The sequence continues at coordinate 935,263,315 of NC_140588.1, read as the reverse complement.
GGGCATTGCGAATGCAGTTTAATGCAATACCAAAGTTCACAGGCTTTAGCGCAAAGCACCAGACCGAGAGGGCAGTTGCCACAGTCAGCGCCTGTTGCTGACGTTAAATACAAACACCAGAACTTCTCTCCCAGGTAGGAAAAAAGCGACAACTCTGCTCCGGGGATTGGAAGGCAAAATCAGCTGTTTATTATTTTAGCACAGGAAAGCAGGAGCCATGAAACGCTGGGGCAGACGCGTTTCGCATAATAGCTTCTTCAGTGCCGGTTTCGATGGCTGCTTCTTCTTACCGGGGGGCCAAACGAGCAGGTCTAATTACCGTTGGTCACTCCCCATCAGGTGATCTCTCGCCCCTCCTCTCACCACGATGTTAGTGTGTCCTGTGCTACACCCAACCAGGCAGATGCATGCTGGGGCTAGGAGTCCTCAGAGGTAGCCCATACAGTGACGGGGCATATCCTGACCATAAGTAGGGTCCCAACGAGTTGGCAAAGGGTCCCAGCTCCGCCACAGGTACCCAGAATGGTGAAGCCTTCCTGTGTCCCCTTTTCAGGCAACCCGTGTTGCCTCCTCTCTCCCAAGATTGGGGGGCGTTGCGAATGCAGTTTAATGCAATACCAAAGTTCACAGGCCTTAGCGCAAAGCACCAGACCGAGAGGGCAGTTGTCACAGTCAGCGCCTGTTGCTGACTTTAAATACAAACACCAGAACTTCTCTCCCAGGTAGGAAAAAAGCGACAACTCTGCTCCGGGGATTGGAAGGCAAAATCAGCTGTTTATTATTTTAGCACAGGAAAGTAGGAGCCATGAAACGCTGGGGCAGACGCGTTTCGCATAATAGCTTCTTCAGTGCCGGTTTCGATGGCTGCTTCTTCTTACCGGGGGGCCAAACGAGCAGGTCTAAATACCGTTGGTCACTCCCCATCAGGTGATCTCTCGCCCCTCCTCTCACCACGATGTTAGTGTGTCCTGTGCTACACCCAACCAGGCAGATGCATGCTGGGGCTAGGAGTCCTCAGAGGTATATATATATATGTACGCTCCCGAAGTTGCACCAGCAGCCAGGTCACTCGCAGGCGGGTGCTGTAGCGTGGCGGTGGCCCACGTAAATATGCAGCTCCCAAAACTCCCAAAAAAAATTCTTTATTTCAGCAGAAAAATCGAACAGTTCGATTTTTCTGCTGAAATAAAGAAAATCCGATATTCAACCCCTCCAGTGAGTGCTTAACTCTATTTAAAAAGTTAGGGAGTTTTGGGAGCTGCATATATATATATATATATATATATATATATATATATATATATATATATATATATATATATATATATATATATATATATATATATATATATATATATATATATATATATAATATATGTCAATGTCAATGTCAAATATTGCTGTAGAGCGCACATCTCACCGGAAGGTCTCATGGCGCTTGCAACAAAGAAACAGCAATACGGACAACAACAAGAAAACTAAAGGCAAGCTTACTGAGGGAAAAGCCAGGTTTTCAGCTTTCTGCGAAAACATCTATGGTCGACTATGGACGAGAGGTGTTATGGTAGTTTATTCCATAGCATGGGGCAAGATAAGAGAAAGAACGGCCACCATTATGAGAGGTTCGAATGCGAGGCTGAACAAGGTATGATTTGGTGCCGGACCTTAAAGGTCTTCTAGGTATGTACCATTTCAGTTTTCTTGCAGGGTAGTTTGGGCCAGTGTCATACATTGTCTTGTGTGTGAGACTTAAGATTTTGAAATGGCCTCTTTGTCGTACCGGGAGCCAGTGGATAGTTTTAAGGTTTGGGGCGGCGGGGGATCTAGGACGGAGATTAAGGATAAGTCTGGCTGCGGTGTTTTGAAGAATCCGAAGTTTGGAAAGCAGGTCCTCATTAAGTGCCGTGAACAAGGCGTTCCCATAATCAAGTCGGCTAATAACAAGACCCTGCACCAAAGGTTTCCTAGCTTCAATGGGTAGCCACTTCAAGATTTTGCGGAGATTGCGCATGATCCCATAGCAGACACCAAGAAACTGGTTAACGTGGGTTTTCATGGACAGTGAACTGTCGATGGTAATTCCCAGGTTACGTACTGCTGACTTTGGGGAGGGACATGTGCCTAATTCAGAAGTCCACCAGTCTTGTGCCCAGAATTCCTCTGCTCTACCAAACAAGATGATCTCAGTCTTGCTGCCATTTAGTTGTAACTTGTTTCCACTCATCCAGTTGTTTATTTGGATCATACAGCTCTTGAAACGAGATTGTGTGCCAACGTAATCAGGACCAAAGGTGAAAAGCAATTGGGTATCGTCGGCATATGACACAGTCTCAAAGCCATATGATGTGATGATACCAGCTAGAGGTGTTAGATACAGATTAAACAACATGGGGCTGAGAATGGAGCCCTGTGGGACACCAACGGTGACTGGACAACTGCACGAGGCTATTAAATCTACAAAAACGGTAGTAGAGCGATCCGCCAAATAGCTCTCAAACCAGTCTAAGGCCTTCCCTCTGATGCCTACCTCCCACAGTCGATGTTTCAATATACTGTGGGAGATGGTATCGAAGGATGCAGACAAATCCAAGAGAACCAGGATTGCTGGTTCTCCTTTATCCAATGTGAGCCTGATGTTATCGATAATCTCAACGACCGCAGTCTCCATGATATGGGTGGCCCGGAAACCCGATTGTGAGACTATGGTTCTCAAGATGGGCAGTGAGACGTTTATTAACTAGATACTCCAATACCTTCCCAAAGTAGGGTAGCAGTGAGATATGATGATAGTTAACAGGTAAATTAGGGTCAGCCGAAGGTTTTTTAAGAATAGGCTTGAATTGAGCATGTTTCCACCTAGTCGGAACTTTGGCTTGCTCGGAAGACATCGTTTACCACGCATCCATTTCAACGTGGTACAATTACATCGTGGTTTTCACTAAGCAAGTTGATACATCGACTTGCACTGGAGGGCGTTGTAGACTAAGGAATAGTGTAAATTACTGTTTCCAACACCTTCCCTACTGTATGTAAACTGGAGTTGGAATAGCAATTTGCACTATTCCTAAATCCAGCGCCCCTCCAGCACAAGTCGATGTAACGACTTGCGTAGGGAAAACCGCGATCTAACCGACCGCGTTGAAATGGCCCTCGTTGTATCGTCATACATCCTCTTGCTCTAGTGACATATTAAAGATAACAGTCGCTATATTGGCAAATAGGAGCATAATCTTAGTGCAGGATCGGGGCGGTAAGGGGTCTACAGGAGAACCTGATTTGATCTTGGTTAAGCCTTCTAATACTATATATATATATTCCTCTCCTTGTTGATTCAGGGGGATTGGCGCAGATATATATATATATATATATATATATATATATATATATATATATATATATATATATATATATATATATATATATGTATATATATATGTACTTCTTTATTGTAGGGAATGCAGTTGATACACATAAGTGAAAATGCAAAACACCAGTATGTCCTACCGCGTTCTGTCCCCGAGATAGCTCCCACTAATTTCATACAGCAATTAGAAGATTGATGTTACAGTTCCAAATAGCTGGGTTGCCTGTTGATGTTATCTCATGGGGATTTATATTCAGAAAGTTTTTAAAAGATTTTTTTACTATGGCAGAGCTTACTGCCCTTGATTAAAGAAGCAACTCCATCAGACATACTATTAAAGGGTATCTAGTGTTCTATGCTACATTTGCCAGTAACACTGTTTTCTCATGAGCCGTGATTGAAAGAGAGACAACATTATGACTCTGAGCTCAAGATACTGAGATTCTACAGCAAATGTCTGCACATACAAGAATACACCTCAAATATAGATTTGGGTGCCAATTAAATTTCTGGTGAACATGTCCACCAGGTTCTAGTAATCAGTAACCGAATCGCTAGAGATGATGATGCTCCTTGGCAAGTCCTTAGTCTTGATAAATAAATGCAAGTTTTAATGGTAGATGGTTAAGTAGTGGCTTTTAAAAGGTGTCTGGGCATTTGCCATGTCCACAGTAGTCACTCTAGATCTCAGCTGCCAAAGAGGCAAGAGTTTTGATGTGGCACTTGATAGAGCAGACAGGGCATGGCAGTGTAGTGGTTGAAAATGATTTGCTGCAAGTAATCGTTTTAGTTTCTGTTCCATTAATTATTAAAATAAAGACCTTTTAGTAGCTTAGCCTGGTCACAACTACCTTGGGGGAAAGTATGATATTAGGTTGTTACAAAGTCTTTGGGAGGGTTTAGGATGGGTTGTTGAATATTTTGGGTTTTGTAGTAGATGTCCACCTTCAGAATGTTGTCCTTCGTTCGTAGTCTACTAAGCTACTGCAAATGCCCCTCTAAGGGCGTGCTGTGTCTTTTCAAAACAATTTATATCTATGCTGAAATATATAGCACTCAATACAACTCAGCAGTTATTTCAAACAAGTCGAAATGGGTCGCTTAAGTGTGATATGGGCTTGCAGCATTAGGTTCTGATGAAACAATAATAATAATAATAACAATAACAACAACAATAAAAATACAAATACTAATAATAATAATAAGAATAGTTATTGTGATCAGCATTATCATTATTATTATAATCATCAGCACCATCATAATCATCGACAATAATCATCATCAACCCATCAACAACTATAATAATACTGATTTTAATGAGTAGTATCTTCACTATTGAACTCACATATTGCACCTTCTTTCGTCAATATTCCTTCCTTTTGGAAGATGCTTTTAGATTTTTAATGTCAGTGTTGTGTTGGAAAATACTGATATAAAACTGTAGCTGAAAAGTAAAAAGTCCCAGTTAAGGCTGTAGTGAGACTCACTCTTTGTAAAATAACAGCTCATTTAAATCCATTCTCACCGTCCAGCAGGGATGTGAAAACCTAAAAGATGCATATGCATATTTGATACCTAGAGTTGTATGGCGTGAACAGCCCCTCCATACGTTTCATTCTTCTTTTAGCATTACAATGCAACCTGCATATTTTATGTGCTTGGGAATGATACAGAGAAGCTCAGAACGCAATTGACAACTTCTGCCCTTGATATGATTTTTTAAAATGCTGTTCATCTCGGGGGACTTTTGCTAACTGGAATTCTAAGTGCCCTGCGAGCTCCTCTCCCACTTGTAGACCGAAAAATAAAACCACAAACCCTGATGTAAGAATGAAAGAAAAGGATGCTTAAGAAATAAAAGGTATAATTCGTCATTATTTTACCTTAACAACACTTTACCACAAAGTTGTATTTGATATTTGGCCAAAATTATATTATAATGGACATCCTGATCACAGGAATAGGCAGGTAGCAAAGCGAAGCACTTTGCTGAAATAACATGCCTCTCTGAAAATTCCTTTTAGCAATTTAGATAAGCGAAAATTGAAAGCAAATAACATCCTTCCCAGCTATCCAATTTAACAGAAGGCAAGTACGAGAAAAAAAAATCCGTACGAAAAAAACAACCCTTCCTTTAAAGTGACTCCCAGAAACTGGAAGGCTTCTTTTTAGGCTATCAGAATTTATTTCCAAGTGCTTCGATTACTTGTAATTACACCACACTTTTTAATTGAAAACAGTTCAATTTTTTATTTATTGCAGTTCTCTGTAATGAAAAGTCTAACATTCAAAAACAGGTGCATGTGCCAGTAAACTGTGTCTCGCCAGAGCAATGTTCTTAGAAACCCCCGACATGTGTTATCGTTCCTGAACGTGCTCCTTAGCATTCCGCTGAAAATGAAGGGACATTATGGCAAATTTCTCAGGTTTCAGCGCTCAAAAATTATCACTGCACGCCACCGCGGCATAGATCTATAAATGCTGCGACCACTTTTGTTTAAAATAAAAATACCTGTCTTTGTACACTCTAGGTCAAATGAGACGGGCCAGTTTGATGCTGGGCTCCCGTGAAGGTCAGGCCGACCTGAATCAATACAGCACTGGTACATCCCACCGAGGATACTTGAGCAGGGGTCGGTGGGTTGGGGTTGCACGGCTGAGTCAAGGGGGTGACTGCGAGTCTGCGGGTTTTGTCTATGCAGTGCGTGCTTTCTGGCTTTGCTAAGATTTGAAAGATGTTACTGGTGTAGGGCATTTTGTCCTTGCTTTTGTTCAGGTGGAGCTTGCTGGGGTGGTGGGCTCATTGGGGTTTACTGTTCTAGACTTTGTCTTTCTAGTGACACAACTGTTGCAAATATGTGTTCATGATTATGACAAAAGCTAATAAAAATGCTATACACGATTTTTTTTTATAACAACAAAAAAACTAAATAAAACAAAACACTAAACATGAAAGTACATGTATATACAATGAAAATAAGACCTCACTAGCACGACCTGAAGTAAAAATCTGTATCAGAAGGTCTTAGTGTTAAACAGCACTGTCAGAACTCCATTCCGAGGACAAAGGGACACGCAGGAGTTACTGGGCCCAATGGTAGGAGCTAATGCCTTTTACCACTGATGTCCCAGGCCCAACCTTCCAGCGGCTGCTCCTCCACTACGGTGCAGGAGAGTAACCCCACTTCTTCAACTGCAAATGCAATACAAAAAACAAAATTATAATACCGCTCCGTTATTATTATTTTATTTTTTTATTGCGCTTGCCGTTGAAGTGGCTAGGTGGAGATGGGTTCCCCACATCACAGGGAGGAGGAGTGGTGGCTGCACCTTAAGTGCGCATGTAGGTTTGGCCAGCACAACTGTCATGCGTACTTTGCATGTTCTCCACCCAGTTTGCATTACAGCCTGGGTGGAGAACATGCCCAGGCTACCATTCTCCATCTTAGTGCCAAACCACAACGCTCAGGTGAATCACAATGATGCATTGCCGCGTTGTGATTGGCTGGGAGCCTGGGTGTTTGCTTCCTTGTTCCTCTGTGGAGGAAAGACAGTGGCTGGGGACTGGCGCGACCAGCAGGCAACTTTCTTTTAGAATTTCCTTTCTTTTTACCGCCAATCAGAGTAGTAGTTTTTGAGAAATGTAAGCTGAAAATTATAGATATATCTCTGGCCGCGGAAATTTCGTGATGATTCCGCAATTAATTGTGGATAAGCGCTCCGACGGGAATGCTCTAATTGACTGGACATAACCTGAACAGAAAGTTGTGGCTGCCATTTTATTGACTAGAAACAGTTCCCTGGGCTGAAAATTTGTGTGAAAGCTAACATAAGGGGCCAGAGTGGAGATGCTCTGACCCCATGTTTGACAAATGGGTTCTCTAGTATCACAAGATATGTGTCCAAAATAGATTTTTTGGGATTGCGCACAATGTTTGCAATGATGCCGTGATCGCCAGCATGTCCCCAGTGTACTGTCGCGGTGTTGTCTCGAATATCGCAATGTCATCGCTAATATTGCTGGATATATAACAACTATATCAGTGAATCATTAATAAGCATTATTATAGACTTATTGAGATTCTGATAAATGTTTTTATAAAGATACCTAGATATTAGAGTTATCTACTGTGATGGTTAGAATTAATTATATAGTTATAATTTTTTTATGTGGTGGTGGCTATTGAATTCCTTCTTTTGCTTTCCGCTTAAACAACGTAACCGCAGGGATAACGATGACCAACATCATTGCGATATCTAGCCTCAACGTGAAACCGGAAAATAGGTTTTAGACATGGTCGTTCTAGAAATACACTAGAAAAACGAGTTTTAAGTGTACAGTAATAAACCCCTAATGTGTAAAATACTGTGATATGTGTGCATATATGTGTTTTTCACTTCATGGAAAGGCACGATCGTAGCGAATGATAGCGAAAACGGAAAATAGGTCTTAAAGATGGATTTTAATGAAACGTAGTTCCAAAACCTGAATTTAAACGTGTTTAAAGAAGCATGTATGCAGCAATATGTGTAGTGCAATTTTTGAATGGATTATTTTACCTATTATGTTTGGATGTGCTGGTGGACATTGAGGTGCTGATTCCGATCCGGTAAAACCCGGGTACGAATGGTCGTACGGAGCATTTTTTCCGTCCGACTCGTACCCGGGAAAAACACCTTACAAACTCGTAAGTACGATTCGCACAGAAATACCATTTCCGTACGAGTCGTAAAAAACACCGACCGGCAAAAAAATACATACAAATCTGAATCTGGACGGCGCATACGCGACGTCCGGACGAAGTCAGGCAGTGTTCTACAGACCAGCAAGTACGATTCGTGCCGACGTCACTCCGCACACAACATTTTTTACGGGAGCCCAAAACTGCCAGGAAATTGAGGACGACGCGAACAAGGAGCACCGGTACGTGACGGACAGCGATGGACACCAACCTACGCGTCATCCTGGCCCTCGTAGCCTACCACCTCGTGTACAGAAACCGATGCAGATGCCGCAGAAGGTCAGAACAACCCCCAGGGGCAAAGGAAGGGGGGGGTTGTGTGTGTGCAAGGGGCAGGAAACATAACCAACACCCCACAAAATACTCATACATCCTGCACATTAATTACCTCCATGGTGTGGTCACTTCGGGGGGCGTGTCCACCAATCCCACGTCCTGCCACAACGGAAGTGGATGTGGGCGCGTACCCGTCACCACCACAATGGTGGTACGGGACGTACCCATGCCCCCCAGAGCGTGGGTACGGCCCGTACCACCATTGTAGTGGTGATGTAGGGGTACGCGTGTACATCCACTTCCGTTGTGGCGGGATGTGGGATTGGTGGACACGCCCCCCGAGGGTGGGTACGGGCCGTACCACGAGTACCCCTATGTCACCGCCACTATGGTGGTACGGCCCATACCCATGCCCCCAGAACGTGGGTACGAGTCGTACCACGCGTACCCCTACGTCACTGCCACGATGGTGGTACGGCCCGTACCCACGCTCTACAGAGCGTGGGTACAGGCCGTACCACCATTGCAGTGGTGATGTAGGGATACGCGTGTACGGCGCATACCCACGCCCCCAGAGCGTGGGTACGGGCCGTACCACGCGTACCCCTACGTCACCGCCACAATGGTCGTATGGCCTGTACCCACGCCCCCAGAGCGTGGGTACGGGCCGTACCACGCGTACCCCTACGTCACCGCCAAAATGGTGGTACGGCCCGTACCCACGCTCTCCAGAGCGTGGGTACGGGCTGTACCACCATTGCAGTGGTGATGTAGGGGTAGGCATGTGATAGGCATGTACTCACGCGTGTACGGGCCGTACACGCGTGAGTACGTGCCTATCACTGTCGTTGAGGGTACTGTAGGGCCTAGTGATACGGGCCGTACTCACGCATGTACGGGCCTTACACGTGTGAGTATGTGCCTATCACTATCGTTAGGGGTACCGTAGGGCCTAGTGATAGGCACGTACTCACGCGTGTACGGGCCGTACACGCGTGAGTACGTGCCTATCACTATCGTTGGGGGTACTGTAGGGCCTAGTGATAGGCACGTACTCACGCATGTACGGGCCGTCCACGCGTGAGTACGGCCCATATCACTAGGCCCTACGGTACCCCCAACGATAGTGATAGACACGTACTCACGCGTGTAGGGCCCGTACACGCATGAGTACGGGCCCTACACACGCCCTCAGAGCGTGTGTACTGCATTTCACAGCTTCCACTAGTGATAGGAGGCACACACGAAAGAAATGGAGGTGTCAGACTCGCACAAGGCTGTACATCAAGTCATTGTCAGTGCAGTCCTTCATGTGCAGGGCCTAGGTGTGACAGGCAGTGATGTGGCACATGTCTCCTCATGTTGTGGCACAATAGATGTGTGATGAGCTGTTTACACATGTCATGTGTGATGGGGCACTATGTGGCACACTTCCGCTTCACACTTTGCTCATGTGTGCATGTGCGACACACGTGTCAAGCACTGCATCACTGGTATGGCACAGTAAGCAACACCCGCAACTGTCCCCTGATGGCAGGTACACGGATAATTACATCTCACATGTGACTCCCAGTGTGCCACGATGTGACTATGTCATGTGTGTGTCATGTGTTCCCATGAGCTTTCCGTTGGTGTTCCGTCAACTCCATCTGCTGTTGCAGCTTCCAACATGTGTATGTGTGCATTTGTGCATGACACACATATACGCACACCATGCCACATGTGGACTCACACGTTACATGTGTCATGATGGTTCGAAGATGACTTCCTGACATGAGGCAATATCGGCGTTGTATCAATGTCTGTGACATCAGTTTTTGACATGGACCCCTTAATGGAAATGTGTGTCATCTGTCCATTTCAAGATAACATGTGACCTGTGCGTCTAGACTACCACCAGCTGTCTGTATGAGATGACATCCTTCTAATGCTGATATGTGGATGTCTGTCACTCATGTAATGTGTCTGGCTTGTCACTTACACTGCCCAACAGCTATTTCATGGCATGTCACGTCAACATTGCCATGCAACTATTGTGGCTGGCTCTTTGTAGGAGTATCACCTGGCTGGCCCACATGTCCTGGATGTATTGCACAGCACAGACTCTGTATTAAGCAGATGTGTATTAGCTTTTGAACATGTGCTCACCTCAGTGACATTGGTGTGGTAATGTACTCACTCTTTGTTATTCCTTCCAAATCTCTGCAGGGCACCGCCTCTCCCCAGACGAATGCCAGACCTGGATGCCATGCGTGAACATGACTGCATACGCAGATACCGATTCTCGCAAGAGTTGATAGAGGACTTGACCCGCCGGCTTGCACCACACCTCCAACCACAACACAGGTATCCTACAGCTCTGACCCCCAAGGTGAAGGTGATGGCAGCCCTACATTTTTTTGCCACCGGCACGTTTCAATTGACCATAGCTGATGTCGGTGGCATGTCCCAGACTATGTTCAGCCGTGTCCTGCATGATGTTATAGAAGCCATGTTGTTGCACCTGAATGAATTCATCCATTTTCCCACTCGTGAGCAGTTGACAGGTGTCAAGGGTGAGTTCTATGCCCTGGGAGGGATGCCTCATGTAATTGGGGCCATTGATGGGACACATGTGGCTTTGGTACCACCACAGGCACAGGAGGTAGCCTATAGAAACAGAAAACATTACCACTCCATTAATGCCCTTGTGGTGTGTCTTGCTAACATGCTGATTTACCATGTCTGTTCCCATTTTCCAGGGTCCGCACACGATGCATACATCATGAGGCGTAGCAGGGTGCCAGAAATGATGCTGCAGCTGCACACAGAACGAGCATGTCTTGTTGGTGGGTATACTCTGTTAGTCCTGTGTTCAGCGCTATCTTTGTATCTCACGGCATCTCCTGACCCACTTCTTCACATGATGTTTCCATGTAGGGAACTCTGGCTATCCCAACATGCCATGGCTGATGACGCCTCTCCGCAACCCCAGAACAGCTGCAGAACACCGGTACAACGACACCCATGGTCAGACGAGGCGCGTGATTGAGAGGACGTTTGGACTCCAGAAGAGCAGATTCCGGTGCCTCCACAAGACTGGCGGCGCCCTCCAATATGCCCCGATGAAGGTCTGCAAAATCTTCATTGTGTGCTGCATGCTGCACAACATGAAAGTGGAGAAGGCCGTGCCACTGATCCTTGATCCGGATGAGCAGGATAATCCACCAATGGAGGATGAAGGGCTCGGGCACGGGGCAAGTGAGGATGAGGATGAGGATGAGGACATCCGGAGTCAGCTTATCCGCAAGTTCTTCTCATGATGGTGAGTCCCTGTGTCTGAGTGTGCATGCTTTGAGCCTTGTGTGGCATGTGTTGCAATGTGTGTGTCGAGCTGACTGTGTGCTAAGTGACTTGGAGGTGTGTTCTGATGTGTCATTCAAGTGATGATGTCATTCCACACATATTAGCTGGGACACTAAATTTGTTAAGGGCATGGTGACAACATCATTCCTGTAGAGTACATGTACATGTCTGCGGATTACTAGCTCTTTGCTGAATTGTTGTGTGTCTGTCTTCCCCAGGTTCTTGCGGCTGTCGTCTGCTCATGTCATCATTGCCCTCTTGCTATTCCTCATGAGTATTGCAACGTGTGCTGGATCAGAGTTACATGCACAGACATGGTGAAAAGTCATTTGGGGTAAGGAGTGCAGCAAGGCATTTTGCGGGTGGTACGTGTTTGTGATATGTGGGGACTGCTTCTGTGCATGTTGTGTTACCATGCATACATGTCGACTCACCATGGGCCACATGACGTGTTGCATGGCTCCCATGAACTGATGGTCACCCTTCCTGACAGTCATCTGTAATGGTGTGTGGATTCTGATGAAGGCGTCAATGTGTGTATAACGTCTCCAAGGAACATACGGGATGCTAATGGGACATCCCCATATGAGGCTCAATGGGGAATTGTAGACTCTCCGTGTGCAGCAAGGGGTGTTAGGCTCAACCCCTTCACTTGTGTGCCAGCTCAGTAGGATTTACACACCTGTGTGTTGAAGGGGGTGTCCAGTGTAGGTCACACATGGTCAGCCAAATGACCTGTGAGTCTGTTCCAATTGATGGATTTCCCTTAGTGTGAGGCTGAGTAATAAAGGTGTTTGTCACACTCCAAGGTGCCTCATCTCTGTCAATGCAGGTCTCTTGACACTTTGCATGCGGCATATCTGGCATAGTTGTGGAAGATTATGCATAGGAGTCCATGTGTAGTTTAGCAACATGCATGCAGTTGCTCATGTGTTAGGCTCCCTATTGGGCATGAAGTACATGGTTGTGTATGTTTTTTGGCATGTTGGTCCGCACAATGGGCCACCAACAGCTGCTGAGGGTGTGTCTCCTATGCACAAGTCGGCCTTCAGTTTCCTGATCCGGTGTCATGCTTCTTTGGTGATTGTGCATGCATTGTGTCTGGGTGTGCCATGTGACACTGGACACTCCTTACTTTACACACACACCTGTTGCAGTTGTCCTTCTGACATCCTAGTCTATGTGTGCAAATTCTGTCATTTTGCAAGGAGATGCCGCCTGCTGCTGCGGCCCCTGCAGCAAGGGCCAACAGAGTATCCAGATTTGGCAACACACACGCCTCCAGAATGCTCCTCACTTCCTTCCTCCACCTATTCATTTTGCTGTCCTCAGCTTGTCTATGCCACTGTTGCCGCCACGCGGTGCCAAAGGCTGGACCATCAGCACATGCAAGGTGCACATTGCACCACCATCCTGTCCTTGCATTACCCACATCACACTACAGTCTGATGTATCAGCCACACTCCGAGCTATGTCCATCCGCACATCTAACGCCTGCTGTCAGACATACCCTGGGCACACACACGACACTTTTGCATGCTAAGTGTGCAACTCCAACGGCCTACAATGCGCTGCCCCGCCTTCCAGGCCCTGTCACACCAACCAGGTCACGTCCCTAATACTCCCCACCGGCTCTGTAGCCCAGCAAGGGCATGGGAGTGGGACTCAAGGCTTCAGCATGTAGTATGGTGTCATCGTCTGGGACATGGCACAGGTTTCATCTCTCAGCATGTCAATCTACAGAGTGTCCCGGACCCCCCTCTCCACCATCACATGCGCACAGCACCTCATCAGCAGCTCGTATGCCATTGACAGCCAGGTGCTCCTCACCCTCAACAAAGACACAGACATTGGCAGTTCCATCATTCAAGTATGCATGAGATCTATTGATGAATGGCTGCACACAAGCCACCTGAGGCTGGACTTGTACAGGACTGAGCTGAACATCTGAGGATTGTCCCCTTCCAGCTGGGTCAAGTGCCTGTGTCCCACCCGCAAGAGCCCTGCACAAGCACCCAGTGGCCACACACACAAGATGGTGTGCATCATGTTTGGCTCGCTCACATTTGCCATGCTAGTCCACAGCATCTGTACCTCATGCTGCAAGGCCCTCTGCATTATGCACATGATCCACAGATAGATCCACTCCAAGAAAAGACAGACCACCCCCCAGGTCCATGACAACATCCGTGTCAAATACTGCCCTGCCCTCTACGGAGCAAGTACATCCAAACTCCCAGGTAACTTGTCCACATCCAGGGGGCATCTGCACACCTCAGATTCAACCCCCTGCGCCCCAGCCACCTCACCGTCCACCATGGATAGCTGCAATGGATCACTGTCTGCTGCAGGGTGACCACCACACTCCCCACCCACACTCAGGAGGCCGTCCACAACCCCCGACCCCAACCAACCTTGTACGTCTGTCATCCTAGATCCCGTAGGGCCATCTCCGTGCATCCAACCTTGCCCTGGCCACCGTTCTTCACATCCACCGTACTCCAGCATACAGGACATTGTTCTCCCACCTGCCCACACATACCTGGGACTCCCTCCCCGGGAACCTCCACATGAGCCATGACCTCTACGCCTTGATGATGATGATCTCCAAAATAGATCTCTCCGTACAGTTTAGCAAGCCCCCCCTCAGCAGCCAGAGGCCATCACAGGTGAGTGTTGTGCTCCATGCCTACATTGAATGAAACCTTGTGACCCATGTGTGTCCTGTACCAGACTCTGATCCCAGGGTATGGATGGCTGGAGTTGGTTCAACACTCAGCCATAGTTTGACATTTCCACACACATATGTCGATGAATGATGCAAAATGACAAGAACGTCTCATGTCCAAAGTGAAATATTTATTTACGGTGGGGTAAGTGGTTTGGTCGATGCAATTGGGTGCTGTACCGGGGGAATAGAATCCAAAGTTCACAGGGGGAGATGGTATCCTTGGCATTGGAAGTTATCAGAGTCCAGACCCCAGTGTTGGTCATCATTGGTCAGACTGTGACCAGCAAGTCCATGTGGCAGAGAATGTCATTGGATGAGGTGCTGCTGTTGCGCCAGAGGGCCAGGTGCCAGGCCAGGTGACCTGGGAGATGGGGATGGTCCACTGACTCTCACGGTCTTTTCTGTGGACGACCCACCTTCCTCCGGGGACCCTCAGATGCAGGCCTTGACGATGCTGGGGACGCTCCGTCAGATGAATCCTCCTCCTCCTCCCTCTGGTGCTGGTCTACGCCTGGTGGCACAGGGAGGGTTTGCCAGGCTTTGAGTGATCGGACGGAGTGATTGGCTCACGTCCCTGTGCACCGCCAGGAGCTCAGCCAGTCTTGCCTCCATCCGTCCTTGGTGTTGTTGATGACTGGCATGATGCTCGACCTGCAGGTTCTTAATGTCATCGAGGGTCCCCTGTATCTCGGAGAGTCTTGACACGACCTGGTTGATGCCTCTGGTGTCACGCCGGTATGAGTCCAGGATGTTGCGTATGTGTGACACACCGGGGTCCTGAGCTGGCTGGTCAGGTTCGCGCCTCCGCCTGCCTCCACTCCCACCACCCCTGCCCACTTGAGCCTGGCCTGCCCTTGTGGGCACATCGGGTCTACGGGACCCCTGAGGGATGGCATTTGCAGGGTTGCCTGCCTCCTCCTGGGTGCCCAGAGAACCTTGTCCCTCCTGGTCAGACTGGCTCTGTTGTTCAGTGTGAGCAGGGCTCCTGGGTGTGTTCTGGGATGTGGCAGGAATGGGGGTGGTGGTTGGCACAGATGTACCTGAAGCAGGTGCTGCAGGGGCTTGGGCACCAGAGGGTCCAGGTTGTTGGGGTCATCCACGGAGTGGTGAGAGTCGTCGCTGCCGGTGGGATCGTCTTCACGCGGTGCCTGGGACTGAGATTCTTCCCCCCCAGTGTTGGGGGGAGATCGACGACGTTGCCCTGTGTGTGAGAGAGAGACAATGTTAATGGTGTTTCATGCGACATCTATGTTTCATACATATTCAAGTTGACACATTTCCTCCAGGTAGCTGGATGTGCCTAGCATTCCTCTCAATGTCCACTTGGGGATGGGTATGTTGCGGGGGACAGATTGGGATGTTCTCCTGAGTGTTTGACCTGTAGATTGTTTGCTCTGATGCTTATTTGGCTCTGGATCGGTCTTGTTGTGTCACATGTCCATTGTGGGAGTGTGTAAATCCGTTGCCTGCCCCGGGTGTGTGTGCTTGTGTTAGGGGGGGGTTGTGACCGGGCCTGCTGTTGTGTGTAGTGTGAGTTGTCATTGGGTCTCCCAGGTGATGTGTGTGTCCCCTCATGGTGCATGCTGGCATGACAGTGAGTGTGAGTTCCTGTGCTAGATACCTGTGCTTGTGGAGTTGGTGTTTGAGTGTACAGTGGTCCCAGGAGGGCCTTGTGCTGCATACAGCAGGGCCAAGTGTCATCTACCTTGTCAGTACTTTGCCAGTCCCTGTGCATTGTGCATGGTTATGTACCTATGCCATATGGGCTGAGGGCATTGGTGTCTGCGTCTCATTTTCACAATGTGTTGTGTGGGGCCCACCCTCCCAGCCTCCCGGACATCCAGTCTTGTGTTTGTGGTTGTTGTAGGCTTGGACATGGCCTTGCCTTGATTTGTGAAGGGTGCATGGTGA
Source organism: Triturus cristatus (assembly GCF_964204655.1). NCBI lineage: Eukaryota > Metazoa > Chordata > Amphibia > Caudata > Salamandridae > Triturus > Triturus cristatus. The sequence goes on along the minus strand of NC_140588.1, from coordinate 935,246,946 downwards.
CGTTAGTGGCATGAGCGTTGTTTTTGAGTGTGGTTGTTTGCGGTGAGTGCTTGGGGGAAGTTGCGTGCATTTGGTGTATATGTGGTGTGGACCCCATTGGCCCCATGTTACGTAAGTTGTTTGTGTACTCACCAGGCTCTGCGACTCCTTCGACTCCGTGTACTCCCACCGGCGGTAGCAGGGCCATCACCTTTTCCTCCCAGGGATGGTAGTGTACGGGTCTGCGGGGCGGCCCACCTCCAGTGATGTTAGTCTGGGCATATTCTTCATTCATTTTCCTCTTGACCGCCCTGCGCAGATCGTACCACCAGGCTTGGCATTCATGCCTGGTCCTTCGGATGGGCGCAACAGCATTCACCTTGTCGACGATCCTCTGCCACATGGCAGATTTTTCAGATATGCTGGTCTGTCTGACCAATGTTCCAAACAGCTGTGGCTCGACTCTGATGACTTCATTGACAAGGAGGTCCAGCTCCGCCGTAGTGAACTTTGGATTCTTGTTTGTGGGCATGGTGTGGGGTGTGGGTGTGGGTGTGGGTGTGGATGGTTGTGGGTGTGTGGGTGTGAATGTGACGGTGTGTGTGTGAATGTGAAGAGGGGGATGTTTGTGGAGGAGGTTGTGTGAAGGTGTGTGAGTGAAGGTGTAGTGGAGGTATGAGTGATATGGAGTGGATTCTATGTGGAGTTGTTTCTCAGTGGGGTCTGGCAGCAGTGGGTCTGTTGCAAAGGCTCATGGGTTGTGTGTGTGGGCCCTTTTTATTGGTCCATTTTTGGGTGTGGCTGTGTTTGAATTTTGGTGGGTGTGTTATAAGTGGTGGTTGTGATTTGGGGCCTCTGTTTGCCTGTTTGGATGTGCCAGGTCTGTCATTGGAATGTATTTTGTCATGTAGACGTGTTTTGTGGTGTTATGCGAGTCGAATTGACCCTCCTTGTGCTGTTTTACAGTGTCCTGGTTCTGTAAGAGTCATTTTTGCATAGGTACGATCCGTACATATGCGATGCTGGGTGAGGGTGCTGGGGTACAGTGTTGGAGTGTGGCGCGTACATGCGGTGGGGGTTCGGTGCGTACACGTGCGGCCCTGGGGTACGGCGCGTACATGCGGAGGTATGGCACGTACATGGGGGGACGGCGCGTACATGGGGGAGGGGGGTGCGTACATGCGGGGGGAGGGCGCGTACATGCGGTGGGGGTACGGTGCGTACAGGTGCGGCCCTGGGGTACGGCACGTACATGCGGAGGTACGGCGTGTACATGGGGGGGTAAGGCACGTACATGCGGTGGGGGTACGGTGGGTACACGTG